>NC_137795.1:102256650-102862900 GCF_963383645.1 Muscardinus avellanarius
GAGAATGTTATACAAGTGAGAGCAGTCAGTCTCAGAAAGTCAAGGGTGGTATGTCTTCTCTCGTGTGGACGTTAGCGATAAAATAAGAAATATAAGGGACTTTAAGTAATTCAGAGACACAGAGAGAGGGAGGTCTGTAGAGTGGTTGAAGGAGGTTAGGGGAGAGAGTTAAGGAGAGAGAGAGAGAATTGAGGAAGGAAATAGTTTAATACGATGGCAATATGTGAAGATATTGCTACCAATCTCACAGGGTAGGGTAGGACATGAAGGGAAACATACAGAACTGTGTGCACGTATGTTTTTTAACACATTAAGCGTCACTGTGATATATAAATGCAATGCAACAATAAAATATTTTTAAAACATTTTTTTAAACTTGTGAAATAAATTAGTACATAGAGTAAGCTTTTTCTGGGGAGCAATGGGGAAGCAGTGTGGTTCCTGAGTTTGTCATTGTGCCCAAATCTGCCATGCTTGTTGTATGGCCTTCCCTTTAACCCTTGGCCCCGCCCATCCACTTCACTATAAATGCTAGGCTGAGTGGATGGGCACAGTGAGCCCCAGAAGGGAGACCCAGTGACATAGATGGCCTTCCCAGGGTGGCGTGTGTTCCAGGGAGGGGCGCTCTGCCCCCCATCGCCGCCACCACCACTACCACCAAGACCTTCCCCGAAGCCCCTCCCCGGTTTAAATTGACCTGAAGTTTGTCTTCCCAGGCTCACTCAGTCAAGCTAACCTCTGCCACCTGCACTTCCTGCCTGTGCCCAGAGGCTGGGGGAAGGGGGACCAATGGGAAGGGAACATTTTTGTATCACGGTGTAGCATTGTGGGGAGTGGGGGGGGCACGATGATTCAGGTGGAGGAGATGCCTTTACAAAAAGCTCTGCCCCAGAAAAGGGCTCCTCCTGGCCCAAGGAATGCAGCTACTGGACAGAGAGGGGTCTGTGGAGCTGGTCCCTGTTCCAGGCAGCTTCCCAAGGAGTAGGAAAGGCAAGGCAGGACAGCTCCATCACCATCCACCATGTCTCATAAAACTTGCCCTTGGCAAAAGCCTTGTGCATGCATAACAATTAAGCATTTAGAAAAGCCTTGTGGGAAAGATAACCCATTTTTCAGATGAGGAAACTGAGGTCCCAGGGGTTGCAAGCCATATAGGTAGTAAAAGGAAGAGTCTAGTCTGCAGCACGTTCCCAGGCCACGCTGCCCAGCACTACCCAATACGGCTTTCAAATTCTCGTTCCCTGGATTATTAGTCCCAAACCAAGATGATGGTCCCATGCAAATTGGGGGCAACCTCTGCGAAGCCTTCTGCAACCTCTGCTGTCCAGATAAGTCTGGAGGTGGGGAGAGATGGGGAGAGAAAGAAACGCCCAGGAAAGAGAGGGAGGGAGCCCTGGCCTGTGCTGAGGGAGGTGGAGAGGGGGAGGAATTCTTGGCAGTCCTTCCTACTGTGCTCCTATGCTGAGCAGTACTTTGGGCCAGGGACCCGGCTCACAGTGCTAGGTAAGAAGGCTGCTCCCAGCGGGAGGGAGGGTGGCCTAGGGGCTTCCTCCATTGGGGAAGGCAGGAGGTTTGCACCAGGATCCCCGGGGCTGTGTGAACACCGGGCAGCTGTTCTTTGGTGCTGGCTCCAAGCTGACCGTGCTGGGTAAGGAAGGCAGCTTTGGGGTGCCAGGGGTGGGACGGAGGGCGGTAGACAGCTGCTCAATACTCTATGAGACCTTGCTGAGCGGTGCCCTGCTCAGCTCCGGGGCCACAGGACTTCTGGTCTGGGTTCTGGGAGAGCAACTGAGTACTCAGTACTTTGGTGGGGACCATGGCTGGGATGCCAATGGTGGGCAGCTGGTTTTTGTCCTGGGCCCGACGGCTGTGACCGCAGACACTCAGTATTTCGGCCCAGGAAGCCGGCTGACTGTGCTGGGTAAGCGGGGGTCGCGCGGGGGGCGGCGAGGGCGCTCTGGGGCGCAAGCGATGGGGAGGCCCGGGTCTGTTTTTGTGCCGCTCGGGGAGGCTGTGAGCCAAAACACTCAGTACTTCGGTGCAGGCACCCGGCTGACGGTGCTAGGTGAGCCGGGACTGCTGGGGCCAGGGCGGGATCGCTCGCGGCGCGTGTTTTTGTGCGGGGCTGGGGGGCCGTGAACCGGGAGACCCAGTACTTCGGGCCAGGCACGCGGCTCCTGGTGCTAGGTGAGCTGCGGGGCTCGCGGCGGCGGGCGGGGTGCGGGGTCCGGTTTTTGTGGGGAGCCCCCGGGCTGTGCTCTACAGCCGCAGCCCTGACTTTTGGGGCTGGCAGCCGGCTGACTGTACTGGGTGAGTCTCCGGGGGTGCGGGGTCGGGAAGGAAGGCGCAGGGCCCGGGAGCTGCTTCTGCTTCTCGCACCCGCCTCCCGGTGCTGCGCTCCGGCCCGAAGGACTTGGAGCCGGGGCCTCGGAGTTTGCGTGCGGGGCTGTGCGTCTGTGTTCGTATGAACAGAACTTCGGTCCTGGCACCAGACTCACGGTCGTAGGTGAGATTCGCGCGTCTCCTCGCATCTTCTTGCTTCTGCCGCTGGGTCCCTGGGAAGCTGGCGGGGGCGGGAGGGGGCTGAACTCGAGCTGGGGGCGCCAGGGTGTTGGCGAACACGGGGTCAGCTGGGCAACTTCACCTCTCCGAGGACTACGGGCTGGGTTGGGGGGTTCAGGGTCTGGGAACCCGGCAGAGACAAGGGTGGTTTCCATTTCTCTGTTCGGAGTGCTTACGGAGCCAATGAGAGGTGGGGGAGATGTATTAGGAGCCTCTAGACTAGGAATGAAGACAGAAGGACAGACCTGGTTTGGGGAATAAGGTAGGAAGGGGTATATCTGCTACTAAGAGGTAAAAAAACAAAACTAAAAGCGAGATGGGCAGGGAATAGCCGGTATGAGCCCGAGTAGGTGGAATTTGAAGAGCACAGCTCCGGACAGGTGTCAGGGGCCGAAATTATTCAGATCAGGCTCAGTTTATCTGAATGCTGATCAACAGAGAAGAAAAGGGCTACTTGGAAGCCAACAAGGAAAGCAAATGAACAGGACTCAGTAAAGATGCAAGAAGTGGGAGGCTGAGATAGGAGGATCACAGGTCAGCTGCCAGCCCCAGCAACTTAGTGAGGCCCTCATGACTGCTTAGATTGTTAAAAAAAATAAATAAAAATAAAAATAAATCAGCCAGGCTTTATTGACTTACTGTTTGGCAGTCTAGATTTAAAATTAGAGGCAAAACCCTCAGCTTTTTTCCTGCTAAGCTGAGGATCCCTTAAAGCAGGTGTGGGGGAGGGGCCCAATATCCACACCTCCCCCTGGCTGATCAGCAAAGCCATGAGCCTTCTGTCCCTGTTGGCCTGAAATCTCTATCACCCACACACTAGGTTAAACAGCCCAGACTTGCAGAGAGTTCATGGGTCACAGAAACAGGTATTAAAATGCAGATATTTTGCCAGGGAGTGAGAAAAATTTTCTGAAAGAACTTAGGTTGTTGGGGAGGAAAAGACCTTAAAAGTTACCTGGTGATGAAAATCCTGAGGTCAGAGATGACAATAAACTCCATATGTTTACCTGGATGATTTGATAAACACATTACAGGCAGTGTTTGTGACTGAGCTAAATCGTTAAGCTAAATCGATGGGGCTCAGTTACACTAAAGTAAGTCTAAAATAATTTCTGGATTCTTGTGACCCTCTGAGTTGGCCAAAGACTGACTTTGGAATCAGCAGAGGGATGCCAGGTTCCAGTCCCTGGCTCTCTGATGACTTGCTGGTGACTTTGGAAGTTAGCATGGGAAATTCGGTTTCTGTGGAATATAGGCATGGAGAGGAGGGCTATGCATGTGGCTGAGAAGAGGTAAAAATGTCCCAGTTTTGCCTGAGTGTAGGCCAGCCCACAGCAGAGCACAAACAGCAGCTCCCTGGTGCACACGGATGGAGGCAGCCAGGCCTACCCCTTGCAGGCACTCACACACACGGAAGCAGGGCTGAGCCCAGCCTCCCAGTGAAGTTGTAAGGGCAGTGTCTCCAGTGTGGTCAAGGTCTGCTGTGTTTGTCCTGCCTGGGAGCAGCTGATATGTGGCTCAAGACACAGCTTTAATTTTTGCAGTGGGAACTGAGCATTTGCTGAGTAAAGGGATCAGAGAAGTCCATGGTGCTCCTAGAAGGCCGGGATCCCAGAGACAGAGTGGAAGTTAACAGGCTGAGAGCAGAAAATCTGATAAAGCCAGGCGCTGCAGGTAGAAGTGAGATGGATGTGACTGTTTCAGCCACTAATGGGCTGGAGGTGTAAGGAATTAGCAAGGAAGGAGTTGGGTGGGGGGAGGAACAAGACCAGGTACATAATCTGCAGGCCCAGCTGGCAATGAAGATGTGGGGCTTCCTGTTCCACATATTTAGGATTCTGAAATGGCATCCCCAAAGCATTAATCCATGCGTGTGGTCCTGATCAGGAGTGTGTGGGTCCCACCTCCATGAGAGAGTTCTGGAAGGTCACCTCCTCAGAAAAGCAGATGAGGTTTATAACAAATTTTCTCCAGAGTCCTGGATGCTGGGAATGAATGGGTTCTCGCTAGAAAGAGATTTCTTCACTTTAACAGAACTGCTAAGAACCAACCCCCCCCCCAAAAAAAAAAAAATCAAGGAAAACGAAGAACAGGAAGGAAACTCAGGTGTCACTTAGAGGGAGAGAAATTGATGGGATGATTTCATGTACCATTAAATGTTTGAACACCTCACCTCATGACCGCAACTGTAAAACGAAAGGATGCCCTCACCTGATCACACACAAAAAATGGGCCATCTGTATATTGCCTGAAGAAGCTTCCCTCCCCTAAAATGTCTCTGTGATCCCAATTCCCTTTTACTCTTTGCCCTCAGAAAATAGTAGCGTGGTTTGGGATGCGGCATTCTGGTTTTTTTTTGTTTTTTTTTTTTTGTTTTTTTTTTTTGAGGGCGATCTGGCTGAGACATCTGTCACCCCATTGATCGCCAGGGTTGATTCGGCTGATCTGGCTGGCTAGGCGGGTGTCCCCTTCCTCCCTCACCGCTCCATGTGCGTCCCTCCCGAAGCTGCGCGCTCGGTCGAAGAGGACGACCTTCCCCGAATAGAGGAGGACCAGGACTGGTCTTCGGTCAAGGGTATACGAGTAGCTGCGCTCCCCTGCTAGAACCTCCAAACAAGCTCTCAAGGGATGCGGCATTCTGAATCCTCATACCACTTAACCTTCATAACTCTTCTGAAAAGTCAGTTCTGTGATTCTCACTTCACAAGTAGATGGAATAATGCAGAGATGCAGGAATCTTAAAGGGACTGCACTGAAATTGCACACGTGGGAACCGTCAATTCTAGCACTTGGATCCTGTGGTTCTGATTTTGATCCAAGGCCTCATTTAAATAACTACTAGATAAAAGGGTGAGAAGTAGACAGGTAAAGTCTCGTCAATTGAAGAGAAATCCAGTAACGTCGATAAAAAAAAAAATCATGTGAATATTAGACGGTGCCGTTCCGAATGCCACTTTAGGAGGGGGGAGAGACAGTGGACAAGGCCTGGCCATAGGATTAAATGGATGAATGTTAAGTGAAAGGCGGGAGCACCAAAGAGGAATGGGACAGTACCCCAAAGCAGGCAGTACCTGTGACTAGGTGTAATTTTTCTTTGTGATCACCTGCCTTCTCTCTTACACACACACACACACACACACACACACACACACACACACACACTTCCCAGGCCCATGGGGTCTCAGCAGCCCTGCTCCCTACACCCCTTCACTTTCAGAGGACCTGAGGAAGGTGACCCCACCCAAGGTCACTGTGTTTGAGCCTTCAGAAGCAGAGATCACCCAGAAAAAAAAGGCCACCCTCGTGTGCCTGGCCACGGGCTTCTACCCCGACCACGTGGAGCTGAGCTGGTGGGTGAACGGGAAGGAGGTGCACAGCGGGGTCAGCACCGACCCTCAGCCCTACAAGGAGCACCCCGCTCAGAATGACTCCAGCTACTGCCTGAGCAGCCGCCTGAGGGTCTCTGCGGCCTTCTGGCTCAACCCCCGCAACCACTTCCGCTGCCAAGTGCAGTTCTACGGGCTCACGGAGGAAGACGAGTGGAGCCAGGACTGGGACAAACCCAAGCCCCTCACCCAGAACGTCAGCGCCGAGGCCTGGGGCCGAGCAGGTGAGCGGGCCTGGGGGTGGGCTGGGGACTGAGCCCGGCCAGCACCAGAGGAGAGCAGAAAGACCCGGGCACAAGTCAGGAAGACTAGACACAGGGATGGTGGAGTGGGCGAGGAGGGACTGATGCCCACCATGAAGGTGAGCTGGGCACCTGCAGCCAGCTCCTCCCCAGATCCACACCCCCCGCAGCTGCTAGCTAGGACCCCTTTCTACCTGCACTCAGTGTCTGGTAGCCTCCTGGTCCCCTTGTTTCTGCTGCTTGACATGGTTTTTAAGAATAATCGGCTGATATTGGTACGAGAGAGGGAAGGTGGCACCAGAGCCATCAGAGGAGGATGGGCTGGGCTGTGTCTGTTGGCCTGTGCTGACCTTGAAGATGGCTTAGATTTTTGACATTCTTAAGAAGATGAGGTTTCTCACCCACCCACGTCTCTCCCTCTTTTTTTTTTTTTCAGACTGTGGCATCACCTCAGGTGAGTGAGCTGTCTCCATCTTCCCATCTCCCTTGGTCTTGGCTCTGGAACCAAGGCATGGAGAACCCAATGACACTAGGGCTTGAGGGAACCCAGAGCTAGGTGCTCAGAGGTCTTACCTGCACTTACTTACTTTACTTACCTCTTACCCTTCCTGCCAACAGTGTCCTACCAGCAAGGGATCCTGTCTGCCACCCTGGTCTATGAGATCCTGCTGGGGAAGGCCACCCTGTATGCTGTGCTGGTCAGCGCCCTGGTGCTGATAGGGATGGTAAGGAGGGGGGATGGGCTAGGGTAGGAAGATGAACAGAAGTGGCAGAACATTGTGCATGGGATGGAATGGGATCTCAGAGCCCGCTCCAGCTGAGATACATCCAGTCATCTCATTAAGACCACAATGGACTGGGGAGAAAATGTAGGGATTTTTATGAAATGTACCACTGGCAGATAGGAGTGGGAGAATCAAGGAGCCCATCTCAAAATCAGGCCCCAGTATCCGCCTCTTGTGCCCCATTTCCAGTCTCCCATGGCCCCTGGGATCCTGACAATATCCTGTCTTCCTCAGGCCAAGAAAAAGAATTCCTGAGGCTGGCTCTGACAGCACATCCCAAGACATTCTTCAGCCTTCCCTGGATCTCCTGCACCGCTCCAGTCCGTGTTCCTTAAGAGTTACTCTCCGCCTCTCATCCCTTTCCAACATGGATATTCAGCCTTCCTGTCTACTTCCGTGCATATTGAGCTCACAGCCCTGGATCTGGAACAGACCAAACCAATAAAATTGACATGCTGGCCCAATTGTGTTTCTAGGGTGTCTTTGGGGGACTGACCTTTCTTGAACTTCAACCTGACTTCAGTCCATGGAGAGTAACTAACCGACCCCCTCTCCACCTACACTGCTTCCACTTGACAGGGTCCCCAAAGGGGTCCTTACAGGGGCCATACCAGGCATTCCAGGTTCCTATTGTAGAGATAGCCTCAAAAGCAATGGCTGGGCTCTGGAAAACCAGAGGGCAATGACAGAGAGGAAGAGCACAGCAAGCCATAACCCTCCAGGCACATGGAAGAAACAGGTCTAGGACCTGTTCACTTCTCAGTTCCAAATTCAAGTGTCATTTTTTATGCCTTTAGGTTTTATCTGTGTTTGTCCTTAACACCTCCAGCTTGCTTCAGGTTTGGGGCTTAGAATTTGAGCTTCTCTGCATGTCTAGGTCAGGATTTTAGAGAAGATGTTGAGATGATAAAACTGATATGTGAAGTGTAGGATGAGTGGTGTTCCGGGAGCAGAGCTGTGTGCCGCAGGCCATGGGGAGGAACGGGAAGGAGAGCAAGGCCCATTGGGGCCCAGGTGGTATGTGTCAGACAGCCCTTCCAATAGGTCCTTCACGTGATGGCTGGAGAGATGACCATCCCAAGCTCAGCGTGTTAGATGCACCTACTCGGGTGCATGCATCTTAGCACTCTGCGTGTGGGTACCACTCATCATAGGAGAACATCGCATTCTGGTAGGGGATGGATATGATTGGAGAAAAGAAGCAGAGAAGAGTGGGAGGGCCATGTCTAAGTTAGCTAAGACTTAGTACCAGGGTGAGAAACACAATCTGAAAGCAAAGGAAAGGCAGGAAAAATGAAGGAGCCTCCTTCTGAGAGCCCACTTGACCCCTGTGGGCCTTGGCTGGGCCCTAGAACATGCAATGTCCCATCTAACCCCTACAAAGGCTGTAGAAGCAAGTACTGATCTCCCTAATTTATAGGTGTAAAATCTAGTTCACAGATCAGTCCACTGGTGAGAGGTATGCAAATGCTTTAGGGTGTTGTGTGGGCCAGAGAGGGTGGACCAGGAGGACGTGTTGAAGGGATTTGTGTGTCAGAAGATCTGCAAGGGGCTGAGCAGCTGTAGGGCTAGGCCAGCGTGCTAGTGGAGAAGGGACACTCCTTGTAGAAGAGAATGGGGTCTGCGGGTTTAGTGATTGTCATCTTAAGATACAGAAGGTAGAGACATTAGCAGGTGGGGTATGTGTGTGGAGGGGTCACTAGTTTAGTAGCCTTGTTTGCCAGTGGGTCAAGATGAAGAATAAAGGAATCCTCTAGAAGATAAAAGACCAAACACATTTCATTTTCTCAGTCCAGGAAACTTAATAAGGTGGGGAGAGTTACACACACCATTTAACCCCAACCAACACTACACGTGACAAAGCCCCTCTGTTCAAGTCTTTCCAGCCATTTTTCTGCCTTTCCCAAACACCACAACTCCCAACACTCAACTCATAGGCCCTGGGAAGTTGATCTCTTCTGCTAGAGTCTAACTGGATTCTTTTGAATCAGTTCCAGTCATCCTTTTTCTCTCTTCCTTAGATTAAACTGAGCACAAATGAGTCAGGCAAAGGGCAGTCATACTGTTTATTGTAGAAATTGTAATACAATTGAACGCAAGAAGGCCACTAACCAGATGGGATGCGGAAACAAAAAGAATAAACCAGAGATGTTCTGGTAAAACCAGAATGCAGGGCGCTCCAAAGAAAAGATGCTGGGACAAGACTTGAGTCCAGAGTTACTCCTGCAATGTAGATATTAAAGAGATTCCTCATCAATCTGAGTCTCTGTGTATATTCTAACCTCAGGGATGCTCTAAGTTTTATGTCATTAATGAGCTGTGTGGGCAAAGTGTAGGACAGGCCAGCAGCCACAGCTACAAGTGACACCAGTGTGAGAGCATAGCATGCTTATTATTGAACACACGCACAGAAAAGCATCTCTAGAAGAATGCCCAGGGTCCCTGGGTCCTCACCATCCCACAGCAGGAAAGGCTGGACACCCCAAGGTAGCAGTTCAGGAGAGAAACCAACTCCCGACCTTTACAGACGTGTCTGGCAATTAGAAAAGGAAAGGGGGAATTCAAATGGGCATGTAGCAATGGGAACTTCCAGGAGTGGAGAAAGAGATTCCTATGGCAAAGCACTCTTTCAGCTTTTGTTATTTGTCTAGAAAAGAATTTTACAGCCTGGTGTGGTTCAGGAGGCTGAGGTAGGAGAATTGCAGGTTTGAAAACATCCTCAGCAAGATCCTGTTTCAAAATAAAAAATAAAGAAGGGCTGAGGGTGTAGTTCAGAGGTAGAATGTTCCTGTGTTCAATTTTCAATCTCTAGTCCAAAAAAAGAAAAGAAAAGAAAAGAAATTTCCCAGTAGAATTAGAGATCTTTCTGCTGCAGCATTAATTGCTGGACTATACATTGTTAAGGAGTAATGATGTTCCTGGGGCTTTCTCCTGGGCTATTCAAGATACAAAGTTTTTTATTTTTTATTTTTCTGTTTTAAGACAGTTGGAAAGGGATGCTAGGGAGAGAAGAAAGGAAGGGGGGTCTTAGAACAAGAGAGATTGAAATAAGGGCAAGAAAGCTGGATGAATACTAGTATCTCCATTTCCTGTCCAGAACTATTTTGCCATTTGTCTTATTTTTGCAGTGACCCAGAGAGGAGCTAACCTGACCTAAGTCCCCACATATCAATGTGCAACACATAGTCCCCACATATCAATGTGCAACACAATGTGTAGTGGGCTACTCTGTAAACTTAGTACTTGGGAGGCTGAGGCAGGAGTTTTTGGAGATACTGCCAGTTCGGGGTAGATTAGGAATAGAGAATGGGTGCTTGGAGCTCTCTATTGAAACTTTATGTAAAAACAAAAACACATGCATACTTGCATACTCTCTTTCTTTCTTTCTTATTAATTTATTTTGTGGGTCTGGGGATGGAATCCAGGGGCATTTGACCTCTGAGCTACACTCTCTGTCCTATTTTTTTATTCTTTATTTTGAAACAGGGTCTCACTAAGTTGCGGAGGACCTCACTAAGTAGCTGAGGCTGTCTGCAAACTGCAATCCTCCGGTTTTAGCCTCCCAAATGCTGGAATGACAAGCATGCACCACCACATTCGGCTTACACTTTCATTTAGAGTGTTAGGAGACACTTATAGGGATTGGGAGATGGCTACACCCCACAGGTCAACTCTTAGCTTTGCCGCAGATCACTTTTACCATGTCCACTGGAATCACACTATGGCCTATATGAAGACTGATGTCAAGACACCTGGTCAACAATTTTAATTATACTTTGTTCCCACTCTTTGTGAAAGCCTTATGTAGTTTCCAGAAAGGTTGATCTCCAAGCCTTGGGACCCCATAATATGAGGCTTTACCCAGCACATCTGGGCCACAAGTACAAAGCATTCCCTAGACCAGCTGAGAGTTGGGCATTCCCTCACATCTGGAAGCCTTTTTTTCTGTGATATCTCCCTCTAACAAGACAAGATATGCTCTGTTCATCACATCCTTCCTGAGTCCCAGCAACTGTGTTTCTTTTCTGTCTATATCCTTCTATCTCTAGTCTTTTCCTCTGCTGCACTTGGGCTATTTAGAAGGTTCCTGAGCAAATAGGGTCCTGGAGATAAGCCAGTGGTATCTGTAGTTTAGCAAAAAACAAGAGCTGAAATAGATAGGTTTACAACTGGGACTATTTCCAAAGGTTTTCTGGGTTTCTCTACAGCTGATCTCAGATATCATCTGTGAGCAGATTTAAACTAATAGGTCTTGAAATAGTGATCCCAGGTACAAGTTTTATGCTATCTTGACCATTACAACTTAATCCTCTGCAACTTCAGTCCATGGTGGGACTAGAGTTTGCCTAGATCTTGGACTCACATGCACTCTGAGTAGTAAAGAAGCATCATACCAGAGTCTCAAATCCCACTCCTCTCCAGCTATGCTTGAATTGTCTCTAGACAGAGAACTGTCCACCTGTCTTAGTGGGACATTTATCACAAAACAGCTCTGTAAAAAATTTCATATTATTCAATTATCCATACATTCATCGTGGCATCCATCATTTGTTATAATTATTCTCCTATAAAAGTCCTTAATAAGGTATATTTGGTACCCATATAGATGCAAGAATCCACAAATGTATGAGAAACAGAATAGTTAAAGTTGGGTGTAGTGGGCTACTCTGTAAACTTAGTACTTGGGAGGCTGAGGTAAGAGGATCAAAGTTTCAGTGCCAGACTCAGAAACGTATTGAGGCCCTCTGCAACTTAGTGAAATTGAAAATAGGACTGGGGTGTAGCTCAGAAGTAACATGTTTCTGGGTTCCATCCCTAGTATCAGAGAGAGAGAGAGAGAGAGAGAGAGAGAGAGAGAGAGAGAGAGAGAGAGAGAGAGAGGAGAAAAGAAGAGGAAGAAGAAGGAGAAGAAGGAGAAGGAGGAGGAGGAGGAGGAGGAGGAGGGGGGGGAGGAGGAGGAGGGGGAGGAGGAGGAGGAGGGGAAGAAGAGAGAGAGAATATAACCAGAACTTCAAAAGGCTTAGTTGCAAAGAATGTGAAGATTAAAGCCAAAGATACCTGAGCTCAAGTCTCAGCTCTGCCATTTCCCAGCTACATGACCTTGGGCAAGTGACTGTCCAGGGCTATTTTCCTTTCTGTAAAACAGCTCAGTCACAACCTCAACTTCACTAGGTGGTTTCACCTTACTTGATTGATGTACACAACATGTGAAGCTCTTGGCACAGTCTCAGTAAATATTAGCTCTCGTTACTATAATTATCATTATCCCAAAGGGTTTTCAAGCTAAACAGCTTCAGTTTTCTCACTTTTGTTCTCACATAGCACAGTTTTGAGTGCTTCCTACTCTCCGAAGCCAATTCAGCCAATTCACTGTCTTCCGGAACCATTTCGGTTTGTTTTTACCCTTCTTTGTACAAGGGCGATGTTCAGAAGAGAGCTGAGCACCAGGTGGGTTCTGACCTACTTGGGGTAAAGTCGAAGCTGTACCTCCTTGTTCTTAAGATCTGATGTGTTTGTTGCATTTAGGCAACTTTTCTTTTTCTTTTTTGTACTCACATCACCCCATTGACTCAACTCTGAGTTCACCTTTTCACTTTTGGCTCAAAACTCTGTGTCTTTTTTACACGTGCTGGTTTTGAGCCCCACTCTCCCTTCTTGGGTGCATACAGTTGGGTTTCTTTCTTTGACAGGGGAAGGGGACAAAGAGCACTTGTTTACTTGTTGTTCAGCTCAGCTCTTAAACTTAACTAGTTTCTATACGATCCTAATTCTCTCATTCCTGATATTTATCCCTCCATCCCTGTACCATCTCAGAGATGATCATTTTCACTTATCCTTCCACAAGTGATTTATAAAATCCATAGCAAGACAACAGCTCACTATGAAGCCCAGGTTTCTTAATCTCTGTCTGAAATCCAGGGGCTGCTAAAGCAAACAGAATTAGCTTCTGGTCCTCCTCTGTCCCCAGCTGCATGGCCCTTGGCAACCTACTCTCTGGGTCTCAATATTCTCCTCTGTGAAACAAGACTGCATAACATTATCTATAAAGAGTCTTTAAACTCTACTTTTTAGATTAAGTGACTGAAAGTCTGTAGGCCCCAAAGCAGCAAGAGGGTAGTAACACAGGGGATCTAAGCTCTCCCAGGCCCCTAATCATACATCAGTCTTGACATTAGTCTATGGCATTCCTCTTACAGGGTATCTATTAGGATAAAAGGACAGAGACCCACAGTGACGAGGCACCTGGGGGCCCGGGCACCTGTTCTTTGGCCTTCCTCCAGGAAAGAGGTCTAGGGTCATAAATGAAAATACAAAATGATATTAAAAAGGAGAGGACCTTACATCAAAGGTCAAGAAGTGAAGAGATGCAGGTTGAGGCGATTTGGATTATTACAATCGGGAAGGGGTAAGGGTGTCTCTGCCTAGTACTAGCTGCTGGGCTGATTATCTCTGAGCAACATCAGCACCAAGCACCAACAGACACTTGCCTCGGCTCCATCTCGGTAGTCACAACAGGATGCGGTTTGACATTTAGCAGGCCCCACATCTGGGGTGCCTGTGAAAGTCCCTCCTTGACCCACCTCCTGAGTATCAGGAGAACCACACTCGCCACATCCTGGCCCCGCCCGCCCCTCCCGTGCTGCATTCTCCCTGGGCCTCTGGCTAGCACCCAGGCAGTGAGCTAACCTACAGAGGGAAGCCAAAAGGGTCTCTAGAGGGGAGTGCAGGTGTCTCAAGCCACGTGCAGCCCCAGCCCCCCCGCTCAACCTATCTTTCACACCTGCTGGAGGTCATGCAGGCAATGAGAGGCTGCGGTGGGCACCATCAAGAGGGTAGAGAGCAGAAAACAGCTGCCGCAACTGCTCTGACCCAATTGGGGTTTCTCTTGCTCCACATCACCCAGGCACTGCCTCCTCCTACCCACCCCAGACCCCCTCCCTCCTCCCTCCACATGCACCCACATTTCCTTCCAGCCTTGTAAAATGAGAGGTGCCAATGAGTCACAGGAAAGGGAGCCACAATAATCAGCAGACTGCAAAATGGAGAGTGCCCATGCATTTGAGCTGTTGTCTGGGCATTGTGCTGACTTTTTCTAAGCTTCATCCCCTAGTGGCTAAAATTTGCCGAGTCCCTGTGTTTGATGTTTTCCATCCCATCTGGGTAAGAAGAGAAGGAAGAACATAATGCAGGAGAGAATGGAAAACGCAAAGAGACAGAAACTCTTAGAGGTGGAATTGGGAAATGGCAGGACACAGAAGAGGCCAATCCTGCTTCCCAGCAGTCAAGGGCTATCACATACTCAGCCCAAGCCAAATCATCCTGGACTAAATAGGCAGTAGCCCATTTTGAGGGCCAGCAGCTCCCCAGCCTGACTCTCCTCCATCTTCCTTAGGCTGTCTAGAGGTCCCAGGGTATTTTGCCTTCAACCCCATGGTAGCTGCGATCCATGTAAGCTGATCCATGCTCTGTCTGCCTGCAGGTGGCCCTGGATCTCCCCTGTGCAAGAGGCCAGGGAAAGAGATGCTTGGGAACAATCATCCTGGCACAACTGCGAAGACAAAGCCATGATCAGGGTCCCGGCAGCTCTCTGAGAAGAGAAACAGCTTCATCTGACCAATGAGGAAGGGAAGTTGGATTCCTGGTGAGAGGTGGCAGGTTAGGATCTGCCATCCAAGCTGGTTTCCTTTTTTCTTCTGCAAATATGATGACCGAGGATGTCTAAGTCCCAGATGCTGTGGAAACAGTTATGGGAATAGGATCCTTAGGCAGGAAAGGGGCAGGTGGCGTGGAGGGTGTTCACCTGATGGATGTGGGTGGCTTTCCAGCCTCGCCTTAAGTAGCCCCGTCGTGCCTACCGATGCACACCCACCTCTGCATCAGCCTGCGCCACCATCCAGACTGCTCCTTACTGCTTGTCCAGAACAACATTCACTGACATCTTCACGTTTTTCCAGAACTAACAGCATTTACTGAGATGGTCATATTTCTACTCAAACCAACTCTCCTGCCTGTAAGGATATTTTGCTAAACATAGCTAAAATTTTATCTCCTATTTAAAATTTTCCACAACTTTTCTGAATATAATATAATAAGCAGGAATAAAAATATCTGCTTCAAGTCTCCTACATACTCCACTTGGCTAGTGGTGATTGCCTGGGATCTTTCTCTGTTAAGAAAGATTCTGAGAGCCGGGCGTGGTGGCGCACGCTTGTAATCCCCACGCTTGGGAGGCGGAGACAGGAGGATCGTGCAGGTTCAAAGCCAACCGTGCTGGCTTAAGAGACTCTGTTTCCAAATAATAATTTAAAAAAACATAAAATAGGTCTGGGAGTGTAGCCCGGAGGTAGAAGGGTTTCCAGGAACCCCAGTACCACCAAAAAAAAAGGAAGAAAGAGAGAAAGAAGAAAGAAAGAAGAGAGAGAGAGAGAGAGAGAGAGAGAGAGAGAGAGAGAGAGAGAGAGAGAGAGAAAGAAAGAAAGAAAGAAAGAAAGAAAGAAAGAAAGAAAGAAAGAAAGAAAGATTGATTCTGAGGCCGGGCGTGGTGGCACTCACTTGTAATCCCAGCATACAGGAGGATCGTGGTTCGCAGACAGCCTCGGCTACTATTTTTTTTTTTTTTTTTTGGGTGGTACTGGGGTTCCTGGAAGCCCGTCTACCTCCGGGCTACACTCCCAGACCTATTTTTACATTTTTATTTGGAAACGGGGTCTCCTAAGCCAGCGTTTGCCGCTGGCTTCGAACCTGCGCGATCCTCCTGTCTCTGCCTCCCAAGCGCGGGGATGACAAGCGTGCGCCACCACGCCTGGCGGCCTCGGCTACTATTAGTGAGGCCCTTTGCAACTCAGTGAGACCCTATTTCAAAATAAAGAATAAAAAATAGGGCTGGGGGTATAGCTTGAAGGTAGAATGCCCCTGGGCTCCATCTCTAGTACCTGAAAAAAAGATGAAAGAAAGAAAAAGAAAGGTTCTTAGGCTGCATAAGGCCTCAAGAGGAAATACAAGAGGGCAGGCACCATATAGGGCATAGGTCCACTGGGTTTGTCATCCAAGTATAGTCAGCACTTTGAAAATATTTACTACGTAGTTTCTAATTTAAATGTTTTTAAACAACCCCTTCTTTGGGGTAAGTTGCAGTCAAAATATTTTGTTTACTTAAGGAGAGAAAAGTAAGGCTTTATAAATATCACCTCACTTAATACAAGTAACAACCCACTAAAGCAAGTTTAACAGATGTAGAAAATGAGCTCTAGGTAGAACACATACCGAACCCAAGGTCACTGCAGCTAGTAAATGTAGACTAAGGAAACGGTGGTTTGAACAGGCTGTGACTTTGCCCAGCACTGTCCAGAGCATTCGTCATTTTCTCTTTCATCCTATGATGTCTCACCTTGTCCATCACAGCTGCCTGACACACACTGGACCCTTCAAGTCCTAATACACAATGAAACCTTGGCCATTTTTTGACACTTTATCACTCTGCATTTGTGTCTCAGATTTTTATCTGCAAATTAAATGATACTGAAAACACCTCTGACTTATCCTAGGTTAAATGATACCTAGAACAAGAGTATTTTAAGACTTCTTATGCCCCCTTGTGGAGCAGAAGGTATATAGAAAAATCTTTTTTCGATTAAAGAGGACTTAGAAGAAATGAAGGAGGAAGCTTAGTTGCCAAGGTAACCATGGCATCTCTTTTCCTCCAGACCTTTTCCTCTCCTTCCTTTCATCCAAGTCATTTTTCTTTCTGTTGCGCATGCAGTCCTCCTCTTTATCCCCGGTTGTGTGCATCTCTTTGATCACCATCTGTCTGTTCCCTGTTTTGAGACAAAGGAAGGGATGAGAAACAGTAGAACTGGAATTTTTAAAAAATTCAAAACAAAAAAGTAATCAGAATTTCTAAGTGTATACTTTGTACATTAACTTCTACCCCACATGATAACAGTAGACTGAATGTAACACCTTCCCTGGCTCAAAGCCTCTGCAAAATTTCTCATCTCCACAGAAAGATCAAAGTTGAGAGTCTCCTGGTGATGAAATTAACCACCGAGGTAACCCCAGCTGGCATCCTCCTGCCTGTTCACCCTTCTACCCCACTGCACTTCTGGGTATGGCTGGATCCTACTTCTCCCAGCCACATGTGCGCAGGTGCGTAGTCAGTGTAGATGAACAGGAATCTGGGACAATGCTGGGTATTAGACAAGGTACAGCACACTCTGAGGGCTGACTTATGACCAAGCATCCATACACTGGAAGGTTGACCATGTGTAGGAAATTTATAGGTTTTGCACATCAAAGTCTTTCTTTGTTGGTACTGGGAGTTGTACCCAGGGGCATTCTGCCTCTAAGCTCTACCTTTTGTCCATTTTTTATTCTTTATTTATTTATATTTTGGGGTCCCGGAGATAGAACCCAAGGGTTTTCTACCTCTGAACTACACCCCCAGTCCTATTTCTTATTCTTTATTTTGAAACAGGGTCTCACTAAGTTGCAGAAGACCTCACTAAGTAGCTGAGGCTGGCAAAGAACCAAGATCTTCCTGTCTCAGTCTCCCATCTACTGGGATTACAAATGTGCACCACCATGACCAGTTTTCTTTATTTTGAAACAGGGTCTTGCTAGGTTGATGAGAGTCTAACTACTTGCTGATGCTCTCCTTGAACCTGTGAGATCCTCCTGTCTCAGTCTCTTAAGTACTGGGATTACAAGCATGTGCCCCCACACCCAGCTCATATTTTATTTTTTATTTTGAAATAAGGTCTCACTAAGTTGCTGAGGCTGGCCTCAAACCTGCAAACCTCCTGCTTCAATCTCCCTAATACTGGGATTACAGGCATGTGCCACCATGGGCAGCTTAAACATAGGTCTTTTTTTTTTTTTTTTCAGGTCTGGGGATGGAAACCAGGGGCATTCAACCTCTGAGCTACACTCCCTGCCTTATTTTTTATTCTTTATTTTGAAACGGGGTCTCACTAAGTTGCAGAGGGTCTTCCTAAATAACTGAGGCTGTCTACAAACCATGACCCTCCAGTCTCAGCCTCCAGAATGCTAGAATTACAAGCATGCCCCTCCACACTGGGCTTTAGGGGGTTTTTTGTTTGTTTGTTTGTTTTTGTTTTTGTTTGTTTGCTTTTTAATAGGGAATTTAGAAGAGTTCTTTAGAGAATTCTGATTGATTCACATTGATTTCTGGATCCCACCTTGGCTAGTAGCCAGCAACCCAATCACAACCATCCTCTGCCCAGTTCTGAGAGAGGGTTCCTGGGGAGGGTGGTTAAGTATGGCGAGAGGGTAGGGTTTTTGCACAGATGTCTGCCCCACCCAGCTCATTGTGATACTCCAGGCACAGAGATAGAGGCCAGAGTCACTGAGCAGCAGCTTCTTTGAACTCAGTATGAACTGGCCATCCTTGGGCCTGGAGGCTGAGAGGTTCTGGGGCACCTCAGAGTTGACCTGGCCAGCACTCACGGAGTAGAAAAGCTGCTGGAGGAGTCCTCCTGCAGCCTGACGGTACCAGTACAGGTTGGGGTTTGATGTCCCTTTCACCATGCACTCCAGAGAGAGGGGACTGCCTGCTAGCTGCACCTTGGTAGCTGGCCATTGATGAATAGTCTGAGATCTGGCACCTGTGAAGGGTTAAGGTCCTTAGTGAGGAAGCAGCCCAGCCCGGCTGGCCTCCCCAGGGAGAGCATGGCTCAGACATTTCCAGGGCTCAGGTGCATGAAATCAATCATGGAGAATACCTAGGGAGAGCCGAGGATGCACGAGGTCACCCAACCAGTGGAGACCAAGAGATAAGCGTCTTCCCGGGGAATAGAGACACTAAGACAAAGGGCCCATGTCCATCCCAGGCAACTGGAAGGAGGAGCTCCAGAGGCAAATGAGCTGAGGGTGAGAATTTCAAGAGAGGCTTGCCAGGGAGGAAGCACGCACCAAAGAAAGAGCCAAGGAGAGCAAAGAGGATGCAGAGCATGGTACCAGATCACCTTTGTTTGTGCTAGTACAGTGCCACCTCCTCTTCTGGGCCAGTGAGGCTGCCTGGCCCCTCCCTCCAGGAAATCAGCTGCCTGAGCAAAGGGATCCCACCTATCCCCTTAAGCTGGGGAGGAAGAAGGTGGTTGGTCTTAAGAATGAGGTGAATCATCCCCTC
This sequence comes from Muscardinus avellanarius, assembly GCF_963383645.1. Lineage (NCBI taxonomy): Eukaryota > Metazoa > Chordata > Mammalia > Rodentia > Gliridae > Muscardinus > Muscardinus avellanarius. The sequence continues at coordinate 102,275,774 of NC_137795.1, forward strand.
TCTCTGGGAACCAGCCAGCCCTGCACTTATCATAGTTTAAATCCTGCTGATGCCCTGCTATGTAAATATATTTAGTGACTCATTATTTACCTGTAAACAGGAGATAACTCTCCAGCTTCCCCAGGAGACAACGAAAGTCTTTGTGACCATCAGAGGAACCATGAAGTGGCAGTATGATAAAAAAGGGATTTGAGTCCATCTGAAGTTGGAAACCTGTGCTAGGACAGGTCACCTGGGAAGCTGGAAAGGAGATAAAAGCAGATCAGGGCTCAAGAGATTTAGATCTTGGAGGTATTCAAAGCAGGAGAGCTCAGTGCAGGAGAGAAGGAAGCTGCCATGACAGCCAAGCAAGGGATCTTCACAGCCTCATCTTCCCTGGCAGACAGGATGTGAGACCTGGATAGGAGAATTCATTATTGAGCTGATCAAAGTTGGCCTCTGTGTTCTAAGGGCCTGGACAGACCTACTTTTTTCTCTAAATGCAACATGAGGCAGAGGAAACATCATGGGGCCTTGGAATCAAACGGGTCTGGGTTCAGATCACAGCTTTTCTCTCTGGCTTGGAAACCCTCTGCAAACTCTGGTCTTGATTTTTTTTTTTTCATTATAAAATGAAAAGAAGGATTGTAGTGTCCATAAATAGAAAGTGTGTTTTGCCCAATGCAAGTGTTGAGTTTTTCTCTTCTCTCTTTTCCTTTTTCCTTTCTATTTATCTTGGAATTCAGGGAAAGCCTGATCATGCAACAAAGAATAGAAGGCTTCCAAGAAGATAGGGTGGTAGGTGTGAGCTGAAGGGACAACAGAGACCTGGAAAGCACTGGAAAGCTAAGGAGAATATATTTTAGTTTAGTTTTTGGTGGTGATGTTGGAGATTGAACCCAGGGCCATTCTACCTCCAAGCTAAATTCTCATCCCTCTTTATAATTTATTTTAAAGCAAGATCTTGATAAAAGGCTGAGGGTATCACTAAGTTGCTGAAATTGACCTAGCACCTGTGATTCTCCTGTCTTTCTCCTTGATAGGATGGGTCCCTGCCTTTCCCACAGCGAGGAAAGGAGGTGGAACCCCAGAAGCCAGAAGTGGAGATATCACGGAGAATCCAGGCGCCTTGAGACTCCAAACATTGCAAGACAGACTCCAGAGGTCGTGAGACTACAGATGTCATGAGAGAATCGGCATGCCTATAAAACATCAGTACTTCCGATCCTCCATGTAACTCGGCCAGCCGACGGGGACTACACGAGACTCCCTGGACCTGTGGCTCATCGGTCCCTTTCCCCACGGCCAGCTGACTCCCCGAAGGTGCCAGGTTCTTGATTAAAGCCATTGTTAATAACCTGGTTGGTGCTTGCCTCCTTCCTAATTTCCCCAAACTCTCTTTTCAGCGTCACACTCCTCCCAAATACTGCAATTATAGGCACACACCACCACATCTGGCTTAGGGTGACTATCCATGAGGCAGCTGATATAACTTCATTCTACTGAGATGAGTCCTGGCACCCAAGATGCCTGGAGGACCTCCACAGGCTCCTTAAAGCCTGGCCTCCCTTTGTCTCTGCCATGCTCTTCCTCTGCAGCATTCATTTTCAAAACAGTTACTCAGTCTGGGTTAGATGTGGTGGTGTGGTTTAAGGTGAGGACCTGGAGTAGAAGCAGTAGAAGTGGCTGAATAGGGAAACTGAACAAAGAGCATACCAGGTTTGCAATGCCTTCACGCGTCATCAGGGTCTAATCTGCAATGTGTCTGTTGTTGCTGCTGAGGCTGCAGTAAATGGCTTCCAAGCTCACGTTGGAGGTCTTCCTTCTGACAGCCTCACTGAAACACATTTTTGTTTGCATTTGAGCACAATATTTTTGCAATGGTTGTGTTTTTTTTTATCTTTTCTAAGTGTAATCAATCCTCATAACATTTATTTAAATGAGGAATCAAGTGGCAAATGTGGTGCACATTCAATGAACAGTTAGAATGCATGATGCAACTAAAAAGGCGCATAGTATTGTACAGTTGTTCAAATTCAGTTTATATAAACCTGTTAATAGAACCCCTTACGCTATTTGTGCATGACAGGCTCACAGGGAATGAGCCTAAGAGGAAGATGTACATGCACAACTTCTTTCTTTCTTATTTTATTTTTTTCATTTCTGGCCTTACTCCTCTTTGCTCCTGGAGTTTTTCTGGTGTTTTGCCTAAGTGGGAATTAAGGGTGGAAGGAGATGGACAGAGGGTGCCCCATATAGAGGAAACAGAATTGCTCCTGCTTTTGATGGCACAGCGTCATGCTCTCATTTGGCTGGCAGGTTTTCACACCATCATGGTCCATAAGACCCAGACCCGATGTAACTTACCAGCTACGTTGGCTCAGTGTCATTTGTAGAAAGCAATGTTCTCTTTCTCCTTTGGGCTGGCATAGCAGATTGGAGGGTGAAGAGACATATCAGTCAGATCAGAGTAACCAGCTGGTTCCTGAATCCCTGATTATTATCACAAGTCTAGCTTGGAGCTCCTTCCATATGGCTGATGCCACAGAAAAAAAAATATCTCCTCGTCTCCAACCCCATCTGCAATGCTGCTTGTTCATTCATTCATTCAACTCTTGAAATGTGGGTGGTGGATGCAGGGTCCCTCTGCTCTGTGGCTGCAGATCTCCAGGAGGGAGAGGTTTAGCCAGGTGAGATGTCAACCATACCAGCTTACTTAAGGCAGGCTTTACTCATATCCTGCTCCCTCCTCACTCTCTCCTGGGCACTGGAAGGTAGGCACCATCCCTCTGGCATGCCTCCTGTCAAATTCTTTTGTAGTACTATCTTGGCCTTCTTTCTCCAACACTACTGCCAACTCTTAATGAATCACTACTGACAGGATAAAGCTTTATATAGAAAAATAGTAACAATATAGGTTAATTATTTTTTAGATTTTAAAATTGAAATCGACCCCTATATAATAGTTGCAAAGTCTCTTTGCTCCTTTGTAGAAGAATTAAAAATTATAGAGCTAATGAAAAGTGGGGAGAGTGAGCTAAAGATATGTTCCTGAATTGCCTGCCTGGTATGTGCACACACATGTTGGAAAAGTGTTAAGGGGTGATTAGGCCAGAGGGCTCTTTCCTTAAGAATGGAGTAATGCTATTATCATGAGAGTTCTTTATAAAATGGTAAGTTGGATTCACTTTCCTCTCTCGCTCTCATGCTTGCTCATCTCCTTCTCTTCAGTCTTCTAAGGTGGAATAATGCAGCTAAAAACTATCACTAGGTGCCAGCACCTGGATCTTAGACTTCCCAGTTTCCAGAATTCTGACCCAAGGACTTCCTCTTCGTTATACATTGCCCAGTCTGTGGTGTCCTGCTTTAGCAGCACAAAATGGGCTAACAGTGCCTTGTCTTCCTAAAGTGTTCCTCCCTCTGCCTATCTGCATTCTAATCAGGGAAAAGGGTTAGAGGGGGAGGAGACAGAGTTGGAATTTGTAAAGTTCTGAAGGCAGAGAAGAATTGTGCTTATTTACAGGGTGAAGTGAATAAGGTTGTAAGTTCCTATATATCACACTGATGAGAGCTCAGCATGTAGAAAGGTTCCATGGTAAGTAGAATTATGGCCCAACAAAGATGCCCACATCCCAATCCCAAGAACCTATGTGTATGGTAAGAGAGAACTAAAGTCAAAGATAAAATTAAGGTTTCTCCTTAAAATAAAGAAAGTAACTTGGATTACCTAGGTACACCCAATGTAATCGCAGTGGTCCTTAAACATGGAAGAGGGAAGGAGAGTGAGAGAAGGAGATGTGGTAATGGGAGCAGGGTAAGAAAGATGCTATGCCGCTAGCTTGAAGATAGGTGAAGGCATGAGACAAGGGCATGAAACAAGGAGTGCAGAAGGCTTCTTAGATCTGGGAAACACAGCAAAATGGATTCCTAGCCTCCAGAAAAGACGCAACTCTGCCGGCACTTTCAGGAGCTATGTAAAGAAATAGAAAAATACTATTTATTGTGGCTAGATATAGAATGTCTCCTGGAGAACTCATGTATTACTTTTCAGAGTTTGTGTAATTAGGTCATAAGGGTTGTAATCACATCAGTAGATAAGTCCATTGTAATGGGTTTACTGGGTGGTAACCTAGGCAGGTGGTGTGTGGCTGGAGAAGGTGGGTCCCTTGTGGCCTTAGGGACTGTGCTTTCCTCTTTGAATCCTCCTTGTTTGATTGCTCTCTGATCTCCAGCCTTTATGACATAACAGCAGAGCCCTTGTTCTCCCTTTCTCTGCTTCCTGCTGCCATGTCCTGAGCTCTATAGATCCTGGCCTCAGATGGGCTGAACCCTCAAATCTCCAAAACTGTGAGCAAATACATCTTTCTTCCTTTAAGTTGTATGGTTAGTTGTTTTGAATTATTAGTGAGAATGTTGCCCAAGACATTACCCATAAAGAGTAAAAACACTCAATAGAAACAGATAGATAAATGATACACATAACAGGATGAGTAGATAAGGGTATTCAAATATCTAATATATATACATATAAATATAACATATATGCCACATATATAATATAATATATGCCATTTATTCAACAGGGTAAAGAAACATGTATGTATGTCAAAAATAGACATGGACGATAAAATACAGAAGCAAAATGTCTCCAGATGAAAAATACAGTAAGTGTGGTTTTAAAATACCCTGGATGATATAACCTTAGAGTAAACATCTTAGAGCAAATTTAAAGACAAAGGAATAGATATCATCTAGAATGAAAGCAGAGAGAAAACTACTTTAAAAGTGAACAGAACATCAGTGAAGATAATCAAGCAATCTAATATTGAAAGTCCAAAAATGAAGAAAAATTAGAAGCCTAAATAATAAATAATTCCAAATTCAATGAAAATAAAGAGGTATAGATCCAAGATTTTCAGTGAGCATCAAAGACAGGTAACACGAAAGAAAACCACTTTAATAAGATACATTATCATCATATTGATTACAGCAAGTATACATAAAAGCCTGTAAAGCAGACAGAGAATAAAAGACACACTATGTGCAAATGAACAAAGGCTCACAACAGCCTTCTCATCAGAAATAACTCAGGCGAAAGACAGTGGAGAAGCAACTTTAAAGTAAGGAGGGAAAAACAACTACCAACCTAGAACTCTATATCCAATAAAAAATACATTTTGAAAACATTCAAATAATAAACTTTCTCAAACGTGCAAAAATTAAAATAAACAGGAGACATACAGTGTAAGAAATGTTAAAGAATGCCTTTCAGAAAAAATGAAAAAAATGTCCAGATAGAATCGGTAGTTTTTTTATCCACCCCAGCTTTTTGGGTGGATAAAAAACGAAGAAGAAAAATCCTGAATTTATAGTTTCAGCAAATTTCTTGAGTAAAGATATTGCAAACCCACCAAATGCAAGCTATCAACAGTTTAAGAACGAGCTCACAAAAATTCCCTAATATTTAACAATGGGCTCTCATGAGTTGATACAAGCTAGCTTAGAAGATTAATGGTGAAAAATAAGCATAAATATGTGATAACTATAAGAAATTATATTAGATTTTGTTGCAGTGCCAGAGATAGAATCCAGGGGCATTGTTCCTCTGAGCTGCACTCCCAGCCCTATTTTTTTTTTTTGTCTTTTTATTTTTTTTTTAAACAGGGTCTCACTGAGTTGCGAAGGACCTCGCTAAGTAGTTGAGACTGTCTGCTAACTGCAATCCTCTGGTCTTGTACTTTTACTCTAAATGAAATAAGGGGAAAAAGTATATGTCAACAATTTTCAGGACATTAGACATTAGGCAGCAAAGGATAGGAGACAAAATGAGATGAGCTTCATAATTCCCTAAGCTTGTCCTCTGAGAGAATTTCCAGACCAGGGGATACAGAAGCAAAACCAAGGAGAGACTAGCAAACTCCTTGAGTTGAGGAGACATAGCTGAAAGTCTAGAGAGAAGAGAGTCGTAGAATTGACAGAATTGTTGAGTGTGGGAGAAGAAAATGCTGTGTAATGAGGGAACTTCAGAGGATCCACCTTCAGTACTCAGTACATACTGGTCGGAGAAAACTGAGGATAGAAAAATAATCTCACAAATCAATTAAAGAGAACAGTTCTTGGATGTCACACAGGGCTAGGAAGTGAGTATACACTCACCAGCCAGACTGGAAAGCCTTAAAATTCATGGGGCATTGGACAGAAAACTCAGAAGTATTTTCACCTAGAAGTAAAAAATAATTATCCCTAGAATAAATACTGCTCTTCTCCTACCTAGCTGGTCTTTAAAACCAAACACCAAAGGAGCAGAATGCTTTCAATAAACTTAACTGTGTTGTAAAAAGAAAGCTTAAAAATATCCTAGGAAGTATTTTTAAGAGGAATATTTTAGGGATATAAGAATTCCAGCACAAAAGTAGAGCTCAACTTGTAGTATGCAAAAGATAGCAGGCATGTAAAGAAGTAGAAAATAAAATTAATAATGTGGAGAAAAAGCTAATAAGATTGACCTAGAATTTGCATAGATATTAGAATTAGAACATAAAGGCATTAAGCTAATTGTTATAACCAAATGCCATATGTTAAAGAAGGGAGAGAAAGATGTGTTAGGTATAAATAAAGAAGTATAACAAAGCCCCAAATCAAATCTCCAGAGATTAAAAACCATAATATCTAATATAAAAAATTCAGTGGATAAAATTAATGATAGATCACACAAGTAGAATAAAATATTAATAAACTTGATGCTACAACAATAAAAACAAACTGAAATAAAATGTAAAAAGCAAAATGATTTTTAATAGCAAACAGATAATCAGTAAGTTATAGGAAATTTTAAGAGGTCTAATATACTTGTAATCATGCCTCCCTAACACAAGGAAAGAGATGAAAATAAATAAAAATTACATTAGAAGAAATAACAATTAAAAGTTTCCCAAATAAAAGCCCTAACCTCACAGAAGCTAGAAAGTCAGGCATACACACATACATGCACAAATTATAATCAAATTGCTCGCAACTAGTGCTTGAAATAATACTAAGAACAGCCAGAGCATAAATACAAGGTTTTTTTTTACAGTGCAGTGAGAGACAGAAGGAAGATTTATTATTAAAAACAATGCAAGGAGGAACACAAATGAACATCATCTTTAAGTTGCTGAAAAAAATACTATTTTTTGATAAGAATCATTCTAACAGTGTTGGGTTGATAGCTCATTGTCATTTTGATTTGCATTTTCCTGATGATTAGTGCTGTTGAGCATTTTTCATATAGTTGTTAGCCCTTTGTATGAGTTATTTGTAAAGGTCTAATCATAAAAAGATGATCAGTAATGTTGACCACTCTTTCATATAAATGGTTTCTACTTGATATATATTCTTAGAAAAATAGAAAAACATCTATTTTGGAGAGAAAGTTCTCTTGCCATTTTTTAGTTATGTTACTTGTTTTTTTAATTTTTGCTATGAAACTATATGAATTACTTTTGTGTTTTTGCATTTAACCTCTAATTGAACATATGATTTGCAAATATATTATTCTAAGTCATAAGTACCTTTTTCATTATATTGATATTTATTATCTGTGCATAAAAATTTTAGTTCCAGTTCACCTCATTGGTTAAATGTATTCCTGAATATTTCATTTTTTAGTTATTATAAATGGACTTATCTTCTTGTTTTTGTTTCTTTAGATAGTTCATTATTAGCATTTAAAAATGAAAATAAAGCCAGGCGCATTGGTGCATGCTTGTAATCCCAGCATTAAGGAGGCTGAGACAGGAGGATCTAGGTTAGAGAACAGCCTCAGATACTTAGGGAGGCCCTTTCCAACTCAGTGAGACTCTGTTTCAAAATAAAGAATCAAAAAAAAATAGGGCCAGGGGTGTAGCTCAAAGGGAGAATGCCCCTGGGTTCCTCCCCAGTACTGTAAAAATAAATAAATAAATAAATAAATAAATAAATAGGTAAGTAAGTAAGTAAAAATGAAACTGATTTTCATGTTAATTTCATGTACTGAAACTTTTCTGAACTTAGATTGGTTTGAACAATTTTTCGTTGGAGTCTTCAGAGTTTTCATTATCTAAAGTTTATGTCATTTACAAACAGAGAAAATTAACTTCTTCCTTTCTGATTTGGATTTTTTTTCTTGCCTACTTGCTTTGGCTGGGACTTCCATTACTATTCTGAATGAACATGGTGGTAGTGGGCATCCTTGTCTAGGTTCTGAACTTAGAGGACTGCATTATATAAAATTCTAGCAAATGTAAAGACATCTGTAGTAACAGATAAAAGCATATCACTGTTTTCCTGGGGACAGTATGGAGCAAGGACTGGAATGATCAATGGACAGGAGGAGACTTTGAAGTTATATGTAAGTTCATCGTCTTAATTTTGTGGGTGCTTCCAGTAGGTCAAAACTTATCAACTTGTACATTTTAAATATGCTGGTTGTTTGACAAATGTACCTTTAATAAAGCTATAATGGAAGGAATATATTTAATTCAGTGTCTGAATAGAAAACGACCAGGAACATTTGAGCAAGAGTGCCACAATGAATACAGTATTTTAATTAGCTAATCACAATCAATCAGTCAGAAGCAAGCTCCATGTTGAAAACTTTCCAGAAAGACAAGTGAGAGAGTTTACAGTACTTGTGACGTGAAGGAGCTTCATAAAATCCCTCTTAAACATACCTGTTCTTTTGCCAAATTTCCATTCTGGATACCAGGTACCTTTTTCTTCTTCTATCTTTCCACCACCACTCCCATCCTCATTATGGCCCCAAACAATTCAGCTCTTGAAAAGTATATCCAACAAAACAAAAGTGTAACAGCAAATCAGCCTCGCTTGGAATGCAGTTGTATGACTAGCTCTTTTTTATGTAAGCTTAATCCTTGCTGCTGTTGCCCTCACATCCATTACCTTATACCTGAAGTGGCTCATCAAGGAATTTAGTAGACGGAGTGAGTCTCTGTCCAGGATAAATTCTGCTACGTATAGAACATAATTTTTTCCTCTGATCTCGCTCATCTTTCTTCTCTTCTCTTCTCTTCTCTTCTCTTCACTTCTCTTCTCTTCTCTCTCTCATACACACACACACACACACACACATATACACACACACAATGGTTAAGTCACAGAAATTGGTTTGGTAGAGAGGGTGATGACAAGTGCCTTTTAGTGTTCTGAAACTAAAGTTACAGTGGTCGAATTTAATGAGAAAAAGTAAAAGACTTTTGTAATGAGACATCAGGACTGATGATTCATATTTGAGAGTCAGTGACATAGAATAGCTGAAATGCTTGCAATAGATAAGACTGCAAAGGAACAAGTGAAAAAGAAAAAAGATTCAAGAAAAGTAATTGCTAAACATCCATACTTTTAATCAAAAGAAGGGGAAAATCTTGAGAAAGATATAACATCATTCTAGAGGCAAGAAGATAAAATGGTGCTTTGAAACTTAAGATTAAAAAAACATGGGAATGGGTTTAAAAAGGATATGTCAATGTCAACAACATTTGGCCTGAGTCTAGTCACCAATTTCATTGGTTAGAGAGGTGAGAGTAGTTGATAAGAAGCCGCCATGGACAAGTGTTAGGATGCAGAGAACAAGGGAGGCGTTAAAGGGAATAGTAGAGTTGAAAAGTGTTTTATGTCTACATAATTGCCATCTGATTATACTAAAAGGCTAAGATGAAGAAACTCACGAAGATAAGAAATGTGAAGATGTTAAAGAGAAAAGGTAATTGAGAAACAAGAGGAGCATAAGGAAGTTAATTCTTAGGCACCATCAGGGAAATTTCTTTCTTGGATATAGGAAGAAAAGAAGAGAGAAATGTATGAGAGATAAACTTGCAATGATGAAGGCCAATAAATACATAGAAACATGCTCAGTCTAACTAATGATCAGTGAAATGTGAATTAGAAGAACTGATACCAGTAATGGCAACATTAAAAGAATCAATAATATCTGATGTTAGTGACCATGTGGGAAAATATTCTCATTCAACAGCAGGAAAGTAAACCACAACAGTCTGTATGAAAGGCAATTTAGCAATGTTTATTAAAATTGCACATAGCATTTTACTTTACAATTCAAATAAACAATTCCATAAAAATACATGTCTAGCTGCGCAATTAATTTTGCCAGGATTTATGTTATAGCATTGTGTATAAATGATAAGAGATACAAAATATGTAAATGTCCATCAGCAAACAAATGGGCAAATAAATATTCATGACACAATACTAGGCAGCAATTAAAAAGAATGAGATAGAGCAGTCTGTGGTCACATGGAAAAATTCCCAAGTTATATCGTTCAGTCACAAAGGCAAGTAGCCAAATAATATGTGTAAAACAATATTACTTCAGGCAAATTATATTCCCAAGCCAGGCTTGGTGGCACATGCTTGTAATCTAAGTACTTAAGAGGCTGAGACAGGAGGATCACAGGTTCAAGGACACCTCAACTACATAGCAGGAGCCTCAGCAACCTAGTGAGAGCCTGTTTCAAAAACCAAAAAAATTTTTTAAAAAATGATTGGGGGTGTAGCTTATAGGTAACATGCCTCTGGGTTCACTCTCCAGTACCACACACATACAAAATTACACTCACAAACACATATGCAAGGCTATATGTGTGTTTATATAAAAGTTCATATATGTGTATAGGTATGTATATATTGGCATGGAGGTACACACATATATAAATATATACATATATATGTACATATATATATACACTTTCATTCAATCAATAGTAATTTGGATGTTTGCTATACGTTTCCATGTAGTTTATTTTGCTATAGAGAAGTCATATATAAAAAGGGATAAACCTGGGTGTCATCGTGCATACTTGTAATCCCAGCATTTGGGAGGCTGAGACAGGAGAATCATGGTTCGCAGACAGCCTCGGCTATTTAGTGAGGCCCTTTGCAACTCAGTGAGACCCTGTTTCAAAATAAAGAATAAAAAATAGGGCTGGGTGTGTAGCTCGAAAGTAGAATGCCCCTGGGCTCCACCCCCAGTACCACATGCACACACACACACACACACACACACACACACACACACGAAGGGACTAGACAAATACACATCAAATTGATAATAGTGTTCATTACTGGGGAAGAGAACAGGAAAGGGAATTGCCAAAACATCTGTATTTGATTTGTGCTGTTTATTTTTGAGTGATATGAAATCTAAGATCTTGAGGAGTTTTTCAATAGATATGTTTCCTCATAAATAAAATTCAGAGGGGGGAAAATAGAGAAAATAATGTAAATCAGTTAGTGAATCACCTTTGGATGTGAAAATGGGTCACCAGAGGTTGCTAAGCCATCGGCCTCAAGAGGGCTGCAGGTGGAAAAGGCAAAGACTTCAAAGAATGATGAGCAGAGAGAGGGAAGTAGACATGGCCAGAGTCAGTCCCACCACCCACATAGTCACTCCTATGGTGTTGGTTTTAGAGATCTCTCAACAGAAAAGTAGGAGGTATGGTAGCCAAAGAGGAGAACCCCATTTTAAAGAGGGCAAAGATGTGAATTTAGGGGGAAAAGTTGTTTTTTTTTTTTTTTTAAGTGCAATGGAACAGACACTAACTGCATAATGAAAACAGCAAGGATGAGACTATACACTACTAACAGGATGGCTAATGAGCACCGAGTCAGAACAGCCAGGTCAAGGGCTGGCCTAGGAGCTCCGGGTGTGGCTAGTTGGGATAATGGAAATATTTAAACAGGCAGCAAGAAAGTAAGCCATTCAGAGGAAAGTCAGAGTGAGAACCAGGGTGTCCAGTTGCTATTATTCCCAGACCAAGGGATGTCAAAGCAGGAAAATCAAGTTCAAGAGGAGAGAGGTTGGTGCACATGCCCACACACACGCTTTCTCTCATGCACACACCCCAAGATTTCTAACGTGAGACGTGGAATGAGTCATGCCAATAGCCATCATGACTTGGCCCATCAGGTATGTTTGTTCTTGGCTACATTAGTAAGGACAGTGAGAAGGTAGGGAAGTTTTATTTGCTATCTCTTCTTAAAGTTCTGCTGCTTCTGCTGGGCTTCATTCAAAGTCATATGCCAGATGCTAATTGGATTGTGTCTTATTAAAGAAGTCGGATTGGAAGCTTAATGGAAAAACTTCAGAAAAGTAAAGAGCTACCAAAGGAAATGTCTTCTATGAAAAAATAACAATAATTCTCATATGTAAGCTGATAACACATGGCGAAGAAATTCCCAAAATAAATTTTAAAACCAGTGACATAAAGAGATAGAAGACCTGGACAATTTATTTTTCCTCAACAGATAACATCGTATGCATACTTGCTGCATACAGGTACAACCTAGTTGTTTTCAGATGTTATCACCCCTAAAGTAAAGCCCCACCATCCTGGACATAGCTGGTATTTGCCCCACTTTGCAAACGAGGACATGGAGACTTGGGGAGACTGATTTGCTGGCCCAGAGTTACACCCCACAGGCAGCATCTGGGCCAGTCTGGTGCCAACTGAGTACAAAGCACAAGTGTTAGGTCTTCCCACTGCATTATTTCTCCCCTCAGAGTGGCAGCAGCAGGGGTTCACATCACTACCGTGCCACGCAGTGCACTTTCCCCATAGCTATTAGAGTTTATTGCTCCTCAGGACCCGTTCTTAATAACTTTATTCTGATGAGGGCCCTGGGCTGCAGTTATTTTGTTCATCCCCTCCACTCCACAAGTAAGAAAGCTGAGGTGCAAATGGGTTAGAGAATTCTGCCACACTCACAAGACCAGCAAGCAGTCGAGGCCAAGAAACAACTCAGGGAGTCTGACTCCAAAGTGCTCACAAATGGGGCTGTGTTGTACCAGGGCAGGTGCTTATGTTTGCTTCTCCGTGGATAAAGAAACAGGAAAGACTACAAGCCAATACAGGAGATGAAATATTATTTTTAATTTTTTTCTTCAAGGAAATGTTGAGCGGTCAAAACGACAATGAAGCTGGGTTTGGGGGCTGTTTGTCTGGGGGGGTTCCTTTGTTTGCATTTACATGTTCAGCCTTGAGAATCTCTAATATCTGTAAGGCAATGGGTATGTCATAGAAATTGAGAATTTTAGGATTCTCACATCGCTCTTAATAGCAGGGGCCTCTATGCTAAGCCAATTAATGCTCAGAGCAAAGTCTTTTGAGACATCAGTGAATATGAGAGAATATGAGATAAGTTGAATCAAAGTGCAAAATAACAATAGTGAACATATATTATTTGCTCCTTTCAGACACTGTTATCGACACAGGGACCCTCTTCTGTGTCTGGACACTCAGAAATTGTCCCGTCTGTGTTAAAACAATCAGAATCTTTTCCAGAACAGTCCACAACCAGTGAACAGAAGAATGGGTTTGATGGCCAGTATGATCAGATGCAATACATTCAATACGTTTAAAAAATGTTATTAAGTAAACAAGGGCCAATCCTTCGAACTCTGGGATCCTATGACTCAGAAATAAGACAAGGTATCTAAGAATATTGCCAAAGAAACAAAGTGTTTAAAGAGCTAATTCTAACAGAACATAGCAAGAAAATACAGACTCAGAGAGAGAGAGAGAGAGAGAGAGAGAGAGAGAGAGACAGACAGAGACAGAGACAGAGACAGAGACAGAGAAGTCGATAGAGAAAATCCACGAAGGGCTTATACAGAATTTAGGAGCAAGGAAAGAGCAAGCTATCATAATTACTCTAAAGAGAGAAGACCTTGCTAGGAACATTGTCCAAGGAATACCAGCAGATTTAATGAAGTAAGAGATAGAACTAGAAGTTAGTGGAAGATATATTCAGGAGCCAAATAGGGATCCGGGAGAGATAAAGAACCTGTCTCTACTCCTTTCTTTTTTTTTTTTTTTTTTTTTAGGGAAGTAAAATGAAATTTTATTTTTTTTTAATTTTATTTTATTGGTGCACTGTATTCATACATCATAGTGGGATACAAACTTTTGTAGACATACATGCACACATCGCCCAGTCAGCCCCCACCCGATCCCCACCCCATTCTCTCCCCAAACCTCCTTCCCATGCTTGGCTTAGTGGTTGACATCTAGTATTATAGCAATTTATCCAAATTAAAAATGATAATCTCACATAACAGTTTCATTTGTCTGATACCAAGTGTTTGATGATTTAAAGATAGCATTTCAATATTTCTTTTTGCTTTCTTTCTTACTAGAGCATATTTTTTTCTGTTTTTTTAGGTGAAACTATCATATATTTATATATTTATTTTTCAGAAAAAAATCTATCCTAATATGGAATATGAATTCTAGATACCCAAAACGATCTTGAAAAAGAACAAAGCTAGCAGATATATATTTTCTGATTTCAAACCATATAAAGCTACAATAATTGAAACAGTGTAGTACTGTTCTAAAGGCAGATATATAGACCATTGGAGTTAAATACAAGCCTAGAGCTAAATTCTTCCCTATATTGTCAAGTTATTTTTGACAAGGTTTCCACGAACATTTGGTGGTGGAAATAATAATCTTTTAACTAAATATTGTTGAAAAATAATAATTACATGGAAAAGAATAAAATTGGACCTTTACCTAATCCCATATACAAGTATTAACTCAAAATAGATAAAAGACCTAAATATAAATCTTAAGACTATAAACTTTTAGGAGAAAATCTGGGTCATAAAACCTCACAACATTAAAATTGGCAGTGATTTCTTAGATATGATTTCAATGGCACAGGCAACAGAAGAATATACAAACTCCCTAAAAAATAAAAGAAAATATTGTATATCTAAAGACAATGTAAACAGAGTTAAAAGTTACTAATAGAATAGGATAAAATATTTCCAAATGCTATATCTGAAGGTATATTAATATTCCAACTAGAAATCCTAAAAATTAACAATAAAGGCAAACAATACAACTTAGAGATAGGTAAAAGACTAACATAAATAATGAATCTCCACAGATAACCAATCTTAGTTGTCTGTTGGATGGAAACTCTTGTTTCTCTGGTTCTGGTGAGTGTTACCTATTTCTTCTTTGTAGTTAATCTCTTTGAGTATTTTCTCTAGTGCTGGTTTTGAAGACATAAATTCCTTCAGTTTCTGCTTGTCATGGAAGCTTCTTATTTCTCCATCTAATTTGATAGAAAGTTTTGCTGGATAGGAAATTTTTGGCTGGAAGTTGTTTTCTTTCAGAGTTTGGAATATGTTACTCCAAGCCCTTCTGGCTCTCATGACTTGGTTTGGGAAGTCTGGAGTGATTCTAATTGGTTTGCCTCTGAATGTCAGTTGGCCCTTTATTTTTGTTGCCTTTAAGATTCTCTGCTTGGCTTCCACATTGGTCATTTTGACAATTATATGGCGTGGGGATCCTCTTCTCCGATCCTGTCTAAAGGGAGTTCTATAAGTTTCCTGGATCTGTGTATCAACCTCTTGCTCTATATTTGGAAAATTTTCTGCTATTACTTCCTTGAAGAGATTGTTGATCCCTTTGGTATCACTTTCTTTTCCCTCCTCTATTCCAATTATTCTTAGGTTAGCTCTCTTAAGATGGGCCCATATTTCTTCAATGTCAGATTCCTGCTGTTGGATATTTTTTTCTAGATTAGAAACTATGCATTCATTTTTGGATTGCTCATCTTCTAAGAGCGAGATTCTGTTCTCCATGTGGTCTAATCGGTTGTTTGTGCTTTGAATTGAGGCCTTTACTTCATTAATTGCATCCTTTATCTCTTTTTGGCTCTCTCTGAGTTCTTTTCGAAGCACCTCTATTATTTCTACAGTTATTTTCCTGATTTGATCTTCTAGAAATCTCTGATTTTCTGTTTTATCAGGTTCTGATGTTGTGGGGTTGTGCACAGTCATTACTCCAGTGTTATTCCTCTTTCCCATGATTTCGGAGGTTTGTGCCTTCTCTGGGTTCTCCCCTTGGGTCACTATGGCTTCACTTAAGGTGCTCTGGATCTCAAGTCTGTATTATCTCAGACCCCACTACTCCTTTACTGGGTTGTATCACAGAGTCTCCGACCCAGGGAGTCGATAGAGGCTGCTTTAAACTATGGGGGGTGCCAGGTTGCACGCTCTCCTATGGTGTGATATCTCTGCCACCACCACTCCCTCACTGGGTCAAGTCCCAGGAGGCCCAATACTGCGATTTCTCCTCTGTGGCCCGTAATTTGACTCACTGTTCTTGAGTACGCAGATGTAGCTGTACTGGACTCGGTGAATTCACTGCTGCTGCCGCCGCCGGTGGCAATATGGCGCCTCTGCCACGCCCTCGGCCATGAGGCTGGCGTATTTTTTCTTCTCTGGTTTTGATTTCCACTCTGAATCCCTGCAGCGTGTGCTGAGCTCAGCCACTGGGAGCTTTAAATGCTGTCTGCGCCGAAAGATCCCGCCTGGCTGTTCCGCAGTGGCTCACCTGGCTTGCTGTGTCTCTACTCCTTTCTGAAGCTAGAGGTTTCCTAAAGATGCCATTCCTTTTAAGAAAAGAAGTATAGTGCCTAAGTATTCTTATGAGGCCTAATTTTTAAAAATCTATTTATATTTGAAGTATATTTAAAAGTAATATCTCTCTACTCATAAAAATACACAAGTACACAAGTATGTCATCTGAATTACCCAATGCCAGATGGGAGCACTCTGAAGAACAGGGGCAGTTATCCAGCAGTCCTGGGAAGCTTGGCCTGAGCTTGGGAGCACTAATGCTCCTTCCTTTCATCTGGGGTTTGAAAGAGACAAGGCAGGAGAGGGGAGTCCTGCGAATGGATGAATAAGGACACAAATACAATATCAGTGACCAAGTCCTCTTCTTCTGATTCTTCTCTAAACCTTCCTCTGGTCTATGAACCAACTGCAGGAGGTCCTAAGGTATAAAGTAGTGTCACCACAAGGCGTGCGTGTGCGCACACACACACACACACACACACACACACACATGCATGCATGTAGCCCAGGGGAAATACAGAGAGAGGGTGGGTGAGCTCCTGAATATTTCATAAAAGCTCTGGATGTGGCACTAGTTTTAGGCTTAATGAAGCTAAAATTAGGAAAGAAGAAAACATAAAGAGAAAGTTGTTGAGCTGGGCATGGTGGGACACGCTTGTGATCCCAGTACTTGGGAGGCAGAGACAGAAGTATCACAAATTCAAAGCCAGCTTCAGCAGCTTAGTAAGACCCTGTTTCCAAATAAAATATAAAATAGGTCTAGAGGTGTAACCTGGAGGTAGAAGGCCCCTGGGTTCAGCATCACAAACAAGAAGAAGTTGTAAACGCCAAGTGTTATAGTTAGTTGTAAAATGATCCCTAAAGAGTCATTTATTAATGTTTGGAGCTGATATAATCATGAGGGTTGGAATCATGGCAGTAGATTAATCTATTGTAATAGATTTATCTGGATGGTGACCCAGGCCAGTACGATGTGGCTGAAGGTGAGTTCCTGGGGTTATGGCCTTGGGGATTGTATAAATGGTTCCTCCTTCCCCCTGCAGTTCTCTCTCTCCCTCTCCCTCTCCCTCTCTCCCTCTCTCCCTCTCCCCCCTCTCTCTCCCTCTCCCCCCTCTCTCTCCCTCTCTTCCTGCCTCCATAATGTGAAGAGTGCAGCCCATGAGCTCTTCATCTCCTCACCTCCTGCTGCCATGCCCCAAGATCTGAGGTCCCCGGCCAGATCAAAACTCAAAACCAGAAGAAAATAGATCTTCTTTCCTCTACATCATGTTGTCAGTCTTTTGTAGTACGGCTGCAAAAATGCTGACTGGAAGAGCAGCTCAGATGAATGTCCATATTTCCTCCTTACAAGGCACAAAGGATCAGAAGATACGGATTGAAGAACCAACTTGGCATGATAACTAGCCTAGGCTCTTCAAAGAAAATCATTGCCATGGACAACCAAGGGAGAGGGCATTAAAAGATACCTGTCAGGTGCATGTGTTATGTGATTTGAGAATGTTAGATCAATTCCAAAGACAAGAAAGAAAATAAGGAGGGTAAAGAATTTAGTATGGAGGCAAGTAGCTGGTGAGACATGAACAGAATTCACAAGATGTGCTATGTGCAGATAAGTAAGTCAACATTCTTTGAAGCACATACGACTAGATAAAATGGAGCCCGAACATGTTGAACAAAGAAAGAAATGGGAAAAATAGGAAGCAGCTGTTGCAAGTCCAACAGACCCCATCAGCAGAGGGCAGAGAGCCAGGCTCCAGAGCAGGATGCCACTGCAGCAGCACACAGACGCAAGAAGGTGGGACACCTTGGGAATTTGGTAAGTGAGTGGCACTGCTCAGCAGGGCCTACGAGAGGGAGGCCACTTGGCTCTGAACAAAGGAAATAATTACAACACAGTAAGTGTTGTTTCTACACTAAATAAACAAAACGATATGATCATTTTGGAGCCTGTGAATTTTCTTTGTGTAAAAAATAAAATCATCTCTTTAGTTGATTATGGTGGCAACCATTTGTCCTGGTAAATCTTTTCAGTCTATCCTGAGGTTACAGATTCGTCATTTCCCGCAGCGGAAGGTCCACACGGTTCAGGAAGGTCAACGCATTTCACTTATGGATGAAAATAAGGAGCCCTGAACTTGAGTAATTTTCCTCACTTGACACCTACAGCTTGGTAATGGTAGGACCAGGTTTTGAACTCTCATGTCCATAGATGAGAGAATTAGACCCGAGAGCCTGAAGTAAGTAGTTGGAGCAGGAGCAGACGACAGGAAAGAAATATATTTATTATACATATATTTTAGGGAAGAAGTTTGGGGCACACAGAAAACATGTAAGAGAAGAGAGGGGCTTTACCAAATGTCCAAGAAGCACAGAAAGAAGGTCAGTTGGTCAATAGAAGACAGCTTCACTGAGTACCAAGGAGAGTAAAGGTTTAACTCTTTTAAAACAACATACACACATGGAATTTTACTCAGCCATAACAAAGAACAAAATCATGTCATTTGCAGGAAAATGGATGAAACTAGAGAATACTGTGCTGAGAGCAGCCAGTCTGAGAAAGTCAAGGGCTGAATGTTTTCTCCCATATGTAGAGGCTAAGAGAGAAAATATGAAATAAAAGTGACTTTCTTAATCGAGGACAGAGGCCAGTAGAATGATGAAAGAGTTTGGGGGGGAAGAAGAAAGGGAAGAAATGATGAAGACAATAACCCATATAATGCTTTCTATATGTGAAGGTATCACTACCAATCTCCCTACTGTCCACAGGAAGAGCTGGGTACCAGAGTAGGAGCTGAAGGGAAACACACCCAGGCCTGTGTGTGTGTTTCTTTGTTTGTATGACTTTGACCCTCACTATGATGTATAATTACAATGCACCAATAAAAGTATAAAAATTACATCCACCAATAAAAGTATTTTTTGTGTGTGTGGTAATGGGGATGGAACCCAGGGTCATTAAACCTCCAAGCTACACCCCAGTCCTATTTTTTATTCTTTATTTTGAAATTGGGTCTCACTAAGTTTTAGAGGACCTCACTAAGTAGCTGAGGCTGCCTGAGAACCTGCAATCCTTTTGTCTCAGCCTCCCAAACACTGGGATTACAAGTGTGTGCCACCATGCCTGGCTAATAAAAGTATTTTTAAAAAATATATTATGTAGATGAAAGGAAGGCAGGTAAAAAGATAAGGATCTCTCCAGGGCATCTTCTTTGTTGGCCACTGAAGGATTTCTCCACGGCACCTAAATAAGGCCATGGTTTGAGCCACTATCTTTAGTTTTTCGGGTTCATAATATTATTTCTTTGGTGGTAATACTGGGCATTAAACTCAGGGGCATTCTACCTTTGAGCTATACCCATATCCCCTTTTGTTTTGTTTTGTTTTTTAATTTTGAAGCAAGGTCTTGCTAAATTGCTGAGACTGGCTTAAGAATTGCAACCTTCCTGTTGCAACCTCCCAAGCACTGGGATTACAGGCGTGTGCCACCACACCCAGCTCACAACTTTTGTTTGTACAGTCTCAGAGAAGTGAATCCATTTATCATGGTCCATAAAAGTTCAATGAAAAAGTTGCTGTCAAATAGCAACAAGGCTGTAGAATGTCGATTTGTAAATTTTAAATTCACTAATGAAAAATATAATTGTCATTTGCTCTGGGAACACACTCTTCAGCCAAGACATGGTTTTCCTGAAGACAAGGCATATAACTGGAAGGTCACTTGGTGAGTAGAGGAGATTTGAATGGCATGTTACACCAGCTTAGGTTAACCCGATACATCTCATTGAAAGAGATGTTCTCCTGCAAAAGAAATGATACTGCATTAAGGGTCTTATTCGTTCATTCATCTGTTCCTATACTCTACAGCTTTTATATTATCTACTCAAATCACAGTAACATCCTCTTAGCCATCTTCTCAATTCACAGAAGTATCTCCTCTACCCCTGTGGTCTTACTAACACTGGGGATGCTGCTCTACTGGGAAGGAGGCTTCTAAACACAGTATGGTGGTATAACCCTAGTAGAATATTTAGTGCCCTATCCTTTCTTCTAACTAAGCCCTAATACTCCCACATTGTTATAAAATCCCCAATAATTATTTTTGTACCTTTAAGCAATATTTCACACATATGCACATAAGCATACTCCACATAGACTTAAACCTATTTTCTTTAATCCTTTAAAATTCCATAGTGTGGAGTCAGGCGTGGTAGCATACACCTGTAATCCCAATACTTGGGAAGCTGAGACAGGAAGATTGCAAGCTTGAGGCCAATCTTGACAATTTAGTGAGGACTTTAACAACTTTGTGAGACCCTATTTCAAAATAAAAAATGTTTGGGGTGTAGCTTAGATGTGGAGTCCTCTTGGGTTTAGTCCCTAGAACCAAAAAAAAAAAAAAAATCCATAGTGTCTCTTGGCTCTTTGTAACATAATATGGTGCTAATGGTTATCCTAAACCTTCTCTTTACTTCTTTTCCTTCCTGGCATGCAAAAAATTCATTATCTACAGTTTTACCTTTCCACTGTCAAGGTTGATAGCATTTACATTCGGTTCTGTTGCATAATCAAGTATTTTTGTGGCTCCACTGCAAGTTGACTTCACAAATTTAAAATTAAAATGGTGTTTATGTTATTCTGACTTCATAAATATGTATTTACTGTAAAGTCATACAGATAATTACAGTTACTGTCTAGTATGACTCTTATGGGTTTTTTTTCCCAGAGTTAAAATTTTGTTTTGCTTAAATTGGTTGACTTTATCATATCCTCTATTTATTTTTTTTCATGCTCTTTCCAAAGCAAAATATTCTGCTGTGGCAGGAATGGCAAGCTATCCTGCAATATCTTTTCTCTACTTCTTCTTCTATAATAAACCCAAATTAAATTTAGTGGGTGCATAGATATTTGGAATACAAACAAAAACAAAAATGTTCTTTCCAGAATGGCTTATTGCCAGGTATGGCTGTATGACTTCCCTCTGGGCACGGGGTATAATAAGGTCCAGAGTTTGTGCAATTTTCACTCCCAGTCCTAAGACGTCTGCAAGTCCACTCTTCTTTTCTATTCTGCTTCTTGGTTCCTAAATGGGATGGCTGTGCTCAATTTTGGTACTCAGGAGAACAAGAAAGTTGTTCTGGGGCCTAGATCATTTTGTATCTGTTACCAGGGCTCTGAACTACTTACATTAGAGCTTTGTGCAAAAGAGAAACTTCACCTTACCCAAGCCACCCAGCAGCTCTTACTAGCTCAAGACTGCCTCACTCTGGACTTTGTGTGTGAGTGAAAAAAAAAAAAAAAAAAAAAAAAAAAAACTTGTTTTGTCCTCTAATTGTTAAAGCCATGATGTTTTTGTTTGTTTTCTGTTCTGATTTAGTTTGGGTTTTGTGGTGCTGGAAATAGAATCCAGGGGAAGTATACCTCCGAGTTACACTGCCAGGCCTATTTTACTTTTTTTATTTGAAAACAGGGTCTCGTTAAGTTGTTGAGAGCCTCACTAAATTTCTGAGGCTGTTCTTGAACTGGTGATTCTCCTGTCTCAGCCTCCCAATACTGAGAATGCTGGGATTACAAATGCATGTGTGCCACCATGTCAAGCTAGACGAATTGACATCTCTGGCCAGCAGAAAAATGCATAGCGTAACTGATACAAATTCAGAAAGAATGCCATTGTTAAGGAGACTTTCTAGGCTCATTTTCTTCAGAAAGCGATATGTGGAGGATGCTTAGGGATGATTTCAGGACACAGATGCAGAAAACATCACAAGACTCAAGGACTACTTGAGTGTAGGGTCTAGTGATAGTTATTTCTAATCAAATATATTTTAGAGCCAAAGATCAATGTTAAAAAAGATGGCTTCATTGTTTTTATATTGGAATATATGCCAAGACATAAAAATCAAAGGGAGAAGGAAGAGAAGTAGAAGAAAAGAAGGCTCTGTATGTAAAGTTCTCTGTGTACCCAACACATCTTCCCAAATATCCTATGGTTACAGAAACTGTCACGCAGAAGTGCATCTGGAGAATTAGTATACCTACTAAACTCAAGCTCCCCTTTATCCTGCACTCCAGGACCCAACTTTCCAATAATGTGATAGTCCCCCTTCCATAGCGATGATTAGTCTTTTAGCTCCTCATCTATTTTTTATTTTAGTTCTTTTCAAAACTCTGTTTCTTCCTACCGGTTTATCAAACCCCTAGAGCTCTGGAAAATGAGAAATGTGTCTTTCAGGCTCCTTGCTCATATTTACGATGTTTCCTCTTTGAACCTTGGTCTTATCCACATACAGTAAGAAAATCTCTTGGCCTCAGGGAGGTGGACAGGGAGAAGACAGCGGTGCTGGGGATAAATTGCTCATACACAGATGCTCAGATGACTCTGTAAGCAAAAGAAAGGCGGCCTGGTCCAGGAGAAGCCAATCCCAAGGCCGATCATTGGATCATCAGATCATTGGTTGGCCTGTTTTCTCTTCATGATTAACTCTTTAGTAATGAGTTGATCATGCCACCTGCCTGCAGCTCAGACACTGTCCACTTGACTTGCTTGTTGTCCCTGTGCTGATACAGGCTTAAGTTACTCATGCATTCAAGAGACCTGGGTTAGAAGGAGAGAGAATATCCATATTTAACATATATACATATACATATATACATATACATATATATATATATATATATATATATATATATATATATATAGTTAGGGTCCCTAAGATAGATAGATAGATAGATAGATAGATAGATAGATAGATAGATTCCCTAAGTTATATATATATATATATATATATATATATATATATTACTTAGAGAACGCTTCTCTGTATTTCTACATATATTGTCTCATTTAACCTTCACAACAACTTTGAGAAACAGTCAGCTGGTTCTTTTTTAAAAAATAATTTATTATATTTTCCCCATTGGGGACTGACCTCAGGAGCATTCGACCTCTGAGCTACACCTCCCAGCCCTATTTTTTTTTTTTTTATTTTTAAACAGGGTCTCCCTAGGTTGATAAAAGTCTCACTACAGGCTTAGGCTGTCCTCCACCCTGCGATCCTCCTGTCTCAGCACCCCAAGTACTGGGATTATAGGCGTGCACCACCACACTAGCTAATAATTTATCATATTAAAAATAAAATTTATTGCTGGGTGTGGTGGTGCACGCCTGTAATACCAGCATTTGGGAGCCTGAGACAAGAGGATCACAGGTTCTCAGCCAGCCTCAGCTACTTAGTGAGTCCTTCTGCAACTTAGTGACAACCTGTTTCAAAATAAAGAATAAAAGAAATAGAGCTGGGGGTGTAGCTCAGGGGTAGAATGCCCCTGGGTTCCATCTCCAGTACTGCAAAAAATAAATTAAATAAATAAATAATTAATTAATTAATAAAAAATTATTATATAATTTGTTTACGATAGGCATGTACCAGGTACATATTTAATTCTTACAATAGTTCAATACCCAGATTATATTTTACAGTTAAGGAAACCTAGTTACTTAGCACAACAGATATAAAAACTTGATAAGGATTTTTTTAATGTTAATACCTACTGCTGATAGGCCTCTAAGACAGTGTGACATTTCTAGAAGACAATTTGCTTAACATATAAAGTAAAATAAACACAAATTCCTTTTGAGTCAGTAATTCCACTGCAAGAAATTTGGCCTAAGAAAAAATCATGTGACATCCAACATTACAGGTACAAGAATGCTGTTGCAGAGTTGTCTGTAGTTGTGAAAAATAATACTTTAATAATCTAAATATCCACCAGAGGAAATTAGTAGGTAAATTATGGTACATTATAAAATTGAGCATTTTTATATTTTAAATCATATTTTTGAGGATTATTTGCTAATATAAAAATAGTTTTACTGGAAGGCAATTAATATATTGTTAAGTGAAAAGCAGCTATTAGTTCAAAATAATAAAAGAAAAAAAAAACCAATTTACCTCTCCTGACCCCATCAAAAATTATGAACTATTGATTGATATATAAGCTACATTTAAAAAGTATAAAAAAAATTGGCACAATTGCAAATGCTGGGAAAAGAGTATCATATAAACCTTTTGACTACCGCCAAAGTAATAATAAATCACAGTGGACAGAGCCACAAATCAACACAGGAAGAGGAGAGGCAGGGCCATTTGTACAGTATTCTCTACATCCTTGGAGATGTTGTCTGAGCATGACAATGGGTTGCAGAACTATGTTTTCTTCATATCCTGCTAAGCCAGGCTTCTCTTCTGAGCATCACACGTGTGGGTATGTTTAAAAAGCACCTGCATGGTAGGGCTAAATTACATGGTCAGCTGGAGAGGATCAATAGCTCCTAGAATAAGAGCTGCTTATCTCAGAGAAAGCCTGCCAGCTCACACACCACATACACACACAGAAGCCTGCAGCAGCCTTTTCATGCAGGAAGGGGCACCGCTCTGGGTGGAAATGGTGATCAGTTACAGGTAATAACCAACAGATCTTTTTATTCATAAGGATAGTGGACAACTGACTATCAATACGCATTTGATTTTTAAAGAGCTGTGGCAAGAACAAACCTATAGATTTATAAAATCATTCTATATCTTCCCAGGAATATAGGAAAAACACATTCCTCGGTCCTCTTGCATCTTGATGGAGCCAAATGACTAGTTCTGAGTAGTGGAATGGGAGCAAAAGTATAGACTACTTGAGATTTTGCCCTAAACACAAAATCTTCTCCATGTAATCCTTCCTTCTCTCACCTCTTGTGACAAGATTGAAAAGCCTGTAACATACC
Source organism: Muscardinus avellanarius (assembly GCF_963383645.1). Taxonomy (NCBI): domain Eukaryota; kingdom Metazoa; phylum Chordata; class Mammalia; order Rodentia; family Gliridae; genus Muscardinus; species Muscardinus avellanarius. The sequence continues at coordinate 102,300,955 of NC_137795.1, forward strand.
CAGGACAGCTAGCTTCCTGCCTTGGAAGATATACTGTCCTCCATGTTAAGAAAAGCAAAACAAAAAAAGAAAGAAAAACAAAACAAAAACAACTTCCATTAGATTGAGCATGGAGGATTTTGGAGACTTTTAAAACAAGTAGCATCAATAACTTGTACTAATACAACAGCATAAAAGAAAATGACTGAAGGTATCAAACATGATATTAACCCTAGAGGAAGCAGAAATAATTCAGGAGGAAGACTTCTTTTTAAATGCTAGTCTTTTGTTTTATATTAAGAAAAGTTAAGGGATAATTTTGTATTTATTTAATAAGAAAATATAATATACTGAAATCAAAGAATAAGACAGAGTTCATAGAAGGTGAAATCACAGGTGTATTCATTTCGAGTCACCCCCCCATGCCATTTTGGCAAGGGGCTGTATTTCTATTTTCTGTATTTCTATCTTTCTAATAAACTTCTTTAAATCTTCAAAAAAAAAAAAAAGAAGGTGAAATCACTGCTTAAATGAAATTTTCAGGAGAAAACATGGAAAATATCAAGTACAAACACAAAACACAAAAAATGTAGAAAACATGGAAAGTTTAAACAAATAAATATTTTTAAAATATTCTCACAAAATTCCAGAATAATGATAAAAAAGATTCTAAAAATTACAGAAAAATAAATAAGTAAAGCAAGTCACCTAAAGAGGAATGTAAATAAGACTGGTAACCAACTTCTCACAAGCAATACTTACTAGAATAAATGAAGTCAAGTCTTCAGGCAGCCCATGAAGGAAAATTTTTTATGTGACGGGCCCCGCCCATCAGCCAGTAAGTCCGAGAGCTAAGATGGCGCTGAGCGGAAATCTTCCCCAGAGCACTTAGGTGGTAAACAGCTTTCAGGAAGTGACGACAAGAGCATGAGATACACGGGAACACCGCATGCCATAGGGCAACAGCCAATGGACTGGCTGTTGCCATGAGTTGTGCACGTGAACAGTCTGCTGATTGGCTGTTGGGCTCTATATAAGGGGAAGATTTCTGGGGGGAAAGGGAGAGAGAAGAGAAGATTTACGGGAAGAAGATTTGCGGGAACTGTACAAGAACCTGGGGTAATAAAACTGCTTGAGGAAGATCGTGTAAGAGTCGTCACTGCGCGCGACAAGTGGTTGGCCCGTACGGGGACCTTCGCTTTGATCAGAACCTCGGCAGTCCAGGGCAGCCGGCTGGTAAGTACTCCTTGACTCCGAAAAGGGAGGAGGAGGCTCCGTTTACGGAGGGTTATTTTCCCCGATCAAAGGGGGCTCCATTAAGGAGGATATTTAGTAAATAAGGCTCGCGGATAAGCGAGGCTCGCGGAAAAGCGAGGAACAGCGCTGTATTTTCCCCGATCAAAGGGGGCTCCATTAAGGAGGATATTTTTTAGTGTAAGTAAGTTAGAGAATCGGGCTGGTCCTGATTCGACAAGATGGGAAATAGTCCATCTCACCCATTGCATAAAGCATTGAAAGCTTTGTTGAAAAGTAGAGGCCTAAAGCTTAGGGACAAGACAATACAAGATTTTCTCGAACAAATAGATAGGGTAGCGCCATGGTTTACAGTATCAGGGAATCTTTCTTTGGCAAGCTGGGATAAATTGGGAAGAGACGTAGAACGCGCCGAAGAACAAGGTATTGTCACAGGAGGGACTCGGCCGCTTTGTCGGCTGATTCGTGCCTGTTTGGAAGAAAGGCGCTTTAGAAAATTTGTGCAGGAGGGCCAGGCAGCTTTAGACGGTGTAAAAGAGGAACGTTCAACTTCCTCTAAAGTGGCCAGTGAGGAGGATTCAGAGTCAGAGGGGGAGGATGAATCTGAGGAGGAATTAGAGGCCATTTGTAAACAAGTGAAAGCTTTTGAACTGATTAAAGAGGAAATTTCGCCTCCTCCGTATAACCCTTCTGCGCCCAGAGCAGGAGAAGGTGTCTCTTTTAGTAGTCAGATGTGGAGAGATGCGGGAATTTTTTTAGCAAATCAAGCTTTCCCAGTTTTCCAGCTGCAGGAGGGGGGAAATCGTTATCATGAGCCTTTGGACTTTAAAATAGTTAAGCATCTCGCAGAGTCAGTTCGCACATATGGGTCGTCAGCTGCTTTCACTATAGCAATAATAGAGAGTTTACATCGCTATGCCATGACCCCAGGAGACTGGCAAAATTTGGTTAGGGCCACCTTAAATCCTGGCCAATATTTGGATTGGAAAGCTTATTATATAGAATATGCCACTGAACAAGCTGCACGTAATCGAGCAGCAGGAAATTCAGCCTGGGATATAGACATGCTGATGGGCCAAGGACGATTTGCTAATCAACAGCTTGGGTATCCACAACAGGTGTATGAACAAATCAACAGACTCGCTACCCAGGCCTGGAAGGCCCTCCCTAACAAAGGAGAGGTATCTGGTAACCTTACAAAGATTACTCAAGGATTGACTGAACCCTTTTCAGACTTCGTTGCCCGTCTAGTAGAGGCTGCGGGAAGAATTTTTGGGGATTCTGACGCGGCCATGCCGCTCATTAAACAATTGGTCTATGAGCAATGCACTAAAGAATGCAGACAGGCCATCACTCCTTACAAACATAAAGGCCTAGAGGTGTGGATGAAGGTGTGCAGGGAACTCGGAGGACCCTTAACCAATTCAGGACTTGCTGCAGCCATTATACAGGCCTCCGGACAACAAAGTAAGAATAGTACCAAAAATGGCAATTGTTTTTCCTGTGGAGCGACAGGACACTTAAAACGAGATTGTCCTAAGTGTAGGGCGTCCCAATCTTATCCTTCTCCTCCTGAGTATTGTCGTCGATGTAGAAAAGGAAGGCATCCTACTTTTGAGTGCCGTTCGGTTAAAGATATCGATGGCAACCCCTTGCCCTATACTGGAAAGCAATCATCAAATACTCAGACAAAAAACGGGAGGGCGGGCCCTCGTTCCCAGGGCCCACAAAAATATGGGAACCCTCAGGTGTATGGGGCCATGGAGACACAGCCACCTCAGTGGCCCAATTTACAGCCTCCGGAACAGTCCGGCGAGCCACTCCAGGTTCGGCAGGATTGGACCTCTGTGCCACCTCCAGGCTGGTATTAACGCCACAAATGGGGGTTCAAATTATTGAAACAGATTTTCAAGGTCCTCTGCCACCTAATTCTGTTGGCTTACTTTTTGGAAGGTCTTCCTCTACCATGAAAGGACTTGTAGTCCATCCGGGGGTTATAGATGAGGATTATACCGGTATCATCAAAGTGATGGTTTCAGCGCCCCGGGGTATCGTTGCCATTTCCCCTGGGGATAGAGTGGCACAGTTACTTTTGCTTCCCAGTCTACATGGTATGTTTCCTTCAGCAGAGGGACGACGCGGTATTGGTGGGTTCGGTTCTTCAGGAAATGAGTTAATATCTCTTGCCTTTGATATGGGAACTCGTCCCTTGATAACCTTGGACGTGGAAGGCAAGCAAATCCTAGGACTTTTAGATACTGGGGCAGATAAAAGTGTCATCGCCTGTAAAGATTGGTCATCTTCATGGCCCACTCAAAAGGCTACCGGAGAACTTAGAGGTTTGGGTTATGCTAAAACCCCTGACCTCAGTGCTAGGGCTTTACATTGGAAAGATCAGGAGGGACATAAGGGGCAGTTTGAACCCTATGTGCTGGAGCTGCCAGTTTCCCTCTGGGGAAGAGATTTATTAGTGGACATGGGATATTCCTTACAAAATACATCTTATTTCCCCCAAGCCCATAATATTCTCCTTCGCCAGGGCTACCACCCTTCCTACGGGCTGGGAAAACACCTCCAGGGACGTAAAAGCCCAATTCCTACTAAAGAAAAGAGTGGTCGCGAGGAACTGGGTTTTGTGCAGTAGCCACTGAGGAGGCAATTCCCATTACCTGGAAGACGGGAGATCCAGTATGGGTTCCTCAGTGGCCTCTCTCCCGTGAAAAGCTTGAAGTAACAAGGAAATTAGTACAAGAGCAATTACAGTTAGGCCATATCCGGCCATCCACCTCTCCTTGGAATACCCCGATTTTTGTGATAAAGAAAAAATCTGGAAAATGGAGGTTATTACACGACCTCCGAGCCATAAATAGCCAAATGCAGATTATGGGGCCAGTCCAACGAGGGCTTCCACTCCTCTCTGCTATTCCGAAGGAGTGGCCACTTATCAGCATAGATATAAAAGATTGTTTTTTCTCCATCCCTTTAAATCCTGCGGATACTCCTCGTTTTGCTTTTACTGTTCCCTCTATTAATCAAGAGGAAATTGACAGTAGATATGAATGGGTGGTCCTCCCACAAGGAATGGCCAATAGCCCTACCCTCTGTCAATTATATGTAAATAGTGCTCTTGAGCCCGTAAAAACCAAATTTCCAGAAATTCGGTGTATTCATTACATGGATGACATTTTGTTAACCACAAAAAATCCCTCCATACTTGAGGAGGCTTATTGTCACCTTGTAAAGATTTTGGAAACTCATCAATTATTCATCGCCTCAGAAAAGGTACAAAGAGGAGAAAATATACACTTTCTTGGCAACATTGTTCTCCCCCATGCAGTCCTGCCTCAAAAATTAATCATCCGCACTGATCAACTAAAAACCCTCAATGATTTCCAAAAACTGTTGGGAGACATTAATTGGGTTCGACCCTTTTTACAAATTCCTAACCATGCCTTGAAACCTTTATATAATCTGCTCGTAGGCAATCCTCAATTAGATTCTCCTCGCGTCCTTACCGATGAGGCCCGCCATGCGTTACAATTAGTAGAACAAGCACTTACGAAAGCGTCTCTCCGTCGAGTGACCCCTGGACAGCCATTATGGGCTTGTATCCTGGCCACTGAAAAACAGCCTACTAGTGTTCTTTGGCAACAAGGACCCCTTCTTTGGATTCACCCCAAAGTCTCCCCTCAAAAGGTAGTTGAATATTATCCCACCAGTGTAGCAAGCCTTGCCCTTAAAGCCATTCAGCAGTGCATCCAACACTTTGGCAGAACGCCCGATAAGCTGGTGGTACCGTACACTGCTCTGCAAGTACAAACGCTGGTAGCCACTATTGATGATTGGGCTATACTTATGTGCTCTTTCAGTGGTGAAATAGACAATCATCTTCCCAAAGATCCATTGTTACATTTTGTTCTGGAACATCCTCTCATTTTCCCATTGGTCACTAAAAACAAACCTGTAGCTAATGCAATTAACATTTTTACTGATGGATCCAAAACTGGTGTGGGGGCCTACCTAATAGAGGGAAGCGATCCTGTTGTCATCCAATATTCACATACCTCTCCACAACTGGTTGAATTAAATATTGTTTTAGAAATTTTTAAGAGAGTTTCTTCTCCTTTCAATTTATTATCAGATTCACAATATGTGGTTAATCTGGTTAGATCGCTTGAATGCGCGGGTCAACTCTCTTTACATACTCCTATTCATTCTATGGCTAGCCAAATCCAGATTTATATACATTTAAGAAAGACACCATTCTTTATCCAGCACGTTAGGGCACATACTGGATTACCTGGCCCTATTACATATGGAAATGATCTAGTAGATAAACTCACCAAGATACATATGATTTTTTCTCTTACTCAAATGCAACAGGCACAGGCATTTCACCGTCAATATCATGTAAATTCTAAAACATTACAACAGCGATTTAAAATCCCTCGACATCAGGCTCGGGAAATTGTAAAAACCTGTAATGCCTGTGCCCCTTTTTTACACCCCTCACATGTGGGCATTTGCCCACGAGGCTTGCTCCCTCTACATCTCTGGCAAATGGATGTAACTCACATATCTGAATTTGGAAAATTGAAATATATCCATGTTTCCATAGATACTGTCTCTGGAATTATTCATGCATCTGCTCATGCCGGGGAAAAGGCACATGACGTCGTCAATCATTGCCTTGAGGCCTGGGCAGCATGGAATATGCCTAAAGAAATAAAAACTGATAATGGCCCGGCTTATACTTCCCAAAAATTCACATCTTTTTGTTCACAGATGGGAATAACTCTAAAGCATGGCCTTCCGTACAACCCTCAGGGACAGGGTATTGTGGAACGCGCCCATCGTACTCTTAAAGAATGCTTGATAAAACAAAAAGAGGGAATTGGAACCAATATGAAACCGAAGCAGCGCCTATCCTTAGCCCTTTTTACTTTGAATTTTTTGCAATTAGATGTCAATGGCAAGACTGCTGCCGATCGTCATTTTGCCCCCTCGGGTACGAGCCAGGGTTTCGTGCGTTGGAAGGATGCCCTCACAGGGCAATGGAGGGGACCTGACCCAGTGCTCACATGGGCCAGAGGCTCTGTTTGTGTGTTTCCACAGAACGGCGCCGATCCTGTCTGGGTTCCAGAGCGGCTGACTCGTCTGGTGAAACAAAAGGATGATGAGCCATCGACTGATTCTTTTGGGGACCATGATACTGTGGAATTCCAAGGATAGGAAGTGATCCACAATGGGGGCTTTTGACTGCTTTTTCTTTTCTATTGCCTTTGAGTCATTCTGCTCAAGTTCTTCCCCGCTTAATCCTTTTACCTTTTCCCCTTAAAATTGGCACAGGAGCAAATTCTACTTTTGCAGGTTATAATTTTACTTATTAGAGCCTGACCATGGCCTTTCATTCTAACCTATTTGATCTGTGGCTTCTTTGTGGGATAAATGGCAGTTGCACGGATTTAGCTCCCCTTGTCATGATTAATGATAATGCGTTTATTGCCGCTAATCTTTCTTGCGAGCTTTCTGCATATCCTACAGATAACCGGTCATCGAAATTTGACAATTTGACAAGACGGTTGCGGTTGGAGATCATCAAAACCAATACTACTCAAGTTGACCCGGTGATGGCCCGCACCTTGATGTCCTGGATCCAACAAGCAGCTCGTCATTTAAAAGAGTGGGCTGGACTGGGTGCTCTTGGTCTTTGTCTGGTCTTACTGTGTATCTTATGTCTCTACTGTCTTAGAAAACTAATCCGTCAGCGCGCTACAGATCAAGTGCTCATAGCTCAGGCATTTGCAGCCATGGAGTTGGGACAATCCCCTCAAATATGGCTTGCGGCGATGGGAAAGTCTTAATGACAGGATGCCAGCTAGGACTGCACTCGGGACCCCGGGAGGGTGCATCCCGAGGAGGGCATGCTCAACTGCATACGGGTTGCCACTGATTCTTGTCCCGTCCCTGGCAAAAGGTGGTGGGCCTAGAAGCCCCTTCCAAACATACAGGGGTTGAGTCCTCTGTCCTCTCCTGTCTGAAAAAACAAAAAAGGGGGAACTGTGACGGGCCCCGCCCATCAGCCAGTAAGTCCGAGAGCTAAGATGGCGCTGAGCGGAAATCTTCCCCAGAGCACTTAGGTGGTAAACAGCTTTCAGGAAGTGACGACAAGAGCATGAGATACACGGGAACACCGCATGCCATAGGGCAACAGCCAATGGACTGGCTGTTGCCATGAGTTGTGCACGTGAACAGTCTGCTGATTGGCTGTTGGGCTCTATATAAGGGGAAGATTTCTGGGGGGAAAGGGAGAGAGAAGAGAAGATTTACGGGAAGAAGATTTGCGGGAACTGTACAAGAACCTGGGGTAATAAAACTGCTTGAGGAAGATCGTGTAAGAGTCGTCACTGCGCGCGACATTTTTATATCTTAAATTCTATATTCAATCAAAATATTAACAAGGGTAATGATAAAAATAAAGCCATCTTCAGATATGTGTGTAGCAATGGAATTTTTCTTATAACAAATATTAAAATATGACTCCAGCAAAATAAAATGTAATCTCCATCCAGATTCTGTGGCTGTTCTTAGGTTCAACCACATTTTTAGTATTGCAAAAAATAAAAAGAAATGGAATCCTCAGAAAAGATGGATACAGGATATCTGAAATACAGTAAAACAACCTTAAAATTCAATGAAAAACAACCCCAGAATATTCAGGATGGTGGTTCTGTAGTAGCACTGGGAAATAAACAGTTCAAATTAGAGTAAGAAAGTGAATACTCCAGTATAGTATCTTAAGGAATGTTTTCCTATGGCAAGAAAAAGCATACTGAAGAAGATGAAGGTAAATGGATATTCCATCCAGAGCTTGTTGGTGAGCCTGTGTACTGGCCTCGCCAAAGGGACCCAGGGAAGGTGTGTGTGAGCACGTCTACATGGTTCTCTTTGCCAATGATGATCAGAGGTTGCAACACTATTCGGTGATTAGTCCCCATGATAGCATCATTCCCTGGAATTCAAGAAGACCACCCAGCAATCTGATTCCTTTGAATTTCTTCTATCATCAGGGAGCCACAAGTCAATTTCATAGACATGTGTATATATTCCCAAGGGTCAATAATCTATTGTCTACAGTGTTCCTATTGGTATCATTACTCCTCGACTTACTGAATGTCTTATTCATCATTTTGATATAATATCTGACCAAAGAACATATTATATAATGTTGTGCCTTATGTACACAGAATTTTTTTGGTTCTACCATATGCCCTACCACCTAGCTTGCTTGAAAGAAAGATAAAATGGCTGGCTTACGAGTGAGCTTCAGGGCCATCTAGGAGACAGCCCTCTGAGAAGAGGGAACAGTATCCTATAGTATGGGACATGTGCTCTAACTTAGGACACAAGTTGTTGCTTTATCTCTTATTGTCAGAATGCTCATGCGGGTCCAGGAATGAACCCTACACAATTATGCCTTATAGACTACTTAAGGAATTTGTTTGCTTTACCAGAATCCGTACTGATTTCTGTCCATAGGAAAAATGTTTCCATCAAGAAATAAAGGAATGGTTTTGTTAAATGGGAAGCTGAATCTGCCCTCTGGCATTTGTAATTCCTTGTGCTATTAAAATAAGAGTCACTGGCTTGGATGAATAATCCCCAAGACTGGGAAAATCTGGTGGCTGTTACCGTGGTGACAACAGAGAATTCCCTGAGGTGTCACTAGCATTCACTTATCCATTATTCTTAGATAATGGAACAGTAGTGGCCCAGTCAAGCCAAGGACTTCGGGGATAAAGAAGGTCTCAGACACTCTGGAAATGAAGGTGTGATGCATTCCATCAAAGAAGAACTCTGCTCATCTCAGGTGCTGGTAGAAAAGAGGGAAAGTAGAATGTGAGGTGGAAGAAAAACTACTTGACCTTATGACCAGTGATAGAAATAAAATCTGAATCAGTCAGCTTTTCCTATGGAATCCTTTCTTTTCCTCTCTGCCTTACAAATATACATGTTGTATTAGCCAGAGTTCACTAGAGTAACAGAACTCCTAGGACACTTTTATGGCAAAAGGGAATTTATTAAATCAGCTTACAGTCCAAAGCAGTAATCCCATTTGGCTGCCCACACATGGAGGGCCAGAGGAATCGGCAGCTGGGTGAGTTGAAGTCCATAAATCACCGTGGCCACTAACGCAGTCCCAGGCCAAGGTGGAAAGGCCAGAAACTCTCCAGAGAAGACATGATCAGAGTCCAGTTCAAAAAGCTGAAGGCGGATATCTTCTCAGGAAGAACCATGCCTCTTTCTGTGAAGCTTTCTCCTCCTTTTTATCCAGGTCCTGCACCTGTCAGAACATTCAGGGCAGGGCTTCCCCTTCAATCTTCCATTACATCAGCCAACCATCACATTCACACCCAAAGTTATATAATCTTAGATGCTTCATAATCCAAATTGACAATTCAGACTAATCATAACACATGTTATGAAAAGATTCTTGGGATAGGGACAAATACTTTAGGTTTCAGGTGGATTCAAATCAAACGTGTTTTTTTTTTTGGTGTGTGTGTGTGTGTGTGTGTGTGTGTGTGTGTGTGTGATACTGAGAATATAACCCAGGGGATTATACCTCCCAGCAACACCACAGCCCTATATTTTATTCTTTATTTTGAAACAGGGTCTCACTGAGTTTTTGCAAATGATGATAATCATAACCTTGACCTACTTTCTCTGCCTCACTAAGTAGCTGAGGTTGTCTGCGAACCATGATCCTCCTGTCTCAGCATCCCGAATGCTATGATTCCACTCCTGGCTAGTTTTTTTGTTTCTTAATGCAGCTCAGATATCTGCTTTTCTTTATCTTTGGCCTCCTGCATACACATAAACAGTCTCTTTTTACTTCATAAACTGATACACACTAACTATACACTCGAAAGTAACATTAGCTGCTGTAACAAGCAAACCCCAAGCTGCATAATGCAGAACTATGGTAGAGGCATATTTCTTGCTCATGAAAGTCCTAAATGCCTATTCCTGGATAGTAGGAGTTGCCTTTCTCAGGAGTAATACAGAGATTAAGATTGTGTTATTGTTGTTTTCATACCTGCTTATATTAGATTTTCGTCATTGGGACCAAAACACTTGATAAGGACAAGAACAACTTAGAGGAGGAAAGATTCATGTTGCCTCATGGTTTCAGCATCCATGATTGGTTGGCTCCATTGCTGTGCATCTGAGGTGGGGAAGAACATCATGGTGGGAGTGTGTGGCAGATGAAAGCAGCTCAGCTCATGGCAGCCAGGTAGAGAGAGAGAGGAGGGAGAGAGAGAGAGAGAGAGAGAGAGAGAGAGAGAGAGAGAGAGAGAGAGAGAGAGAGAGGAAATGGCCAAGCCCTGACAAGATAAACCCTCCAGGACACACCCACCCCGCCTTGACCTACTTTCTTCATCTATGCCCCACCTCCCAGCTCCTAGTAGTCCACTTAGCTATCAGTGGGTTAATCCACTGATGAGGCCACTGCCTTATGATCTAATCACGCCCCCAAAGCCTGACCTCTGGACTTTGCTGCATATAAGACCAAACCTTCAACTCATGAGCCTTGGGAAGGGGGAACAGTCCTGATCCAAACCACAACTGTTGTGTTAAAAAAAGGTGACTTCTAAGATCCTTCTACTCATCTCAACTGACACTAAAAAGAAAATAAAACTTAAAATTAAAAAAAAGGTATTTGTCTGCTAAACTTCTTAGCTTGGGTGTGTCGGCACTGACTGCAAACACTGGGAAGACACAAGGAGAACACTCTTCCTCTCTCCCTCCCTCCTTCTTTTCCTCTTTCTCCCTCTTCCTTCCTCTCTCCCTCCTGCTCCTCCTTCTTTCACTTTTTATCTACCTCTCCATAGCTTCCAGCTATCTTGTGTCTATTTTCTCATAACTTTGTTCTTCTATTTCAGATTCCACATGCATGAAATCTCCAAGTGGTCCTTCAGGCAAAATCATACGGTAGTTTTTGATATTGTAGAACAAAAGAACAGAGGCACATAATTATGATTAATTATGACTGATGATAATCATAACCTAAATATGGCCAGGATCCCTAAATTCTTCCATAAAAATCTATGCCTGTCTGCCTTGAGAAAAGACGAGGCAGTTCCACCAATACTCAATACTAACCAGATCCGCAGTCTTTTTTTACTTACACTAACGCTTTTGTTTTATGACTAGATTACAAAGGAAGTTGTCCTTTAATACCTCAAACGAGGCAAAAAATAACTGCTAATGGGTTTCCCACTCGACTTTTTGGGAAGCATACACCTGGGTCCTGGCCCAGTATGAGAAACATTATGAGCAGGATACATCCTCCGTTGGTAGAACAGGAGCCTGCAGAGGTCCAGCTGTGAGGCAACCTCTCCATTGTCATTGCGCACCCACCCCACCCCACCCAAACACTGGAGAGGCCTGCAGCCCTGAAGCCCTGTGACTGACAGCTGGGTGTCTTTGGATCAGTACATTTTACTGAGAAGAAAGCAAGCATGATCCTCCCCGAATCATCTTTGAGTGTTCTTCTTTTTGTTTTTTTGTTTGGTATCCTGACGTTTCCATGTAATTGCTATTTAAAAAATACACACAAAACTCTCAACACTCAGCCCTTTATTATGTAAAGCAATTCAGCTCTGCCTAAAGGTTTTGGACCCAAATTTACATAGGCATGCTATATTTAGCCAAAAATAAAAAAAATAAAATAAAAATTTAAAAGGTGACGGCCAACTTGGCTTAGCCAGTGGATTTAAAGGGCAGTTTGAGACTCTTGTACTTAAACATGCACATCGCAACCACATTCACCTCAAATGCCTTGCCAACATGTTTCCTCAAAACAAAGCAAAATTTAAAAGGCAAACCAATGCTGCAGCTCTCCCCAAGGAGAATTTTCAATCCAGTTGCTAAGAGGGAAAAAAAAATACTGACAACCTTCTCTATCACATTATACTAACTTCCGCTTGAATATTTTACAAATTGGCTTGTCTTTCTGCCAACCAACTTCTTAGCAGCTGCTTTTTTTTTAATTGCTCAGTGGCATCTAACAGAGGAAAAAACAAAATCCCTAGATTATAGAAAAAGGCACACATCATGCTCACACACAAACTTATTTGAATTCTAATAGAAACAGTCTTAAAGACCCTAATCACATATTTACAAAATCATAAAATTATTGCCGTTTGGTAAAGTAGGCAAAATGACATAACTGGAGAACACATTTATTTCTAATAAAACAGACCAAGCAGCAATAGACATTTGACACATGATAAAATAACTGATATAATTAATGTAAATTATAGAAATGTCCCATTTTCAGAAGCATTGAATCCACTTTCTCTATTACCATCACCAGCAATAAAAAAGAAGAATGTTTTGACTGAAGAATTGCTTTATAAAATGATTACGGAAAAATTTCTGTCAATATTCTTTGGAGCACGCAGACTTTAAAACATTGACCAAAGAAGCTCTTCTAATATCTTGAATTTTCTAGTCTAAACTATATGTGTGTATGTGTGGGGAGGGGAAATAAGAATCAACCTTATTGTTTTTCTTTTCTTTTTCTGTTCAGTTATTCCAAATTACAAGACAGAAAAGTCCACAGTACCTCCACTTTGCTAATTTACTTGAAGCCCATTTCAAGATAGGTAGATTCTCACAGGAAACTTAATTAATTTATTGCTGTTATTAGTCTTTCAGAATGAATTACCTAAAATCAGAATGCACTGCCAGCCCCCTTTGTAATCAGCTATCGCACTCAATCCCTACCAAATTCAAATTAAAGAAAATGATAGCTCTTGGAGGCCATTAGGAATAATTATCCCTTCTACAATCTATAATTTGATCATGGATAATTATGTGATGTAACAATAGAGTAATTAGACTTGTTTCTCTATCTGTGTTTGTGTACGGCCTAGTCATGCCACATTTGCTAAATTATATTTTTTAATGACCTATAGTGGCCAACCCTATAAATGTCTTGTAAGACATTCTTCAAAAGCCTCACAAATAAATACTTGTTTACAATCTAGGATAAATATGATGAAAGAAAGGATCTATTATCTCAGAAGATTTCCCAGAAACAAACACCTGCAAGATAAAATTTCTTTCTCATTATGGTAAAATAGTCATAACAATATTTAACATTTTAACCACAGTTCAGTGGCATTAATGACATTTGCCTTGTCGTGTAACCACCACCACTGTTTATACCCTATACTTTTTCATCACCCTCAACAAAAAAATAAACAATAACTCTTCCTGTCTCCAGCCCCTGGAAGCCCTATTTTATTTTCTCTGAAAATTTACTTATTCTTGGTACCTCACTGCCATGGCCTGAAAGTTCGGATTTCCCTTGATTTCATATGTTGAAATTCTAACCCAAGGTGATGACATTCAAAACTTAGGCCTTTGGAAGCAAAGTTCTCACAAATGGTATTCATGCCTTATAAAAGCACCCCACGAGAGTCTCCTACTCCTCTGTTATGTCAGAACACAAGGAAAAGATGACCATGCATGAACAAGGAAGCAGGCCTTCACCAGACACCAAATTTGCTGATACCTTGATCTTGGATTTACATATTTCAGCACTCTGAGAAACAGATTTCTGTTCATAAATGACTTGATTTATGGCATTTTGTCAAAGCACCCCATAGAAACTAAGAGGCTCATACCCTTGGAGTCATATCATCTTTGTCCTTCTGTCTCTGGCCTGTTTCACTAGCATAATGTTTTTAAAGTCTACTCATCCTACAACATATATTATAATTTCATTCCTTTTTATGGTTGAAAATATCATTGCTTGCATACACCACATTTTGTTAATCCATTCATCTGTTGATGAGCATTTTGTTTCCATCTTTCAGGTATTATTGTGAATAATCTTGCTATGAACATTGGTGTACAAAGATCTGTTCTAATCCTTGCCTGCAACTCTGGGAAATACACACTTAGAAGTAAAATTGCAGATTCTATGGCAATTTTATGCTTCGTTTTTTGAGAAACAGCCATATTATTTTTCACACTGGCCTTCACCATATTACATCCCTCCAGCACTGCACAGAGTTCTGGATTTCTTTGTATCTTCCTTTCTCCTCCTCTTTCCTCTTGCTTCCCCCTTCCCTTCCTTCCTCCTCTCCTCTCTCCTCCTCCTCCTATCCCTCCTCCTCCTCCTCCTCCTCCTCCTCCTCCTCCTCTTCCTCCTCCTCTTCCTTCTCCTCCTCCTCCTCCTTCTTCTTCTCACTCTCTTTTTTTTTTTGGTGGGTTTTTTTTTTTTTTTTGGTGCTACTGGGGTTCCTGGAAGCCCTTCTACCGGGCTATACTCCCAGACCTATTTTGTAGACTTTTTTAAAATTTGGAAACAGGGTCTCTTAAGCCAGTGCGGCTGGCTTCAAACCTGTGCGATCCTCCTGTCTCTGCCTCCCAAGCGTGGGGATTACAAGCGTGTGCCACCATACCCTGCGCGCGCTCTCTCTCTCTCTCTCTCTCTCTCTCTCTCTCTCTCTCTCTTGCAGTACTGGGGATGGAACCCAGGGGTATTATTCTACCTCTGATCTATACCCCCAGACCTACCTTTTATTCTTTATTTTGAAACAGGGTCTTACTATGTTGCGGAGGGCCTCACTAAGTAGCTGAGGGTGGCCACAAGCCCTGACCCTGCTTTCTCAGCCTAAGTACTAGGATTACAAGCATGCACCACCATGCCCGGCTCTTCTTTTCTTCAATCACCAACCTAGTAGCTCTGAAGGAGACTCTCACTATGGTTTTAATTTGCATTTCCCTAGTGGCTAATGATGCTGACCTTCTTTTTGCATGTTTATTAAATATTTACATATCTGCTTTAGAAAAATGTCTATTCAAGTTTTTTGTCCACTTTTGAATTGGGTTGTTTTGTTTTTTGTTATTGTTGTTGTTGAATTTAGGTGTTCTTTATGTATTCTGGAAATTAATCCCTTTAGTGGACATAAAAGTTTCAAACTGAATATTTTTACTCCTCTCTCTTCTGTAGATTTTCTCTTCTTTTGTAGAATGTATTTTTTTCTTGATAGTAGTTTTTGATATACAAAAGTTCTTAATTTTGATGAAGTCCAACTTGATCTATCTTTTTTCTTTTGTTGTTTGGGCTTTTAGCTCCATATCTAAGAAATTATTGTTCAGTCCAATGTCATCAACATGTTCCCAAATGCTTTAAGAGTTTTATGGTTTTAACTCTAAAATTTAGATTCTTGATCCATTTTGTGTTAGTTTTGTATATGATATAAGATAGCGTCCCAACTTTAGTCTTTGGCAAGTTAATAGCCAAAGTGCTTTTTATTGAAAAAAATCATTCTTTCCCTATTAAATAGACTTGGCATACTTGTTAACTATACGAAGGGCTATTTCTTGGCTGAATTGATATTTTAAGGATGGACAGGAACTAAGTAGTTGGGAAAAAAAACAGGAAAAAAATCTCTCTGGGCAGATAAACTAGTGTAAGAGTGAGTATTAAATTCCCTTACAGATCATATGTAGCATTGATGATATCTACTTTTTCTCTTCTTTTTTTTTTTTTTTTTTTTTTTGCGGGTCTGGGGATGGAACCCAGAGGCATTTGACCTCCGAGCTACACCCCCTGCCCAATTTTTTATTCTTTATTTTGAAACCGGGTCTCACTGAGTTGCAGAGGGCCTCACTAAGTAGCTGAGGCTGTCCGCGAACCGCGATCTTCCAGTCTCAGCCTCCCAAATGCTGGGATTACAAGTGTGCGCCACCACGCCCGGCTCTTTTCTTCTTATACAAAATGTAGTAAGTCAATCTGGCATTTAAAGTTTCTGTTCAGGGAGATTCTGGGTTATTTACTTTACTCGAGGGTCTCCTGCAGAAGAGAACGGGATGGCACTAAATCCATTATTTTTCTTCCTCTGGCAACCACCATATCATAAACATGTCAGTTTTTTTCCCTTCTAGTATCCAACAGGTAGCAGTGACTCAGAAAAGTGCAGCTCCCAAGACCACTGATTAGCTCTCGTAAATAAAACAGAACAAAATTGCCAGAGGATGGGCTTTTCTAATAATAATGAAGCCCACCTTTCCCTCAATAAAATTAATAATTTGAAAAGCAATATTAGAAAAAAACTGCTTCCAGGGAATTAAAATATTTAGGGCAGAAAAGAGGGTTGTTGGTATTATTGGTAAGGATTTCATGAACATTAACATGGGAAATTTCTGTCATTTATCCTAATTATATTTAAGATTTTATATTCTCTGTCAATATCTCTTCCCTATGAATTCACTTTAAACAGAAAGAATGTTTATATTCAGTTAAGAAATATTCTCCATTTTCCAATATGGAAATAATCAAATTTATGTCTTCAAAGTGATGAACGTATATAAGTCTACATTTTTTTTTTTTTACTTTGAATGTGAACATAGCATGACTTTTAAGAATTACCCCATTTTCACACTGCATGGTTTATAATATATAAAAAGTGGGGTCAATTCTAAGTTATTTTTTTCTCATGATTGCTGATTTTGCTACACACTCAGATGAAGTTTTGAAATTATTGCTTATATGAGCCAAATCAGTTTTGTAGACAAGTCAGTACCACCTTTCTGTCTCTTCTGTGGCTGTGAAAGGTCAGGAAAGAGACGGAGAAAGAAGAGGTGGGAAACAGGAAAAGGGTAGCAATTTTATTTTCCCAATTATGTGAGTGTGTGTGTGTGTGTGCGCGCGTGTGTGTGTGTGCATGCATGCGTACCCATGTGTGCATGCACAAACGCTTATGATTTAATATTTCAAAATTATAAATTTGATTGTAACGAACAATGTGTGCTCATGGTCCCACTTGTAGAAGAGAAATTAAAAGGTCAGTTGCCCCAAAAAATATTGTCTCATTTATGCAAATATTTCAAAAAATACAGTAGACAACAGGTCACTTATGTATATTACAAAATGGGAAACAGACTTTTTGTTACTATGGAAAGAAATTCCAAAATGTCCTAATTGCACAGACTTGCCACATAAATTGTCCTGGAATATTATGCTTATTAAAACATTGTACTTCATTTGACATCTGTCAATTTAATTATGCTTCCTGTATTTTTTGTTACCTCTTATCTGTATTGCCTTTGGACAATGAACTAGGTCCATCTGCCTTATCTTTTATCTATGACTTGTGAGGTTAACACCCTATTTTAAGATAATCTTGCATGATTATCTCGAAGCATTAACATTCTTTTTACCTGATTATGCCAACAGTGACTACTGACTTCCTCTGATGGATGTCAAGGAAGCACTGATGAAGCCCAGCTTTCCCATTTCTCTTTCATATTTTGCATTCTATTAACATGAAGTTTAAATTCTCCCTTTTAAAAAAAGACTTTCTTTTTTCTCTTGTTGCTATAATTACTCTTGATTACTTAATTTTTCTCTTATCATCAGATAGTGATTTGCAGGTTTAAACTTTGTTTTGTATTTTATTTATCCTGAAATTTTAGATAGTTTAAGTGATTATAACTGGCTTCTCTCAATCACAACTTCCCTAATGAAGACTGAATTGCTTATTCATCTCTTAATTTTTCAGAGTACATTTGGAGTGTGTCTTGCTGGAAAATAAGCTTGAGTGGCAAATGTTCTAAGAATTGCTAATCTAAAACACGACCTTATCTTGTCTTTTGAAAGTATAAGCCCTGAGTTAGAGATGTGATATTTGAGTCTGTATCCAATAGCAGTGTATGCAGCAGTAAGCAACACAAATCATAATCACAGGCTTCCTTTTTTTTCGTGGAATGAAAAATCTGCAGGTATAAGGTTGCTAGCTTTGGCTTAGATGCCAAAATTATGCTGCAGCCCCCACCCCTGTGTCTGTGATGGACAGATTAATGGTTCCTAAAAATGTCCACAAACTAATGCATGGGACCTGCCATGTTAGTTTACCTACAAGGGGGATGAAGACAGATAACCAGCTAACATTGAGATGGGGAGATTGTCCTGAGTTATCTTGGGAAGGGGAGCATCATTATCACACATGTACCAGTATTGGAAATTTTCTTTCTCTGGTATTAATTTCTAAAATGCAAAAAGCAGTCAGGGTTTGGGTGCTGTGTAGGCGTTCAGGCAGGGAGGGGTGGAAGCTTTTATACTGCCTCTCTCTCTGCTCTTTGCTCTAATGACTAAGCTATAGTAAAGGAAATAAGTCCTTTAACCTTAAAAGCCCTAGAGACAACTGAAGCTTTTAACCCTAAAAATATGTAGAGGCAATAGTACCTCTGTTTCTCTCCTCTCCTTTGTGACCTGGCCTGGGTATAGGAAAGGTAAACTCTGTTTGCAGCTTCAAAAGATGAGCAACCAACATTGCCCGATACATTAGAGGATAAAACAAGGTAGATTATTGACCTCTGAACCCAGTAAGTGCACTGGCCAGAGGCAAAGAAGCACCACCTGGCAAAAAATATAACTTACTAGCCCATAGCCTTGGCAACACTGATAAGAACATACCAATACAAAATCTACTTAAAGGCCAGGGATGGAGAGGGGGGCAGAGTTTCACTTTTAGGCTCTCCAGTGTACCCCAGGCATGCTTCTTTTTTCTTCTCTTTTCTTTCTATTTCCTACTGATTTTGTAATAAAGATTCATTAAAGCTGCACCAAGCTGTCTATAGTTCTAATTTCCCTATTCGATAAATTTTACTTGAATAGAGGAAGAAGAGCCCACAGCACCATTACAACTGTAACAGCACGGGTCTTAAAAGTGGAAAAGAGAGGCATCAGAGGGATGGTAGCTAGGAGAAGCATTCATCCCATCATTACTGGCTTTGGAGATAAAGGGTAGGGCTCTTGGTATGGCCCATGCTGTCTCTAGAATTCACACTGGGAAAGGCAAGGAAACAGATTTTCCCTAGAGCCACCAAAGGAACACACCTTGACCTACTTCAGACTTCCCAAATTGTGAGATGACAGATCTGTGTTGTTTTCAGCCACTAAATGTGTTGTGGCATTGCTAGGAGCCAATGCAAATCTAATGCAAATCGCATTGTGTTGAGGCAAGACAGAGGAGAAAGGGCCACACCTATCAAATAGGTGTCTGTTTTATCAGAGATCCAGAACCTTTCCAGAAATGTCCCCAACAGATTTTCCTTTTCATCTCATAAACTATGATCAGGTCTTACATTTACTTTCAACTGTAAGGAAGATGAGAAGGGCAATTATTTAGCTTTTTAACCTCAGCATTGGAGTAGCCTAGAAAAAGTTGGAAATGGCTTTGGAGAAGTTGCTGGATAGTGTTATGTTATCTGTCTCTTCAGAAAATTTTAAAGGTATTATTCCTTTACTTTCTTATCAATCTGTGTCCCCCAAAAGAAATATGTATATGTCTTGGTACTAACTCTTATTAAAAGTAAATTTCATGTGTGTTGTGTACATGTATGTGAGAGACAGAGAACATTTAAAGTACTGACTAGAAAGTTGTTTTATTTATTTATTTATTTGTAGTACTAGAGATGGAACCCAGGGGCATTCTACCTTTGAGCTACACCCCCAGACTTATTTTTTTATTCTTTCTTTCTTTCTTTTCTTTTTTTTTTTTTTTGAAACAGGGTCTCACTGAGTTGCAAAGGGCTTCACTAAGTAGCTGAAGCTGTCTGCAAACCATTATCCTTCTGTCTCAGCCTTCAGAATGCTGGAATTACATGCATGGGGGACCATGCCTACCTGACTAGAAAGTATTTACTGGAAAATATCTTGACAATGATTTCTGCTTATCAATTTTACTTAGATGTCAAAATCTCTAACTTTTTAATCTCATGATATTTTAAGTTAATGCAAATATTTAACAAACATTTGTGGTGTTTTTTTTTTGTGTGTGTGTGTGTGTGGTACTGGGGTTCCTGGAAACCCTTCTACCTCTGGGATACACTCCCAGACACCTATTTTTTATATTTTTATTTGGAAACAGGGTCTCTTAAGCCAGCATGGCTGGCTTCGAACCTGCGAGATCCTCCAGTCTCCACCTCCCAAGCGCGGGGATTACAAGCGTGCACCACCACGCCCGGCATTGTTAATTATTTAATAACATGTGCCAGGTGCTAAAAACAAATCTCTTTAATCTTGTCTTTTCTCTCCTGTATATTCGATCTTTCTTCTCATTCTGAAATTATTGTTATTTTAAGGAAAGCCTTTTCTATTGCATTTTCCAAGCCTCTTACTTTCTCTGTCATTTAAAAATGAACCTATTTATGTCTCAAATCTTGAATGTCTCTGGGTTCATCTTATATTTCTGTGGTTTGTTTTTTTTTTCTAGAGCTTTGGGTCTTTTTTTTTTTCTTGCATGACTGAAATTTTATTTTAGCTATTATGTTCTTTTTACTTTTTTCCACTCATTTTTATCCCAGTCTTTGAAAATAGCCTCTACATCTGCTTTTAGTTTATTAGGCATGTGACAGGATGGCTCTTTCTTTAAACTGTTATATCTTTGCCCTTTTCCCACTTTGCCCCAGATTTCTTTTAAAGATCTCAAATTCCCTCATTTTGTAACTTATTCATTTCTCGTAGCAATTTATTCCACTTAGTTGTTGATGTTTAAAGTTTTGACGGGATAGATTCTCAGAACTCCATTTGGATAAGGAAATATACAATCCAGAAAAGAGGAACCCATGCACCCGGCGATGTTCCCACATCTACAGCCTGCAGGAAAATCCCACAGAAACACGGGTCCCGCTTCCTGCTGGGGGATATAGACAAGTTCAGAAAGAATTATCTGGAAGAAAATAGCGTCTGGAAGATAGAAGAATATTTTGAAAGAAATGCAGTCATTTTGTTGTTGTTTTATTGTTTTTTGACAGAGCTGGATTGTATCTCACTAGAAGAATCAGAACCACCTGCTTTGTGGGAGTGGCCATCCCATCTCTTGTCTGGACCCAAAGGGAGAAATTGAAGATACGAAAAGGAACAGAAAGTAGCATTTTCGATCCTATTCTGCACATGGGACCTGCACCCAATCTTATTAAATCTAGACTGTCTTCAAATTGTATTATTTCTATGAGAAACTGAAAAGGAGGTGCCGCTTTTATTTTGAGATGTGTTGTGCTTTAGAGAGAGGAGGCTCCTAGCATTTCTATCTACTCCACTAACTTCCAGGAAAAATTAAAAAAGGTATTAAAGATGATGGCTTTGGGGGGGGGGCATCAACAAGGATGTCCTGTAAAAAGCCTCTGGCTTTGCTGGTTGCAGGAAAGCAGCAACCAGTAAATTGTTATTTCTCTCTTGTGATAACAGAGGCTATTGTTTGTCTGCCCGATATTCTTTCTCTTCTTTTCTCTTTCTAGTGGGATTTTATTTGATGTAGCTTAGATTATCCAGTTTCTTTCAGGCCTAGTGGTCACATGACAGAATCCTGACCAATAACATATATGAAGTCACTGGGTGGAACTTCTGAAAAGGTTCTGGAAACAGTGCTAACTCAGCTGAGTGGATCTCTTTAATTCTGTTCCTTCTTCTTTCTTTCTTTTTTTTTTTCAGAAATGAATGGACATTATAATGGAATTTTGGCCAACAGGTTGAGAACAAAGTCTCACCCTAAAAATGGAGTCTTGTTGATCTGAGGCTTTCACAGCATTCCCAGGTTACCTAGTTTATTTATTTATATTTATTTTTATTTATTTATTTATTTATTTATATTTATTTATTTCACAGAACCAGGGATGGAAACCAGGGGCATTCTACTTCCGAGCTACACCCTCTTCCCTATTTTTTGTTTTTTATTTTTTGAAACAGGTCTGACTGAGTTGCTAAGGGCCTCACTAAGAAGCTGAGGCTGTGCGTTAACCGTGATGCTCTGGTCTCTGCCTCCTGAATTCTGAGATTACAAGCGTGTGCCACCAAGCCTGGCTGTACCAATATTGGGAAGAGGCTTCAAAATGTATTAATGTACTAGTATTGGGAAAGATTTTCAATTTTTCAAATATATCTTTGGTAGTAAAGAAGCCAGGAGCTTCAAGGAAAAGGCTGCAGGATTCCAGGCACCAAGAGTGATTAGCATGACCACAGAGATAGTTTCAGGGTCTTTTTCAGTGTAAAGATAAGATTTCCCAAGAAAATGGAAGGATGCCATGAACCTTCAGGAGATCCCAGACTTCGATAATCACAGGAGGATGCCCTAAGCCTTCAAGAGATACCAGAATCCAATGATCAAATAACACATTTAGGGGTGTAACAAAAAGCTTGGGGGTGGGTACTAAAAACAGAACAGACTGGCAGGAAGGAATCCCCCCACATCAAAAGGTGGGGCCCTAGAGGGGACGGATCTGGTTGAGGACTGGCTATAAAATACTCTGTGTCCAGGAATTATTGGTGAATTCATTCAAACCACCCCCCCATGCCACTCATCTCACCCCCCCCATGCCATTCCTGAATGGCAGGGGCTGTAACTGTCTTCTGTATTTCTATCTTTTTAATAACCTCCTTTAAATCTTCAGCAAAAGTCCATGCTATTGCATATTTATTCTTAGATCAGGACAAGAACCTGCGGTTTTACGGAAATAGTTTCTGGGAGCCTAACAAAGTTCCCCAGGGACAGTTTCCCAAACCATAACAGTCCAAACCGTAACATGGCTTACCTAGTTTATTTAAATGACTGTGGTACAACTTCTCCGATACAGGAAGTAAAGCTACCACCTGAGATAATACCGTATCATGAGAGAAGAACCATCCTCCGTCTCTCTGTGCAAGAGTACTTCTGAATGCCTTTTTATTATTACTTAAAGAACATCAGAGTATAAGACTCCGATGAATAAATGTAGAAGACTTTCACCCAAGATATCATTCACCACAGGTTACAAATCAGTTGTAACATAGGTTTAATCTTTCAAACAAACCAGAACCATTGAAATTTCTAAAGAGGAAAAAAAAAAAAGAGAAGAAAAGGCTTGGTTGGGTAAATGAGTATTTAACATATTTAATGGCAAAATGTTTAGAGGGATCAAACTCCAGCTTTGGGGAAGTAGAATTGTACCCAGATGCCACAGAGGCAGCTCTGAGCCCCTATGAGGCCGTGCATCAGGAGCTAAAACTTGGGTTTTGAAAAGGAGAGATCTGGAAGCGCAGGAAATTCTTTTATTGCTTTTTGCTAGATTTCTTATTACTGAAATCACTTGTAAAGCTTTTTGTTTATAATAACAACAACTTGCACCAGCTGTTCTAAGGGGAAATAAGAAAGAAGAAAATTGCACATCCTTGGGGAGTGATAGATATTGAAGAGGGAAGATCTCAAGAAGGAGCCATAGACTCAGAAACAAAAGAAGCAGAACCAGTCAGGGAGCCAGCCCAAAGCCCTGCAGTTCCCTTGCAGGTCCCTTTTGGCTTCGAATTTGCATTATAGATAGTATGTGCTGGAGATAATAGATTCTGTGAAGCACAACCTTTATTAAGTCCTGCCTTTTAGTGTGGACTATTAATTCTTATTAATTCTTATTTACTTATTCTGAACTGCTTCTAAGTACCCAATACGTGCCAAACATTGAACAAACAGTCGCGACGATTTATATTCAACTTGAAAAAGGAGCTCATTAGTTTGCTTTTTCATGGCTGCCGATTGTGGCCTAATTTACCAGTGCATTTTGTGCAGACCATTAAAATTTGGTCTGAAATCATATAGGTGAGGATGCAAAGCCCACGGTAATCACAAATGTAAACCTTTTTGCATCCTGAATAGGATGTTTTCTTTGAAAATTAGATGCTGCTCAAAATGTATTAATAAGAGAAAAAAAATTACATAACCCTCGGACAGAAAAAAATTAATTTCATATTACAGGCGCCTAATATGAGACATGTTATACAATAGAAAGGAATAAAGATATTTTTACTGTAATATCAATCCATGATATGTTGCAAATTATTACTGGAATTTCTGGGTCTTATTATAAATAAAAACTTATGCGTTGGTTTTTGGGGCACTTTTATTTAACATAATTATGTACCTCATTACTTTTTTTAAAAAGTTTCCAAATTACCCATAGATTTCTTGCAAACAGGTATATTGTTAATATATGTAAAAGGGGTTGTGGTGGGGAGCACTTGCTTAGCATGTGTGAGGCCCTGAGATCCATAGCATTCACGCGCACGCACACACACACACACACACACACACACACACTTTATACTGCATATGATGTACATTCAGCTTTTTCCACAAGCCTTTGAAGAAGGCCAACTACAAAAGAAAGCTTCCATTAGAGCTGTAAAGCAACTGGAAGAAAAAGGATGGAGTCAGAGCCACCGCAATTGGAGTTATTAATAAGATCCAAACGCGTAATCATTAAAGTTCATCAGTCTTACTAACAGACTCCGGGTATTAAGAGCGAACACCCGCCTGTCCAAGTCGGGACGCTTTCAGTAGCCGCATCTTTCTATCACGCAATTCAGTCGATTCATTAAAGCCTGTTTATCTCTCCCGGGTGCCTCTTAATGAGTTTCATTGTTTTGTTTATTGTGCTAGTTAGCTCATAGATCTCTTTCACAATTTCCATTGGTTTCTGAATGCTCCTTAAGTACCAGTTGTGATCAGCCCGTTCGCTAGCGCTTTCATGAGCACGCCTTTGAATGTGTGGACGCAGTAGGAGAATGAGATGGGACAGGCTGATATGGGGAGGAGGACGGAGGGGGGCCGGGAGCAGTTCCACCAGGTGCCTGCGTTCTCTGAAAGGACCAGCAGGTGGTAGCAACACCCCAGCCCAGCTCGGCAGGACCGAAACAATAGACCCCCCCCCCCAAACCAGTCCTCGGGTTGAGAGGTTAGGGGGTGGGCAGCAACGTTTTTCCTCGGGGCGCCGGCTGTGCGCACCTCCCACCGCCTCTCCTCGCTGTGGGAAGCTTCTCGGCGGGGCGCGGGCCAGGGAGGAGGCGCCCAGAGGTGCAGCGACTTGCCCCAGCCCCGCCAGCGCCAGGCACTGACATCAGGACTTCCCCGGTCCAGCCCCAAGCTTCCCAGCCCCTTGGGAAGGGCGGGGGGAGGGAGATTCGGGTGTGAAGCCCCGACGGCGACCCAGATCCAGGCACGCCAAGGGGGCAGAGTTTCGGGCTGGTGCAGAGACCTCTGCTACGCAGACGCCCCCTCCCCGGCTGCCCGAGAGCCCCGCAACAGCGCCTGGACCCCTGAGACTGCTATTTCTCCCTCCACCCCCTTCTTTTCCTCCTTCTCTTCCTCGGCTCCCGCCCACCTTAGTTCGAACCCGAGTCGGAGCCCCTGTTTTAGTTGCGAGAGTTCGCGGCGGAGAGGAGGGGGGGTGCAGGGGTGCGTTTGGGCTCCGCGGAGCCCCGGACCCGGACATCAGCTGCCGGCCCCCGCGGGCGGCGAGCCGGAGCCCGGGGCTTGGCGGCCCCTCCCCTGGCCGCCCGCCCGGCCCCTCGCGTGCCACCCTCCTCGCGGCCCCCAGCGCCCGGCAGAGGAGCGGGCGCCGCGCACTCGCCACCTAGGCCGGGAGGGCGGGCTCGGCGCCCAGAAGAGCGGAGAGGAGGCGGCGGAGGGACCGGGGGGCGGGCCGGCCGGGAGGGGGCGGGCCGGGCGGCGCTCGCTGCAGCCGCCGCTCCAGAGCTGCGGGCGGCGGGACCCGCGACCGGGCTCGGCGATCGCGACGCGGGCCCGGCGCCTCCCCTGCGCCCCGCCTCCGGAGCAGCCCCTGCCGCCGGCCCCCGGTCCGCCCCGGAATCCCGGAGACGGCGGGCGCCGAGCAGACGCAGGGAGCGGGGTCCCCGACCCGAGGACGCGCGCGGCGCGGGGCGAGCTCGGAGCCGCAGCTCCACCGCGGGCCCTGGGGGCGCAGACCTGCGGAGCTGGAGGCCGGCGGGAAGGTGAGCTGGGGTCGCCAGCGGCCCCGGGGGCTCGGGGGATAGCGTGCTTGGGGACAGAAGGATTAAGGTTTGCAAAGTGCGGGGGCCCACCGGCTAGGGCCTCTGCACACCCTGGAGGACCTCCTGGGGGAGTACCAAGAAAGCCTCCCCAAGACGAGAGCGGGGTTCCAGTGGGGTGAGCAGCTGCCACCCCCAGCTCTCACTGACGCCCCACTACCGTTGTGGTGGGGGTCCCCTCCATCGTGTCTCCAGAGACCCTCCTCTGACTCTGGCTTCGGGGTCCTATTCGGGGCTGGGGGGTTCCTCCCAGAGGCCCACTCCCAGCCTTCTGAAAAGCTTGCCTATCCCTCTGATTCCAGTGGCATCTCTCCAATCCCCTTGGAGCTGGGAGGAGCCAGGAGGCCGATCTACACCTGCCCCCCAGCAACTTGAGGCATCCCTGCGCCCCTTGCCCCCATCAACACATTTAAGCCCGGGAGGTGGAGGGTTGGTTCTTGCTCCCCAGCCTCAACCCCCAAGTTGGAACCATCTCGGGCCAGCTCCTGCCCCGGTGCCACCTCCTCTCTGCATCTGGGTGCTTGGTCCTGCCTGCCCCCCCACCCCACCCACCCATCTTGGCCGTCTGGCACCCTCTCTCCTCCCATCCCTAGGGGAGCTGGCATGGGCCCAGCATAGCTGGTGTTGTAATGTCCCTGGCGGTGCCCACGGAGAAGAGCTGCCAGGCCTGTTCCCAATCAGTTAACCTAGGCCCTCCACCCCCCAGGAGAACTTGACTCCATTTGGAAGGAAGCTGGTGGGCTGAGCTGAGAGGCTGGTGGGTAGGAGCCTGGGGCTGTAGGTGGTCCAGGGAAGCTGTGATGGGGATTGGGGGCACTGAGCTCTGCTCGATGGAGCGTGGACTTTTCCAGGCAATGAGCCCTTTTTATGGGGGAAGATTAGGATGGGGTTCCCATGCGCCTACTTAGTGACTTAGACTCCAAAGGAGTCTGTTCGTCCCTTCAGGGTGCAAAAAGATGGCTGACAATGACCACAGAGTTATCAGGAAGCTGGGCGCAACAGGCAGGGGCCTCCCCTAGGACAGACCCTCCCAGCAACTCCCCATCTCTTTTACCTGGGCCTAGGCCCTGCCCCTGCCCTGCTCCCTACTCCAGGGAGAAGGGAGATGGCGGCCTCTGTGTCTGAAGCTGGTCTTCCCTTTCTCTCCTCCTTGCTTGGCCTCCTCTCCCAGCCCAGGTGTTTCTGCAGAATCACCTTCCAAGAAAGCATCTCTCAGCTAGACAGGGGTGGATTGGGGCCCAGGGTGAGAGAGCAGGACTCATGGGGCCCCTCCAGAACTGGCCATGGGAAGCATGCTGGGGCACACTCAAACACACCTCCCAGCTTGCAGTGGCCGCCCACCTCGCCCCACACATGTTCTCTCACGTGCTCTGCCAGGTAGAGACATTCCCCGGCATCCGCTGACACAGGTACCCCTTCCTGGCACCCAGGGACTCTCTCCCTAATCTGCCCCTTCACTACTCATTTTTTCCCATGTGCATGTTTGCTCCTGGCCCCAACTTCCTCTCTTGGGCTCTTTTCCAGAGTCGGTGCATGTCTCCGGTCGGGGTACATTCAGAGTGGCTCATTCTACGTGGTTGTCTGGCTAGACTTAGACACGGCCTGCATCCTAAAAGCCTCTTGGCTTGACAGCCGGAGAGTGGGAGGTACATGTGCCTGCATTGACGTGCTCTGGGGGACATTCTCAGAGGCTGGAGACCTCAAGGGACACTGGACTGTCCTCAGCTAGGGTCTTTACAAATTGGTTTCCCCAGCCTGGATAGCAGGGCATCAAAAGCCATAGGACAGCCACCTCCTCTGGGCCTGTCCTGGACGCTGCCTGAAAGCCTGGCAGAATCCTCTTGGAGGCAGAAGGCCAGAGCACGGAGAGCTCCCCAGAGGGTCTCCAGAGTGCAGATTAAAGGGTAGAGGCAGTAGCATTCAGCTGAGCAAGGATTATATTGGAATTTCCTGGGCGTTTAACAGCTGCAGAACAGGACAGAGGACAGGGCCTGTGGTGCTGACCCCTCCCACGCTGACCCTGCAGCTAACAGGTGTGAGAACCAGCCCAGCAAGCACACCAGACATTAAACCACCGCCACCGGTCCTTGGTCTTGGGACACTCCCTGTCCTGGCTGGACTGCAGCCACCACACAGCAGTAATGGCTCCTGTCTGGGCTCCCTCTGCCACAGCGAGGCCCTGCTGATGGGTTAGGAGTGTCCAGTCCCCTCAGGTTCCCCCTTTCCTTCGTGGTCCCACTCCTTTGCTTGACATCATGGTAGAGAAGCATGAAGACAATTTGAACTCCTTGGGAAAGAAGTTTAAAGATCATGCGAGGATAAAAGTTATTTTGCTTTAGTTGTGTTGATATTCCCTGGTGCGTTCACTCTCGGCTTCTACCGTCTCCTCATCATCTCTACTTCCTTTTTATAGATGAATATTCCTAGATATTTTGAAAGCTAGAAGGTAAAAAGAGGAATGGATTAAAAATGTAAACATAGGCTATCTTTATCTAGGCTTTAAAAATATTTTCCTTTCTTTGTTTAGATTTTGTTTTAACTGTAAAAATGAGGTATGCTTATTATAACAAGAAAAACAATTGAAATATATGTAAGGCAAAGTTAATTATACCCCACCTACCACCTTGCATTTCTGCCTCCTACAGTAACCAATTTTAATGACCCAATAAATCTCTGTCATACCTTTTTCCAAGCTGATTTGACTTACTTTGTTTAATCTTTTTAGATCCACTTTGTGGATTGAGGTGCATAAACTCTGCTAGGTATGCTGGGATTGTTCATGAAAGGATCATATGTAGCATTTGATTTGAGCACAGTCGATTTTTAAAAAAGCTTTTGTAGGTTTACTAATTTAGCTTACTTTTTAAGTCTTTCATTTTCATAGAGAACAGACTTCATAAGCTCTGCGTTATAAGCTAAGATTCTATAGATCTCTAATTTTTGCCAGTTTCTGAAAACTTCATAAGACTCTGTCTTATTTTTGTAAGCCAAAGACATATGGATCTAATATTCGCATTGTATCAAAAAGAGAGAGTGATAATATACTAAAAAGGATCTGAGGAAAAATATGAAATGGTAGAATGCAATTTTTGTCATGGGAAACTGTCTAATCAGTCCCATTTTCTTAGTTTTCATTTAACATCCACATTTCTGCTGCTTCGAGAGTTTTATATTTTTAAAATCTTATGTGCATGTGAAATTTGAATGTTTTCCTGATTGAAATCAGTTTTTTTGGTACTTTCTTGTATGAGAGGATTTCTATGTGTGTGTGTGTGTGTGTGTGTGTGTGTGTGTGTGTGTGTGTGTGTTATTGAGGATTGAATCCAGGAGCATTCTACCTCCAAGTTATACCCCCCTCCCTATTTTAATTTTTTGTTTTGAAGCACAGTCTTGCCGGAGTGCTGAGTCTCACTACTTTGTTGAGGCTGTCCTCCAACCTTCTATCCTCCCTGTCTTAGCCTCCCAGGCACTGGGGTTACAGGTGTGTATCGCCACACCCCGCTTGTGTGAAAGAATTTTTAAACACAGGCCAGTTCTTTTCATGAGCTGGAGGAGAGGTCCCTCATGCAAGCTGGGCGGATTGGTAGCAAGGGACCAGGCTTGCAGAGACCCACTGTGGCAGCAGCGGGGCGCCTGGCTGGCCTGGGATGCTCTCCTGGACCAAATGTAGAAGATGTTCCCTGTTCTCAGCACGGAGGGCACCTTTGACAGTCAGGTTCCGAGCCCTGCTTGCTTAGTATTCCAAGCATGTGGAGCAGAGTCATGTTCTTGTCACTTGTTTTTCTACCTTTGAAACTTGCTTCAGAAGACTCTGCAGTGATATGAATTAGTTGACAGCAATTTATTCCCTATCCTAACATTTCCTCTTTCCTTCTTTTTATTCTTGCAATAGAGATACACCCAGATTCTTTTTATATATTACAAAGTAAAAGACTTGAATTTATCTCATTTGTTAGATAAGCAAGAACTGACATAACTTCCTCGTCTGACTCAGCAACATTTTTTTTCTTCCTAAAGAAACTTGGTTTTAGTATTTGGTATTCTAGGTTTAAATCTGAAAAGAGGTTCTTATCAACCATCAGTCTGTACTAATGGATAGTTTAGAATCTTCAACTGTTTCTTTTTAATAAATGTTCTTAGTGAAATTTCAAAAAATTATTCAAGTGGCAATCTACAATGTCCCATTTAACCCTCTTCTTTCTGATTCTTTTTATGGCAGAAGCCAGGTGGATTTCACATACTTTATAATTGCTTTTGCTCTGTCTTGCTCTGGAGAGGCCAGCTTTCTGTTGCCATTAAGATGTGTGCTAAGAATGTGCTACACAAGAATGCCCCATTGTGGCTATAAGCCACTGTGTGGAGATTCTTCTCTGGGACTTGGGAGGGAGAGACCTGAAATGAAGGCATGGACAATTGTCTCTTGGCAACTGACAACTTTATTCTCTAGAACTAAGTTTTTATACCTTTTTTCCCCTGCACCAAAACCACAACTTCAAAAGAAAGAAAAACATCAAAGTACAATCTCAAACACAATACAGAATGATTGATATAAAACATACGTCATGTGCTTGCAGAATACAATCATGGAGGGAAAATTAAAAAACAATAAGAAACAAAGAGGCCTGGTTAAAGATTATTAAGAGCATGATTGCAGCCAGTTCCCCCTCTCACCGGTGGGTTGGGGGTGAGAAATTCTGGAAAGACCAGAAGTCACCCAGAGTCTCAGAAAGCTTGACCTTTCGCCAAACTGCCTTAACTCTTTCAGAACCTTTCGTTCCTCAGGCTTCTTCTACGTCCTCCATCACCACTGCGTTGCTTATGTTGTGGGTCAACAAAGTAAAAATCATGCCATTTTTCATCTTCTAGAATGTTTCATGTGATACAGGAGACACTATCTGTAATGCATCTTTTCTTTCTTATTTTGCTGTCTTTCAAACAAAAAAAGTTCATTAAGATGTTACCAAAATATTTATTATTCTTTCTCCACGATTGTGGTTGGCAAGTTTAAGAAGGCACAGTGCTTATTGTTTCTTCTTTGTACAGATCACAGAACCCATTCATATTCTTCTTGAAAGAGACTATTTTAAAGAGTATCTTCTGGGCAAATAGTAAAATAAAATAGCCTTCATTGTTTGAAAGCTTGCCTCTGGCATTTTTCTCTTCTTGATAGCAGTGTTTCTAGAGACTGTGGCTCTGGATGGAATCTGGTTTGCTTTGCTTTGGTGTGTCAAACATGTCCTCAGATGGAGGCACCAAGTGCATAGGGGTTGCACCTACAGAATGAGTTGCTTGAGGAGGTTTATTAAACAGGTGTTGGTGATACGGTGTTAGAGAAGTTAGGAGAGCTTTGTATGCCCTCTGTTTCATGATCTGTCTGTTCTCTGGGACATTTAATCTGTGAATGGTCCTTGAAGCATCCAGGACAGTATTTTCAAAGAATCTGTTTCTTAGAAACATATTTGCCATAGGGAAATATGCCTCACAAGGTTGTATGTTGAGTGCTGTCTTACACACACACCCAGTGGTAGAGAGTGAGGGGTAGACTTCAGTGGCGAGAGGGAGGATGTCCATTACCCGTTAGCCCATCTGTATGCAGAAAAAGAACCTCTCCATGATAACTCATTGGAGATGACACTGAAGGCTTCATCATATGACATGGCCAGCATTACTAAAAACAAAATACATGAGTGGAAATCAAATTACGACTTTCTTCTTGACCACAGTTAAATATAGTTTCATGATTTCAGTTTCACTGAGAAGTGTGTTGGATCACAAGGACAAATGTCTCCAGGTTGCAACTTCCCTTCCAGTTGGCTTAATTTTTTCTCTCTGTCAATCCTCTCTGAGCTGTGGGCAGCATGCCTCTGTTTTTTCTCCTTAACAGAAATAAATGGATTCTGTCCGTGCAACACATGGAGTTTTGAGATTCAGTCAAGAGGAGAAAGGGTGCCATCAGCCTCTGGATCAGTCAGCAAAGGAGGTGCCCAGATAGATGGTCCTCACTGTGGCACTAGAGGTGACCGTGCCTCTGTTTGTAGGCTCTGGGCATAGTGCTCTGCCTTTGAAGGCTCCGGAAGGTTTCCTGTAAGAGGTATCCATTTCATGCTTTCAAGAAAGCATTCTTCATTTTACTAAACAGTTATCTACAATTTTAAAGGAACTTTACCAATTTAGTTGAGAAGATGCATATGCAAGATTTTTTAAATGTAAAAAACAATTAGAGTACAATGAAAGCGAGTCTCTTTGGCTCTGGCCCTTTTTCTTTCTTCATAAGTTTCATATACTCCTCCATAAAAGTCCTTCCATACATATGTATAAGTTTGTTCTTCTTAAGTTAACACATGGGAATTCACATTATCCTGTTCTACACATTCTACTTTCACTTGGAAATTATTTTCACATCTGAATATAAACAGTCACTCATATTCCTTGTTAAGATTATGCCTTAATTTCCTAACCATCTTCCTATTGATAAACAATTAATTTATGATCCTTCTCTTACAAACAGTTGGTAAGAACATTCTTGTTCAAACATCTTGCAAACTGATCCAAGCATACAAGGCCTGAAGGGATTCTTAGGAATGAAGCCACTAGACAGATGTTGCCAGTTGTGCTCCACACGATCTGAACGCTTCAGCATGGTGTGTTGAAGAGACCCTATGACTCACACTGTTCAACACAGTGCAGTGTGTCATCAATCTCATAGGTGGAAAACTATGTCTTAATTGATTCAGGCTAAAATAACAAAGTACCACACCTTAGCTGGCTTATAAGTAATAGGAATTCATTCCTCAGCATGATGGCGGCCGCCTTGAATTCAGAGTGCCAGCACGGTTGGGTTCTAGTGAGGGTCCTCTTCCAGGTTGCACACTGGCCTCTCTACTTCGTGTCCCCACAGATAGAAAGAGGACTGCTCTTTGGGGTATCTTTTATAAGCGCACTAGTCATTCACCTTCACAACCTAGTTACCTCCTCAAGGCCCAACTCTAAAAACCATTATACTAGAATGGATTTCAACTCCTGTGTTAGGGGCAGGGGCGCCAACTTTCAGCCTGTAACAAATGGTGTGTCACGGTTGTTTTAATATACTCCCTTTTAAGTGTGAGCAAACCAGGAGCATTTTTTTATATGTTAGAGCCATGCACTTGTTTTTCTGTTAACCACTGTAAAAATGTGCCCCTTGGGGGAGAAAACCTTTGTTCACAGAGCGTGTGCAAGGCCTCCACAGCCGTATCCTCATTTTATCTTTCAGAATCTTTACGCCTGCGTTCTTTTTACATCTGTTCTCCTACCTTCCCTCCCTCCATACCCCACAGTCATCTTTCTGTGTCCCTCTCGCTTCGCTGCCTCTATGAAATGTCGAGAGTATCCAGGGCAGAGCTGCTGGCGTGCGGGGAGAATTCATGCATCCCTAAGGACAGAGTGGCTTCTTTCCCACCTGTCTTTAATGGGAAAAAAATCTTCTAATTTCCAATACAGGGTGACCGTTGGAGGAAGGAAGGAGAGTAAATGAAGAGAAAGAACTGGAATAACTCCTTCCAGAAGAAAAGGGTAAGACCTAGTTAGAACTGTTCCATGCTTCTGCAAGAAGGAGGACCATGAGAAATGAGCGCACAGACACAAGGTCACGCAGCGGGTAGGAGTAAGCCATCTGGCCCATGGCCCTCCAAGGTGGTTGAATTTGCACAAGTGACTCTTGAGAGAGTCAACACCCTGATGGCACCCACGGTGTGATTGGTGCTGGGCAGTTTGAGGACTGCAGGAGGAGACACAAAGTCAGGTTTGGGCACTTGGGCTGTCTATGAAAATGCAATTCACCCAGTCCTGTGTTTCTCCCTAGGAAGCAGGCTTGGCCGTGGACCTCCAGTCTTGCCAAAGGCACAGCCCCACCTGGGAGCAGGGTGGTGGCTGGAGCGATGGTGGGAGCTCTGGAGATGCCCCATGGCTACTGAGGGGGCTGCCCGGTCAGGGAGCAGAGTGGCGGGCATGGTGTGCAGCCTGTGGGTCCTGGTCCTGGGACCCTCAGTTCTGGCTCTGGAAGGTAAGAAGAAGGGGAGACCAGTGTAGATGGGACACGGGAAGGACCCAAAAAAGGCAGAAACATCAAAAGAGGGAAAGACACAGGGAAGGAGACCAGAGCCTGTATCCAGTGTTTCAGGACAGGATTCTGACTGACAGCTGAGCTCCTGAGGGCAAATTCAACACACTGTATGTGTATGGGGGGGGGAGGTATTCTTTCTCTCCCCCTGAGAGCAGCGTGGGGATGGTAGTGCTTCCCAGAGGACTGGCACTGTGTGCCCTTTATCTCTGTGCAGAGGTGTTGCTGGACACCACAGGAGAGACGTCTGAGATTGGCTGGCTCACCTACCCGCCAGGGGGGGTGAGTACCACTCTTCATTCCTAACCCATTCTCTGTCCCTCCCTGTTCCCTAGAGAGGGGAGTTCAGGAAGGAACCCTGGGTAGAGGGGTGGGGTATGACTTCCTCCCTCTAGAGGAACAAGATTTCAGGGTACCCTTCTCCTTGCTTTGCTTGTCATTGATGTTTAAGGCTCAGCAGATGGGAACAGATAGGTCCCCTTCCTTGATCCTCCCCAAGCCCCAAGAGCTTAAGGCTTCTGCTGCCCCCGCAGTGGGATGAGGTGAGCGTCCTGGACGACCAGCGCCGCCTGACCCGGACCTTCGAAGCATGCCACGTGGCAGGGGTTCCTCCGGGCACCACACAGGACAATTGGCTACAGACACACTTTGTGGAGCGGCGAGGGGCCCAGAGGGCACACATCCGGCTTCACTTCTCTGTGCGGGCGTGCTCCAGCCTGGGCGTGAGCGGGGGTGCCTGCAGGGAGACCTTCACCCTCTACTACCGCCAGGCTGAGGAGCCCGACAGCCCGGACAGTGTTTCTGCCTGGCACCTCAAACGATGGACCAAGGTGGACACCATTGCAGCCGATGAGAGCTTCCCCGCCTCTTCCTCCTCCTCCTCTTCCGCCTCCTCCTGGGCACTGGGGCCTCAAGGGACTGGTCAGCGGTCCGGGCTGCAGCTGAACGTCAAAGAGCGCAGCTTCGGCCCGCTCACCCAGCGTGGCTTCTACGTGGCCTTCCAGGACACGGGGGCCTGCCTGGCCCTCGTAGCGATCAAGCTCTTCTCTTACACGTGCCCCAGTGTGCTCCGGGCCTTCGCCTCCTTTCCGGAGACGCAGGCCAGTGGGGCCGGGGGGGCCTCCCTGGTGGCAGCTGTGGGCACCTGCGTGGCTCACGCAGAGCCAGAGGAGGATGGAGTGGGGGGCCAGGCAGGGGGCAGCCCCCCCAGGCTGCACTGCAATGGGGAGGGCAAGTGGATGGTAGCTGTCGGGGGCTGCCGCTGCCAGTCTGGACACCAGCCCGCCCGTGGTGACAAGGCCTGCCAAGGTGAGAGTCCACACCTGGCACACCCAGCACCTCCACCTGCCCCATCTTAGTCTCCCAAGCATCCCAAATGTCAAGGTGTCCCCACAAGGTCAGGAGACAGGCCATCTTAGAACAGGTCCCATTTTCCCCAATTTGCTTCTGCCCCCTCATCTGAAATTGCTGGAACCTCAGGACCATCTGCAGCAATTGCTAAGTTTTGGGGGGCTACATTGGAATGGGGTCCTTCATCCCCTTCTGTCTTCTGGTTGGGGAAGGCTCATTGCAGGGCCCGTGTGGCTGGGAAGCCCTAGATACAGGGAAGGAGAGGAACAGAAACATTATATTGTTCGGGGGGCCAGGAACCCTGACCTCTGACCTTGCCTCACGTTTAATCAGGGGAAATGCAGTCTGTGCCAGTGAGGGGCAGGATACATCTGTGCCACAGGGAGGAGAGAGTGGGGCTTAGGTCTCAGGAGGAAAGGAGAGCCAGCTCCGGAACAGAGGGCCGTACTGGCGCCTGAGTCCAGGTGCATTGGAGCTGAGGGTGGGTGGATGGAGGGGGTGATGCCCCACTCAGCATCACTGATGCCTCCTCAGCCTGCCCTGTGGGCTCCTACAAGGCCTTGGCGGGGAACACGCACTGCTCACCTTGCCCTGCGCGCAGCCACACCCCAGACCCTGCAGCCTCCATCTGCCCCTGCCTCCAAGGCTTCTACCGGGCTAGCTCCGACCCACCAGAGGCCCCCTGTACAGGTGAGTCCACCTCCCGGCCCAGCATAGAAAACAGCCAGGAAGTGGGAGCTGCTGCAACCCAGGGGGTGGGGGCTTTGCGTTTGGAGTGACGTTTTTTCCCTTTCCTTGGTTTCCTGTCCTCCATACCCACACCTCCCTCGTTTGCTTTCTGGCTCCCTCTGGGCCATCCACGTTCCCCATCTCCTCCCTTCCCCTGCCACTCGCAGGCCCTCCGTCCGCTCCTCGGGAACTCTGGTTCGAGGTCCAAGGCTCGGTGCTGATGCTGCACTGGCGCCTGCCGCAGGAACTGGGGGGACGAGGAGACCTGCTCTTCAACGTCGTGTGCAAGGAGTGTGGAGGCCACCAGGAGCCCGGCAGCGGGGTCACATGTCGCCGCTGCAGGGACGAGGTGCATTTCGACCCCCGCCAGAGGGGCCTGACAGAGAGTCGCGTGTTAGTCGGGGGACTTCGAGCCCACGTGCCCTACATCCTGGAGGTGCAGGCTGTCAATGGGGTGTCTGAGCTCAGCCCTGACCCTCCCCATGCTGCAGCCATCAATGTCAGCACCAGCCATGAAGGTGAGCCCTCGCCATCCCCCTTAGTTCACCTCGCTACGGTTCCTTAGAGTTGCCTTCCCCGCACCCGCCCTCTGGCCAGCCTGCCTCGCTCCATGACCTCGGTACCCCGGGAATGCTCCCGCTCCGAGACCCTCCTATCCACCTAAAAGCCCCTGCAATTCAGTTCCCTCCGCAGTCCCGGTGGTGCACCAGGTGAGCCGGGCAGCCAACAGCATCACTGTATCCTGGCCACAGCCAGATCAAACCAACGGGAACATCCTCGACTATCAGCTTCGTTACTATGACCAGGTGGGCCGGCAGCGTGGGCGCCCCCTGCAGGGCGGGTGAGAGTATGCAGCGAGGGGTAAGGTAGGGGAAGGAGGAACCATTGAGGACAGACCTGGGAGAGCCCTGAGGCCTGAGGAGGGCTTGGGGGACTGGGGGTCAGAGCAGGGGCAACCGGGGCCAGGCCATGCAGGGAGTGAGTGGCTATTGCCCCCAGGCAGAAGACGAATCCCACTCCTTCACCCTGACCAGCGAGACCAACACTGCCACCGTGACGCGCCTGAGCCCCGGCCACATCTATGGCTTCCAGGTGCGGGCGCGGACCGCTGCTGGTCACGGCCCCTATGGGGGCAAGGTCTACTTCCAGACTCTGCCTCAAGGTGAGGGGTGTGTGTGTGTAGGCAGGGGAGGCCTGAGAAGACAGTGAGGAGAGGCCCAGTGTCCTCCATGTCAGAGGCTCTGAGACAGGAGGAGGCGGGGAGAGTCTGTGACCACTGACCACAGGGGCTATCTGGAGAGGGTATATGGGGGTTGGACATGTGCAGGGCTGTAGGTGTGGACATGTGTGTTGTGTGTGCACCGTGTAGGGCTCTGGGGTTGTAGGTGCGTGTGATGTGTTGGGGTGTATACATGCTTGTTAAGTTTGCACACAAGGTGTGCATGTGGGTGCCCCGGGGGAGCGTGATGCATGCACATAATCATGTATGTGCGCCCCCCCACCCGTGACCATGGCTCTGGTCCCCCAGGTGAACTGCCCTCCCAGCTCCCAGAGAAGCTGTCCTTGGTGATCGGCTCCATCCTGGGGGCCCTGGCCTTCCTACTGCTAGCAGCCATCACTGTGCTGGCGGTCATCTTCCAGCGGTGAGGCCCTGCCCCTGCCTAGCCTGTTCCATGCCAGTCAAAACACTGGAGCCCCTCCAGGATCCCCAACCTGCCCTTCTCCCACCACCCCAGCCCTGCCCTCTACACAGAAGTGGCAGCATACTCAACCCCATGACCAAGGGCAGCCTGCCCAGGGGGTAGCCGAGGGCAGGCAGGCAGCAAAGGGGAGGCAGTGGGGGCATTGTTCCAGGTCGCTGGTTTGCCCTCCAGGAAGCGGCGTGGGACAGGCTACACAGAGCAGCTGCAGCAGTACAGCAGCCCAGGTAAGGGCAGGAGGAGGGCACGGGCTGGGTTTGGGGACTTGGGCCTGGGTCATACCTGGAGGGCTTCCAGAAGCCAGAGCGCACATACAGGTGTTGTGTCAACTAACTTTGAGCCACGCCCTCACAGTACACCCCACCTGCAGGGCTGGGGGTCAAGTATTACATCGACCCCTCCACTTACGAGGACCCCTGCCATGCCATCCGAGAACTTGCTCGGGAGGTGGACCCTGCATATATCAAGATTGAGGAGGTCATCGGGGCAGGTACTGTGGGAAACGGAGGAGCTGGGGGTCCCTGGCAGCCACCCTTGGCCCCAGGTTTCCCTGTAAACACACAGGGTACTGCCGGCCCCTGGTCCTTCCTGATGCCCGTGCCCACCTGCCCCGTTCTCTCAGGCTCCTTCGGAGAAGTGCGCCGGGGCCGACTGCAGCCCCGGGGGCGCCGGGAGCAGGCTGTGGCCATCCAGGCCCTCTGGGCTGGGGGTGCTGAGAGCCTGCAGATGACCTTCCTGGGCCGTGCCGCGCTGTTGGGCCAGTTCCAGCACCCCAACATACTGCGGCTGGAGGGCGTGGTCACCAAGAGCAGGCCCCTCATGGTGCTCACAGAATTCATGGAGCTGGGGCCCCTGGACAGCTTCCTCAGGGTCAGTCCGGCTTGGATGGGGGAGGAGAGCCAGTGTGGGGTCATCACCTCTTTTGGGAGACACAACCCTGTACCTCCATTCACCCCTCTCTACCCCAGGGTGGGTCCTCATCTTCGGTTCCTTGGCCATTTGCCGATTCCAAATCCACCCCATTGCCCTCTCGTGCCAATGTCTGCCAGGGTGTGGGGTCCCCTGCCCTGTCGCTGACCTCTGCCCCCTGCCCCTCAGCAGCGGGAGGGTCAATTCAGCAGCCTGCAGCTGGTGGCCATGCAGAGGGGAGTGGCCGCCGCCATGCAGTACCTGTCCAGCTTTGCCTTCGTGCACCGTGCGCTCTCTGCCCGGAGTGTGCTGGTGAATAGCCACCTGGTGTGCAAGGTGGCCCGTCTTGGCCACGGTACTCAGGTGAGCCTAGAAGCTTGGAGACTTGGGAGCCCTCAGCAGGTGCTGGAGGGTCAGCTGGAATCTGGGGTGGGGGCCTCAGGTGGGGTACCGCAGCATCTGGGAGTCAGAGGCTCGTATGATGGGCAGAGAGGAGTCTCGGCAAGGGAGTGACTGGGAAACTTCAGGGACTGTGGCCAGGAGAGGACAGTGACCTGCAAAGCCCCAGAGGCAGTGTAGCTTGGCACAGTTCCCAAGCACCCACTCTCCGGCTGTGTGTGTATGCGTGTGTGTGTGTGTGTGTGTGTGTGTGTGTGTGTGTATCTGGATTGAACCCAGAGGCATTCTACCTCTGAGCTATACCCCCAGTCCTATTTTAGTTTTTCTTTGGAAACAGGGCCTCACTAAGTTGCCGAGGGCCTCGCCACGTTGCCGAGACTAGCCAGGAACCTGTGATCCTCCTGTCTCTCCCAAGTACTAGGATTACAGGCATGTGCCACCACGCCTGGCTCCCTCCAGCTGTCTGCCCTTGGGAAAAAAATTATATTTTTTAGCCCCCAGCTTCTATATCCCAAACCTCACACATCCTATAGGAGCTATTAAGGGGATTAAGGTAGATGTTTGCTATGAAGCCTACACAGCTGGCCACACGGTAGCTGCTCAATGATCCCGACTCTTGCTGTGGTTATGACTTGTCCTCCTTCTTACTCTGTGCCCAGGGCCCAGGTTGCCTGCTTCGCTGGGCAGCCCCAGAGGTTGTTGCGCACGGAAAGCATACGACAGCCAGTGACGTCTGGAGCTTCGGGATACTTATGTGGGAAGTGATGAGCTATGGGGAACGGCCCTATTGGGACATGAGCGAGCAGGAGGTGAGTCCTCCACCTGGAGGTGATCATCCCCACCCCAACGCGGCCCACACGCCTAGGACCTCCCTTCTCTGAACCATTGCCATTCTAAGGTCACGTGACCAGTATGTTCCACATTTTCCAGTTCCCTCTCCACTCCAGCCTCAGGCAGCACCTGATTCCAGCCAACCTGCCTTTCCTAATGTTTCCCTCCTGCTGGCGATAGCTTCCCGTCATCACCCTTTCCCCCTGACCTCCAGGTGCTAAATGCAATAGAGCAGGAATTCCGGCTGCCCCCGCCTCCAGGCTGCCCTCCTGGGCTACACCTACTGATGCTGGACACTTGGCAGAAGGACCGAGCCCGGCGGCCCCACTTTGACCAGCTGGTGGCTGCGTTTGACAAGATGATCCGCAAGCCGGACACCCTGCAGGCTGATGGGGCCGTGGGGGAGAGGTCTGGAGCTTGGGGCTGGAGCCCGGGAAAGCAAGGGAGGGTAGATGCAAATCAGAGATGAAGAGGAGACCTTGACCTGCTTGCCCCTCCTCACCTTAGACCTTCCCAGGCCCTCCTGAACCCTGTGGCCCTGGACTTCCCTTGTCTGGACTCGCCCCGGGCCTGGCTCTCAGCCATTGGTCTAGAGTGTTACCAGGACAACTTCGCTAAGTTTGGCCTCTGCACCTTCAGTGATGTGGCTCAGCTCAGCCTGGAGTAAGCTGGGACAGGTGGGCGGGGCACCTGGGTCCCCAGGCGGCAATGCTGCCTGGGATCTTGGAGAAGCAGGCCCAGATCTGATCCCCTCCCTCCCCACCAGAGACATGCCTGCACTAGGCGTCACCCTGGCTGGCCACCAGAAGAAACTTCTGCACAATATCCAGCTCCTGCAGCAGCATCTGAGGCAGCCAGGCTCGGTGGAGGTGTGAGCAAGGCGGGATGCTGGGAGCTGACGATGCCCAGGAGGGACACATGAGACGGGAGCCGGGCTCCATCTTGGCCTCTGCACCTGCCGCACTGCACCCAACCCTCCCTCCTCCAGGACTCAGCGTTTCCCCAGCCCACCGCCCCTCTGCCGCCCCTACCACCCCCCACCCATTAAAGGGAAAAAAGGGAATTTGCAAGTTCAGGCGTGTCCAGCCTCGGTGTGCAAGGCAGGGCCGGGGAGGCCTTGGAGGAGGGCCAGAGTTGTGATGGGGGGTGTGCGGGGATGCAGGTGAATGCAGGTGGCAGAGGGGAAGCAGAAGGGGGAGGGACAGAGAGCAGGAAATGACTTTATTGGAAGGTGGCCAGGCTCAGCCCAGCTCCCACAGCCCTTAGTGTTTCCTGCTTGCCTCCCTCCCTAGCACACCCTTCCACAAGCCCAGTGCTTCCATCAACTGGGACACCCCAGGATGGGCGCTTTCCCTTTCTGTGTATTACACAGGGGTGCAGGCGGGTGCCTGAGAAGGCACACCTGCCCATAAAGTGCTGTGATGTGCAATGGGCCTTCCACAAGAGGAGGAAGGTCGGAGGCCGAGGGAGGACCACAGCCTCCACCTCCCTTCGCCCAGCTGAAGCAGTCCTGGAGACATCTGGAGCCCATACTCCCAGCCTGCATTCCTTCGCGCTCATGCTGCGCCCCATTCCCGCATGGGACCTGGGAGATGAGATCTCTAGGTTGTCACTGGTCTTTGTTTGTCTCGCTGCCGACAGCACTCAGATCTGGTACTCCCAGCCCTCCCCATCTTCCAGGCCCCGGTTGACCACCCCGCACAGGTCCCTCCGTAAGGTCCCTTGCCGAAGCCTTTCCCAGTTACTGCTGCTTCGGGAGGTACTTCGAGACACAGAGGGCGTAGGAAAAGACAGATGGGCGCCCATGGAGTAGCCCAGCTCCAGTTTTTCCCCTGAGTCTTTGTCCAGGTCCTCAGAGAGGGCTTCCTGTTGTTGGAAGGCCTGTGCGTAGCGTAGCATCCGTTGCCGGTTGAGGTCCTGCCTGTCTTCCACCCTGAGAAGTGGGAGGAAGATTTGAGAGAGGGCAGGAATTGAAGAACAGATTCAAGACTAACACATGGTTCCTCTCCACCCAGCCTTGCCCCAGCTCTACCACTACTGGTCCTTTTCCTTCTCTGCCTGGTAGGGGTATAGGATACCTGCCTCTCAGCAGCCAAACCTCAGCAAGCTGCAGGCTCCAGTCTACCACTCGCAGGATGCTTTGAGGGGTCCCAGCTCCCAGTGGGACCACAGCCCAGTCAAAGGACCTGGGGCCTACAGAATGCACAGGCCTCTATGGGCACCCCGGGAGCATGAGGTGGTCTGAGCAAATGGATACCATACGAAAGTGTAAAAGTTCAGGGACGTAAAGGCACCATCACTTACCGCAGGAA
Organism: Muscardinus avellanarius; assembly: GCF_963383645.1. Lineage (NCBI taxonomy): Eukaryota > Metazoa > Chordata > Mammalia > Rodentia > Gliridae > Muscardinus > Muscardinus avellanarius. Next base: position 102,343,420 of record NC_137795.1, read on the forward strand.
CCAGCGGTTCCCCAGCCCATACTCGCTCCCACAGATCCCAGATCGAGGCCACAGGCAGCGAGGCAGCTTCCGTTCCAGCATCACCGTGGTAGCTACCACCTGTGTATGGGGACAAGAGGGGGAGTGAGAGAGGAGTCTGGGTGTTGACTTAGGAGAGGGGTGAAGGAAGGAGAGGAGGCTGGGCAGACAGCTCGTTTTTGTAACAGCAAGGAATCTTGGGAACTCATGGCTTCCCAAAGTTGAGTCACACCCCTGACCTGGGATGGTGGTTTGAGTTTTATCCAGCTTCTCCCGTTGAAGAGTTGAGGGGACTTGAGCCCCACAATTCTTTATGCCATGACTTGACATCATGGCAAAGCCAGGTGGGATACAGAGGAGGAAGAGTGCTGTCTTGGGATGAGAGAGCTTATTCCAGAAAAGACAGGAAAAACAGCAATGCAAGTAAAGAGGGGTCTTAAGAGCCTCTGAATGTTTTGTCCTTACATAAAAGCCACTTAGAAATGTAAATACTTGGAAATATAATGTCAACATATTTTTCACGGAGAACATAGTTCCCAAAGCAAACCCCATTTAGCCAGTGTAGGTTCTACTCTGTTCTTTCCAAACCATAGTTCAATGCCTTCCGGTGTTTGGAATTTCCATTTTTATGTTGCTGGAATTATTTTTGTTGCGATCTATCCTTTACTAAGTATATTTTAAAAGGAGGATTTGATTCATCTAATTGTCTCTTAGGCCCATCGTGATGATCTGACTGAAGATAGCTTCTGCTAATACAGGAAATTTTTTATGGCATTATTTTTAACACTCCCAATTTTTCTGGGTCAAATTTTGCAGACTTCAATATTGTCAAGGAGACTCGGTACTTCCATGCTCTCTTGGGAGCAAAATTTACTGAGTGCAATTTTGGCCACCGTTGGCTTTATTTCCTGTTCATTACGCTAGAAAAGACTGTTTTAATTGCCAAGGAAACTATGAGGGATTCTTTGCAGAGGTTCCAGCGTGGCTCAGTTGTATTGCTAATCCAATTCTTCTGTGCACTTGACATTATTTGGCAGACTTTGCGGCAACTAGCCGAGCATCTGTAGGTTCAAAATACCTGCTTCTATCTGGTCATGGCCAAGTCCTGGGCAAGAAGGGGATGGCTGTCACTCCCCCTCCCAGCCACCAGGAGCTTACCTGGGCCCTCCAGAGCTCATCCCGCTCGTGAGCCACTCGCCAGTGAGTGTCACCCATCATGGCGATGAGGAGGTTGAGCATGAGCAGGGTGGCGATGATGGCGAAGGCAGCGTAGGTGATGCTGTACATGAAGGGCAGATCCACATCGTAGTTGGCAGGGCCATCGATGATGGTGAGGAACAGCTCAAAGGTGCTGAACAGTGCCATAGGGTAATCGTAGAAATGGCCCAGCTCATCAGGATCCTCTGTCTGGAAGATGATATAGAAGGCTGCTCCACCCAAGGGGGTGAGAGTTGCCATGGAGCTCACATCATGGCTAGCCCACAACCAGCTCTTTGCTGCCCATTTTCTCCCTATCCTCCCAGCTCCAGGATCACCTCATCCCTGCAACACTCCATGTTTTAAGTCTTTATGTTTTCAAATTTTCTATAAGACTCATCCTAATCCCAAGAGCCACCTCTGAAATTTCTGGTTTCAGGAATGTCTGGAACTTGGACAGGAGTTAGGAAGACTTCTGAGGGACATCCACATCCTCAGACATCATACAGCCTCCTCTGACCTCTGCCTTTCCTCTTCATTTCCTGCTCCCTCAAGTTTAGCCTGAAGCATTCTGTATCCCATAGGTTCCCGCAACCCCTCCCTCCCATGGCTGCCAGCCTAGAAAGGAGATTTACCTGAAGCAAAGCCCAGGATGACCACAGCCATTAGCCAGCAGAATCGCATCAGGTCACCAAAAATCATCTAAAGGGAAGAGGAGGCACGGAGAACACACCTTCTCTGAGAAATTGCTCCATCCAGAGCTCACAGGTCTCACCCGGGGAAGTCTAACAGCTCCACCCCCGCAAGAAAAGGGTTTAGCAAAAGGATGGCTTGCAGGCCAAATAGACCTGGCCTGTTTTGGGTGTGGAACTTGAACTAAGAATGTTTTTTAACATTTTTTATAGTATTGTTTGAAAAAAGAAAAGGGCAATATGCAAAACGGACTATGTATGGCTCACAAAACCTGAAATATTTACTCTTTGGCCCGCTACAGAGGTGTTTGCTGACCCTTGTCTGGGACCTTAATCTGGGAAGCAGAGGGGAGGCACTAACCTTCTGGATCATGATAGTGAAGGGGCCCAGCATCTGGAATCCTCGAGCAAAATACATGACATTGCACCAGCCCAGCACCAGGGCAAAGGACATGGGTACCACCTCTCCATCCGTGTTGGTGAGCCGCATCACCATGGTTACCAGCACCATTAAGGCATGGGTGATACTGATGGGAGAGCAGGAAGGGGGCCATGAGAAGAGGTCTGGGACTATGCTGGGGACCCGACAGCAAGAGTGTAACCAGGATAGTTCCCACACATTCAGATCCGGCCTTCCCACACTCAGTGCACAGGGAGACACACAGGGCTGGGGAAGGATCTCTGGAGGTCAGGTTCTTTGGAAGTCAGGAATTCAGGGAGGGAAACTGGAACCCTGGTGAATGAAGGGAGGGGGAGGGGACTCACATGATGACATGAAATGGTCCCCCAAGGATGGTACGTCCAAAAAATCGAGTGACCCCCAGCCTGAAGATGTCTGGAACCTAGATAGAAGTTAGGAAGACACAAGGATGCTTGTAGATTGAAACTCAGGCTGGGTCCCCAGGGCAGACAGCCTCACTCTGGAGCCACCCCTCACCTCTACCAGCAGGATGATCACAGCCCCGATGACGGTCACCAGCTCCCCCACCAGCCGGAGGTTATCCTGGGGGGTCACATAGGCCTCCTGAGGGGCAAGAGCATTGTCAGAGTGCACAGAGCTTTTGTGGGCTTGTGCTGCCTTTCCTGGAGCCTCGGGCCAGCAACCCTGTCAAGACTTTCTAACCTCTTAGATGCAGTTGGTCTCAAACACTGCTCCTACCAGAGTAAGTGTATGTGTGTTTCTGTGTATGCATTTTGAGCTCTGCCTGGGTATCAGAGCTCCTGGGTGTGGGGAGAAATGGAGATAGGAGGACAGGAAAGTGAAACCAAACCCAGAAAAGAATAGAAAGGGACCTGCCCTGTGAGTCTACCACCCTGAGGATGTCACCTGAAGGAGCTTCTGCTGCAGGAGGGTGTTGTCCCGGGGACTGGTGCGGTTAGTGGTCCTGGGCTTGAGGGGGCGGTAGACGCAGCACATGGTGAAGCAGATGATGTAGAGGAGGTAGATGGCCCCCAGCACGCAGAAGTAGGGCCGCCCATACCTCTTCCACTTGAGGCTCACCAGCTCCTTCACTGGAGTCTGGTCCAGGATCTGGCGAGCCTGCAGTAGAAAGAAAGAGATCAGGCAGCCCGAGACACCCCCAGAAGCCCATGCTAGCCACTCTGCTGTGAAGACCTCGTACCTCCCTCTTCTTGGTGGTGACGATAAGTTCCAGCAGGGACTGGTCATCCCCGGAGGAATCGATCTCCGTGAGGTCGTAGAGGGTGGACGTCAGGGGCCCGTATGTCCACTGGATGTGCTTCCGCTTCTGCATCAGGTATTGGAACATCTGAGAAAGAGTGGAGGGCGTCAGGGTCGGCAAGAAGAGGGGACGCCGTGCAGGGTGGAGGGACTGAGAGTGGCGGAGGATGTCAGCAATGGAGGGGGTGGAAGCCCTTCCCTTAATGCCCTTGGTCTTTGGAGAAAGAGACATGTTCATTCTAACTTTAGGCCCATCTTCCTCCCGTGTGACTCTCTCTAGAGCTTGGGAGGGAGAATGAGAGAGGCCAGGGGGATGCTGGTGTTACAGACAGTTCAAGCTTGGATCAAGACCGTGTATGTGTCCAACACTCAGGTCAGAGAAAAAAGGCAGAAGAGAGGGACAAGAGAGATAGGGGTTTAGAAATAAATCTCATTTTGACTGAGAATGGGAGCCAAGCAATAAAGATCTGTCCTGATGCCTATTTCCTGCCAGGGCTAGCAGGTAGGATGTGGGTCATTAGGGAGACGGTGTAGACCCTGGAGCCCTCACCACAGTGTTCCCCTCCACTCCAGCCAGCTTGAAGGGGGTGAGGCCCTGATGGTTGGGCACGAGCTCCAGAGGCTGCAGGTGGTCCCCTCCATCATAGGACAGCAGCAGGTTGTACATCTGGCAGGCAAAGGTTTTGTTGGGCTGCAGGATGAGGATATGCAGCACTGTGTTTCCTGGGGAGGACATGCAAGTCAGGTGGCCACAGGACTAATGTCCCTGAGGGTCCCAGCCACACCCAGGGGGCAGCCTGTCCCAGCTCCTCCCTCCTGTCCCCTACTGCATCCCAGGGCCTGGTCCTGGCCCCAGCTCTCACCCAGGGAGTCCTGGGCCCGGATGTCAGCTCCATGCTCGATGAGCAGCCGCACAAGCTCCTCGTTGCCCACACAGGCAGCAAAGGACAAAGGGTGCTCCCCTGAGAACACAGGAGACATGGCAGGTGAGAGCAGGTCCAGGCTGAGAGGGCAACAGCTCCTGGAGGCCTGCCTCCTCCTTCTGCATCTCAGCTTGGGGCTGGGGACACTTGTGCAGTAGAACCAGAGGAAAGGATAGTGAAGGGGGTCATAGGAACTGGCTTTGGGAGCTGAGGGTAAGACCCTCCTGTGCCCTCCTCCACAGGCCCTGCCAGCTCTGCACCTCCCCTTCCCCAGCCTGGCTGAGCCCTCACCATAGTAGATGAGGTTGTGGTGGCTGTACTGGAAGGCGGTGCCTGTAGCTCTGGCAGAGACACTGGCCCCACGGGCGAGCAGGGCGCGCACCAGGTTCATGTTCTGGTTCATGACAGCGATGTGCAGTGCAGTCTGACCTGGTCCAGAGACAGCTGTCAGTCAGGAGTGCCCCCAGGACCCTAAAGAGATCCCTCTTATTTGCACCCACAGTCTCTTCCCTGGGATGAGAGGATGGGATGGAGAATGGGAATCCGTGGGTTTTTAGGTTCCCAGGGGATCTGGCTGCCCCCTCTCCACCTCTTTCCCACTTCAGGGCTCTGGCATTTCAGAGGCCAGATGTTCCAGTGATGTGCAAAAGTAGCTGCAAAGACCCATGACACCACACCTTCGTCTTCATCCTGGGCCCTGGGGCCTCACCTTCATACAGCTCAGAGGTCATGGGCTCAAAGACCAGCTCTGGGGCAGCCTCCATCAGCACCACGGCGGCCTCCAGGTTGTCATAAAGGGCTGCTACGTGCAGCGCCGTCTCCCCCATGGCTCCTGGTGTTTGCAGAGGAAAGAGTCATATGGCCTCTCTGGGGCATGGGAATGGGGACCGTATAGACTCGAAGTCCTCGTTTCTCCTGGGAAGGCCCATGTGTGAGCTGACCCTGGAGATGGGTGCTGGGGTTCTGCTCCTCACCTCTCTGGTGCACCTCGCAGGCATCGTACTTAAGCAGCTTGCTCAGAACTTGGACATTGTTTTCCTTGGCCGCTAGAAGGAGAGGAGACTCCCAGATCCTACCGAGGAATGGGATGAGAGAGGCGGTGACTGAGCACACTCGGTGGTGGGACTCAGGATGGCTTGTTTCCTACAGATCCCGAGGTCCCTAACCCGGGCGGGTGGGGCCTTTGCAGTGTAAAGCTCACCCAGCCTCTCTCATGACCAGTCAGTCAACACGAGCCAATTCTTTCCTCATTTAGCCTGTGTGGAAGAGTGCAGTGACTGATCTGCTATTCTCCCTTGACCACAGTGCTGAAGTCAGAATGTAGTGTGTGTGTGTGTGTGTGTGTGTGTGTGTCTTGTATCTTGAGTGAGGAGGGGAGGAGTTTTACCTAAGTACACATTCCCTTCCTGACCTGTTTACCTCTGGAATAGTCCTGCATTAGCCACTGCCAGTGCCCTGAGACTGTCCTCCAGGATTAGCCTGTTTTGCATGAACTAGAGGCTCAGGGAGCTCCTCTCCTGTATTTGTGGAGGAAGTCAACACTAGGGGGCCAGCAGATCCTCTCCTGTCATGTGATATGTGATGCTCTGCCTACTAGACCTTTTTTGTGTGTGGATGGAACCCAGGGGTAGTCTACCTCTGACCTATACCCTCAGCCCTATTTTTTATTCCTTATTTTGAAACAAGGTCTCACTGGGTTGCAAAGGCTCTCACTAAGTAGTTGAGGCTGGCCGTGAACCTGGATCTTCTTGTCTCAGCCTCCCGAATGCTGGGAACCATGCGCCACCATGCCCGGCTCTACTAGACCTTCTTGACAGAACCCTTAGATTTCTGCACATTCCTCCTCTCTATGACAGTAGTGGTAGCCCTGGAAAAGGCCCAGTTCTAGGCTTCCTTTCCTCCTGGATGGCCACTGATATATTCTCATACATTCTCATTCTCTCTCTCTCTCTCTCTCTCTCTCTCTCTCTCTCTCTCTTTCTCTCTCCTGTCTTCTCACATCTTAATCCTTACAGTTTAAGGCGAATCTTTGGATCATCGTCACATTAAGAGCACTTATGAGAACTGTCAACTTTCAGGCCCACCCTTCCAACTGGAAAATCAGAGTCTGTAGCTTAAGAAAACCCTCAATCATCTATAAGTCTGCATGCTTGTATACCTATAATCCCAGTATTTGGGAGGCTGAGATAGGAGGATTATAGGTTTGAGGGCAGCCTCAGCAATTTAGCAATACCCTATTTTAAAATAAAAAATAAAATAGGGTTGAGAGTATAGCTCAGAGGCAGAACACCCTGGATTTGATCCCTAGTATGAGAGAGGGGGCGGGGAGGGAGAGAGAATATGCACCCCATTCCTGGTGCACATCCTCAAGCCAGCAGTTCTTTGAGCATGGCCCCTGCATGTGAAACATCCGAGGTAAAAAATGCAGGCAGGCTCAGAAATCTCCATTTTCGAACAGCACAAATTAAAGCTGAGGAAGCAGTGGGTCCATCACTCTCACACCTGCTACCTACAGGGCCTTAGGTGCTATTTTATTTCTACCATTAGCACCTGTGAAGATATAAACTGCAGCCAACAATGAGAGCTGCTGAGAAACGCGGAGAATCCAATTTGGAGGATTCATTCGATGCCTGTCATGTGGATGCGGATGTCCTTATTTTCCCCTTTTATCCTTCTTGGGCTTACCGAATTTAAGATTCATAGGTTCTTTTCTCCCCCTGGTCCTTAGTCCTTTCTTATTTATTATCTGCTTTTCACTTGTTTTAGGCAAAATTGTCTTCTATGAATCCCTGGATCATTTCTCTAGGCATATTCCAAACGTTGAGCTAAAAATCTCTCATAAAATGAAAACTCACCCCAACTAAGATACATGGATCTTTCTTATTCAATTTTCTCTTTCAGCCTAGAGCCATTTGGTCTTCCTAAGGGAGTGAATGAAATGACCTTATTTATCCGTAGATGGCCAATTATGTGATACACAACGGGACGTTGACAGGAGCTCGTGACCTGAAGCGCCGGTGGCAGCAAGAAATCTACTGTGAGGCCGGAGCAGATGGGCAACCAGGAGACGGGAAATGGCTCACATCTCCCCGCTCTGAGCCCCCATCGTCCCCTGCAGGTCACATGGGCCACCACAAGGTCCCATCAAGACAACATCTAAAGTTCAGTCTCCGTGCGCTCCTTTCGTGTCTTCACGAAGCCTCATTAATCCATGTCCTCCTTCCGTAGCCCAAGATCAGCAAAACATTCTAACTGGTTTCCCTGCACCCTCTCTTACCTCTACTCCATCCTTCTGGATGCTGTCAAGACCAGTTTTCCCAGTGGCAACTGCAATCGCAGCTTACAAAAGCCCCATGGGTCCTTCGGTGCCCAGGGATCGGCAATACAGAGGTCCTTTAAGGTCTTTGTGCAACTCTCTTCCACCCGCTGCTCCTCCCACTCCTGACACCAGCACCCGGGTCTCCCCACACACCTCAGCTGCACACAGCACCCGTTCTCCCTGTGCCCGCGCCCACAGGGCTCCTTCCTAGAATCCACTCCCCCGGCCCTCCATTGTTTATTGTCTATTCTGCATGCTGGTGCCGGAGCAAATGCCGAGTGTGCAGCGGGTGCTCGCTGACGCTAGCTCGCTGCAGAACGAATGACTCAGTAGCGGTGCCAAAGTGTGGTTTGGCTTCACTGCCCCGCCTTATTATCCATCTGCCACCCCCTAAGCCAACCCTAAGCAAACATATAATCTACGTGAAAAACAGTAAGCTTGGTATGCAAACATAGCTGCAAAACAAGTTTTCAACATCTCCTTCATCAGCACTAACCCCTTCCCTTCCCTTTCCCTATAGATTTTTTTTTTTTTTTGGTATTGGGAATTAATCTCCTTATTTAACTTTTTTTTGAAACAAAGTCTAGCTCAGTTGCTGAGAATCTTACTAAGTTGCTGAGGCTGGCCTCGAACCTGCAATCCTCCTGTTTCAGTCTCCTAAATTCTGGGATTATAGGCACTGTGCCACCATGTCTGGCTCCCTATAGATATTCAAGAACTAGCACATAGAAAACAAAGGCTTTCCCCTTCCCCATCACATACTCCACACATACACTGTCTGCAGGACTGTTCCTATTCTCTCCTTTGAACTTAATTTTATTCTAGAATCTTGCACTGTGTGTTGTAATAATTACTATCTGCCTCTTCCTCTATACTAGGAGCCCAAAGATTTCTCTGTTGGCCCCTACACATCTCTGAAGCCTGCAGATGACCCTCACAAACTTGTATTTCCGGTGTACTCCTTTTCTTTTCCCTGCTGATAGCCACATGGGCCTGAGAAGGAACTAAGGTTTCCAGATTTACCAAGCAAACATGCAGGAAGCTCAGTTAAATTTGAATTTCAAATATGCTGCTTTTTAAAATGTAAGTCAGTTCCATGCAATAATGGGATGTGCTTATACGAACAACTTCATCTTTAATTCAAATTGGAGTGTCTTGTATCTCATCTGGTAAGCCAGCCCCCATACCCTGGAGAACGACACAGCTTACAACCCTACTCACCAAGGTTTGGAGAGAAATGGCCTCCTCTGGTTGTAAATTCCAGAATCCAGGGGGGGAAAAAAGGGGATTTTTTTTTTTTTGGGGGGGGGGCAGTTCTAATGATACTGAGCAGAGCCATTACTTGCAATGACACAATCAGGCCACGAGGGGACAGCAGAGAAAACCTTAGGTCTAGTTCTTGGCAGTAAGGAGACTGACCCCAAAACATCTAACTACCCATAAAGGAAGGGTAGGGAGTACCAAGCCCCCAATAGTAGACCATCACAGGGTTTTTAATCATAACCAAGGGACAGGGGTGTGCTACTGTCACCACCTGATGGGTTGAGGGAGAGGACACCGTTAAATATTCTGCAAAAGACAGCCTCCGACTACAGAGTTATCTTGCCTCAAATGTTAACCATGCCCAGGTAGGAAAATCCTGACTCAGAGGTGCAATTATTCTTAATCCAGTAAAGAAAAATGATTCTTCACACAAAAAAAGAATTAGAAATTCCATATACATACAAAATACTTTGTAACAGATCATTAAATACTCAACTAGAAAAGAAACAAAAAAGGTGAAGCCATTTAAGTTCCCACTGATTAAGTAGCAAAAAGAAGTCATAGAGCATATCTTAAATTATCACAGCATGACATGTATTTTCAGGTTCTTGGATGTTTTGTTTTACTGGGTAATTAATTATGAACTGAATTAAATATTGGTTTAGTCGAAAACCAGCTATGGAACTCGGGGCACATTTTTATAGAGTAAATAAATCAATGATCTCCCACTCAGAGCCACCTTTGGGCCACCACCTGAGGGTCCTCAACTTCCTTCGCAGTGGAGAGGAAGAAACAGGTGCTAACGCCACGGTTCTCATTCTTAGGCGCGTGTCCATCTGTGTGTACCATGTAAACGAGTCAAGCTGTGTTTTTGGTGCTAGAAAATAAGGCAGGATCTTGGAGAGTCTCAAGGAAAGTTCTCACCAAAAGTGTTGGGCTAGAAAGTGCTCAGAAATCGAGTCTAATCTGTTCAAGTAAGAGATGAAAAGAGAGGCCTGGAGCTCTGATGTGATTTTTCCGGACAAGGCAGAGGCAGGCCTGGGACTGATGCCCCATTAGCCATGCTCTGTTCTTTGTTCTGATCAGCATTGGAAGAGACTTAGAGACCACAGAAGGTGCTGTGTGGAGAAAGGTGGGTCCTTGGGTTCCTGAAGTCCCTCTCAGATAACTGTGCCCTTGGGTGGGGTTGGTAGAGTTACACAGCGCTTGTCCGTAGAATCTTTCTGTTAGGAGAAAGTTCACAGCCCCTCTGTCTCATCCCATCATTGGGAGGTGTCTTTCTTCTGCTACCTCTCTCTCTCTCCCTTTGTGTGTGTGTGTGTGTGTGTGTGTGTGTGTGTGTGTGTGTGTGTGTGTGTGTATGGAACCAGGAATGGAACCCAGGGGCATTCTACCTCCAAGCCACACACACCCAGCTCTATTTTTTATCCTTTATTTTGAAACAGGGTCTCACTGAGTTGCAAGGGCCTCACTAAGTAGCTGAGGACAGCCACAAACCCTCATCCTCCTCCCAAATGCTAGGACTACAAGCATGTACCACCACGCCCCTGGCTTCTATCTATTTTTAATTAACAATAATCCCATTTGTTACACACACCTTTCAGTTTCCAAAAAAAAAAAAAAAAATCTCCCTTAACTTCACTTTTGCTCCCTGCAACCCTTGACATGGGTTGAGTGATTCTCCCATTTTTCAGAAAAGAGAACTCAGGCGGTATGACAAAAGACTGCCAGGAGATCCCATGGGGTTAAAAAGCAGAAAGCTCGGCCAAGAACATAGCCCGGGGCTCACAGGACTAAATTATGTGGTTCTTCTAGTTTTATGGCTCCTCCTGATTTTTCCTGGGAGGTGGGGGGCAGGCCTGGAGCAGTGGCCAGAGGAAGGACGGAGCAGTCATGTGTACGGAGGTGGTGTACACTAGGCCTTTGTGGGCCGTCTCCCTCCAGCTGAGGCTCCTGGCAATGGGATAAGAAAGACCCGCTCCGGGGAAAGTAGAGATTGGGAGACATTGAGCCGGACCTTCCTTTAACTGCCCCAACCAACACCTTTATACACGTAAGTAGACACACATGAATGCAAGTGTGTGTGTGTGCTGTATTTACCAAGGCAGCAGTATGCAGTATGCTGGAGAGTCCCTGGGCTTAATTTCCAGACACTTCTATCACTTACTCCTACAGGTACTCCTTAACTCGAGAAGGACCTCCAACATGCCTTTCTGCTTGTCCTCCTGGGGAGAAACAGGTGCCAGCCTTGAAGGGGGTGGGGAAGTCACATCAGGTAATCTCTGTGACCTCCCAGCACACCCCATACCAGCCGAAATCAGATCCTGCAGCTTCCTTCTCTGTGTTCCCTTAAGATTTGTTTATACCCTTCTTGTGACCCTCACCAAAGCTCACCTTTGCCTCAGGTAGAGTCATCCCTCCAGCATCTGAAGGTATTGATTCCAGGACTCCATACATACCAAAACTTGAGGAACATTTAAGTCCTTTCTATACAGTGGTGTGGTACTGGCACTAGTTTTCACATACCCTCTTGTATACTTTAAAGTCATCTCTAGATGATTTATAATGCCCAATTCAATGTGAGTACTGTGTAAATAGTTGTTAAATTATATGGTTTAGGGAATACTGATAAGAAAAAAAAAGTCTGTGTATGTTCACTACAGACACAACCATCACGGTACATGCATGTCAGCAACAACTTTTTTTTTTTTTTTTGCGGCACTAGGGATGGAACCCAAGGGCATTCTACCTCCAAGCTATACCCTCAGCCCTAATTTTTATTCTTTATTTTGAAACAGGATCTCACTAAGTTGTGGAGGGCCTCACTAAGTAGCTGAGGCTGTCTAAGAACCGCAATCCTCCTGTCTCAGCCTCCCAAGTACTGGGATTACAAGCATGCGCCACCCTGCCCAGCTACAACATAACTTTTTCAGAATTGCTTTCTCTCTAAAGTTGGTTGACTCTGCAGATGCGAGGGCTGGGGAGTGTAGCTCAGTGGTAGAGTGCTTATCTACCATGATCAAGGTCCTGGGTTCAATCCCTAGCACTGGCAAAAGAACAATCAAACAAAAAAAGAGAGATTGAATCTGCAGATGAGGAAGGTCAACTGTATATGCATATCTGTGTGTGCACACTGGTACATCTTGCCCATTAGAATGGGAGCTCTCTGAGAACAAAGAATGTGTTGTACCCACATCCCAGACCTAGTGGAGTTTGTCATATGCAATACATGTTTAGTGCATTGGATTGAAGATCAGGAAAAGGGAAAACTCAAGCCAGAGGGAGAAGTGATCTGGAAGAAATGGGAGTTTCAACCCAGACCCTAGGTTGGATTTAAGTAGGCGGGTTGCAGAACTGAGACTCAAGAGAGGAAGGTTGTGTTGCGGTCATCCCGCAGAGACCTTACAGCCTTCCTGCTTCACTGCAGCTCCTCCAAGAAATCCCACCTGACCCCACCGCAAACTTTCACTCCGAGTCCCGCTTGGCACACATTCTGACTCCCCTCTTCCTCCCTCTGGGGCGCTGGGCTTGCCTCATTCATATGGGGATAGCAGGACCTACCTCCACAGCCCTTGGTCGGGGTTATGTGAGACAAGGTAGAGGACGGTCACTAGTACACTGCCAGGTTCTCGATACTGTTACTTCTTTCTCTCCCCAGCTCGCCCTTTACCTGTCCACAGCATTCTTACTTACGTGGTCATCCCATGCTACCTGGTAACCAGCATGCCCTCCTTTTAAAGTCTCATTGACTACATAGACTAGGAAACTCCCTTTTCAGACAATTGCAGCTTCTTCTGGGAAGTACCCACCCCCAAAAGAGCCAATATTATACATACTTGGGGTCCAAGAAGAAACTAGCCAAGGAACTGTGGAAATCGATGAGGAGATCAGGGAATGGAGGAGACATCCTCCTCCGTCCACTCCCACACAACCGGTGGCATTAGGCTTTCCTAGCCCAAGGTTGCAGCAGAGGCCCACCAGATGTTCTTTAGGAAAAAGGGGGGCAGGCGAGTTTAGTGAAAACGGCCTGTTTTCATCCAGGCCGTCTGCTCCAGCCCAAGTTCTTCCCTGTGTGTTGCTCAAAGGTCCCGGCCTTCCTGTGCTCTTGTGCCTGGTGCCCCCGGCCCCAGGGTCCTCAGAGTGGGAAGAGGATGAGTGGAACCAATGACACCTGTGCTCTAACAACGATGCCATTCTGTTGCTCCAATATGTCATCAGCCAGACATGTGCCCCAGCACCCACTTTCCCAGCCCCAGGGGGGAGAAAGGTGGGTGGCTGATGTGAGAGACAGGAAGCTACAGCTCAAAGAAAGAGCCCATCCCCAGCCCAGAATCCCTGAGCAAAAGAAGAAGAAACAAATCCCAGCAGTCTTCTGGTCTGCTAACAGGCCCCTGATTGTAGAGATGGAGAAAAACTCTAAGAACCTAAACTTGAGGTTTTCCTCTATGAACAGAGGTATTATCTGCCTCCTTAGGGGCCCAGGGAAAGCCCTAGAAGGCGGACTTCCTTCTAGTATGCCAGTAACTGGGGGCAGCCAGTAAAAAGGAAAACACACACACACACACACACACACACACACACACACACACACACACACACACAGGATGGCCCCACGATCCCACGGAATTCCCTCCGCTCTTCTGTTCCCCGCTCCAAGTCCAAGCTCGCCCCTGGGGGTAGTGATGGGGGTCAAGTGAGCTTGAGGGAGTTGTTCAGAAGCAGCAGGTTCCTTGGGCTCAAACCCTAGAGCCTCTCAGCACCACCCCTCGCCCTCCAGCCTGATGTCCGTGGGCACTGGTCCCCAGCACATCTGGCATTTTGGGCCAGGGAACCTGCCACTTCTCACCAGTAGAGAGAAATGCAAGCCGGGGTTGGGTCTGAACTGTGTGGGTCTTTGTGCTCCACCCTGCCCCAGTGCCGGAATCTAGTGTGGCCTTGGTCAAGGTCTGATTGAGCTAAATACACAGGAATGATAACTATTTTCACATTTTGTCTTATTTGCTGTTTCTAGTGGCTACGCTCCCCTCTCTGCCTTATTCATTCAGGCATTCCCTCATGCATACCTGTAGACACTCTGTGTTTCTGCCAGAGAGACCATTCTAGGGGTATGGGAGAGAGAAATTATAATGAGGCCTTTTCCTGACCTGCCAGCGCCTTTTGGGTGGAGGGGCTGTGATGCCATAATCCTTACAAGGCCCAGGGAGGTACTCACAAGAGGCTTGTGGAATTGGATGGGATCTTAAAGATAAGAAACACCTGTGCACCCAGCAGCCCCTCCTCTCCCACCGGATCCTGGGCAGCTACCCTGCACCCCACCAAGACTCTTGAGACAGTGTTTTCCCAAGGAAGCTGAACTGAGGAAGGAGCTCCAGCTGTCCAGCTGTCCAGCCAGGGGTACCCAGTGAAGACAGGAGGTGAGGGCCCTGGGACTGGGAAGCTGGAGTAGACCGTGAGACTTACCTCTTCTGTTGCAGCAGGTTCTGCTCATCTCGGCTCTGAGCCCAGGATTCCTGTCTCTGCAACCATCTGCAGAACTTGTTCCATAGGCAGAGAATTAAGCCCTTCTCCTTGGGCAGCGACAACCCCATGGGGTGAAAGTCCGGGTCCTTGGGGTGCTGAGCCCAGACCCCGCTTGGGCTCGGCCTTGGGGCCACATTTGCAACCCCAAGGGCCGGCCTGCCCTCTCTCTGTAGAGGTCCCGTCTCCTGGCTCCTGTTTCTCCTGTGAGGCCCCGGGAGGCGCCCCGTGGCCCCCTGGCCTGCCGTCTGCAGAGGACTCAGAGTTTGTTCTACTTGGCAGAGCTGGGAATCCGAGGCCCGGTTGTCTGTTGGGAGCTCCCGCCACTGCTGCCGGGAGTGAGCAGGAGAGGCTGTGCACACACACCCTCCCGCCTCCCAAATTACCTGAGATTTAAAGAGACAGGCCAGGTGGCTGCCGCAGACCTGCCTACTGGGGGGCCTGGCGTCACCTCCAACTCTTTCTCCACCCTGAGACTCTCTCCCTGCCCCCAGGCCAGTCACTGCAGGGGAGGCCTTCAAAGAGATTAGAGAGCTCTCCCCTGGACTTTGGGACACCAAGTGGCCTCTTCTGGGAAGGCCTGGACTGCCAGGCTCACCTGAGAGACTGGAGGTCGTGGAGGAGGGAAAAGCAAGCCCAGCATTGCCAGGCCAGAGGAAGGACCCACTTTTCTCACTGGGCTTTTTTGGCCAGTCCCCCTTTTCTGTGCCTCCGCTTGTCTTTTCCAGGACAATTAGGTTTTCTTGACCGTTCACGTTAAACCTCTTGCCTGGCCCAGGAGAGGTATCAGAGGAGCCAAGACTCCAAGTTTCTACCAATTTTGGATTAGCAAACTATTTCTATAAAGGGTCAGATAGTAACTGGAAATATTTTAGGCTTTGCAAGTCTGATACAGCTTCTCATGTACATCTTTCTTTTCTTTCCTTTCCTTTCCTTTCCTTTTCTTTTCTTCCTTTTTTTTTGGGGGGGGGGGTTGGATGTGGTCATATAGCAGGTGTGGTACTAGATACAATACAGAATGCCCCAGGTCAGTTTTAATTTCAGATAGACAACGAAGAAAACAAAAATTAGTATGAATATGCCTGACTTTGCAAATATTTTAGCCAGCAACCGGTAACCTTCAGGTAAAGGCAGCTGCATTTGCTCACCGCTACTGGGGCTGGGCCCTTTAATTGAGCGTTCCCACATACACTCACAAGGAACCTGTGAGGCAGGTATTATTATCTGTATTTTGCCCATGGGAAAAAAAAAATGAAACTCAATGTGGTAAAGTCACCCAAGGTCCTAGCAGGGGCAGAGGCCAGCCCAACTCCTGGGGCTCCAGGCCCATCTCCTTCCTGCTCTGGGGGTGCCGCACGCTCCCTGGCTAGCTGACACCTGGAGAGACGACCGGCATGGCCGCACAGGAGGATGCTGGGAAAGCACAGCCTACCCACCCATAGACCTCCACAGGAGCCAGGGGAGTTGTCCTGAGGCTGCCCCGGTGGCAGAAACCAGGGGGCCCTGGCTTATCCAAAGTCCCAGGGCTGCCAGGGGCCTGATGGCCTGGGGGGCATCGGGGCTGGACGTTGCGGGTGTGCAGGGCCAGGCTCCAGCTTCAGGCTTTGCTTTCTGTCTCTGATGCAGAGAGTGGGAAGTTGCTGTGAAGGGAGTATGTAAGTGTGTGTCAGTGTGTGTGTGAGAGGTGGGTGTGATGTGTGTGTGTGAGAGATGTGGGTGGCATGTGTGTTATGTCTGTCTGATGGCATGTATGTATACTCACATGTGTACGTATGTGGACTGTGTGGTGTGTATATTATGTCTATGGTGTGTTTGGGGTATGTTTGGTGACTGCACATGTGGCGTGATGTGTGTGGTTGTTATGTATGTGTATGACATGGTGTAGTTGTATATTTTGTGTATGTCTATACAGACCATGCATTTTGTATTCATGTATATGGGATGTGTTTGATACAACATGTGCATGCTGTGTGTAGCACAGCTGTACATGTTGTATTTGGTGTGTATACTAATGGTGTGTGTGGTGTGTATATTGTGTGTCCATAGTGAGTTTGGGGTGTGTGTGGAATGTATATATAATGACTAATGGCATCTGTGTGTATGTTATATGTGCATACATATGTGTATGGCATGGTGGTAGTTGTGTGTTCTGTATATGTCTACACACCATGTATTGTGCATATATGGCATGCAGGCATGCATGATGTATGTGGTGTGTGTTTGATATCATGTGTGCATGCTGTGTGTAGCACAGGTGTACATGTTGTATTTGGTGTGTGTACTACTGGTGAGTGTGGTGTGTATATTATGTGTCCATAGTATGTTTGGGATGTGTGTGGATTGTGTATGTGGTGACTGATGGCACATGTGATGTGTGTGGATGTTATATATATGTGTGCATGGCATGATGTCTATACAGGCCATGTGTTGTGTATTTATGGCATGCAGGAATGCATGAAGTATGTGATGTGTGTTTGTTATCATGTGCGCACGCTGTGTGTATCACAGTGTAAATGTCGTGTTTGGTGTGTGTGTTGTGTCCCCGTGGAGCCTGTGTTAGGTACTGTGGTGTGGTGTGTGTTTTGTATGCTGATTGTTACATATAATGTATGGGGTTGTGGGGTGGGTATATCTGCACATGTACCAATACACGTGTAGGGAGAAGGAGCTTGAAGGTGCAGGGTGGGGTTTCTGTGGGTGGGTTATGGAAGGGTCACCTTAAAATGGAAAGCTCCTCTGTGCGCTCCTGCTGTTGGGCCTCAGGCCAGCCATCCAGCCCTGAGCAAACAATGCAGTTCGATTAGCTGCCTCCCCACCCACACAGGGTCAGTGGGTTCAGGCTGGGTGGGGGGAGGCTCTAGAATCCAAACCTTGAACGCAGGACCTTTGTGCCCATTAAGCCAAGTGTTTGTCTGTGTGTGACCTACCCCGCCTCTCTGTGCTATTCAGCTCCAGGAAAAGACCCCAGTTTAGTCTCAGCTGGGGGCGGGGAGAAGAAAATGAGGTGTGTGTCATGCTGGGGAGGGAGGTGGCAGGAGGCAGGAGGGAGAAGTAGGTTCCAGTTTCCTTTAGCTTCCTCAGGCTCCTCCACCTGAGGTTGCTCTGTGGGTCAGCTACAGCAGCTAGAGGAGGCAGAACGCGAGAAGGGACTGAGAAAGGGTGGAAGACTCAGGACTTCTGAGGGCGCCATCCTCTCAGCCCTGAAACCCCACAGCATGCACCTGAGAAGTGTGGGGGGTGGGCCATGGCATAATGGCGCTACCCAAGGGCTAGCCTAGTAAGGGCATCCCCATTCACACCCAGTCTCACATCTGAAGGCTGTATTCCCTGGACAGCGGCTTCCCCAGGACAGGAAGGATCCTGAGAATAGCCACATGAGAGGCCCACATTTCCACTCCACCACTGGGGCAGCGCCTGGAAGGGTCCCCATGCAGGAGGCTGTCGGTGTTGGGGGGGTGGAGTTCATATCAGGGCTGTCTCAGGGGCTGGCCCCAGCTCATCAGACTTGCCATCCTGTTCCCTCCAAGGCCCTCCTCGCCCACACTGCAAATCTGAGAAGACCTGTGATGCTGAGTAAGTGCCCACATCCCTCCCGATGGTCCCATCTGCAAGGATGATAGGTGGAGTAGTGTGATAACATCCAATCTGCCCCTGACTTCATGATGGTTTCTGGTCAGGCCTCAGGGAGGACGGAAGGGGTCAGGACTCAGTGAGGAGGGAGGCTCTGAGAAGCCACCTGGACCATCTCCAGCATGCCGAGATGCACTGGAGGGGCTTGATCTAGCCTGTTCTTCCTGCCTCAGGCTGAGCCTCAAACTCTAAGCAACAGAGAGGTCTTCGGGAGCTGACCCAAGTATCCAGGGATAGCAGGCAGGCAGACCTTCCTGGTGAGATGCAGTGTGTGTGTGTGTGTGTGTGCGCACGCATGCGTGCGCGTGCGCAAGTGCACACATGTGCTCCTTACTGCTTCTGGGAATGGCTGGGACACAGCCCAGTTGAGGGCTGTGGGGCTGTGGGGCGCTGCTTTCTGCCTATTTTCATGGTTGCTGGACCTGGACACTGTTGATCCCGGAATAATTCTTTTCTGTTGGGTCTGTAGTTGACATCTTCGGATGCTCAGCCGCATGGAACCTTCTTTACTATGTGACAGTTGGCTCTCCCTCCCCTCATCCCGGACAACCAGAAATTTCTTTAGATAATGCCCAGTGATCTCTGGGTGGCAAAGCCATGCCCCTGCCCAGTGATCTCTGGGTGGCAAAGCCATCGCCCACTAAGAATCACTGGTATCAGGGGGAGGTAGTCGTGCCCATGCTTCTGCTCTGGCTGCGGGAGTCTTTACTTGCTCTGTCTTTCTGCCTTTCCCTGGGTTTCCCCCTCTCATTCATCCTCTCCTCACTCCACAACAGCGTCTGTGCCCAGGGTCTTAGTCTCTATGCTCGTGTGTGTGTGTGTGTGTGTGTGTGTGTGTGTGTGTGTGCACGCGTGCGTGTGCACATGTTTGGGTGGTGTGTTGTGGTGTTTGGTCTTTATATGTTTTATGTATGTCTGTGGTCTATGTTATGTGGGTCTGTGCATGTGTATTGCGTGTTATGGAAGATGAGGTATTTGCATGAAGGAAAGACGAGGTATGTGTGTGGTGTAGATGTGTGTGCTGTGTAATACGCAGTTTGTGGTGTGTAGTGGGGTGTGTATGTTGTGTGGAGGGGTGTGTTGTGTGGTATGTATATATGTAGTGGACGTGTTGCTGTGTAATGTGTGTCTGTATGTGTTATATATTGTGGCAGTGGTGTGTGTACATGTGTGTGATTTGTATAATGTATATTTTGTGTGGTATATGCTATATGCATGTTGTGTGTATTCTATAGTGTTATTGATAAATGTGTGTTGTATATAGTACATGTATGGGCGTGTTTGAGTGTGTTGTGCATGTGTTGTGTATGCAGTGTTGTGTAAGGTGCATGGTATATTGTATATGTGTGGTGTGTTACTGTATCTGTGGTATGTTCATGTGTATGTATATATGGCATGTGTATTGTGTATGTGCATGCGAGATGTGTATATTATCTATACATGGTGTGTAGTGTGCATATGTGTGCCATGTGTATACGTGATGTGCACATGCACATATGTGGCGATGTGTGACATGCACATGTGTGCATGGTGGCACGTGGCATGTGGCACGAAACATGCACACGTGTATGATGTGTAGTATAGATATATGTGTGGTGGTGTGTGGTATGTGTTGTGTGCATGCATGCATTGCATAGTGGCATGTGGTGTGTGTCTTGCACATGCATGTATTATGTGGTCGCATGTGGTATGCACATGTGTGTGTGGTGTGCATATGTACATGTGTGTGATGTGTGTGGTGCATGTACTGTGTGTGTGATATTGTATATGCATGGGGTGTGTGTGTGTGTGTGCAGCTATGTCTTGGACTCCGAGTGGTCTCTGGAGCCCTGAATTTCTGGCTTCCTCTTTCTGGCTCCTTCTCGCTGTCTCCAGCATGCCTCTCTGCCCTGGTGCTCTCAGGGTGTCTCTCATGGGTGTCCATCAGCTCTGTGGTCAGGAGCAGGACCAGCCAGGCCAGCCGTGTGTCGCAAGGATACAGCCAGGGCAGGGTGGCGAGGTCAAGACCAGTGCTCGCTCCCCGTGGAGTTTGCTCCAGTCACTGGGTTCAGGAGCTGAGTGCCAGCTCATAAAGCCTGCAGAGGAGCCGCCAGGTCATCAGGGAGCCTGTGGGCCGCCAGCTCCACCCAGGGCGGTGAGGTCTGAGCACTTCTGACAGGAGCGGGGCACTACAGTCAGCTGCTGCTCCCGGTTTGCGTCTGTGTGACGCTTGGTGCTGAAACCCTTCCAGGTCCTTTTCATTTCAAACTTCTTGTGATTCTGAAGACATAGGAATCACATGTGGTTTTGTGTGTACACAAAGCCACTTTAGCTTTTGAAGGCCAGGCTCCTAGACTAGGGTTGTGGCAAAACCATCATGCATTTCCCTCCAAGTTTCCCCAAATTGGGACTTCTGTTCCTGCTCTCCCTTCTCATCCCGGGCCTCTGTGGCTCCATCCCTTCATCCCAGTCCTCATTCCTTTCTCTTGGGCCCACTAAGTCCTCGCAGCATGGGGGATGCAGTGGAGGTCAGCTCTGGAGGAAGCTCTGGGGAAGGGCCAACAAGGAGAAGATTGACTGAGCAAGTTGAGGGTGGAAACGGGAAACGGGGTATGTGGGAGGTGAGGCTACATCAGTACGTCAGTGGTGTGTAGCTGGTTCTGCTCCCCAGATATGCACGCCACTTGACCTGAGTTTGGCATGTGGTATATTTCATCTTCAAATGAATCAACGTGCATTGGAAATGTTTGAGAAGATTGTATTTGTGCATGTGTCTGATTTTGATTTTTTTTTCTTTCTCCCACTAGTTTGTAGATCTCAAAGCTCAAGGGCATTTAGTCTCCCTGGGGCTGAGCCCTCTGTAGGATGTCCCCAGAGGTCATATATGGCCGTATGCATGGGAACCTCTTCCTCATCTTGTCCATCTCCACGCACTGTCTGAGCCATCACACTCCCCTCTCTTCACACCCACCCCTGCAGTGGAAGGCTGCTCCTACCCTGAGAATACCAGGTGGATGGTGGCACCTCCCCCCACCCAACAATACGTCTTAGTGCCCCATTCTGAAGATGTCAGGAGAAGGCAGGAGCTCTGGTTTGAAAGAATGGCACTCCTGGGCTTGTGAGTGGAGGCTCCCTGAGTGCCGGAGACACCACCTGCTCCGGCCTGACCCACCCAGCCCCAGGCCAGAGCCGTGTCTTCTGCTCCTGTGTGGGGCTCCCTGGAGATACGGCAAGAGAAGGCAGGAGCCAAAGTCCACAGCATGCTGCTGGGAGAGCCACTGGGCCTTGTTTTCCTCGGGCCTCTATTTGCCGATTCCCTCTTTGTCTCTCTTCCTTACCAAATCCTGAGGTCTTCTCTCTTCCAAAAGTGCATCCCAGGTGCCTTAACTCCACTGGCTTCAACTCCCACCTTGGTTTCCTCCTCCTTTTTGAGGCACTGGGGATTGGACCCAGGGCATTCCTCTGTAGTTCCAAAAGCCAGCCAGGAAGATGGGCTGTAGAAGTGCACACAGCCCATCAATGGGCTGTCTGAGCCTGGTGATGTGCTAAGGTCCTGGGTGGTTTAAAATCAGGACAGCTCCCTTCCAACCTCACTCAAGCCAACAGTCACTTGCTTGGCCTTGGCCAAATGTCTTTCCCTGTGCTTTCCTGATCTGCAAAAGGCAAGGCTCCACAGCTAATGTCCCTCGGTTCCTTTCCCCACTTTCTACCCCTGCCTCACCCACCCCCAGCTCCAGACAGCCCTCCTCCGCTTCTGGGGGTAGGAAGGCAGGATCTGGGTGCAGCCCCGCATCAGCAAGGGATCTCATTGTTTTCAGTTTAAGTCTGGATGGCTTTGGGTCTGAAGGACACTGGCAGGTGCTCTATTGGACAAAGAGGAGAAAGGAAAAGTGGTAGGCAGAACCCGGGCCCACAAGCGAGGCTTCTGAGCACCCCTACCTCTGGGTGGGCAAAGGGCGAAGCTCTCCAGCCTTGGTGATTATCAGTGTCCCGGGGAGCCACAGAGAAGGGAAGGGAAAAGGGATGTAGCCCCTCTGAATAGGCCAGAATGGGCCAGCTCTCTATGCCAGGGTAGAGTCCCCAGACTCCAATCTCTACACTATTAGTGGTTTCTACTCAGCCAGAACCATGTAGCCTCTCAGCCTGTTGGGAAGAAAGGGGCATGGTGTCTGGAATAAATAACAATGGTGGATTTCAGAAGATAAGACCTAACCATTATCCCAAATCTCATCATGGCTATGTGTGGTACTGGTGATTGAACCCAGGGGCATTCTACCTCTGAGCTACATCCCTGACCCTTTTTCTTTATTTATTTTTATTCTAAAATAGGCTCTTGCTGAACTTTCTGAAGCTGACCTGTGATCCTCTTGTCTCAGGGTCTCAAGTCCTGGAATTACAGGTGTGGCCCCAAATCCAAAACTAAAGCCAAGCTCTTCTCCAAAAGCATACATTCAATCCAGAAAGCCACAGCCTTTCCTAGGATCAGTTTGGCAGAGGCAATATTTTACTTACCCCTGATCTTTCCTCTGATTTGTCCCTATCTGCACTTCTTTTCCTTTTTCTCTCCCCACCCCAACAGACTCAGCAAAAGGGCAACAGGTGATAAGAACTCTTTCAAATTCTATTTATTTAATGCAAGCACTTGCCCAGAGCCCCACCACCTCCGTCATAAAAACCGAGTCAAATGCCAGACTTGTTTAAGAGTGGGGGAAATTGTTTAATGTGTGCAGACACAGGAGCACGCAGAAGTGGTTCTTCCTGAAGGCACCGGTCCAAGGAGTCCAGGGCAAGAGACCAAGCAGTAGGGAAAAGGCAGACTGGAGAAGGAAACGCTGCAGGGGAGACAGGAACACATCCGAGAACCGAGGGGCTGGAGGCCGGCCCTGAGCCTGGGAGTCTGGCTTGCCCCTTTCCTACAGCTGGGACTCAGGGCTCCCATAGGAAGGAGCAGGAACAGGGCCCTCCATGTGCATTCCCTGGAATCCAAGTCAGCCCCAAGCCAGAGCATGAGGGGCTGGCAGATACCTGAGCGGGGTGTGTTGGGAGGCTGAGAGGAGAGCAGGAGCCAAGGGGGCCAGGAGGAGGTGACCCAGCTGGGGACAGGGAGGACTGGAGCCAAGTAGTACATTCTCCAGGTGGATGTTGGGCAATTCTAGATTCTAGATCTACCGAGGTGTCAAGCGAGGGAGGCCCCTCATCGGCCACTACAGTAACAGGAACTAGGAAATTAAAAAAAGAAAAATGATCTTGGCTACTCTGAAACTGGCCTGTCTGCACCTCCCCTTGCCCCACAACACGCAATTGCAGGATGAAGGACACGTTGCCTTCCCGAGTGTAGGTCCCCGTGCACATGGACACACGGGTGGATGTCAGAATGTGCCTCCTGGATCTATCCATTATGGAACATGCATTGGGCAGGGGATGGTGGGGGAGTCTGAGGCAGGTACTTTCTGGAGTAGACAGTGATCTCTAGATAGGATCTGTGGACCCAATCATCATATTATCACAAAGCTGCACATGTGCCCTGGGGGGCATTTCTCTGGCCCTGGCTCCCATCTGGCCTCCCGCTTCTTCTTGATTTGTTTAAGTTCCCAGCTCCAAGAGCTGACTCCAAGGAACCCAGGACCTCATGAGATATTTGTCCATGAACAATTTTATACTCCGGACTGAGCTTAAAATCCTCGCACGCGGCTGGTGTAGGGAAGGAAACCGTCAGGGCGCAGGGCTATCTAGTAGAGTTAACATTGAAGGTGGTGGTGTGTGACTCGGTGGCCAAGGTTGTGGGCCCATTACCGAGGGCAATTTATTAAAGCGTTTTTATTGTCAGAGATATGCAAGTGCTTGTGAGCTTATCCTGGCACCGAGACATCTCTGGGTTCATTCTGTGTGTGTACCCTTTTTAAAGAGAAAGTAGTGTCCCGCATTTCATGTTTGGATTTGCCCGTCTGTCCATAAGGATCCGGGAGACTGATCTCTTAGTGCCCTGAAGGTTCTGAGTTCTTGTACTGCTGAACTGGTGAGGTCCATGACCTTCATTAGACACTCTTTCTGGGAATAGACTTCCTTGTCTATAAAATGGGGACACTCAGGCTGCTCTGTTAACTTTATAGGGTAGTTGTTAGGATTAAAGACAAGAATGGCACGAAAACATTTTATACATTATAAAGTGTCAAAGGAGTGTAAGCCATCTGTTTTATCTTTGCTCAGGTAGACATATCTGAAAGTGAAGACTTTAGTGGAAACCTTTGTGGTGGAGGCATTCAAATTGTCTTAGAGGGAGACTATGAACCTCTTAGGGGAAGAAGCGCAGGCTTCAGGACCAGTACATTTGGGTTTGAAGTAAGACTGTGCTCATTACCAGCGGAGGCATCTTGGGGAAATTAGCCTACCTCTTTGGGCCCCAGTTTCCTTGTCTACAAAATGAGCGATTGATAGTCACTTGACCTTGGGCAAGTAATTCACCCTTCTCTGGCCCTTCCTTGCCTTTCTGTAAAACAAGGATAATGACAGTGAACTTGCGGACATGCAAGAATTAGAGGAGACAGGTGTACGAGGCACCTGGCCCATGATCAATGCACAGTGGTGTTCTCTGTTCTTATTCCCTCATCCTTCCTTCTGCAGCTTGCTTCTTTCTCAGAGACCTTTCAGTAACTAGCTTACTTTCCCATAAACAAGTCCTCCCTCCCTCTCCATGGGCCCAGAGCACATCCCATCTTGGACTGTTTGCACCTGCACAGGGTAAGTTTTTATGTCATCCATCTCCTATGCTTCAACCCCTATCCCTCCTGAAGAGACTGGTTAAATCTTAATCTCTTCTTCACTGTTGTTTTAAGTAGGGGTCACACAGGGTCCATGACATTTCCCCACCCCAGGCTCTATAGCCAGGTCAAAGGTGCCGCAGATGACCTGGCTCACAAGCTCCAGATCCCACTCAGATGCCATGTTCTCCCTTTCTTTTCTCTGCAACTAATCCCATCCAGCTGGGGCTCACCCCTGCCTCTGTGTGTCCCCACCTCTTACTTCTCTGTTCCCATCGCAAGGTGACCCCGGGAAGTAACAGCCTCCCTTCACTTGCCCATTTCCCTCACTTGGAGGGACTCCAAGGAGGAGGCTTGGCCACACCAAATTCTTCTTTCTACTTATCTGAGGGCTAAACAGAGTTTATGTCAAATAGTGGTTCATGAAGAACGAGCTGTGCCCAGAAAATTGCAAGTCACTGAGTAGATCTATTTCCTTTCTGAGCACCCCCCCGCTACCAAGGGCAAAGGTAGGCCAGTGTTTAAGAAAGGGGCCCAGAAGATGATAAGGCAGGGTGGTAGGGAAGTGTGTGTGTGTGTGTGTGTGTGTGTGTGTGTGTGTGTGTGTAGGGATTGGGGTTGTGGGTCAGTTCTCAACCCACACATAGAGAAATGCCTGGCCATCTGCTCTTGAAAGATTTATTGTCCTGCAAAAGGTGTCCTAGGGGGAAGCAGCTGGAATGGAGGGGAGGGAGGGGCATGCGTGGCCAAGGCACCTGTGTCCCTCCCTAGCAAGCACCACACTCCTGAACCAAGCTTCTCCATCCCAGGGGTTGTGACCTAGGTTGTGATCACTAGCTGAGATACGGGAGTGGCTGGAACAGTGGCCACAGAGCCTAAGAATCCCCTTCTGCCTGTCCCCCGAGTTAGCCCATGCAGGGAGGAGAAGGAGAAGAGAGAGACTTGTGTGGGGAGAAAGAAAGAGCAATGGGTACCAACCCTCCCTTTGCCACTGATCTCTCTGTACATGATTTGCACGAGGACAGGAGGGTAAAAGTGAGAGCTCAGGAGAACAGCTGGAGGTCTGAGAGTCCCTGGGAGGAAGAACTAGCCATTTCTGGCAGTTTATGCACACTGACCAGGAGCTTGTGAGCGGTTATGGGGACATGTCCAGGGTCACCTTCATGAAGCCCCAGCCTTGATGCTGCAGTCTCTTCCTTTTACCTTTTTATCCCCGAATTGGAAAGCAGTGCTTGGAAAGAGCTGAGAAAAGTAGAAGGAATGTGAACACAGAAAGGGCGTCAAAGGCAGACTAAGACGTTGCAATAATCCCTCACTTCAGTCAAACTCCAGGCACCTGCATGCTTTTACATGCATGGTGCTATTTTGCTGTCACAACCGTGCCAGGTAGACAAGTCCAAACTATCATCCGTCTGATGTCCAAGTTCCCTCTGCTGCAGAGCTGGGGATTGAAGTTGAGTTTGTGCAAGCTCACAACATGTCCTGAGGACTCTCTGAGGCCTCTGCCCTGGGGTGAGCATGGAGAAAGCTGCTAACCAAGCTGGCCTTAGGCTAGCCAGGAATGGCAGATGGTGGCTGGCCAGAGAAGCCCACGTAGGCAGTGGCTGGGAGGTGGGGAGGCAGTTTTGCTGCTATGGTGGAGCAGAACGAAGTGCCGCCCCCCTTAGTTGACGCCATAGTCAACTAAGTTGGTTGGGGAGGAGTTGGGAAAGCAGCGCCAGTAGAAGAAAGAACAGGAGAGACAGCTTTGCCAAAAAGAGAGCAGCGCTCAGGAACCACTGATCAGACACCCGGTGTGGTGTGGGGAAGAGGGACCTGCAAGCTCAGTTTTCCCAGCTGCAGCCCAACCTTGCACAAGCCCAGCTCCCTCAGGCCCTACTGGCCCTAATTGCCGCCTCCTCAATCCCAGGGTTGACAAAGGAGAGGAACAGAGTGAAGGAGGCAGGTCCAGCCCTTCCCCAGGTGGCTCTTGCCTGGAGGCCATCCCAGGTGGAGAGAGAAGGCCTCCCCCCCCTTCCCCAGCCAGCCTCTCCCTCAGCGTGACACCTCTGTGTTACCTGGTCAAAGTATTTCTTTCCTTGTACATTTCTCATCTTTTCCTCATTAGCCTTTCAGAAGGCAGCAGGCCTGGCTCAGAGACGTAAATGATCCTTGACCCCCTGCCCCCACGAATCGAGGTGTTTCCCCAGCTTCTCACTGAGGACTCTTAGTGGGTAAGGGTCCCCGTTTGCCCTTATTTCTCCAATTCCTTTTCTCTGCCTGGCTGGGCTGAGCCCCGCTGCTGGCCAAAGACCCTGAGAAAAAAAGTCCTTCCATCTCCTGGCCTCTCCTTCCTTCTCTTCTCCCCCTCCCTCAGCTCCTGCACCCCAGACCTTATCAGACACGTCTTCAGGTCCAAGGCCAGCTGGGAGGGACGCTGACCTCTAGCCTTCTTTCTAGATCCTGCAAAGAGAGCCGGTCACAGGCAGCTCAACTTCTCCAGAACCCAGAATCTCATAGATAACATTCTTCAGAAACACCTGGGAGGGGAAAGCTGCTCAAGGGCAGTGACACCTGTGAGGAGGAACCCTCCCCATCTCTTCCCTGTGCGTGGCCTGGGAGGTGCTGGAGCTTGAATTCACTGCATTCTATTCTAGTCCAAAATAACCAGGGAATGGGGGGCAGTAGGGGAGAATGGTACTCATTCTCGGTACCAGAGGAATTCCCGAGACAGGAACAGCAGTATTTCTTTTGCTTTGCTCCTTGCCTCTGATTCAGGAACCCCCTGAAGCAGCCTGGCTGCAGCCTAACAAGTCAAGAACATCTGGTATACAGCTTCAGCACATGGTTTGCTTAGTACATCTGACCTGGCAGGGATGTCTGCACATCTGCATTTCTTTTTTCTTCTGCTTTCATTGGGAATCCTAAAGGCAGATGTAAAATCTTGTCAGTCTCCTTTGTGTCTCTTTCAGAGGATATCGCACACCAGAGGGTTTAGGGAGGTCACAGAGCTCCGCTACTGGGTTCTCTATCCCTTTACCTCTAGCTTCAAATAATCTTCATCTTTCTTCTTCCTCTTCCTCCTCCTCCTCCTCTTCTTCTTGATCTTCTCTCTCTCTCTCTCTCTCTCTCTCTCTCTCTCTCCTTCACACACACACACACACACACACACACACACACACACACACAAAACCAAAAAACCCCATTAATGTCATTTGCATTGGATTTTTATCCTTCCAAAATTGTCACATTATGTGCTTATCTGTAATTATTGCAACTCTACTCAAAAGCAGGTAGATTTACCACCTTCAAGAATGAGGGGGGGGGCAACCTAAAGTGCATGTGTGGCTAGTGGGAGAACTTAAACTAAAATCAAGTCAATCATTCATAGATTTAGTTAACGAATATTTATTTCACAATACACTGCACCAGGAATTATCCCAAGTTCTGGGAATACAATAGTAAATAAAATGGGCACCATCTTTGCCTGTGTGGTACTTTTAGTCTACTAAGGAAATCAAAGATTTATAAATTTATAAAATGCAGGTATATAATATAAAAGGGAACATTAGTAGACTTGGAAGCATAGGACAGGAGGTCTCTAACCTAGCCTCGGTGGTCAGGCACTACCCCTTTTCCATCGGCATTAGAACAGAGACATACATGCATCTGATGTTTAAGTTGAGACCAATAGGATGAATAGAGAGTTATAAAGATGAAAGGGGAAATGAGTGCAGAGAGGTATGGAAGTCCACAAATCATGAAGATCCAGAGGAAGGAGAATCAATATCCAGGAGCTAAAATGAATTCATCTTGGTGGAATAAAAAGAAGGTTGGAGAGCTTGCAGGGGTCAGCTCAGGGGAGGGATTCCCAAAGGATGGAGTTGAAGGCAGGATCATTCTGGATGGAGTATGCAGAAGGCCGAGGATGTCTCTAGTGGAAGCAATTAGGTATGCACTCCAGTATTGCAGGAGGGAGATGCTGGTAGCCCATTTTGAGAAGAAAGGCAACCGAGGTGGAGAGGCAGAAACAAATGGAAATTATTTTTATTGTTGTATTGACATAAAAAGCCTTTAAAATGCACTTAAAAAAGCAAGACCTTTTCTGATACACATCATATATGATGTGTATGGAGCAGTGTAGGAGTAGTAGGGATTGAACGAACCCAGGGGCATTTGGCTTCTGAGCTATACCCCCATCTCTTTTTTTTTTTTTTTTTTGGTTTGTTTTGAAACAGCGTCCCACTAGATTTTTGAGAATCTTGATAAATTGCTGAGGCCAGCCTTGAACCTGTGTCCTCCTGTCTCAGCTTCCCAAGTACTGGGATTATAGGTGTAAGCCACCATAACCAGCCTTATGTGATATTTTTAATGAAACATATATACATATATATGCTTGAATTCATTGAGAGTATTTTTGGAAGGACAAATAACAAATAGATATATTTTTTGCAGTACTAGGGGTTGAACCAAAGACATTCTACTTCCAAGCTATGCCCCCAGCCCTACTTTTTATTCTTCATTTTGAAATAGGGTCTTACTATTGTGAGAGAGTTGTGGAGGGCTTTACTATAGCTGTGGATGGCCATGAACCTGCGATTGTCCTGTCTCAGTTTCCCAAGTACTGGGATTGCAAGCATGTGCCACCACACCTGGCCAAATAACAAATCTTTAATAGTGAATATCTCTGGGAAAAATTTCTGAGGGCAGAGGTAGGAAAGCTTACTTTTCTTTCTAATCAAAATTACTTTTTATTTTCCCCAAAGAAGATGTTTCAGGTTATAGAATATCCACGAGACTCAAGATTTACTGGGTATGAGAGCTGAGACAGAAATGTAGAGGCTGACGCCTAAGATCCTGGCTTAGGCAACTTTGCCAACTGCGTTGTCACTTATTTGGTAGAGGACGCTGGCGGAGGAGCAGGTTTGGTGAGGAAGAGAAGCTGTTCAGTGTGGGACATGTTGCATTTGAAATGTCTATAAACTATCCCAGGAGAGCTGTCCAATAGACACCCAAACTGTTCATGCCCCAAGCATCGGAGACAGATCTAAACTGAAGATAGGCACTTGAGAAGCAGGAGCTTCTGTGTGGTAATCTATGGAATTGGGTAGAACACAAGTTTTGGGGATCCCAAATAGTTAAGTGGAGGACAAAAAGCAGCCAGAGAGGTGGGGATGTAGGGAGTGGCATAATCCAAATTCTACTCAGGCAGCACAAGATGGGTCAGTGAGTTTAATTTCAGGTAGAAAACCTGAAAAAGACTGGAGTCAGTGGCACAAAGAAGACCGGGTTAGATGACAAAGGGTCAAGGAACCAGTAGAGGGACAGTAGACAAGAAATGGAATCCATCCCAATGACGTTAAGCTTTGAACAGGGAACAAAAAAGAAAGAGTAATTTCTGAAAGTAGAGGTGAGGTTGAGAGAGGGTGTTGAAGCCAGGTGTGGTGCCGCACACCCATAATTCCAGTGCTTGGGAGGCTGTGACAGGAGGATCAAAGTGTCAAGGCCAGCCCTCAGTAACTTAGTGAGACCTTGTTAAAAAATAAATTAATTAAAAGGGTTGACTGGCAGTATGGCTCAGAGGTAGCATCTCCCAGTCTCAATTTCTACTACCATAAAAAAAATATGTGCAGCTTATTTGTTTCCTAGTGGAGTTTGTTGAAAAGAAGTTGAAGAGACACACGTGAGAGGGGTGAGAGGAGGCAGTGATGGGTAGAGGTGTCTGGAAATGCACAGAGAACTAGACGGGATATGAGCTTCACACGGGCGTGAAAGAGAATAGAGGAATCACAATGACTCAACCTTTAAGCACTCTAACTGCCAAGGTTGTCAGTGTGTGTGTGTGTGTGTGTGTGTGTGTGTGTGTGTGGTGTGTGCACATCTGTGTTATCCCTCACTGTCTAGTATACAGCTCCACATTTATGCATATGAATGAATTTGTCTGTGGTTTCATAAATCCCACGTCTCTCTTTGCTACTCCAGACTAAATTCCTCTTTAAGTTATTTATTTATTTGGTTTTGGTGCAGGTAATGATAGGAGTGAGATGAGATGTGAGGACTGGAAGAAGGCTAGACTGGAGCCCTTGTTGCAGGTGCCCCATACCTGGTTCCCAATTCCTCTCCAGGCAGGGATGCTCAGTCCTTTATTGTTCACAACTCAGCATAGGTGCAAAGGGAGATGGGTGTGGAATATGGCAGTTTCAGGATACAAAACAAGAAAGAGCCCTTGCCTCCAGGCTCAAGGATGATTAGCTGCAAATGAGCCACCTGGAGGATAGAGCAGGGAGGGTTCTATAGAAGCAATGTTTGGGCCATTCAAATACAGAAAGGCATAATTCCCCACCCATACTTGAAAGCAGACCAGGATATAAACAAGATGCAAACACTTCATCCTCTGAGCCTCAAAAAAAAAAACAAGGCTAAGGCAACGCAACACTAACCACAGCAATAAAGCAACCCAATTCAAAATGAGGCAAGGAGCATGCATAGACATTTTTTTCAAAGATACACAATGTCCCATAAACGCATGACAGTATGCTCAGCATCCTTAGTCTTTAGCGTCAAGCAAATCAATACCACCAGATACCATTTCACACTCAGTAGGAGGAACTGTAAAATGGTGAAGGCCACTGTGGGAAACAGGATGGCAGTGCCTCAAAAATTAGACATAGAATTGCCAAATAATTCAGAAAAGTCCATCTCTGGATATACGCCTCAGAGCATTGAATTCAAAGCTGGCCATTGAACAGATATCTGTACATTCACCTTCATACCAGCAACATTCACAATAGCCAAGAAGTGGGGGAAAAACAAAATATCCACTGATGAATAAATGAATAAGCAAAATGTGGTGTGTGTGTGCGTGTGTGTGTGCGCGCGCACGCGAGCACGCACGTGTGATGAAATAGCATTCAACCTTAAGCGGAAATAAAATTCTAATACCTTCAACAACATGGAGAAACCTTGAGAATACTATGCTAAGTGCATATGATAGAAACAATAGGACTAAAACTGCATAGTTCCATTTATGTAAGGTGCCTAGGGTAGTCAAATTCATAGACAAAAAGTAAAATATTGGTTGTTGAGAACTGGGGGGAGGGATAGTGAGAAGTTACTGTTTAATGGGCACAAGTTTCAGTTTGTGAGAATAAAAAATTTCTGTAGATGGTTAATGATGGTTTTATAACAATGTCTTTCTTGCCACTGAATTGCATACCCCAAAACTGCTAAAGTGGTAAGTTTTATATTGCATGTGTTCAGCCACAGTAAAAGAAATGTTAAAGAAAGCAAGAATAAGGAAGCCGTTTCCTGCAGTTTTGTAGTTGTAACTTGGTTGTTAGGCAGGGAGAGAGCCCTACAGAGAGTAGGAGAAGAGGGAAGGTCACAAGCTCTGAACCAAGCCTGGCTCTTCTTACGCTTTGCCCCATGGAACCAGGCCTGCATAGGGCAGAAGAGAGTTGCTCCAGACATTAACCTAGCATCTCTGCATCAAGTCTTTGGTTTCCAAGTCCAGCTGCTCAAAAATATATTGCTTTTCTCTAGATGTGAGACTTCCAAGAGCCCACAAGATGCACGGGAGAGTAGATGACCATTGCTCATCTCTACATGCTGATACGAAGATTGAGCCATGACCCCTTTGGAATTATTCTATCTACACCATCCCATGGTTAACAGGCATGGAAGCTGGGTACTTGCAGAAGCAAACATCTCCCAGTCTTCCCTCACCCTAGTCACAGGGATTCTCATCAGAAATGGTAGACCTCCTCTCCATCTCCTTCACCCAGGTCCAGTCCGAGATTCAAGTGTCCCAGGGTGTTCCGACGAAGGATCTCCCAGGCCCTGTGACTGCTGCTGCTTTGGGATGTAGTCCTGGACAGGGAGGGAGTTTGCAGGACCAGAGAGGCTCTGGCCAGGGTTCCACTCTCAGCTACCGAAGGTGGTTTCTCAGAGAGTTGCTCTTGTCCATCCTCCTTGTCTGAGCATTTGAAAGCTTCCACATAGCGAAGCACTCGCAAAGGATTCTGGTCTTGGTGGTTCTCAACCCTGCCGAGGGGAAAGGGACTCCACTGAGGTGGGGAGAGATGGCCCGTGAGGGGAAGCAGAGGTGGACATAGGAAAAATGGGATCACAGTTGGGGCAAGAACAGCATCTAGGATGGGGTGAGGGAAAAGGATTACAGTGGACTCCCCTGAGATGGAAGAGGCTGAGGCTGAGCCATCGGCACTTGGAGGGGAGCAGGATGAGTGTGTGGTGCTAATACATGGGAATATGAAAGAGAAAATGGAACCAATTAAGAAGTACCAGTTTTACAGGATCAAGGAGATGCAATTCTGGAAATCCACATGAGGAGAGAGGAGAGCCAGGTGAGAAGAGAAAGGGCGGATTATGAAAGAGAAAGTGAGAATATTGGAAATGGAGGTTAGGTAGAAATAAGACCAGAATGAGTGGGAACCCATGCTCACATCTGGGCATGGTCACACACATAAAACCTTTCACACCATAGTTCAGCATCACGATCAGCCTTCTCTTTAATCCCTGTACTCCAGCTCCATCGCCCTTCCAAGGCAGGATAAGTAGCCTCAGGATGTCTTCTGTTGGCCCCCAGTTCCCGGGATTCACACATCTGCAGGTTACAGGCACACGCTGTCACTCACCGTAAGAACCAGCGGTCCCCCAGGCCATACTCGCACCCACAGATCCCTGAGCGAGGCCACAGGAAGCGGGGCATCTTTCTCTCCAACATCACTGTGGTGGCTACGACCTGGAAGGAGGTGAGAGGCAGAGAAAGAACTCAGAAGGGGCCAGGAGGTTCTGAGAGACACAGAGACCACCAGTATCTTGTGAAATGAGGACCCCAAAGACCAGCAAGAAGAGTTCCCTCTTATCTACCACTAGCCGGCAACAGGATCACACTAACCTGCTCTTCTCATCAGAATAAGAGGGAAGATATTTCATGTTTTGAATGAAATGGTGACTCCTGCATTATTATAATTCAGATTCATGGAAAATGAGTCATTCCAAACTAATCTTATTTCCTTTTCCGTAGGAAAGCCATAAACCAATGATCTTGATTGAAATAAAATGATTCAGTAGATTCTCTATGATCTCAGAGATGAAAGGATGCTGCTGCAGTTCAGGGAACTTGCAGCAAATTAAAAAGTCCATAATTTAGGATGGAAGAGGGTTGACTAATAGTTGTATACTTGGCAGGGAAATGTCCAGAAGTATGTCCCGTGTTCTGTCCTTTGCCCAGCCCTCATTAACTACCTAGGTGAAACACAAAAGACGAGCTTATCAAATACACCTGTGACACAAAACTGGGAGGGATAAGCAAATGTGAGTTGACAAAAGTAAAATGAAGTGATCTCACCAACCCGAATGCAGCTCTCAAACCAATAACCTGAAATTTCAGCAAAACCCAATGTGAGGCCCTACGTTTACATTTAAGATGCTTAGTAGGTAAGTAAGTCATGTGACAAAAAGTCAGGGGATCTAGCTGCTCATTGGCCTAGAGAGGGCTACCTGTGCATTTGCTAAAAGATCTGACTCAATTCTAGGTGCTATTTATCGCCGTTAGTGTTATGTTCAAAGTAAGGAAAGGCATGGCCTCTCTTTGTGATGCATAGCTGCAATCATATCAGAGACCGGTCTGATTTCAAAAGGACCATGATCTATTAGCACATGAACAGAGTGTGCAGCCTGGATGGGCGGAGCCAGGAAGCATTATTGATTGTAGGAGCTAGCAGTCCCGAAGACCGCCATTCTCAGCATCATGTTCAGTTCCCTGTCTTTCTCATTACTCCACACTACTCTCAGTTTCTCCGTTGCACCAAGTTCCTCCCTCCCACCTCAGGACTCCCAATGCTCAGTTCCCTTTTCTGAATAGCTCTTCTTCTTTTCTATTAAAAAGGACATTTATTGTTCTGCTGTCATTCAGCCTCCTTTTGTTTCTGATAATAGAATCCTCCTCTCGTTTAGAGGATCACTCCTACACCACTCAGCCCATTGGTTAGAGGAGATCGGGTTGCAAAACTCCTGGTTTGTTAGTCTCTCCTCCCTAATTGACTGGAGGGGAGGAGACCTCATTTCTGCTACCAGTGCCACCCCCACGATCCAGGCCTTGGTTTCATCTTAAATTAAGAGATGAGTCTATGACCCAAACTGGTTGCAAAGACATGGATCTTAGACATGGATTTTTCTGGATTCAAAGATGCTCTCCAAAAGCCTCTAGTATGGCGCAGCACCAGGAGACTCACAGAATGCCATGTGAGTGAGGTCCTTGATATTGCGCAATGCAGGGTGCTGCTCCTTCCTTTGGGAGCTGAGAGATAGCAAAACGGATAGAGACTGGCTGGCCAGACATCTCTAAAGCGAGTTTAATTCTTTAAATGTTCTACTTAGGAGGATCGTCACATCTTCCTACCCTTGCTTAAAAACAAGTCTGTTTGGCTTTGGTTTCTGGTCCCTGTAGTCAGGAGTCCTCATTGCTATAAACTCTGACCTCTGTCCTTCTCCATCATTTTTCTCAGTTGACTCTTATCCATCATTAGAGTTCATCTTAAGTGTCATTCCCTCAGCAAAGCATCTCCTGACTTTCCAGTTAGTTTCCTTCATTGCACTCTCTTCTGGGCACCTTAGATGTCTCGGTGACACTTTTATTAACGTCAGTTTGTGGCTTTCTCTGAAGCCACTTAATAATGTCTGTTTTTCTGACTACACTGGCAGCCCTATGAGGATACGAGTGATAGCTGTTATGTTTCTGCTTCTGCCATGAGCTCCTAGTCATTCCCCACCATATAAAGGCCCTTGAAGATGTTTGTTTTTTTTTTTTAACATGAGTGAAAACTCTGAGAAGCAAATGAGGCTACATTCAAATATTTGCACACATATGGAAGAATGCATTCTCTATTATATGAGGGGAAAATGAAATGATGAGAAGATAGAGTTCAAATCAATGGAACATGGGCAATTCTAACAAAAGCTTTCAAGATGTGGAAAATTCTCTTCCTTCTAACCCCCATCCAAACATACAAGATAATAAAATCTGAAAGAAGTAAAGAAGATGTCAAATGACTCTCTGTCCAGCAAATGATTGTATTGTGGTAGGTCATCTACTTTCCTGAGGGTAACTTCTACCTCTCTACCTCTAATTTATTTTAATAACCCATGGTGGCACAAAAATCAAGGAGAAATAGGAATTTATAGAATCACAGAAAACAAAGTCCAATTAAAAAAAAAAACTAGACTAAACAAGAACAGAACAATTCAGAAAAGACTCCCGGGTCTATTTTTCACATATTATCCATGGCCCCACTTCTAGCCTCGCCTCTCCATTCTGTTCTGCTTCCATCCCTGACATCTATCCACATAAACCTCAGGTTTATAGGAATCTCCCTGAGATGGCAGTGCCCTTGGGTTGTTCTGAGACTCTTCCTAAGAGTGGTCCACCATACACATATTCCAATTTGATTTCTCTCTCTAGCCTCTGTCCCTTTGCAAGACTTACAATGACACCCTCACCTGGGCCCTCCAGAGCTCATCCCGCTCCTGGGCCACTCGCCAGTGAGTGTCGCCCATCATGGCGATGAACAGGTTGAGCATGAGCAGGGTGGCGATGATGGCAAAGGCAGCATAGGCGACGCTGTACATGACAGGCAGATCAATGCTGTAGTTGGCTGGGCCATCGATGATGGTGAGGAACAGCTCAAAGGTGCTGAACAGCGCTGTGGAATAGTCAGCGAATTCCCCCAGATTGGCTGGGTCTTCTGTCTGGAAAATGATGCAGAACGCTGTCCCGCCCAAGAAGAGGGCATAGAGATAAGGAAATAGAATTATCACAATAAACATGAGCTCGGTCAACATTCATTCTACATCTGATAAATGCATCTACCTATACTTACATTTATACTCAGTTGCACATCCAGATTCAATGACCTATGGAACTGGCCGGACCTAAGATCTTCTATAACTAAATTCACTATCCTAGCTGGGTTTAGTATCACATACCTATCATTTCAGTACTTGGAGGCTGAGACAAGAAGCTGGGAAGTTTGGGGTCAGGCTCAGCAACTAAGTGATACCCTCAGCAACCTTGTTTCAAAATCAGAAATAAATGGAGTGTGGGGGGTGTGACTTGAAGGTAGAATACCCCTGGGCAAAATCCCTAGTACTTAAACCCACTATGTTAAATAATAATAATAGTTATTAAAAAAAAAACTACTAGTGTATTTATATGCGCAAGTCACCTATTTCTTACCTTTTAGAAAGACAAATATTTAAATGATAAGTTGTCAAAAGAATATATCAAATCAACAACTTAAAAAAGGCTAAAAGAGCAACTCCTTTTAAAATTTCATCTTGATGGACTCTGGATAACCACTCATCACTCTCAGATTCCCCAGGTGAACTTGGACCATCATGAAAAGCTATTCATGCTCAGCGTGTAGCCTACTGGATGCTAGCAGGTATCCTGGGACCTTATGGTAACATTAGACCCCGTAAATGGCTTCTCTCTGTATGGGGAACAGAAACATCAACAAGGTGATGTTTCAAGAGTATAAATAGGGTCTACATCAAAGAACTACTTTTTTATGAAAAAATAAAGTATCATGGCCAGAGGTGATCATTTAGAAGATTCTAGGTGCAGGCCATCTGCAGAAAACACCTCTGTTGCCATTGCCCTCTTTCATGATCTATTTTACAATCTGTATTTTATTTTATTTTTTAGGTACTGGGGACAGAACCCCAGGAATCCAGGGACATTATACCTCCGAGCTATACCCCCAGCCCTATTTGTTTTTTAGAAACAGGGTCTCACTGAGTTGCAAAGGGCCTCATTAAGTAGCTGAGGCTGTCTGTGAACTGTGTTCTTCCTGTCTCAGCCTCTCAAATGCTGGGACTATAAGCATGCACCACCACGCCCAGCTTTGCCATCTGTATTTTAATAGGTGCAGATGGGGCAGGGAGAGAGGAGAAAGGGTACAAGAGGGCTCTGGGGAGTGGGGAGCCCATAGTTTTACCCTTTCATACTTTAGATCTTGGTATGTATATATATAATATCTACTGTTTTGCAGGAACCCCTATTGAACAGGGGAGTTTCTAGATATAGCAGTAGAGTTCTCTGTAGCAAGTCATGGTGTTTTAAAATTGGGGGTGTCTTCACAGCTCACCTGGCACTCCCCCTTGCCTAGCTGATGACCAGTTGCAGACTCTGAGGACTAAGAGTTGCTGGTTTTTCACTCTTCAGACCTGGTTTTCCTTTTCCAGCCTCTAAGCACTCGTGTATCCTCATTCATGTTCCCTTCCCCTCCCTCTTCCTCTTTCTCTGCCATTTCCCCTTCCTCTGCTCCTCTTCCCTGACTGCCTGGCCCTCCCCACTGTGCCCTGGCTGCCTGTTCCTTCCAGTTCTCGCTCAGTCTCTCTCCACCAGTCTTCTTTTTCTGTTGCCTCTGTCATGCTTCAGATTCTCCACGCTCTATTTCTGTACCTCTTTGTTCTAATTTTTTCCCTTTTTTCTCAACTTTAAATGACCACCTAGATAGAGAGAAAATGTTCTGTCTTACTGAAGTCTTAATGTTTCTTCCAAGCTATAAACAAAGACGAGTGAAACACAGCTTTTTTCTGTTTGCTCACACAGTTCTCCGAGACCCACGACTGGCCAGTCTTTCCTGTTTAATGTCCCTTTCTTGCCAAAGACCTTTCTCTCCCTTTTAAAGGTCTCGAAGGGTGGTTAGCCAAATATTATTATTTAAATATTGTTGAATATTCAATAATATAATTTGAATATTAATAAAATAATTTTTATCATTTGAATATTATTGGCCCAGAACACCTGGGTCTACCTTCTAGGCCAAACTGCATGGTCCTAATCCTATGGATAAAGAAGTGCTTCTAGGCTCACTTTCCAACATTAAACAACAAAATGAAGTCAAAGAAGCAGAGAGCAAGAATGAGGATGAGCTCTCTGAAGGTCTAGACCTGATGATCTACTGTAAGAAGGAGTGGTGCTCTTACCTGATGCAAATCCCAGGATGACCATTGCCATCAGCCAACAGAAACGCATCAGATCTCCAAAAATCATCTGCAACAAACAGAGAAGAGGAAGAAGAGTAGATGATTCTTTCTCCATTGTCTCTGAACTGCTACTGCTGACAGATCTGGAGGTACCCCCACCCAGTTCCACTACCTTCATGCTGAGTAGCAGTTTCTTTTGTACCTTACCCATCCCTCTGTCTGAGCACATTCTGTGGCTGAGCCCCAGGAAGGCTTTAGAAACCACTGACCTTCTGGATCATGATGGTGAAGGGACCCAGCATCTGGAATCCTCGCGCAAAGTACATGACGCTGCACCAGCCCAGCACCAGGGCCAAGGACAGGGGCACGGCCTCCCCGTTGACATTGGTGAGTCGCATCACCATGGTCACTAGCACAAGGGTGGCATAGGTGATGCTGGGGGCAGAGAGAAGAGTGAGGAGGGGTGGGCTGGGTATATTTTAGCTCCTCTGTAGCACGGTGGTGACTTGGGTGGTATTCACACACTCGGGCTTTGTCTTAACACTAAAACACAGCTCGAGATACATGTCCACAGGAGAGAAGCCTCTGGAGTGGGGGGCCACCCGAGATCTATGTCCCAGAGAGTGATATCAATACCTGAAATCATTCTGGTAAGTAAAGGCAGGGGCTGGAAGGAGGAGTCACTCACATGATGACATGAAACGGCCCCCCGAGGACTGTCTGTCCAAAATAGCGAGAGGCACCGACTCTGAAAATGTCTGGAATCTAAGAGAGGCCAGTAAAACAAAAAGACAGTGTATACTGCAGTGCGGTGTGGAGTCTCAGGTGGACTCTTCAGCCTAGAACCCCCCCACCCCCCCGTACCTCACCTCTAGGAGCAGAATAATCACAGCCCCGATGACAGTCACCAGCTCCCCCACCAGCCGGATATTGTCCTGGTAAGTCACATAGGCCTCCTGTGGGGAGAAATTCAGGAGAAGAAATGTTTTCTGATGGGTGGAGAGTCAGCTCCTTTGGGGCAAGTGGTCTAAAGCTGCCAGGGTTTATCCAAGATGAAGAAAAGCTCCCCTTACCACCACCACATCACCACCACCCTCACTGTAGTAACCATTGGGGCTAACTCTGTGACCAGAACATGAGTCTGTGTGTGTCCAACGTTTATTATAAGTTTCTAGGCTAATGGCAACATTGCTTTCTCTCTATTTACAATGTGTGTGCTAAGCAGCTAAGAACACATTGCAGACACCAAGAAGGCTGAATAAACAAGAAGAAATATTAATAGCTTGAAATGTTTTTAGCTATGGAGGAAGTTCAGCTTTTCCAATTTCAATGTGACTTGTTCTAGATGTCAGAATATACTATAAACCGGTTTCAGAATTCAGGTTCCAGTAGCGGGCCTAAAACCTACTAGCTTCAATGACATGTTGAACCAGACATTGACGATCTCTGAGGGACTTCACTTGTAAAATAGAGACTAAAGCTGAACTCCCAGAGTCATTGTGAAAGTCACATTAGATGAAGTATTTTGATAGAACTTAGAAACCATAATAAGCCAAAGATATAGTCCTTGTTATTTTATTGATTTGGCAATATAGAATAGGGTATAAACCTGGTGAGAGATGCTGTAAGGACTTTAGCTCTCAGGAAGGTTTCCTGCATAGAAGATATAGTTTTGGGATCAAGGTGGTTTGAAGAGCATCCTACATCAGTGCATGTTACCTTAAAGTGAAAGTTTTGTAGCATTTCACAGATATAATGATAGAATCCTACATTAATTATCTTTAACGCATCTGAAGTCATGATCCCAGCTGAAAATAGAAAATAAACCGTGGACTTACTTTCTAGAAAATACATTAATGGGCAGGCAATTCCTACATAAAATTGTGCAGATAATTTCAACACATTGAGACAGCTTTTAGGCTGTTTCAGAGTTTGTTGTTTGTTTTCTTGTTGTGTCCTCAGCCCTAGCAACTATCTTTGAACTCTCTCCTCTCCCAAAATTTAGTTCATGGACTATATATTTTATCTTAATGTTCCCATGGCATTCTCTTTCTTTATTTTAATGCTTCTATACCATCTTTTCCTTTGTCTTAATGTTCCTAGAGCATCTGTCTTTTATTGTAAAACATGCCAACTCCTTTTTAGATTCACAGTAGGAGAATACATAATACATCTATTAACTTTAGAAACAACATTAAATATAGAAAAAAGATAACTGCATCTATGCCATATATGTGTCTGTATAAAATTGTCGGATTCTTTTTAAAACTTTGTATCTCGGTTGTGTGTGTCAGGAAAAATGCCACCAACCATTTTTGGTCTCAGCTAAGAAGAGGAACTGCACAGAGAATGGCCAGGAGAGCTCTGAAGACCAGAGCGCCCCTAGGGGCCAGTGAGGGAATGGCACCAGCTCTGAAAAAACCTGACACCTGAAGTAACCAATGTTGGGGGAAGAATGGGTGGCCAAACTCTTGGGGGTGGGGGGGCTTCCATTCACCAGCTCCTCTTTGCTTGTTCAACAA
Source organism: Muscardinus avellanarius (assembly GCF_963383645.1). Classification (NCBI taxonomy): domain Eukaryota; kingdom Metazoa; phylum Chordata; class Mammalia; order Rodentia; family Gliridae; genus Muscardinus; species Muscardinus avellanarius. Next base: position 102,384,911 of record NC_137795.1, read on the forward strand.
AAGCCTTTGCATGGGGGCATTTCTCTCCACAAACTCAACAATGATTGAAGCATTCTGAAGCTGCAAGCTTGTGCCTCTCTGCCTGAGACCCCCTGCCCTGAGGCTTGCTGATCCAACTCCCTGTCCTCATGATCCCTCCCCTACCCCTTACGCCAGGCTGTAGAGTGTAGGGTCTCCCCAGAGCCCCTTCCTTGCTGCTTTTCAAGATCAGTACAAAGACTCTTATGTAGATTATTGTTTTGTTTTGTTTTTTTAACGATTCTTTCCAGGGGAAAAATATTATGTGTGTGAAAGTTGCCAAAAATATTAATATTGGGCCTTTAAAACATTTGGCTTTTGTTTTGATTTTAAGGAAAATTCTGGTGGTTGTCTCTTGGTTTCGAATAGCTAATCTTTGTGTAATTAAAAAAAATTAATGTCTTTTATTGTTTGGTTGGTTTTATTTCTCTCTCTTTTTAATTTTTGACAGTACTGGGGATTGAACCCAGAGCACTCTACCACTGAGCTAAATCCCCAGCTTTTGTGTGTGTGTGTGTGTGTGTGTGTGTGTGTGTGTGTGTACATTGGTGATTAAACCTAGGGGCATTCCACTTCTGCACCTATATCCTCACCCCTTTCTTATTTTTTCTTTGGAAACAGGGTCTCACTAAGTTGCTAAGGACCTTGCAAAGTTGCTAAGGCTGTCTTTGAACCCATGATCTTCCTGTCTCAGCCTCTCAAGTACTGGGATTACAGGCATCTACCACCACACTTGGCTCTATCCTTTTATTTTGAGACAGGGTCTTGCTAATTTTCTCATGCCAGCCTCAAACTTGTGATCCCCCTCTCTTTGCCTCCTAAATTGCTAGGATCAAAGGTGTGCACCATTGCACCCCATTTGTATTTTAGAAATGAAAGGGGCACTGAATTTTAATGATTGATTTGCTATCGCTTGTGATGATAAGGATTTCCACCTAGGTACCTGTAGAATTAAATGACTTTTTTCCTTTTAATTTTTAGAATTTTGTTCTTTGGATATTGTATTCAAGATTTTCTGAAAAAAAAATTGAGAGAGTAATCCAGAGCAGTCTAGATTGGTGATTCTTACTAAAGGTTTTAAGGCCAAGACCAAGGTGCCTTTAGAAAAATAAATTTTCAGGTACACTTATTTTTCAAGTCCCAATTCAGTCTCTCAACTCCCTCTGAAGTACTTCACTTTCTGTCAGTTCATAGGACTAATAGCTTGAGGCCAACCCATGAATCTGTAATCTTGTTTATCCTTTACCTTCTCTCCCTTCTTTTTTTTTTTTTTTTTTTTTTTTTGGTGGTACTGGGGTTCCTGGAAGCCCTTCTTCCTCTGGGCTACACTCCCAGACCTATTTTATATTTTTGAAACAGGGTCTCTTACGCCAGCGCGGCTGGCTTCGAACCTGCGCGATCCTCCTGTCTCCGCCTCCCAAGTGCGGGGATTACAAGCGTGCGCCACCATGCCCGGCTTTCTCTCCCTTCTTTCAACGAACTCCCTCCCAAGCTTCTGGACTGATCTTTCTAAAATTAAATATCTTCACGTGGCTTCCCTTTTGAAAGCCTTTTTTAGCTGCTCAATGTCGTCAGAATATAAGTGCAGGGTAGATAGCACTGGGGAGCGTCCTCTGATCCCTTAAAAATATCAGAGACTCACTAGATATTGTCTTGATTGCTAAACAGTGATAGGCACATGCTATTCCAAGAATGCCAAAGTCATCACAGTGATGGAGGACGAGAACAAGTGAAACCTGGCCGTCCCCAGGAATAAGCCGTGGTGGGGAGGAGGAGCAGTTCAAGACATGGTGCCCTTCATCAGATCTCCCATTTGATTTTAAAATCATGTGATGTATTCTTTAAATTAAACATGTTCTTTGTAGGATAAAAGTAAGGAACACTCAGGTTATCAAATGTGATGTACGAAACCCTAGCTGCTCTGACCTCTGCTTCGTGTCCTCATATTCTGTACGAGCTGTTACTGCATGGAGCCATTGAGGTAGTAGGTATTGAGTCAGGCCTTCCAACAGAATACCTTTGCCACCAGGTCTGCCTGAATTACCCTTCCTTGTGCCTCAGGACTCAGGGCAGGCCAATGTTCTTCTGCCCTTCCGTTTCCAGGTCAGGTGTCTCTCCTGGGGGCACCTGGTGCTGTTCTGTATTTACGATCCCCATCCAACACTCTGAGAGTATCTGGGTACCCCCCGTCTCCCTAAGGGCAAGGGCACCTCTCTTCTACTTTTTATCCACAATGCATGATATGGTGGCAGGTACTTGGTAAGAAAGAAAAGAAAGAAGGAGGGAAAAGAGATTGAGGTAGCAGGCTCAAGCTGAGCATTATCTGAGAGTTGCAGAAGAGAGGCAAAGAAAGAATCAAGAAATGGAAATGAGAAAACTTATTTGGGGGCAAAAGGAGAAAAGTTGGACAATTGGGCTTATCTAAGATTTCCAGATTCCTAGTTCAAGGTCATTATTTAGCAGGGCTGGCTAATAATGCACTAAGAAAATATCCACCTACCTCTTTTAAAAATAAGTATCTCCAACAATGTCTGGAATTTTTTTATATCACTACATGGCCTGGAATTTTAGGAGTTGTGAATAATCAAATCCCCTGCTGAGGCTGGCCATTTATACCTCATGGAGAAACTGCCCTAATGAGATTTTTCTAACTTACTGGCTGTCTGAGCTCATTGCCTTGAAAGAAATTCCCTGAGGAGGCAGGCATCGTAGAGCCTGGGGAACAACTGGTTTGAGGGAGCTGGGTGTGCATCATGCAGGGAAGGGAGGGAAAGATAGTTCACCCCTATAGCAAGTGGGGATCATGAGAAGCCATTTTCAATCCCAATCGAGACCTTCTCTTTTCTTCCCCAAATGCCAGACTTACAAAGCAGTGAATTTGCCAGAGAAGGCTCCAGTGGTTCTTGATAAATGTTGCTCTGATTCTCCACATGGGGCCAGGGGTTCTAAACAGGGCTGCTCATCAGAATTTATGACAAGTCTTTGTCATCACGCACATGTGAAGGTCATCCCTGGGTAAGTTGGGGTCAATTTGTTTTTGGTTTTTCTCAAAAAGAAATCTCTAGGCATTTATAATATGTGGCCCAAGGTGAGGAATATCTGGTCCTCTAAAAGACTTAACTTCTCAGGGTTTACTTTATGTCCTAGGCTCTGCATTTTCTCAGGAAGATTAACATGGGGAATTTTCATTCTCTTCAGAACAGTGATTATGTAACAGTGGTGCTCCTTACTTTGCCCTTTGCAAGGTTCAGTCATCTCTCTCTGCCTGGAATTCTAAATTCTAAAGAGACATTATACTTCAACTATTAAAATGTTAACTGTGCAATTTTTGTTTTTTAGATTTATAGAATCCAGAGCATCTGGTGACCTTCAGATTACATCAGAATGTGTAACACTCCTTATTCTTTAATTCTGCGTACCAACTAACGCAAAATGTGTAAACCATTGTGAGATTTGACTTGTAAGAAAGTAATATGTCTATCTAAAGAAATACGGAAACCAGCCCCAATAGTTAAGGCCTATTGCAATGTTTGGACAGAGAAGAAGAAAAAAGGAGGTGTACCATCCAGTATGTGGTCTTTCTGCACACTGTCCCTGGCACCTCATTACCCCTTTCATGTGCCTGAGTTCCCAAAGATAGAGCTTTGAGGATGACAAAACCTCTATCTTCTCAGGATGCTGACCCTTGAATAAAACTCATTTTCTTCCCCCCAACCCTTGTCTCCTGAGGAATGGCTTTTTAGCAGTGAGCAGCCAGACCTGGTCCTAACAACAATTACCCATTCCCACAGAAATGTGACTTACTCTATGTGCCAATAAGAAAACAACTACTAAAAAGTAGTACTGATTACCAAAACTAGAGAAGAGACATCAGCTCAGTAGCTGGGAGTAGGAGATAGAATATATCTGATCTGCCCATAGTTCTAGGGCCCTCCCATTTTAACAGGGAAAGATTAGCTGGGCTACATAAAGGCTAGTTCAAAGCCTGGAGACAGGAATTTATCATAGATGCCTAAGAAAGAAGCCTGGAATCTAGCACATCACTGTTAAGAGAGAAGTGGCTCATGTTGCAATGTGGAGGTGTACGTCCTAAGGTAGAGCCTATGTATACTTCAAACCCAGCATAGTCTTTGCTAGCTGAATGTCTTTGCCAAAGTGCTGAATCTCTCTTGACCTTACAGCCACCATTGTTGAAGTGATGATCATTTTATTTTCTAATAGAATATCTATGAGGATGAAATGACACAATGCTTTGCCATCTAAAATGTGGTCTACCAAATCACCACATAAGCCTCACCAGGCAGCTTGCTGGAAACGCAATGTCTCAGGTCCCACCCCAAACTTGCTAACAGAATGTGCAGTTTATCAAGATCTCCAAAGTGCTGATAAATGCACGTGAAGTACACACAGTACAAACTCGGCAGAAGCTATTTTTACCTACGGGGCTCCTCGGTTCTCCTCAATCCTTTCCCTTCCTTTAATGTCTGGCCCTTATTTCACAGGCAATTGGTTAGGATTCCTGAACAAAGCTGTACAGCATGGAAGATCACTTGGGTCCTCAAATAGCAATGGTGCTTGAGTTGTCCAGAGTTCTTGAGGAATAGTGATGTGTAGACAAATTCTTCTATCAGAGGTAGAGAATATTTTAAATGGATCCCATGTCATGTCTGGTGCTGTAAACTACATCTTAATCTTCTTTCTCACTCTCTGGATCTAATCCATCACCCAGAAGTGATGATTCCACCTTTGATAAATCTCCCGATGCTGGTTCCCTCCCCCAATCTCCCCATCACATTTGTCAGTCTCCCACTGTCTCATGCTTGCTGGACTGTAATAGTTGCCCGACTGGTCTCTCCACATTCTCTCTAATACTCTCAAATCAGTTCTCTGCCATGAAAGTAGAGTTGATTAAAAAAAAAAAAATAGGTCAAGTTTAAGATCTGTGTAAGATCTTCAATAGGGCCAGCAATGCTCTGCATGGTTTGGGATGGATCTGCCTGGACAACTTCATCTGGAGGCACCTAACCCAGTTCCCTGTGTTCTAGTTAATCTCCCTTTAGTTACTAGACCTTGAGAAGGGTCTCTCTGTCTCAGGGACTTTGAATCTGCGTTCCCTCTGCTTAATGTCCTCCTTTCACCTACAACCCACTCAGATCTCAGCTCAGAGACCAGACTTCCCTAGAAGCCGCCTCTGCCTCCCAGAGGGACCAGTCTCCTGTCACAGTACTCTGCCCTGTTCCTTGCCATGGGGAAAAATAATGCTAATCAACTTGTAATGAAATAACTACTCATATCCTCATTTAATTAATGTAAATCAGTCTCTGAACCATTAGACCTGAACACTACTGTCTCTGTGCTTCACTCAGATCATGGTGGCTGCGTTTCTAACACCTAGGACAGTGTTTAGTATTAATTATCTGTTTAATGAATGGATCGGTGAAATGCTTCTAAGAAAGAAAAGGGTAAAGAAGGGCTTGAGGAATTCATTTCTCAGAGATGAAGATGAGACATGAAGTTTGGAGATAAATATGCTCCTGCTGAATGGCCAGAGTAGTAGACTAGTCTAGCAGAAGACTAGAAAACTGGACGTGAAGAAATCTCAAACACAGAAGGTGGTAGTTCTCAATCCTGGCTGAACATAAGAGCTCTACAAAGACTTTCTTAAAAATTCAAAGGCCAAGTCAGTTGCAGTGGCTCACACCTGTAATCCCAGTACTTGGGAGGCTGAGACAGGAGGATCAAAGGTTTGAGGCCAGCCTCAGCAACTTAGATCCTGTTTCAAAACAAAAATAAACAAATAAAAAAGGGCCAGGGTGTATCTTGAAGGTATAATTCCCCTATGTTCAGTTTCCAACACCAAAAACAAAAACAAAAGCAAAAGCAAGCAAATAAACAAAAAATCCAAGGCCAAGGCCTCAGCTTCAAACATTCCAATGTACTAGGCTTAGGTTATAGCATAGGAGCTGATTTTTTTTTAACAGTGTCTCAGGTTTCTAATAAGCAGTCTTAGTTAAAAACCACAGATCTCTCAGGTGGTAGGATCTGCTCAAGATCTAACAGCTATTTAAGTTCAGAGTCAGAACTAAAATCTAAACCATCTGACTCTCAGACTTTAATTTCTACCTACCTGAGAACCTATAAGAGGTAGTACTATAGTGCCTGTTGCTCTGCCTAAGCCAGGTAGACATTGAATGAAAGAGGTAATTAACTCCTACTCATAGAATTATTGGAAAACCTCAGGAAAGCATGACTTTCATGGCTGAGCAATAAGGCATCTCAGGGTCATTCAAATATCCCCAATTTTTTATTGAGTTGAACTAGCTCCATCCTTATGTGATTTGACCTTTCTATAGTATGTGTACCTTGTGAATAGAGGAGTCTTTTTCCCTTAATTTTGAATATCCTGACATGGTGCCGCTAGGCTGTTCTCACAAAATCTCAGAAGATAAATAGAAGGAATGTATAGGATCAGGGAGCCCAGTGATTTACTCAGATCCTAAAAGATCCACAGAGGAAATCCTAGACTGACTGAGAGCCAAGTGCTGTCAGACTTATTAATATAATCAGCTATTAAAGTATTTATTTATCTAAGCAAAAGCTCTGCAAGCTAATTAATTAGGTGACAACTGAATTTATCAAAACAACACATTTTGTATTTTTATGATTTTAAGACTTCCAAGTAACAGAAACACAGAAAAAAATAATTTCTTATCTTTTGGTAAATTTGGTGCATTGTGAAAGCACAGTCTTTAAAATCTTGGTGACAGGTTTGGGAGCCTGTGAGCTAATCAAAATTGACATACTAGCAAGTAAGAGCAACAAAAATGTTCCATCAATTCAGGGCCAAGACTCAAGGGCTAACATCAAAGAATAGGTGCTGTTCGTTGATGTTCTTTTCTAGCTAACCCCTTTACAGCTATATCTTTATTCTCCCCTTTCCTCGATCGAGATAGAATATTTAATGGTCAAGAGTCTTCTCTTTGGGCAAAGTGACTTTGACCTTAGGAAAAATAAATAAATAAAATGGCAAAAATGCTAAAGAGGAAGAAAGAAAAAATAAAAGAGAAAAAAGAAAGATGGGTGGGGGTACTTAGCTAGAATTAAATTTTTTCTAGTCCTGAGGCAAAGGTAGAAGTGTGTGTGTGTGTGTGTGTGTGTGTGTGTGTGTGTGTGTGATACTTGAGATTGAACCCAGGGGCATTGCTACATTGCTAAGGCTGTCGTTGAACCTCTGATCCTCCTGTCTCAGTCTCCCAAGTACTGGGATTATAGGTGCACACCACCACGCCCAACTTGGTAGGAATGTTTCAAATAGCACTTAGACTATCTGGGTTGTCAGACCATGTTTATACACAGTTAGTCCTGCCCAGAAGAGCAAATGACACACAGAGATTAGTAGATTTAATTGCTTAGCACCACCCACCTGACCTCTTAGGCCAGAACACTATCTATGTTGAAAATACATAAAATCTCCAAGTAAGTTTGAGAAAAAAGAAGGTTGAAAAAGAGCACGTTTGAAGAATGTCCAGCCACCCTCAGTTTGTTCATGTTCTTACATTTTCTCCACTTCTAGTAAATCCCCATCTTACCTGACTACCTCCTAAATGTCTTTCTGGTCTTTATATGGTTCCCTCATCATGGTCAGCCTTCATGCTCAGACTGAGCATCATGAGGCAGAAACTCCCCCTGTGCACCCCAAGCCTGCCTCTAACACACTCACACTGTTTCCCAGACAGCAAACCCTACTGTGTGGGGACATGGACTCTTGATACAGGAGAAAACTGAATCTATCTATCTATCATCTTGCTCTTTTTCTTTGTCTTTTTTTTCCTGGAAAAGCATAACTTTTATGCATGAACAATGAATCATTTTAGAGTCAATATATTCTTAGTACTGCATAGAGAGAAAACTAATCCCATCTTTGTGTGTTAGCTTTATATAGTTTGAGCTACCTCATCTAAATACAAAATTATAGAAATGAGAGAGAGATGAAGTGTCCCTACCTAGGCTGGAGTTCTTTTTCCTGTTCTTTTTCTGTGTATACCACAGTCTTTGGTATAGCTCAACTTTCTGACCCAAACTACTCATATTACTTTCTTTGGTATAATCCAATTTTCTGACTCAAACTACCCCTTTTCCTAGTACATGCTGAGCTACTCCTATCCTGATCTATTGTGCATAGAGTACAAATCTCCGGTAACCCAGTTCTTACTTGCCATGCAAAATTCTTCTTTTGCTGTTTCTTTTATCCCCATATGTATTCAACCTCTTTTGGCTATTTTTAGCTCACCAGGACAAAATTTTAATAATCCATGAATCACCAAAATTTTAATCATCCATGTAGCTATACTGGTTGAATATATGTGCTCAAAGTACTCATTCTGTTGCACATAAAGGAGAATTTGATCCCCTCCCCCCATGGGAGACTTTTATGTCTACTGCATACTTCTAACAGTCTACCTTACCACTCCAGGTCTCTGAAGGACACCAGAGAATGGAAGAACCCTGGCCTAAGTAGGTTTACTGAAATTTGCCACATCCTGCTACATCCCAAACATCCTTCCACAAGGTCCCCAATAAAAAGTCAGGCAACTGACCCATTATTTCCAATGAACTTATATTGACACTACACAAAAGAGAATCGTAAAAGGACCCAGAGATAGACTCAGAGTACAGAGGCTTCTCTTGAACATCCCCATTATGAAGAGCAGGTACTTTATATAAATTACCAGAGATTTTACAAATGTACAAGGTTCCTGATATCAAGAACTCCTTCAACATTTTTGTGAAAAAAAATCCACAGTTCTCTGGAAAATTGCTCTTTTTTTCATCACACTTCATCTCTGACCCCCTGATCCCATGCTTAATTCCTACCCTGGCAATTAGGAGCCTGCAACTTTTGGAACCTGTAGGTCATGTATTTCTTGGATAGCCTCAGTGTGGTCTCCAGCACCATCAGCCCAGGCTACTCTTCCTTCTCTTTAATCCCTTCCAAGAAGAATCACCTGTAGCAGTTTCTGTTGGAGGATGGTGTTATCACGAGCATTTGTACGGTTCCCAACACGAAGCTTGAGGGGGCGGTAGACACAACACATGGTGAAGCAGATCATGTAGAGGATGTACAAGGCACCCAGGATGCAGAAGTACGGCCGCCCATATTTCTTCCACTTGAAGCTCACCAACTCCTTCACTGGCGTCTGTTCTAGAATTTGGCGAGCCTGCCATAGAAGGAGAGTATAGCTTGGAGTGACCAGCATGGCAGGAGTGTTGAGCTTCCCACTGGGTCCCAGAGAAGCAAAGTAGTAATTGTCATCACTATTATTCAATTAGTCATTTCCTTGACAAAAAACGTATTCCATTTTTGCTATATGCTAATCTTTGTACTAGTACCACAGATAAAGTTTGATGGAAACAAACTCAAGGCACCTTAGGACGACTACAGTTCTAGGAGATAAGAAGTAGTTGGTCAAGGGAAGAGAGTTAGGAAAGATCATTCCATGAAGTAGCAGCAGTCTCCAGGCAAAGGAGAATATGAGAAGTCATTCTTCATTTGCAGATGAGGTGTGGTTGGGACTATGAAAGAATCTTTTGGGACTGATGAACAGAAGTAATAATAGGGAAAAGTAAATAAAAGCCAGGTCATAGTTAACCAAGAATGCCAATGTCAAAAGTCCAAATTTATTTTATTTTTTTCTGACTGTAATGGAAAGCAATTGGGAAGTCCAAGCAAGGAAACAATCCAGTTTGCTCTAGAAGTACTGTTAGACTGGAGAAAAGCAGTATAGCAGGCGTTAGAATATGGAAAGAATATAAGCCAGCTGGGATGGTGATCTGATATAAGTAGAGAAATGTTGATGGATGGGACGGGTACTTGTGAAATTTTGAAAAGCAGATTGAAGGCAAAGCTGAAAGGTTTGATTAACCATTAGCAGAAAAAATAATTGTCCACTGAGGCTCAAGGGAAGGAGAGAGACAATGGACAGTTTCCAGAGATGCTTGGCAGTTCAAGGAAGGAAGTTGAAGAGGACCCAGCCAGGGAGACTACTTTTTGCTATAACTTAGAAGTCTGATTGTTCTGATGGAACTAAGGGTACAGGTACCAAGGAGTCTAAAAGAAAAAAGGCTAGATGGGAAGGGTTAGAAAAGGGGAAAATAGCTGACACAGATTATATATATATGTGTGTGTGTGTGTGTGTGTGTGTGTGTGTGTGTATCACATGAGAATACTGAGAACTAACTAACTGATATCAAAGACCAAGAAAGCGTGGTGGCAAAATCTGTACAGAGGGAGTGGAATGAGGTTTTAATTCCTACAAAAACTTGCTCAAGATTTATCTTCTCCCAGGGTTGTTTTCTGATGAGGATCACACAAACTGGCTACTCAGCTTGTTTTCTGTTTGTTAATATTCTTTTTTTCTCATATCATTCAGCCCAGTACTGTTAGAAATATGTATTGTCTGGAAAGCTCTTTTTACTACTCTTGACAGTGACTCTAAACTTTGTGTGTGTGTGTGTTTTACTGGGAATTGAACCCAGGGGGATTCTACCTCAAGCTATTCTGCCAGCCCCTATTTATTTTTTAAACAGAGTCTCACCAGGTTGATGAGAGTCTCACTACTTGCTGAGACTGTCCTGCAATCCCCCTGTCTCAGCCTCCCAACTACTGGAATTACAGTCATGCACCACCATACTCTGCTCCAACCTCTTTTTGAAGATCCAGTGGGAGAGTGTCTTTGCTGACAACTTCTCTGGTCCATTCAAATCGGATTGACCTCATCTCCATTTTGCTGTTCCTGTGCATGCTTCACATCCCTCTAATGGTACAAGCTGTACTCTATTAATTATTTAGAACAGGGACCAGAAATTGAGGAAGTTGACTGAAAGTTATCTATTTCTGCATATTTAGTTCCGTGCACAGGGTCTGGGACACAGCAGGTTCTCAATACATGGAGGAGAAAACAAAAGAAAGAAAGGGAGGGAGAGAACAAGGGAGAGAAGGAACTCCTGTTTGGAGAATTCCTCATCAGAAGTTACCATGGGGAAAGTAAAAAGGGACCAGAGCTAAATAGATGGAGAATGGCATCAGGAGATGAGTGTTGACTGTTTTTTTCCCCACAAGTCCTGAAAGATCATGCTCAGCTCCACCTTTTGGAAGGTTAGAAAGTGTCTGGGGCTCAAGATTTCGGCAAATGGAGAGGTGCTGTGTGGACACTAGGGCTCTCACACAATGGTCCCCAACCTTCTCTGATGTTCATACCTCCCGCTTCTTGGAGGACACCACGAGTTCTAGAAAGGACAGCTCCTCTCCCCAGGAATCGATCTCCGTGAGGTCATAGAGGGTGGATATCAGGGGCCCGTATGTCCACTGGATGTGCTTCCTCTTCTGCATCAGGTGCTGGAACATCTGAGAGAGCGTGGGGGCGAATCAGAAGCCAGCCTGGGAGATGCAGGTCTGGGAGGACGGTGCCTGTGGGTCAGGCCAGCTGCTCACTTCTTGGACCAACAGATAGTGGGGAATCAGTCACCTTCTGTTTACATTGACTGTTAGACCGTCGTCTTTGTTTCCCACAAACCTGTAAAGCTCTGAAAGAGGAAAACAGGTGATGGGAGCAAGACTTGGGGTTACCATGGTGCATATGCTAAGGTGAGAAAGCTTCAAATTCTCCTGATGGGAGAACCCAAGGCTGAATATTATAGTTATGGGGTAGGAGGTAAGGGACACTCTCATTTTGGGGTCGTTTGAAAGGGGTCATTAGCAAGATGATGTAGACCCGGGAGCCCTCACCACAGTGTTCCCCTCCACTCCAGCCAGTTTGAAGGGGGTGAGGCCCTGATGGTTGGGCACGAGCTCCAGAGGCTGCAGGTGGTCCCCTCCATCATAGGACAGCAGCAGGTTGTACATCTGGCAGGCAAAGGTTTTGTTGGGCTGCAGGATGAGGATATGCAGCACTGTGTTTCCTGGGGAGGACATGCAAGTCAGGTGGCCACAGGACTAATGTCCCTGAGGGTCCCAGCCACACCCTGGGGTCAGCCTGTCCCAGCTCCTCCCTCCTGTCCCCTACTGCATCCCAGGGCCTGGTCCTGGTCTCAGCTCTCACCCAGGGAGTCCTGGGCCCGGATGTCAGCTCCATGCTCAATGAGCAGCCGCACAAGCTCCTCGTTGCCCACACAGGCAGCAAAGGACAAAGGGTGCTCCCCTGAGAACACAGGAGACATGGCAGGTGAGGGCAGGTCCAGGCTGAGAGGGCAGCATCTCCCGGAGGGCTGCCTCCTCCTCCCACATCTCAGCTCAGGGCTGGGGATACTTGTCCAGCAGAACCAGAGGAAAGGACAGTGAAGGGGGTCATGGGAACTGGCTTTGGCCTAAGTCCTAAAGGGCTGTCCCCAGCTCCCTAGTGACCCTCTTGGTTCCTCCCGGCTCTGCACCTCCCCTTCCCCAGCATGGCCGGGCCCTCACCATAGTAGATGAGGTTGTGGTGGCTGTGTTGGAAGGCGGTGCCTGTAGCTCTGGCAGAGACGCTGGCCCCACGCGCGAGCAGGGCACGCACCAGGTTCATGTTCTGGTTCATGACAGCGATGTGCAGTGCAGTCTGACCTGGTCCAGAGACAGCTGTCAGTCACTCTTCTGTCTCTTCCTCTTTTGTTGCAGGGACACAGCATGCCCAAGAACTCCTTGCAGGAGTTCTCTGACAAGTCCTCATCTAGCCCTTGACCTGGGCTCCCCAGAGTAGAGTAGCTAGGAACTGAGAACAACTAGTTTCCAGGCTGCCCAGGTCTTTGTCCCTACCCCTTGGCTATTGGGCACAGGTAAGGGAGGGGATTACTACAAACATAATTTCTCTAATGTTGCTAGGAGAGAAAGAGGTAAAGATATGTCCTCAAGTGTTATGAGAGGGTCAAGGGCATGGTGCCTCAGGCCTATAATACCAGAGCTTGGAAGGATCACAGGTTTGAGGCTATCCTCAGCAACTTAAACTCAGCAATTTAGCGAGACCCTGTTTCAAAATAAAAAATAAAAAGGGCTGGGAGTAGGCTCAGGGGCAGAATACCCCTGAGTTCAATCCCTAGTACACACCAAAAAAAAAAATTACCCATGGATAATATAGGACTCTTGAATTTCTCCCAGCTCATGAGACTCCTTCTTTCAGACCCTTCATTTTTCCCCCAAGCCCACCCTTCATAACCTTGGTTTTAAGAAACAGTGGAAGGCCATCCTTTACTCGTTACCACCTCCTCACCTACAAATGGCTCGCACACAATGGGCTCCCGGATCAGGTTTGGGGCAGCCTCCATCAACACCATGGCGGCCTCCAGGTTGTCATAGAGGGCTGCCACATGCAGCGCCGTCTCCCCTAGGGCTCCTGGAGAGGAATAAGACAGCAATGCCAAACACTTCCCATAGTCCCTCTAGGAAGGAATGCTGGATCCAGACACACCTCCAAGCCCCCCTTTCAAAATCCCTCTGAGCCCTGAGCCAGCATGTCCTTCTGCCCCGCCAATCTCCCATTCAACTCTGATCTCACCTCTTTGTCGAAAGTCACAGTTTTGATCCAGCAGAATTCTCTTAAGTGTACACAGGTCATTTTCCTTGGCTGCCTGAAGCAGTGGAGAGTCCCAAATCCTGGACAAACAGGAAAAAAACTGTCACAGAGAGAGGCCATGTGCAGAGTGGACCGGAGGCATTCTCTAGGACAGACACAGCTATACTGTGTGCAGTAACGGGTGAGCTTTGTCACTCTGGCTGTTCTGCGGGACTGGAGGGACTGAGGGGAGACTTGGACAGGACTGTTCTCCACGCTTCCCTGGCTTCTCACGTGATTCCTGACAGGGAATCCCTTCTGTGCATGGCAGGCCTTGTGGCCCTTGCAGGGGTGAGGGAGTTAATGAAAAGGCTCAGTTCCTGCAGGAGGAGAGCCTGAGGTCTGTAATCAATGGTCATGGTGTCCATGAAAAGAGGTTCTTGGGCCTGGCCAGCTTCGTCTAAGCTGAGCAAATGTCTCTGATAACTGGAGCTTGTGGAGCAGGAGGTATTTCTATTGGGTTGTCCAGGCTCCCGGGCCTACTAAGCCTGTTTTCTGTAGCCAAGAGGGGGGAATTTGGAAACCAGAACAGCGGAGGCGGACTGGACCAGCTGTTAGACCTTAGGAAATCTGTGGGAATCGTGAGCTTCTGAAGTTCTGACTACTCCTTTGGGCTGTTTAGATACTCATCTCTGCTGCGGGGGGAGTTAGTGAGTTTGAGGTGGACTCTGGGATGCATATTCCTCTTGTACTTTCCCCTTCGATGCGAGACTGTAAACACATTGTTTATGACTGAGAAGTGGTGAGCACCGAGTGGCTCTGCACAGGAAGGGACCCCTGTGGGTTCATCTTTGCTCTTGCGTCTGCCTCTGTCTGTCTAGATCTGAACGGAACAGAAGATAAAGCTGGAGCTTGTCCTGCTAGACAAGGTAGTGTTGACTCCAAGGGCAAACAGAACCTGACAGGTGGAGGGTTATGAGAACACAAGAGACAGACAAACCGCTGAATGGTTCTTCCAAATCCTCTCTTCCAATGGCTCTTAGAGCCAGGAGGAAGAAGTTTCCTGGTTAAGGAGGGAGATTTTCATTCCAGGTTATGCATACACTTGCAGAGTGAGGGGTCAGCCCCTGCCTTTTATACCCAGGCCCTCGGTCCTGACCTACACAGAGTGGCTGGGGCTGGATTTCAAGATTGACTCTGTACGAAGGAACATCTGCCTCTCTCTTGGCCTTACCACTGCTCTGCTCAGAGACAGAAGACCACCTTAGTCCCTCAATAATGCAGGGGGTGGGGGGAAGGTCAAAGCTTCCATTGCAGAGCCTGGCGGGAGCTTGGTGCTTGAGCGGAGCACCTTACCAACAGGAGGGCTCAGCACAAACTGCAAATGCAGGAGCCCTTTTTCCTAAGTATTAATAATTTTAAGACAGGGACAGCAGAGAACTGAACCAAGTACAAGTAAGTCTCTTGGGACCCATGGCAGGGATGACGTGAAGGGGTGGCTGCATCAGACATGGCTGTCTGCTCGCCCCATCCCCAGATCTTAAGTGGGAGGCAAGCCCCCTGACACTTCGAGGCTGAGGCTGACCTGCAGGATGGGTCCTTGCCCCCTTCCCAGGCTGCTCTTGCCGGGTCTAGACCTCAGAGCTAAGCCATGGACTGTTCTCCACTAGATGGCCAGCCCACTCCAGGTAAGGCCCCAGGAGCAGCACAGCCCCACGCCTACCCCATGTCCTCAGTGCCACACACAGTACATTCAATAGCAGGCAGAAGCTAACACAGGGCTCCTCAACAGCATCCTGTTTGCCCTCCTCAGCTGATCACCTCCAGGCACTACATCAAACAATCTCTCCTCCTTTCTCCAGGATCCAACTGTCACTCAGACTGATGGCAACACCTCACTCTTCTACCAAGTCCTCTAAACAAACAAAGGCACTTCAAAACCTGTGGGCTCGGATGCCTTCCCCGGAAACCTACTTCTGCCTGCCCTTCTCTCCCCTGTGCCTAGCTTTTTCTCTCTGGTCTCTCTTGGTCCCCTTCCATGAGGCAGGCAGATTTCAGTCTGGACTGACATTCTGCCTCTGCCTTTACAGCTACATTCAAGGTCTCCCTGCAGGGGCCAACGCCACACCCCCTGCTACCAGCAAGAAAGGCCAGCTGGGATGTTGTAACGGGTGGGCTGGAAAGGAAGAGCATACCCAAGAGACAGGCACTGAATTCTAGGGTGCTCCATCAGGGAAGCAGCCCCAAGAGTCAGAGCTAGTGCATTACGGGCACCCTGGAAACCTACCTCTTTTGCTGCCGCATGTAGATCTGGTCCAGGTGTTGGTTCCAGTCTTGCTCTCCAACCAGCCATGAAGTGAGAAGCTTCTGGAGTTGGATCCAAGGCCCTTTTGCCCCCATGTCCTCTGGCAGGCACTGGCAGAGCATGAGCAAAAGGAACAGCTGGGGAGTGGGCAGGGGTCTCGTGTTGAGTGTGTTTGCAGTGTGCAGTGTGTGGTTGTGGATGTGAGTATGTGTATGTGTTCCAGAGGGACTGGCCATCCTGCCCTGGGAGAGGTACTTTCCCTAGAGGGGGAGGAGTTCTTTCAAGAGCTGAGCCTGGGGGCACAGAGCCACCTGGGAGCTGGGAGGGGGAAAGGGAGGGAATTTTTCAGCTCCTGGCAGTGTGTGGCTGAGACCAAAAGAGGCTGAGGAACTTGGAGAGGGAGCAAGGATAGACCCTGGAAGGCGGGTCCCCCTACCAAGCCGTGCAGGATACAGGGGAGTAGGAAGTAAACACTCCCATCTCAGCAATGTGACAGATCCTGACTAAAATCCTGCCTCTTACTACCTACAAAATGAGCCTCAATCTTACATCCAAAGTAGAGGTAACAAACTCTAACATGGGAGTATATGTATAGCATATGTCACAAGAGCTCACCCGCTGTTGATTTTCTTCCCAGAGATGGGCTCTAAAGCCCCCAGGGATGGCTTTGCTGAAACCCACCCATTTGGCCTTAGTCTTATGGGTTCTCAGCTCCGGAGCCCCCCATGGAACCCACTCAAAGGAGGTGGTGCACATCTGTAAGCTTAGTACTCAGGAGGCTGAGAACAGACAATCACAGGTTCGAGGCTGGCCTCATCAACTTAGCAAAATACTCAGCATTCTGTTGAAACCCTATTTCCACAGAAAAAGGGCCGGAAGTGTCACTAAGAGGTAGAATACCCCTGGGTTTGATCCTTGGTACTGAAAGCAAAAATAAAACAAACAACAAAACAACAACACAAAAGGTCAGAGTATTTCTCATGCTCTCCTTTCCAGGCTACCCTTCTTTGTGAGAACTCCCCTTCCTCTGCCAGTTTCTAAGCACAGGCTGAGCCCAAGTGTCAGGGATGTAGGGTTATGCATCACAAGAAACCACCAGGGGCCCTTTTGTTTCCAGAAGTGTGAACAGCAGGAGCCCAGCAGAAGTGAAGGACAAGAACATCATGGGACTCTTTCCAGGAATGAGACATCAGGAAGAATGAGTAATGATAAGACAGTGTTGTTTTATTGTCTAACAGCTTGTATTTATTGTCCTAAAGAGGCATATCAATGCTGTTGAATCGCAATCTCAGTCGTTGAATGGACCTGCGAGGTCAATGGGAAGGGGACAAGAGTTCTCTGTTTTCTCAATGAAAGGCAGTGCCCAGAGGAAGTCAGACACTCTGACACAGGGGACAGGGGCTTTTAAATAAAACTGGAATTGAAGTGTGGATCTCAGCTTCCAGTGGATCACTCTTCAGAACGTGTTACTTCTTGGGAACCTTCTGGCCATAAAGCTATGAGAGACTTGGTTGAGGGTATGCTGAGGACTCTCCCCTTGGGAGTCTTTGGGAGCCAGCGACTGTTCCCCTTCTCTTGCTGAAAGAAAGGACTCTACTCCAGAGATTGAAGGCTGCTCTTATAACCTTTGGAGAAGGACAAGAATTGAAAAAAAATTAAATAAGGAAAGGAAGAGTAGGTGCTTTAGACATGAGGAATCGGGTTCTCACTCAGGGAGTTGGGAGGGGTCACCTTGTGGGCATTTTTCTGCCTCACTGGGAGTTGGGGCGGTGTGGGTGGTAATAGTTTCTGAAGCCTGGGGACCTCCAGTCTAAGGAGATGGAGGGAGTGATAAGGTTGAGGTGGGGGTTGTAGATGCGCTGATAAGCGGGGGTCAGCCCAGAAAGGGAGCACTTGCCAAGGAAACCCATAAAGCTAGTCCTCCAGGGGGTGGGGGCAGGGAGGGGCTGGCAGCTGAGAAGGCTGGCCCGGTCACAGCCGCACAGAGCAGGTGTGCAGGGACTGGCCACCAAGGGCAGTGGCCATGGGTCGGGGAAGGAGGAGGGGGCAGTGTTCAAGTCTCTATCCCTGCATCTTCAGTCTCTGCCCTGCCTTTCTCTGCCTGCCTGTCCTCTTTGATGGGAGGGTCATGGACAAATAGCTAGGGTGGGGACCATGTTGTTTATCCACTCCAGCTGAAAGACGAGAGATTCAATGCTTCCTTCTCATCCCCTCTGACTCTCCTCCAAGTCTCCTGTGTCTTGGCAAGTCTATAATGCCTTCGGTCTCTTCTCTTTCTACTCAGTCCTCCCATGGCCTCCTGGGACAAGCACGCCTACAATTCAGAAAGTGTTCTTCCTAGCGGTGATGTCTCAAAGTCTAGGATGGCAGTAATGTGTCCCAGGTGCCCAGGAGAAGAACTAGGCTGGAAAAGCTCATTAGAGTGTCGGGGCTCTTTCACAACAAGCAGCCGGTAAGGAGGAGAAGGCATACCTGGATTTCAAGTTTTAGGAAATACATTGTCCCCCACCTACCCACAGCCATCTAGGAAAAGGATTAAAATACTCCATTTTGCTGGGCGTGGTGGCGCACGCTTGTAATCCCCGTGCTTGGGAGGCAGAGACAGGAGGATCGCGCAGGTTCGAAGCCAGCCACCCGTGCTGGCTTAGGAGACCCTGTTTCCAAATTTTAAAAAATGTAAAAATAGGTCTGGGAGTGTAGCCCAGAGGTAGAAGGGCTTCCAGGAACCCCAGTACCAAAAAAAAAAAAAAAAAAAAAAACCACTCCATTTTAAAATTTCAGTAATGAGTGTCATGGGGAGGCAGAATAATTAGTCATTTTTATACATTTTATATGTTTAGTTGTAAGACAAAGTTTTGAATTTTTTTATTGGTGTATTCTAATTGCATGTAATGGTGAGTTCGCAAGTTTTTAAGGGCTCGCTGATTTCCTGCAAGGATTTGCCTCTTTCAGCACTAAGAGTCAGGGAGAATGGAAGTCATGGTGGTCAGTATAACCCGGTTCTTTCCACTCCGCTCTGCCCCTCCTGCAGCTGACTTCCCCATTCATAGCTACAGAGCTGGAGATGGCTTCTCTTTGTGCCAAGGATCAAGAGGCCCCTCCCCGAAAATAGCCAGGAGGAGATTAGTGATTTTATTTGTTTCCATTCAAGCATGGTTCTCCTGATCCAAAGTTCAGCAGGTGCAGAGTAGAGGTGAACAGGGTCACCAGCTATCTGAATGATTCCTCCTCCCTCACCAGATGCCGTCGTGCACCACTCAGAGTCCTGCCACCTGGCTTGAATCACCAGGAAGTACGTAAGCAGTGAAATCTGCTGTATGTTGGACAGCCTCCTATGACGTGTCTGTTGGCATGGGTAACTTCCATAACATGGCATCTCTTCCTGATTTCCAATTTCTGCAAGTCGCTCTTGCAGAAGGGGGACACATGTTTCTGCATATGCTCTTGCACCTGCATTTTCACCTATCATTTGGGCAGAGCATGCATGGAGTGGTCATGCTGTCATGATAGCTCTGCCCCTTGCTTTTCATGGCTTATGTCTCTGTTTCTGGTTTTTCAGGAACAATCTTCACCTGTTTTGCTAGCCCACAACCCTCTAACCATCTCTACCAGGAAGCCAATAGGTCCATGTTCACCAGGTTTATGGGCAGGATGGCCACCGAGATGCCAAGAAAGATTTTATTCACTGATGAAATTATACATCTCCTGGCCCAAACATTTCTTAAAAGCCCACCTCTGGACAGTGCTGTACTGGGGTCACAGATTCAAATAATAGCATCCTGTTTCAATTTTTTTAAATGGGAACACTGAGGTTGTAGCTCAGTGCTAGAGTACTTGCCTAGAATGTCTGAGGACCTGGGTTTTATTCCCAGCAGAGAGAGAGGGAGAGAGGAGAGAGGAGAGGAGAAAGAGAGGAAGGGAGAGAGAGAGACAGACAGACAGAGACAGAGAGAGACAGAGAGAGAACGCCAGCCTTAGCTTTGAGGTACACAGAGAAAAATCAAGTAGGGGGGAATGAGGAGCTAATGGTTTCTTCTTGGGAATAAGACATCCTGCTTTGTCTCTATCTCTGTGTTCTCTGTGCACGAGTCTCTGTTTCTTTGTTTCTCTGTTTCTCTCTAATGCAAAACACAAAGAGTATGTGCTTTGGGGTACCCTCCCTATCTCCCATTCCATCCTCAGTTTTTGTTTTTATTTTGTGGTATTGGGGATTGAGCCCAGGGACAGTCTACCTCTAAGTTACACCCCCAGTCCTTTTTATGTTTTGCTTTAAAATAGTCTTTCTAGGTTGCAGAGAGTCTTGCTACATTAGTCTGTCCTTGAACCTGCAATCTTCCTGTCTCAGTCTCCAAGGTACTGGGATTATAGGCATGTACCACCATGCCTTTCTCCACCTTCAGTTTCTGACAGAGATGAGTTTCATACAGTGCACCAGGCACATGCTTAGGACTTGAGGATCTTTGTTGTCTGGTCTGGGCCTCATCTCTGTGAACCTTTCTCTTTAGAGAAAGACTGCATGGAATAATGGGAAGAGGTTACATTTAGACCAAGAAGAGCTCGTTGGGAGTCCTGCTCTGCCTGTTGGTAACTGTGTGATCTTAAGCAGGAGTGTTATTCCTTGTGAATCTGTTTTTTATCTGTAGAATGGGTAGGACAATATTATTACTTTGGAGTACCAGTGCTTATATGGATTCAGCGATGTAGTGAATGTGAAAGTCCTTTGCACCTCTTAAGTCCCTTTTGTTGCCATCTATAGGATAATCTATGATGGCCCTTCTAGAAACTTCTTCCATCCCTTGTTTGCTCCTCTCTGCTCTCCTGCCTGGCAATGGAATGTTCTAGTGAGTTGGAATAAGGGTTAGACCCATGACTGTGATGTCACAGAACACATGAAGTCAGAAGTTCTTTCTGTGGAGGAGAAAAGGCAGAAAACAGCACTGGAGAGGGAGAAAGGCTGGGACAGGGATGGGGAGGGGGCTGGGGGAAGCCCGCTTGGCCCTGGGGAGCAGGAGGGACCAGAGGCAGCAGGTGGGCAGGCCCATGACTCCCCTGGGCTCCCAGCTCTGCAGGGTGGCATTTTTGTCAGCCATCCTGCTGCTGCTGTGGGTGAAGGTGGTGAGATCTCAGAAGGGCAGCCCTGGCCCCAATGAGAGGCATCAGAAAGAGAAGACACCCTCCTCAGGTAGGTGGAAAAGAGGGAGACCATGTTTGGAGGTAAAGGTCAGGCTTGCCTGAGGTCAGACCCCAGGGAGCTGATCAGGTAAGGGTGAATCTGAGACGAGAGATAGCTGTGGCCCCTGTTGTCATAATGTAAAATAATAGTGTCATCTAGAAAGTTCTGGACCAGAGGTTTACTATTAACCATTTGCAATTGCATGGGACTTCCACATGGGTATGATATGGGTAAGCATGAGTATGTTTGCCAGGAAAAGGATTTTGGTTTTCTTCCTACTGGAAGGTGACCCTCACTTCCAAATAGTGTATGACTTTGAGTGGGAGGTACTAGCATTAGAAGGAAGGGGGAGTGTCTGTGTTCAAGTTGGGGGCCCTAGTGGAACCCAGACCTGAAACCACCTCTAGGTGAAGTACCACCTCTTTGGTCAAGGCCAAGGATGTGGAGATTGGGCCAAATGGCCCCAGCCCCCACTTCTCACTTAAGCCCTGACTCCTTCCTCATCCTGCTTCAGGCCAAGATTAAGGTGGGGGCAGGTCAGGGTCCAGGCTGCCCATCCCTGCCCCTCTTCCCTGTTGCAGACCAGGGCCAGCAGCAGTTTGAAGAGCATTTTGTGGCCTCCTCAGTGGGGGAGCAGTGGCAGCTGGTGGACATGGTTCAGCAAGAAGAGGACGTGAGCTCCGAGACAGCAGCCTTTGGGGAGCATCTCTTTGATCTAGCCTTCTGCATTAACCTGGCCAGCATCGTGTTTTTTTTATGAGGGACATTGAGGCAGAGGTGGTGGCATGGTTACTGGATGAGGACCTGGACGTCTACCTCCGCTTCATGATTGCTCACTGATCTCCTGTCCCTGATGAGGTTGAGGTCACCCCTACCCCAAAGGACTCACACACTGCTCTCTGCCCCATACTCGTGGCACCTAGCTTCAGGACAGCCTCCGAGACATCAGTTGTCACTGTCATTTCCTGATTGCCACCCCAACGTCAGAGCTCCATCTCCCAGGGCCAGAGACACCAGACCCACACCCTTCTCTGTCCTACGCCTCTCCTGGTTTTGTGCAAAACAGCAGACTAGAGGGAGAAGTGACAATAACAGAGCAATAAAACCCTGAAAACAATTGGGAGCAGCTTTCTGAGGCTTAACTCACACCCTGGGATCTCTAACTGGTCTGTGTAATTGCCTGGCCTTTGGCCCACCCACTGACCTTCAGACCCACCAGCTCACCACAATCGTTAGTTCTTTTCTACTATCCTTGGCACTTTTCCCTCTTATCATTTTCTTACTTCTAGGAACCAAACATAACAGAAAGAGTCATTAAGCCACAGGAAGAAGCCAAGTGCCTCTTTTTATTTGGAGAATGGAAGACAAAAGGGGGTGCTTCCCTGACTCCCTGGATGGAGCCAGAGGCTTGCTGAGCCATCTGTACGGCAGAGTCTTTGGTAGTCAAATTACCAGAGATGGCAGCGCCTGAAGGGGTTCATGAGGGCACCACGAGGACAGTGGAAATGTCTGGCAAAGGCTGGGGCACTGCTGAGGGATCCATGGACTCGAAGGCTGGGTGGGCTGGGAGTGTCTTGAGAGTCCTGGGTGCTGGGCTCCCTACACATCGCCTGAGGAGGAGGAAGGGTAAGGAGCAGAGAAGGTTCTTAACACAAGGTTGGAACTAAGGGGTCACCAAAGAGAGAAGACAAAGAGGGGAACAGGAATGGAATGCTCAGGGACATACAGCGCATGTGCCATTTGGAAGCCATTTCCTCCAGAAGTAGGAGCCTGGGCTGTGTAATAATACCATTCATAAGGGACCAGGAGGCAGAGTGTAATGGAGGAGCTCTGCAAAGGGAACCTTCACATGTATGGAGGAACTGAGGACCATGTCTATTGAGGAAGAACAAGGCAATCAAGGGTGTTAATGTCAAGTTGGAATCACCCCTCGGGGGCAAGGTCTCCGAGGAGGAATATTTCTTATGGTCAGCCCCTTGTATCTCATTTTGAAGTGGTTTGTATTTCAAGAGCACAAAAATGGGGAAAAGTTGAGCTCATGTCATGGAGGGGCCTGGGAGTAAAGGTCTACTTTTGTAGAAGGTTGCTGAATTCGGATTTGGTTGAAGAACATGTAATCTGGAGGGCGATTCCAAGGGGAAAAATAAGAAAGGACGACAGTGGGCACGTGTGAGGCAGTGGTGAGGGGTATTTGAGGAGGGTGAACCACAGGACTATTCCCTTGAGCATTGGTTACAGGGCCCGTTTCTGATATGAAGCAAGCTCTGGAAGGTGGTAGCAGTCACCTACCTGAGCATAGCTTCTGAAGAAGAGCTGATGGGGGCTGAGGTCCTGGTTGGGCAGAGTGGTCTCCCCACGGTACTGTAAGAGCCTCTTGCTGTATGCCTGGATGTGGGGATATCATGGAGAACCATCTTTATGTTCACCATGGCCGTTTGGAATCTGATGCCCCAAACAAACTCATGGGCCTTCTCCCCCAGTTCTGTACTGGGAAATTGGTTTGAGACAAAGAGTACTTTCTACAAGACCTATAGATGTCTTAGAAAGTAGGGGCATGAGGGGATCCCCAAGTTGTCATCTGTTCAGTGGGTATGTGAGGCATAAGAAGCTATGTAATTGCATTTGCATGAGGAATGGTGGAGGGAGAACTTGAGCCTGGGGTCTTTTAGTCTGCAGGTGACAATAGCTCACTGCCCTTGGGGTACCTGGAATGCAATGACCAGCCCCCCCACATCAGCAGCATTCTCCAGGAACGCATGGGAGCCATTGAAGGAAGTTGTGTCCGATGATGAGAGGTTATCATAATGACGTTCCAGGCATAGGCGGATCTCCTGTATGGCTCTGGTGTCACAGTCCGGGCAGCCCCCAGGTCGTACTGTTGAAAATAGCAAGAAAATAAACTGCTGAGGGATAGTGGTGACATGAGAAGTACCCTAGACTCATTTGACTCTCAGAAACATAGAAAGTTTCTGGGACTGTCCTGTCTGGAGCCTGAAGCCCTTGAATAATTTTCCTTCTGCCACCAGGCTTCCTTTGAGGTCTTCCTGAGGACGCCCTGTGGCCCCGCCTCCCAGTGGCCCCTGTTACCCACAGATCTGGTGGAAGATGCTCAGCAGTTCGCGGGCCATGATGCTGCCAGTGGCGCCAAAGTTCACAGCTCTAGGGAGACAAGGGCTTGTCTGAACTCCAGAATCCGTCAACATTTTGAGCCCCAATTCTCCAGCAAGTCTTCTCCATCATAACACCTGTTAGTCCCTCTTGGGAAACTCCCTGCCCACCCTCATAGAAGAGATCATACCTGGGATAGTCAGGGTGGAAGAGCGGAGGTTGAAAAAGTCCTGCCGGGAAGACCATCACATGGTCATATATTGAATAGTGAGCACTGTCCCCCCAGGGAGGAATCTTCCATCTGTGAAGAGAGCACATATACATACAGTGCCACCATTGATCCTGCCACCCCCAAGGTATGCACAGTCCCTCCCATCTGGCATTAGTCTTCCTGTTGAACCAAGGGCTTCCCTTCCTTCTAGTTGCAGTCAGGTTATCTCTGGAATTGAGTTATGTGTGTCTTGTCTGCTCTCATACCTGTGCTGGGGGGAAGGCTGCAGGGAGCTCCAGACATTCCTAGCCTGGAGGGAGCGAACACAGCTCAGGAAGGATTGCAGGAAGTTTGGTCCCAGTTGAATCTGAAGGGGATACAGGGAGTGACTTGGGCACATAGAGACAACTATAGTGGACACTGACATATACCAACAGGCACATTTAAACCCAGAAAGATATGTCCTGACACGCAAGCACCCATGAGTTTGTGGAAACCACCAACTTAACATTACTACCTATCATTACTGGCAGGCTTCTTACATCAGCACACAGATAAACATAGGCAAGTCACAGAATAAACACGTATATGTGGGAAGGAGGGCACACTGAATAATAGACCCCAACGTTTCCATGCTTCTGTGAAAGGAAGAAGTGGGTCAGAATCACCCATATAAAATAAAGTGTCAGGCAAAGATTTAGATGATCAGAAAGGTGAGAGGTCGATAATTAAAGGGAATCTGGAAAAAACAGGGACCCACGTCGCCGTAGTCTTCTTTGGCCAGCTCTGGCTTCAGGGCCCATTCAGGAGCTCCCATCTTCACCTGCAGCTGTGTGATCTGGGGAGAGAGAGAGAGAGGTGTTAAGAACCTTGCATTCCCTCTAAGCCCTTCAGAGCTTCTGGTGCTATTACCCAGATATGTGTGCAGCAGGATGTGTGCAGGTGCCAGTAGCACTTCTCATCATTGTCTCTTGGTCTCCACTCCACCCACTAAACAATCCCACAATGCCCTTCACTTGTGGCCTTACACTGTCATGGGCCTCTTTCCGGGTCTCCTCACTCATCCAGGGAAGCTTTTTGAGGCGTGTGATGAGGGCATCTTTGATCTCAGTGAATAATCTCATGGCCTATGAGGTGGAAGTAAGAGACAGGGAAACAGGGTCAGGATGGGCCTCAGCCGTGGCCCTGCCATAGCATGTGACCCTCTGGAGTTGAGGGAGCTGTTAGAGAAGGGGAAAGATCTCAGAAAGACAAAGGGACCATGAAACTTCAGGGAGCACAGAGCAGTGGATCAGGAAAGGCAGAGCCAAATACAGGAGGGCAGTGGGAGCTGTGTAGCCCAAGGCCAGCCAGGTCTCTCACCATGAGAGACCTCAGCTACATGGCTGCTTATTCCTAGAGCCAGGCAAACTGCTCAGAAAGCAGAGGCAGAGAAGGGCCACTATTCCCTCCTTTGCTCTCAAGACTCACATCCCCACACCTTCCACCATAAGGCAGGTATTTCCTTTCCCCATCT
Organism: Muscardinus avellanarius; assembly: GCF_963383645.1. Taxonomy (NCBI): domain Eukaryota; kingdom Metazoa; phylum Chordata; class Mammalia; order Rodentia; family Gliridae; genus Muscardinus; species Muscardinus avellanarius. Next base: position 102,410,762 of record NC_137795.1, read on the forward strand.
CCCTGAGCTGCTCAGCTTCCCAACAAACTGGAGTCTTGCTCACTTCACAGCCCAAGTGTATAGCCCCTGCCTTCCCACCCACCCATCATCTTGCATGTATCCTTCCCTGGGGAAAGAAAATGACCAATGGGATCGGAAGCCTGGCCTCTGGCACCAACTGCCTGCATTCAGAACTGACTCTGCTGATTGTTAGCAGAGTGGCCTTGAGCGAGTCATTTAACCTCTCAATGCCTCTCTCCTATAGAATTAGACTGATAACAGAAATTAAATAAAGTAGCTTGTGCAAAATGCTGATAGAAGGCTGGTAGCAAGCCCTAACCAACTGTTCAGTAGTTATTTATTTGCACTCCCTGAAATGACTTCATCCCATGTTCATGCCATATCATGTATTGCTCAAAAATCTTAGATAAACAAGGAGGAGCCTTAAAGGCCATGGAGTTTGATTTTCTCATTTTATGGCCGAAGAAACACGAGACCCAGAAAGTCGGGTGACGTGTTCCAATTAGCTATGGATACTCTGTCCTGTTACTGTACTCTGCTCGCTCGATGGATGGAGAGGTCTCTGAGTTCTCTTCTATGCATTACCATTGAGGAGACCACAGTCCAGAGAAAGAGGGCAGGTATGCAGGGAGGGAAGGGCAGAGGGACACAGGCAGGGGAAAGCCCTCACATACAGCACTTTGGGTACGCAGGTCAAAGGCATCACGAACAAACATGGCCGCCAGGGTAGGCTGGAAGAAGGCTCCTGTCTTCTCCACACACATCATCCATCGGGGGTGGGCTGGCTGCAGGGAGGAAGCTGGACTGAGTGGCTCCTGCTAAGGGCTCTTTCCTCTCTGCTTTCCCAGGACAGTCTTCTCTAGACCTTCACCCCAGAGGGAGTTCTCTTCGCTCAACTTCCTGGTTTACGTCCCTCTGTTATTCCCTCTGGTGATACACAGTGCTGCTCAGCACAAAGGGTCCTTCTCCAAGACTAGTCCTATGAACCTGATTGAGCAAATCATCCACGTTTATTGCCTGTTTATTTGAAAGCAAGTCCCCTGGAAAGCAGCCCTCTGGAGGACTAAAAGACTCATGAGAAAGGAGAACAAGAAGTCAAACCTCTCTGGTAGCTTCTGTACCTAACCTGGCCCCCATCACACATGGCTCTCAGCTTTAGAAATGGCTCATCCTCCCATCTTCTTTGTTTAAAATGGGATAACCATAATAGTTAACTTTCTCCACCATCACCCATGCCTACCTCTCCAAGTGTGCACATCATATTGTAAGATCTTGTAGAGAAGATAATCATTAGTAAAAGTGGGCTTTAGATTGCATACAGTTTGCTAGGAGAAGAGGACAAATATATATGCTCGTATGTGTATGTATTCAAGGAACCTAGGAAACTCAGGCAAACCAAGGAAAACAAATAGGATGAGAAATGGAAGGTTTTCACTTCAGAGGTGCAGCAGTATTAGAGAGCAGCTCATAAAAACCATTGACATGCTTTTTTGTTCTAGCAGGAGGACCCTGTTAGGGATAAAGAAAGAAAAAACCGAAAACAAAACAAAGGAGAGATGGAGAGATGTTGGGGGAGACTTTGAAACGAGGCCTTGCTAAGTTACCATGCTGGCCTACCATCCTCCAGTCTGTCTTTAAGTACTGGGATTACAGGTATGCCTGGCTCACACCTTCTGGCTCTTCACTTGTTTTATGATCACCTTTGCTGACACCTGACCATTTCTTCAACATCCTTTGCCATGGGACCTGGCAACTCAAGAATATAGATGTTACTCAAACTAATAATACAACTGTCTTTTAAACTGCAGAGTAAGCGAATGAGAATTTGAGGGGAAAATTTACAAAATATAAAGAAATTATTAAATACTTTAAATACAAATTAATAAAATTCAGTGAATTATTTTTAGGGCACTGCAAAACTTTCATATATCACCTCCAAGCCATGATAATAATATTTAAGAAATAAAATTGTGTCAGTGATGGTGGTACACATATAATCCCAGTACTTGGGAGGCTGAAACAGAAGAATTAAAGGTTCAAAACTAGCCTTAGCAATTTAGCAAGATACTCAGCAACCTAGCAAGAACCCTATTTTAAAATTAAAAAGGTCTGAAGGTGTAGTTGCGAGTAGAATGCCCTCAAGTTCTATCCCCAATAAATAACACACACACACACACACACACACACACACACACACACACATATAGAAGTCAGAAAATTTGGACAATCTTTGATACAAGTAAAGTATAATTTATAGATTACAAGAAGCTTTAATGTTAACTTATAAACAAAATTCTAGAATGAATTGTTAAGGGAGTGATATTTGAACACTCTGAAAATAATGTGTAACTATAAAAGACCAGTATGGGATCACTGAAGACAAGTAATAGCAAAATAATAAAAACTTCTCTGGTTAAAAAAAAAGCATTAACCTGGAGGATAGGACAGCCAGGATCCATAAATTTTAATAGAAGCCATTCAGTCACACAATTGATTGCAACAGTCCAATTGCAGAAGACAGGATGGAAGGATTATAGCAAACTGGAGAGAGTGCATCCAGCCAGACTGAGCTGCAACATTTAGGCAGAGACAAATACTGTCAGCCTGGCCCAATCCTGCTGAGCTATGTAACTCCTGCACCTAGACACACACACACACACACACACACACACACACACACAAACACACACACACAGAGGAAATCTGAAATAATGCTATGTCATCTCCTAATTTTTTAAAGCTGGCAATTGATTCAAAGTTTATAAATTACTCTAAAAGCCAGCAAAACATATCTACAAATAATTAAATTGATCCTCAAGGGACTGTACTACAATCGTACTTTGGAATTGAGTATCCACCATTTACCAAGTGAGGGTTATTAACTTAAACCTCTGTGCTTCAATTTCACCAGCTATAAAAAGAAAAATAATGCCTGTTTTGCCTTCTTCCCAGATTTGAGGATAAGGCAAAATAATACCTTGGAAGTACCATGTCTATTCTAAATTCCACTGGAATTCCATTAGCATTCGTCTCTATATTCTAATGTTACTCTGTTGGCATTATCTTGACTTTAGAAAGGCATCTGGTCAAACCACAAACTAAGCCCTGGTGAATTCGGTGAAGAAATCAATGTTAAATGATAGTGCAACTTGAGTGAACTCTTGTCTGGCTGAACCACAATTAAACATTAATGATGAATGACTTGGAGTTATTTTGACCTCTCTACTGAGAATTATGACTGCCCTCTATCTAGCTTGCCTTTCTCCAATTGCTCCTTTACTTTTCTCCTTACCACCCCCAATATGTTTCTTTTCTTTTCTTTCTTCCTGCACTAGAATATAAATGCCTAAAGGCAAGAATGCTTATCTGTTTTGTTTACCACTGTGTCCTAAGTGCCTAGAGCAGTGCCTGTCAGATACAAGGTACTCCATAAATATTTATGCCAAGAATAAAGGGATGAAGATATAGCTAAGTCAATAACCTGATCCAATGCCCTCCTCCCTTCAGGATCTTAGCAGTAGTCTGGGTGAAGCAACTCTGAATGCAATTGCAAATGGCCCACTGTTGAAAGAAAAAGTAATAGCATGGATTGTTGAAACAAAGACTCTATCTGATAAACTGGATGTGGGCTAAGTATAAATTGTTCACAATTAACAGGTGCAAATGTGAAATCCTGCTTTTACTTTCCTAAAGCTAACATTACCAGTTTCATAAAAGATGTAAAATTGCAATGTGCCAAGTAAAAAACGACTTAGCTTAACCATTTTCATTGACTATATATTCAAAAGTAACTATTAAGAGATTGGCAGATCATCATAACTAAAAGTCTTTTAGAATAAAGATACCATAAATTAAAATTCCTTTAGAATAACAAAGTCTATAATTGATGACCACTGGATAGAAACCAAAACTTTGGTCAAATGGAAGCCCAAATGTTGGCTTTGTCTTTGACTTCATTCAACTTCTTACATCATGTGAGTCCGGAAATTCCATTGCTTTCTTTAAAATATGTTCTTTTAAAAAAATAAATCAGAAAAATTCCTCTGCTCCTCTCCATTTCATGCGGAGAAAAGCAAAAGCCTTTATTGCAACCCACCAGATCCTGCATGGCTGTCTCCTTCCTCCCCTGATTTCTACTTGTCTCTTGTCCTGTTCACTTTATTCCAGTTACCTTGACCACCGGGCTAGTTCCAAAACACCCAGGACAACCCTCAGCTGTAACACTGGGCACAGCCTTGCATGCAACCCATCATCTCTTCCCAGCTAGAGCTACCATGAGGATTCCTTTATATTGTACCAAATTTTAGGCATCCTGCTGCATGCACTGTTCCTATCAGATGAGATTTCCTTCTTTACCAGAATAATCCTTTTTTTCCCCTCTAGATGCTTATTGCTTCAATTCTACCTGCTGCAAAGAGATTCTGTTAATCTTCAAACCTCTCCAGGTGGCAACCTCTTGGGAGCCCCCAGATTGTCTAATGCTCATGCCAGATTTCTCTAGGAATACAACTACTATATCCTTTGCACTACAAGGACCGAGTAGAACAGTGAAAACAGAACTCACGTAGAAACATAAAGCCTAAAATATTTACTATCTTGCCCTTAACAGAAAGATTTGCTAATTCATTGTTTGTAGCACTTCTCTTTCTCAATCTTGTACAGTGTGTGGTTAAAAACAGCCTCAGGAACCAAACAGATCTATTGTGCAGACTGCTCCTATACTTGTGAGCAATGTAGTCTTGGGGAAGTCACTTGGCCTTTCTGCACCTATTTTTGCATCTGCAAAACAGGGATTAAAAACCTCAGAGTGAAGCAGGCACTTGGCATATGCCTGTAATCACAGGACCTGGGAGGCTGAGACAGGATGATCACAAATTCAAAGCCAGCCTCTTTGGCTTAGCAAGACCTTTAGCAACTAAGCAGGACTCTCTTTCAAAATAAAAAATTAAAAGGGCTGGGGAGGAGCTAAATGGTAAAATGCTTCCTGGGCTCAATCCCTTGTACCACCAAACAAAAGCAAAAACAAAAACCCTCAGAGAATTCTGGAGAGATTAAGTAAACTAATTTATGCTAAGTGGTCAATCTATGTCCAGTGCTAGACAAACTAACTGCTAAATATATATCAACTATCATCATCATCATTATGTGTCACATTTCGGTGAAGTGGCTTCCCCAAGATGACATCACTGTTGGCAGAGCTTCATTCTGCTTTTCAGCCCAAGGACAATTATGTACCCTCGTGATTTCAGGATTTGTAAGCCTTCTACATTCTTTAAGCATGAGTCTGTGCTGGAGCTCTTATACCCTCCAAGACATGACATCAGGCTACAGTGCTGGAACTTACAGGAAGCTATTTATTTCCAGGAAGTTTGTAAGAGCACCCCCCCCCCGAATAGGAGCTGGAGGCTTGTGTTGCTTCCTCTACAACACAGTGAGTGAGGCTAGATGGGAACTTCTTGGGAACCTGCCCACCCTGAGTGAAAGTCCTCAGGAAGAGCAGTCTGTGGCACGAAGCATAAGCGCACAGATCCTGAAGCCGGGCTGCCGGAGTTCAAGCCCTTGCTCTAACAATTTGCTAGCTATATCCCCATGGTCACATTCTTTGGTAGTTGTGCATTCATTTCTCCATCTATAGAACAAAGATAAAATGATATCCATGGTACCGCGTGGAATTTTGAGGCTTAAACCAGCTACTCTAGGAGAGTAAATACAGGAATGACGAGCTCTCTACATTCCTTAAACATGAGTCAGACCCTAGACTAAAGGTTTTAGAAAATGTCTAACACATTATAACCATTCAATAAGCAATAACTGCATTCCTGTCTCTGTGAATACATTCCCCACTCTGAATTCCACAGATACTTCAGGTCTCTCCAAGGGAGAGAAATGGTCCACAATTATTAAATAAAAAAATGATTTCAAGACTAAACCGAGGTCTTAACTAAGCTGGGATGTAACCGATATACTAAATGTCTCCATTTGCATTTGGATGTCTTTGACCTAGGGCTTCAAGGTTCTCAACAAAAGAGTATCTCTACATCTTTGGTAATGCGGTAGACTCTGATCAGTGAAGCACATTTCTCACACAGCCCTCTCAGACATAATAGTTTCCCTAACATGACCCAAGCAAATTCCAGGCTTCGTCTTCTCACCATGGGTGGTCTCTCTGTCAGCTCCCACAGTTTCTGGTTCAGCTCTCTGTGCGCCTCTCGGAACCTACTGTCCAGGGCTGGAGAAAGCGTCCCCACCAGTCCCAAGATCATGTGACTCTGTAAAAAATCCCTATGGAGGCAAAAGAGACCCAGCATCAACCCCAGGGTTCTGAGGATATCTCACAAAAGTACTCCCCTTGTGCAAAGTACCTCGTCACTCCTGGGGACACCTCTTTCTCCTCTGTATTTATGAAGAAGAGCTGTCATGACATAAAAAGAAGTCCAAAAGAGACTTTCTGGGTGTAGGTTAGGACATTACAGAAGGAACTGGATAAAGAGACAGCCTTCTCAAGTCACAGGGGGAAGAGAAACCGGGCTAGACGAAGGCAGGACTCAGAGTTAACAAAACAAATTCATCCGTTTTTATAACCAGGTAACCTCAGCTCATCTGAGGATATATCTCCTGAGGACAGTAAAGCTGAGCTTTGTGACTTGCCGCAGTTGGCAGCTCTTGTTAGGTCTCCTCTGTACACCTGCTCGTGCTCCCCATGGACGTGTGCTTGCCCCTCCTCAAAAAATATTCCTAGATGTTGCCACCACTGGGTAACTCCAGAGAAGAGCCCTGCATTCAAGCTGCTGGAAGGAATCTGCTGCCTTTAGAGGGTAGCCACACAGGCATCGGGGGAGGCAGAGAGCCCAAGGTAGAAGCACCTGCCCATGAACCCCATCCTCACTGAATTCCTAATCACAGAAGAAATGGTCTCAAAAATTTTTTCCCACCAGAGCTCCAGAACTCTCCTGCCATGGCTGTGAAATGGCCTCTTTCCAGCCTTCTTCCTCCAGAGAATCCCAGGCTTTGCCCCCCAGCTCCTAGTCTCTTGGACCTATTTCTCCTACCCGCAGCTCTCAGACCCTGAAAAGACACATATAGTCTAAGCTGTCACCACCCCAGGGCCTCCCAGCATCTCCTACAGAGCAGAGGCTCCATACAGACTAATGTTCTCAAGGCTGACCCTGTGTCTTGTTGAACCCTTTGTCCTTCATTCCTTGTGGCATTCCTTCTTCATGCTCCCAAAATTTATTTCATGTTTCCTCTGTTTTCCCTGGTGCCATCCACTCTACCCCCTCTCTGCCCCACCTGTAGCAAGTCCTTTTCACCCAAGGTGTTCTTGATCCTGGAGCCCGCTGGGTCCTCAGACTCTTTCCATTCCAATCCCACATGGAGCAAACCTGTACATCAGCAGCTGTCCTTCCAGCAGTTGCGACATGTTTCTCAAATAGTCCAGGTCATAGACCACCAGGAGGTGGGTGGGGCTCAGAGACATAGGTGTGAACATCGCTTGCAAGCAGGACAACCAGTCGATTGCAGGGGCCATTTCCTTGGAGGAAGAACACAAAGCTGAGGGGGAAAAGGCAAGGAGGAGAGACAGAAGGGGAAAAGGCTTCTCCATGGGTTTGAGAGGGAGTATGGAAGGAGAGTGGTGATGCAGAACTGGAGTCTGAGAAAATTAGGAATAGAAAAAAAATAAGGGTACCAGAAGGAAGAAAATAAAGTAACAACAACAGAAACAACAACAACAAAGTATTGGAAAGAGACTGTCCTGCCCATAGTCTGTGGGACCCCAGTTCCAGGCACCTGTAGTTGGTCAATAGTGATGTTATGGAAGGGCTTGTCCCGAGCTCTCCGCTGCTCCAGGGGCCTCAGAAACTGGAATAGCTGCGAGGTAATGGAGATGGACATGGAAGCGTGTTGTTGTGCCGTGAGTGGGTCACCTCCCAGCAAGATCCCCAGCTGATTTAGGTAAGCCAGGTAGTTCCGCACCATCTGGAGGAAGGTAATGGAGGTCACAGGTGCCCAGAGCTCCTGATCTTCGAGGGGCGGAGCTTTGTCCCCACACAGGCTTACCTGGGCATAGATTTTCTGTTCCTGTTCTTGCTTGAGGGGAACATCAAGCTCTGGCTGGTCTATCTGGACACAAGAGAGACTGGAGAGAAGCGGGGAGCGTGGGGGGTGGAGAGGGCAGGTGTGGGCAGTACTATGGAAGGTGGCCTGGGGAGACGGGAATAAAGAGCTGGCAGAGAATGAGAAAGATTATGAAGGAACAAAAAAATAGGAGTGAGGAGAAGGAGAGAAAGAGTCTAGACATGGAAATGTGAAAAATGATGGGCATTTTCACAACTTTGGCAACGTTCAGCAAGCGAGAAGCTTAAGAACTGATGTCTTAGAGGGATCCCTTCCTCGTGTCAAGGTTAGGTCTGGTGAAAGGCAGAGACACCCAGCTCAAGTGCTGCAGTGAAGAGGTACCCACAACTCAGTAAACCAGACACATGTTTCCATAAATATTTTAAAGTGTCAAAATTAATGCAAAATCTATGGATGCCTAAAACATCAAAACTTTGCTTATCATGATTTCCCCCATAAGTGCCACCATGCACTTTTTAAAATATAAGGGTTTTCCAAAAGGTCCATAATAAAGTTTTGTTCCATTTGAAGAGGAAGAGCTTTTTTTTTTAATCCACAATAGACAAAAACTTGAAATTTTGGTCATCATAAGTTTTTACATTGACTTTGATTTTTTTTTTTAAATGGTAAGATATTATTTATCTTGATAATGAGTTTGGGGCTCTTTTAAAGTTCACACCCCACCCAGGTGCGCCACGTGATTTCCGGAAGTTCCTCCCTTTTCCTTTGTTGCTTCACACTGGTTCGACTCCCACCTCCCTGATTGTCCTCATCCTTCACTGACTCCCTTACACCCCTCACACCACTCTCCTCTGCAGCCTAGTCCTCAACTGTTCTTCCTTAAGAGCCCTTAAGAGCCCATACAAACTCAAGCCGATGATAAGCATTTTTCTCCCAGTTCCACCAAATCAAACCTAGGGAGTCCTTTAATGATTCCTTTATCTATATTCAGTCATAAGACCCTCAGCAACTCATGTACTGAGGCAAAATGGCCTTTCTCCTCATGCCTGGTTTTTCCTTTCCATTTCTACCACTATTTCAGGATCCCAAATACTCTCATTTTGATTCCTGAACACTTTTGGGTTGATCTTCAAAATTTCTGCCTCTGCTTAAACTCAACATGCAGCCATCATGCTATTTCAAAGTTCTCAGTAGCTCTTTTATTTATTTTTGTTCTTAGTATATCAATAATCATTACCTCTGCCTGGATTTCTAGACCAGTAATCAGATTCAATCTCATATCTTTAGGCTCCTTTTTCCTTGCACTGTTAGCTCATCCTACCCATAGACAAGTCTTCGCACCGACCCCATAGAGGACACAGAGTGTTTTAAGTTCTTCTCTTGCCTCAGAATCTCTCCATAGCCTTTAATTTGTTAATTAAATTATTTTAATTTAATTAATAATTAATTAATTAATAATAAATAATAATTAATTAATTATTTTAGTACTGGCGATTAAAACCAATGGAATTTTACCTCCAAGTTATACCCTAGCTCTTTTAATTTTTATTTTGAAACGGTCTCTCACTCAGTTGCTGAGGGTGCTCTGTAAGGAGCCGAGACTGGCCTTGAACCGGTAATCCTCCTCTCTCAGCTTCCCAAAGACCGAGGATTACAGGTATGGACCACCATGTCCAGCTTTCCCATCACCCCTTTAATGCTTTTTATTTTTAACTTCACCTTCATCTAGGTAGGTTAACCATACTTTAAGACTCAGCTCATATGTACCTCTCTGAGCCTTTCCTTAGCCAGCTCAGACCTTAACTAATCTCCAATGACCATACCATTTGAACTCCAGAGCACACACTTTAAAAATGTACTTTAGAATACTAAAAATGCTGATTCTCAGATTTTGAATATCTATCCTTTTAAAATAGAGTAGATTTTTTGAAAACAGGAGCCAAATATATAACCCTGCGTTGCCTACCAAGATAGTGATGTCTCCACTATGTTTTTACTTACTTGCTCTACAAACACCTGATGACTGAGGAGGAAGAGGTCCACAGTCTTCAGTTTAGTGTTTAGTGCTGAGAGTATGAGGAAATGAGGCAGAAGAGGCAGGAAAAGCTTCACCTAAGTCAGAGCTAGGATGTCAGTAAAGACATCTTGGAAGAGATACTCAAAACCAACCCTTGAAAAACATGTAAGAGTTTTCTAGGCCAAGTGTGGGGGATTGCTACAGGCAGAGGAAGCAGTGTATGTAGAGAAAGAAGGAACATTTTGGGAGCTGCACGTGAGTCAGCAGAGCCGAGGGTGTAAGGGGCAGAGGGAATGTGCCAGGAGATAAGGCTGGAGAGGTGTGTAGGGGGTCAGATCACAAAACTTGCAAGCTTTGCTAAGCCACGATGGACCAGTTCTTGACCCAATGATCCATGAAGGTGGGAGGCATTGGAACAGAGACAATAGCACAGTTAGGTCTTGGTTTGGAAAGGTCCCCCTGGCAAAAATGAAGAGTATATAAGAGGAAGCCAACCTTGGAGATGGGAAAACTAGTTAAGAAGTCTGGGAGAACTCCAGATTAGCAACAAGGGAGTCCGGACCTACTCCAGTCCTTTTCCCACCCAACCTAAGATCCCAAGACCTCATAGCAATAATTTTCTCTTAATACAGGGCTGCTTGCTATTTTGCACATTTGTCTTGTCTCCCCAGCTTGCAATCTTCCTCTATGAGATAATAGCCTAGAGTCACAGCAAGCCCAGGTCCTGCTGTGTCTTTTTCAGTGCATCTCTCACCTGGATGAATGGTGTGTGTGGAGAGGAAGGATGGGGCCCCAGATAGGCCCTGAAGAATGGGAAGTAGCCATACTGACTCATCAGAAGCTTCAGAGTTCGGTTAAAGTCAAAGGAAGTTTGATTGCCAGAGACGTGCCACCCTCCAAGCTGGGAAAAAGAGAAACAGGGCTAAGCAGAGGGATCTGTACGGTGAGACACCACCGTCTTGATTTTCCCTTCTGCTCCTATCTCCTATCTCCTCACCTCTGAGCTCTTTGGTCCCTCCAGGGCTCTACTTCTATCCTTCTTTTTCTACTCTCACCCTAGGTCCTGATTCTTTATAGGACTTGCCATTTCTGTCTCTATCTTTCTTCTAGAACTAAGGGATCTCTAGAATAGAGATTCAAGTTCCAGGAAGAAAAACAGCAGCCCTAACCATGTTATGTTGTTCTAAATGCATAACAAAGTTGATGTCCTAACTTTACTCACCTCCTCGATAACTTGTGTGAGGGGACCAGCCCCTGCAGCTTCAATGGCATCCGTGTCCATGCAGGCATTATAGAATTGGAAAGCTTTCTCCTCCCCAGAGCCTAAGTTCCAGGGCCCTGGGGCCTCTAGAAAGGAAGCGTGGGAGAATTAAAGGAGTGGAGTCTGATGTGGACAAACCGAGAAAGTGTGAGACAGGCAGCTTATTGGAAAAAATGGGATTACATAGAAAACAAACAAACTAATAAACAAAACCCATGGAAAGGTTTGAAAAAAGAAGCATAAAAGAACTTCCTGAGTCCAGATCCTCCTCACCCTTGATCTCAGGGAACAAATGAACACATTACAACAACCCAAAAGTACACCTATCTGAACAATCTACCTACGAGTGTCATGTTCTCCCTCGGTCTTAATATCTTTGTGTTTCATTGTGGGCAACAGAATTAATCCTGAGCATATTATTTCTTTTCATTTCTGTGCCTTGACTAAAAAGCATCACTCTACCAAAAGAAAGCCTACCTCCCACTCTTTTCTCATAAAAAGGGGGTCAGGTTCCGATTTATACTGTCAATATGTTCCAGGAGAGAAGCAAGACGTCATTGTGAGAGAGAGATGATTTGGGAAGTGGGGGGAAGGAAAAGATAATGTCGACAAGGACATATCGGAGGGCCAGGTTTGAAGGCCTGAGAGTGACAGAGAAGAGGCTTAAAATATAGAATGTGTTGAAAAGGGGCTGGTGGGGGAAGATCCTCTGCCTGGGTTAGAAATAGAATATTTGGAGGAAATAACGAAGATGAGGCTTGTGCAAAAGGAGAACTTGAAGGAATGGAGCACTAGACAAGCGGAAGGGCAAAGAAGATGGGGATGAGATAAAGAAACGATGGTGAGAGGGACCAGAAGAGATGGAAGAGGGGCGGCATCTGAGGTGAGGAGGAAGAGTGTGAAGACGCAGACCCAGTCAGGTTGTTGGGGAGTCCACTAAGGATGGACTCCTTATGCAGCGGTCTGGGAAGTCCCGATGGGGTCAGCCAGCTTCAGTCATCTGCTGTTCTTACCTAGCAGCTTCTTCAGGCGGCTCTTGTTCTCCTCTGCAAGAGCCGGAAGGTCTTTGGCTTTTTCGCAGGCAAAGCTGTAGAAGTCAGTGCAGGGGGCCACTCTGGTGTTCCTAGAAGCCAGGAAACGGGCCAGGAGATCCAAACAGGCGGGTGTCTCACAGGGGGCTGCAGGGAACAGCTCAGAACTAGGAGAGAAGAGGGAAAGGGACGAGGGCTCCCCCAAGGGGCTGGCTAAGGAAAGTCCTGGTGAGGACCCAAAGAGACAGAGTGGGAAGGGATGGTCTGACTGGGGGCAGAGTGTGGGGGTTCCGGAAGGAAAAGGCAGGATGTACAAGATTTGAGGGCCAAGCGATGTCAGAGGGCAGGAGCCTCAGGATAGATGGGGCCCAGGATGGGGGAAGGACTTCCTAGGTTGGGAGGTTCCAGAATCTTCCTTACGAGGGCCACAGTTCCGGAAGATGTAGAACCAAAGCACAGAAGAACCGATGAGCAGGCCAAAAAGCAAGGCAGCCACCAGCAGCCACCTGGTCAGTGACCACTGTCTTCTCCACTCAGTGGGCGGTCCAGCCTCTGGAGGGCTCTGTAAGGGAAAGGGGAAAGATACAAGATGGGGGAGTTGAAAAGGGGCAGTGGGGCAAGAGGAGGGGAGGAGAGAGAATCAACAAGTTAGAGCAAAGGCCCCTTTCTGCAGAGGTCATTCTGTTGGTCCTCCCTAAACTCAGCCCTCTTCGTAGCCCTGGGGGATGAGAAAGCAAGGGGTGTCACCTGCCTTGGGTAAGGATCAAGCAGGGAACATCTGAAGGCTTTAGAAGTGTAAGGAGGAGGCCCCTTACCTCTGGGCTCTGGGGAGGCTCCATGCCACCCGCCTGGATCTGTCCTCTCAGCTCCTGTCCACTTTCGTCTCCACCCTCCTGAAGTGAGTGGAGGAGGAAGGAGGAGGAGAGAGATGCTGGTTCAGAAAGGGGTGCACATTAAAGACAGTTTTATCAGACCATGCCAACACTCCTGCCTACCTTTCCCCATACACATGTTTGCTTCAGTCATCAGTGGTCCTCAGAATGAACCTCTCCCCTGGAGATCCATCTCCTCCCATCACCTCCCTTGTTCTTCCCCCTTTCTATTCTGGAAGCGTCATATTCCCTCCTCTCCAGGAGGGGCAGGGCATCCCCACAGAGCACCCGAGACCCCACCCCCGGTGGCTGGCTATGGAAGGAGATGTTTCTCCAAGGCACTTGCCATCTGTCTGTCCTCCTCTCTGGCTCCCAGAGTCCTTCCTGGTTTTGCTCTACGTGGCGAATCCGAGGATGGAGATTCAGGAACTGGCCTCCCTCATGCCCCTGCCCAGTTGCGTGGTTCTGGAGAAAAGGGCACTTCTTCCATTCTACCCGCTCTGTCCCCAAACACTGTTGGCCTCTGGGTGGAGCCTGTTTATCAGCAGGGAGACACTCAGACCTCTCCTCCTCCTTTATCTCAGTTTCTCAGGGGAGTTGAGGGAGGAGTCTCCTTCGCTCAGCAAGAAATCTTGCCCTTGGTCTGCTCCTCTTATCCTGCTCTGTGACTTTGTTCATAAAGTTCTTGTATTTCTAGAATATTCTTTCCCCTTTCTTTTCTTCTTCTCTGATTGAAATCCCTTGGATTCTTTAATTCCCAGGTGAAATGCCACTTTTCCGGGGAGGTCTCACAGTTCTACGCCCGTTCATACTGTTCCCAAGCATGCTTAATTGCTTTTCTAGGTGTTTCATGGCCCTGCTGGTTGAAGGCAGAGTTGTGCATTAAAATAGATCATCGAACAAGGAGACCCTAACCTGCTAATTATTAGCTCTGTGACAGTAAACAAGCTGCTTAAACTCTCAGGCAGGTAACCGAGTTTCGTCATCTGGAAAATGAAGGTAATGTTTTCCGATGCCTACCTCACAAAGTCTCATGCTTGCTTACAAGGGAATAGGGCTCTACTGAGCCTTTTTCTTTATTCTACATTTTATTACAGCAGTGTCTTGCATCTTCACCTTCCTACCGATTGAAAACTCTTTTGTGGCAGGTATGCTATCTCTTTCTCCTTTACATCCACCCAAGGTGCTTTGCAAATGTTAAGAGGAATGAATTGAATTTCATGCCAGAAGATTTTCATTCTCCCTTACTTCATACTGAGCCCTTGGCCTGGTGAACAGGTTCCCTATTCCTCAGACTAGGTAGAATGGAACTCATTAGCATGATCGTTAATGACAACCTGGCCCTACTTCCTGATTGCTAAGGCCAGGATGCATTATGTGGGATGGAGATGGGCGTCAAAGGATGCCTCCATGGTTGGAGAAGTAGAGTAATGCTACCTTTTCAACTGGGGCCCTATGATGAAGCACCAAGTCAGAATGTCATGCAATAGAAAAAAAGCCATTGGGGAAAATAAGGCTATTTTGAGACAGGATGTCACACACACACACACACACACACACACACACACACACACATCGAATAAAGCCTGATGTGGTACTAGGGATCTGGACTAAGTGAATAAAAGACAAAAAACAGTGGCTACTTGGTGTTGCAGAAATGAAATGAGGACCTGGCCCAGGATGATGGTAAAGAGGAGGTAAGTCTACAGAAAGAAGCATTTTATGCAAAATAAATAAATAAAGTCATAAGGTCACAGAAACTGATTAATGGGAGAGGGGTCATTAATAGTCACAGATGAGCTCCAAGTTTTATTTCTGGGTGTTGAGAAAAGTGATGCCCCCGATTGAGACAGTGGAATCTTGGCTAAGGATGAGAGTAGGGGTCAGCCTGAGAAAACACCATGCTTCAGAGTTTCAGGAGGGTTTGGTCTGCTGGGCTACACGCCAATGGTGTCTTGCCTTCCCAGAAAGTAGAGGGCTCAAGCCACAAACACATCTCACTTCCTTCATCCCCTTCCCTTCCTCACTCTTTTTCTATAAATTAATTCCCTGAGTTGATGTGGGAAAAATACTACAGACAATTCAGATTAGGTAAGTGGCCAGCTCAGTGGGTTATAGTAGTACTGATACGTAAGAGTAAGTCAAGTCTCTGTGTGACATGAACCCCGGGAACAGCCAGCACAGTCCAAACTTGGGTTTTCACCTTGTTGGAGAAGCTGAGGAAACTAGGGATGGTAACAGAGCCTCCTGGTTTATCCATTCCTACCCAGCTGCCTCCCGAAGGAAAGGAAGCTCTGTTCTGGGAGCTGCCTCTGCAGCGTGGCTCCCCCTTATCTCGCGTGTCTTAGTCTGGGTGTCAGGCCCACCACAGCAGCCGTGCCCAATCCACCACTCAGAGCTGGGGATTGAAGAGGGGTGAACTGAGCTACGGCTTATCTTTATAGACACCGCTTCCTGGCTGCCTTAACTGCTTCA
Organism: Muscardinus avellanarius; assembly: GCF_963383645.1. Lineage (NCBI taxonomy): Eukaryota > Metazoa > Chordata > Mammalia > Rodentia > Gliridae > Muscardinus > Muscardinus avellanarius. The sequence goes on from NC_137795.1 coordinate 102,426,494, forward strand.
TCTCATCTATTCTAATTCCAAGAGTTTTTGTTTGATGCCATAACAATATCAAAATAATAGAAATCATAATAACAGCACACACGTTATTGTGCCAAGAATGTATGTAAAGGTTTGCATATATATGCATTTCTTTCCTTCAGTCTCCTCAGCATTTCTATGAAGGAGGTAAGACATGTTATTATCTTCATTGTATGAATGAGAAAGTCAAGGTACATGGAAGTACAGTAAACTTGCCCAAAATTATAAGATCAATAATTATCAGAAATGATACAGATGAGCCTGTCAAACATTAAGCCTCTGTTTACTGAGAATTTCTCCTTCTCCTTCTCTTCCTCCTCCTCCTCCTCCTCCTCCTCCTCCTCCTCCTCCTCCTCCTTCTTCTTCTTCTTCTTCTTCTTCTTCTCCTTCTCCTTCTCTATCTCCTCCTCCTCCTCCTCTTCCTCCTCCTCCTCCTCCTTTTTCTTCTTCTTCTTCTTCTTCTTCTTCTTCTTCTTCTTCTTCTTCTTCTTCTTCTTCTTCTTCTTCTCCTTCCTCCTCCTCCTCCTCTTCCTCCTCCTCCTCCTCCTCCCCTTCTTCTTCTTCTTCTTCTTCTTCTTCTTCTTCTTCTTCTTCTTCTTCTTCTTCTTCTTCTTCTTCTTCTTCTTCTTCTTCTTCTTCTTCTTCTTCATGGTACTGGGATTCCTGGAAGCCTTTCTACCTCCGGGCCACACTCCCAGACCAATTTTATACTTTTTATTTGGAAACAGGGTCTCCTAAGCCAGCACAGCTGACTTCGAACCTACACAAGCCTCCTGTCTCCACCTCCCAAGCATGGGGATTACAAGTGTGTGCCACCACGCCCGGCTACTGGGAATTTCTTTATAATCAGAATTTTTATTTGTCTGACTCTCCTTTATAAACTTTTGCTGTTTTGCCTTGTTATGTGACAGCTTTGGAGCTGTCCTCCAAATTCCTGAGGGTTCAACTTTGCTTTATTTTATAGACTGTTTACAATCGGCTGCCATCTGTGGTGTTTAAGGATTAAAATAAAGGACAAAACATTTATCTGCTTGCTGTGGCAATTGGGTGTGTACACTGGTGGCAATTTACTTTTAGATCATTTGATTACAGTAATGGGAACTAGGAAGCCACCTTGTAAGCAATAATCGACCCAACTCTGAATGAATCATGCAAATCACTCATGTCACGTGGGATTGTGAGGGCTTTTAACAAGAAGATGTGGAAACAGGGACCAATCCATGGAGGCAAGTTTTTTGGGGGGTTCTAATTGCTTTTTCAAAAGAAGACATACTTAAAAATTGGAGATCATGTTTGGAAAAGAGAAATTATAACTTCAGTATTCCACAAAGTGGTTTTAGAAATCATTTAAGTAGCAAGTTGATAGAATTTTTTAATATTTTAATTTTTATGTGCATTTTTCTTTTATAGGTAAATTATGACTATAGCATGATTTGAATACAAAAATCCATGTTTAATTAAAGAAGTCAGCTAGAACATATTAAACAGATAAGAATTGGAATATGGCAAAACTTGAAGGAAATGCCCCAAAAACTGAAGTTCAAAATACATGCACTAAGCCAGGTGTGGTGGCATACACCTGTAATCTCAATGCTTAGGAGGCTGAGACAGGCTTAAAGCCAGCCTCAGCAACTTAGCAATACCCTCATCCTTCATTATTGATAATATTTTATTCATGACAATACTTTCTTCTTACCAATCCAGTAGATATCCAAGGCAGGACTCTAGATACAGGTATTAATAAAACATGTCAATTCAATATATGTTTCCTTAAAAATTTGCATAAGATCTTGCCAAACCCACTGTCTCAGTCAACCACTGGCATATTAATAATTGGTAATCATCACCTAAAATTCAGTGGTTACAAAACCAAGCATTTAATCTCAAAGATGTGTGTGTTGACTGCATGCAGTTGGGCTGATGTAGGATGTGTTCATCCATGCTCTGGGTTACATTTGAAGGGCTTTGAATCCAGGATACATGTTTTTGCATATTTGCCTCATCTGTATTTGTCTGGGGCCCAGGCTAACAGGCAGAGGCCAACCAGGTCATGCATTACCAATAAAGTAGCACCAGAGTACAAGACTTAAGCTAAAACATGTGAGAGATTTTATGGCTTTTAAAAAAAAAATCATGTTTGCTAGCATTCCATTTGTAAACATAAGTCACGTGTCCAAGTTCAAGGTTAAAAAAAAACAAAACAAAAACAGAAGTGAAGTGCCTTTTGCCCAGAACAAGAGGGGAAGGTTAGTGAGTATTTGCCAACTAAGAAATCCAAACTACCATACACACTTTATTGAAAGCCCCACATTCTCTCTAGCTGGGGTGAGCGATTTGGTCATCATGTAACAGAAGAAAATTTGGCCCCTACGGGTGATCATCAGAAATCTACACAGAAATTAAATGGGGGAAACCCAACTGGGCAAGCCTTCAGGGTGAGAAATATCCCCAAATTCTTATAATACCACAAGCATGGCGGGTCTTGTTTCATGTACCCTTAAGCTTCATAGTGTATCTCAGGCCACTTGGCAGCATAAGATTCCCTCATCTATGAACCTTTAAACAAGCTTACCTGCTCATGCAAATTGACAAAAAAAAACCCTTAGCTCCCTTATCTCTCTCTCTCTCTCTCTCTCTCTCTCTCTCTCTCTCTCTCTCTCTCTCTCTCACACACACACACACACACACACACACACACACACACAACTCTCATCATTTTAATATTGACCTTGACCATTCTCTTTCTGGTTCTGTTTCTTTCTGGTTCTACTTCTGATTCTTGACTGTCTTCTCTTTTATACATAACACCTCTCTTTTATTTATGTTTTTTTTTTAAATTGGGAAATTTTTCTTTTTAAAATTTTTATAGTTGGTGCATTGTAGTCATATATCTTAATGGAGTACAAGATAGTAGAGGCATACATGCACACATCACTCAATTAACCCTTACCAAATTCCCACCCCATTCCCTCCCCCAGCCCTCCTTTCAGCACCTCTCTTTTGGACTTTGATGCTTGGGTTTAATTATGTAGATTTAAGTGTTAAAACACTCTAAGGATTTGGGTTTAAACTCATGCCTTAGGTCTTCAGCTCCTGCAAGAATCAGCTAAAGTCCAATAACACTTCCACCTAAACAATCTTTTTTATTGTCTTTAAGTAATAAAAAATATTTAATTACCAAATAGAAATTATGTATTACATGCTGTTTTGAAATATGGACACATTGTGAAATAATTAAATCAAGCCAGCCAATTAACATATGTATTACCTCATATACTTTTTGTGGTGAGAATACTTAAACTCTTGTTGCTTAGCAATTTTTAAAAATATAATACATTGCTGTTAACTAGAATCACTTTGTTGTGCAATAGATCTCCTGGAATTATTTCTTCTAATTGAAATTTTGTATCCTTTGATCAAAATCTCTCCACTTCTCACTCATCCTCTGGTAACCGCCGTTTTATTCTCTATTTGTCTGACTCCAACTTTTCACAAGCCACCTAAGTGAGATGCTGTGATATCTGTTTTTCTATGCCTAGCCTATTTTACTTAACATAATATCCTCCAGGTTCATCCATGTTGTCCCAAATGCCATAGTTTCCTTCCTTTCAAGACTGAGTAGTATTTCATTGTGTATTTAGATTTAATTGTCTATATTCGTTCATCCATTAATGAGTTCCTAAGTTGATTTCATTTCTTGCCATTCTGAACAGAGCTGCAGTAGGGAGTGCACATGTCTCTTCAACATTCTGATTTCATTTTTTTTGTATACACCCAGCAATGGGATCGCTGTATCATGTGGCAGTTCTCTTTTAATTTTTTGAGAATCCTCTAAATGTATTTCCATAGTGGCCATTCTAATTTACAATCTCACCAACTATGTGCAAGGGTGTTTGCACATTTTCTCCAACATTTACTTTCTATCTTTCATCTTTTTGATACTGGACATCCTAACAGGTATGAAGTAATATCTCATCCTGGTGTTAATCTAAATTTCTCTGATGATTATTAATGTTGAGCAATTTTCCCTGTACTTGTTGGCCATTTGTATACCTTATTTTGAGAAATGTCTCTTCAGATCCTTGCCCATTTCTTAACTGGGTTATCTGTCTTGTTACTATTGAGTTCCTCATATATTTTGGATATAACCCCTTATCAGATATATGACTTGTAAATATTTTTCTCCTATTTCATAGCTTGTCTCTTCACTCTTGATTGTTTTCTTGGCTGTGCAGAAGCTTTTTAGTTTGATATATTCCATTTGCTATTTTTGGTTTTGTTGCCTGTGCCTTGGGTTTCATATCCCAAACACACCCACAAACTGTTACTGGTAATCCCCAACATTGGCTAGCTAATCCAACAAATGGGCTCTGAATCGAGGTTGAAAGAGATAGAGATCCCTTGGGCAGCATGAATAGAAAAATAGAAAAATCAAGGCTGAGATTAGATCCTAAGGCATCGCCAAAATGTGTCAAGTTCAAGAAATAGAAATCAAGGAAAGCTAGCAGGGGTTGGCAAAGAAGTAAAGCCCAATAAGAAAGTATCTAATTTAGCACATAAAGAAATGTGTATAGAAAACTATCAGATATGTCTAGTCTTTTGGCAGTCCAAAGACTCGTACCTGTGCCTAACTTGATTCCTTGTTTCTTAAGTTAGAGCATCTGCTACTGGCAGTATTTATTAGTTACTGACTTGAGTGTGTTGGCACAGAACAGATAATTCTTATTCTGTATTGGAAGGAAGAACTGAAAATGAATATACCTAAATTTTTACTATAAGGATAACAGTTACAGTTAAAGTGCTATTTATAATTTCTCAAAAATATAAGCCCAATATTGTATGTACTGCAGCAGAGAAATGGATGAATGATAGTAGATGCAAACATTTTTATATAAAACTTAGTATAAATAAATATCAAGAGTAAGTAAAAGAATCCAGTCACAAAAAGACAAATACTGTTTGAGAGTCCACTTAGCGCACTTAGCGTAATCAAATTCATAGAGGTAAAAAGTAAAATGTTAACCAAGCATAGTGTTATATACCTATAATCCCAGCTACTGTGGAGACTGAGACAGGAGAAGCCTGGACAACTTAGCAAGATCCTGTCTCAAAACAAAAATAGAATGGGTGAGGATGTAGCTCAGTGGTAGAACACACCTGGGTTCAACTCCCAGTACTGTAAAAAGCAAAAGGAAAAACAAAAAAAAAAGTAGAATGTTGGTTTCAAGGGTTAGAGGAAAGGTAAAATGGGGATTTAACGTTGAATGGGTCAGAGTTTCAGTTTGGGCAGAGGAACAAGTTCTGGAGAGGAATGGTAGTGATGGTTGCACAGCTGTGTGACCTAACACCACTGAATCGTAACACTTAAAAAATGGTTAAAATGAGTGCTCTCTTTGGCACCACATATACTAAAATTGGAACGATACAGAGAAGATTAGCATGGCCCGTGCACAAGAATGACATGCAAATCCGTGAAGCGTTCCAAAAAAATGGTTAAAATGAAAAATTTTATGTTATCTATACTTCACTACAACTAAACATTTTTAAAAAACAGGTTGAGAACTAGTTATATCCCAACCCTGAAGCTATCACCTTTATTCTTTCTCTCTACCTCCTCCCAATTCCATTTTTTAGCCTGCTCTAGAAACACAAAGTCCACAGTCTCATTTACAAAAGATTATCTCCTGGTTTATCACTTTCTACTGGGATTTTACAGTTTTCACCATTTCACTCTTAGGAGAGGCTGCTTTGAGGTTCTCTCTCTGCCCCTGAAGCGGGACAGGTCAGAGGCCCCTTTGCATCTCTACTGGTCACATCTTTTGTAATCTAACCTACAGGCTGCAGGCCACTGTGTTCATCTTAGGTCTCCCATTTTTCACCCAGATAGATGACAGATAGATAAATAGGTAACTGATAGACCGATTGATCCAGTAAGTATATTCAGTTGATTTCTTAGCAGTGGTATGATCTAGTATAAAGAGCAGGGATTTTAGATTTAATTAGCCCTGAGCGGGTTGAACACGAGTCCTACCAGTTACTGATAATGTGATTTGAGGAAAGTCTCTTAATCTATGTCTTTAATATCTTAATCTGTAAAACAATCATGTCCTCTTTGACATGATTGGTGCAGGAGTTAAATAGTATTTTTATAGTGCTTTGCATATTATAGGCAAAACAAATGCTAGCTATTTATTTATTTATGTTGTTTCAGGGTTTCCAAGAGAAATAGCAATACAACAATTTCATACAAGCTACTCAGCAAAGGATCAGAGATCGTGAACCTGAAGTGTGTGTGTGTGTGTGTGTGTGTGTGTGTGTGTGTGTGTGTGTGTGAGTGTGTGTAAGCTGAGGACTCACTGAAAGGTTGAAGCCATTAGATAATGTGGACTTCTTTTAAAAGATCTTTGGGATACTGTGACTTCTCTCTTTCCCACCATGAATCCGGTTTGCCTTTCACTTCAAGCCAAATGAAAAGATTCAAAGTATCATTTAGAGAACTTGGCCTGAGGAAGAAGCACATGACTCATGCCTGGAAACTGTAAGCATGAGACTCTTAGTACCTCACTGAGGCCACAACAAGAACACCATATTGTCTAGAGGTGATGGCACACGCCTGTAAACGCAGCACTTGGGAGACTGAGACAGGAGGATTGCAGATTTGAGGATAGCCTCAGCAACATAATGATACTCTCAACTACCTACTGAGATCTTATTTCTAAACCAAAAAAAAAAAAAAAAGGAATTAGAGGTGTATCTTACTGGTAGAATACATGTAGGTTCAATCCCCAGTATGACAAAAAAGAAAAAATACCACAAGCATATTGAATATGAGATGTACCTCCCCAGATATGCATTTTCTGGGCAGTTTTTGATCTCTGTGAGTAGTCCTCTGGAAAAGCGCTGGCTGTGTGCCATATTGAAATGTACATACTAGAGAGCTTTGTTCTGGGAGAAAGACTACCCGGTGGGAAGAAGCCAATATACTCTTGGATGGAAACACCTAACGCCAGATAAAGAACAGTAAGTCAGCGAAACGTGATACAATTCAGACTTTAGTTATATATTCCTATAGGGAATAAGTCTGAAGAGCCCATAAGAATTCTGACCACAGTGGCGCCATATGCTGGGCATTGTGGCACACTCCTCTAGAGATCATTTTGGACATTGGTCCCAGTCAGAGGGCTCTGGTTCCAGATTAAGAGTAAAACCTGTTCCATCCCATACTTTTCCCTTCCCAAATTCCACACTGGAAGGAACCAAAACACCTGTTGCAAGTTAGAAAGGAGGCAGGTACAGAGAGATGAGTCGTGCGTGTTGGTTCACACCTATAATCCTAGTACTTGGGGGGCTGAGATAGAAGGATTACAGGTTCAAGGCCAGCCTCAGAAACTTAGTGAAATCCTGATTTTAAAAATATTAAAACAATAAAAAGAGGCTGAGGGTGTAGCCTGGCGATAAAATGCCCCTGGGTTCAATCCCCAGTGCCAGAAAAAGGGGGTGGGGGAGAAGGCAGTAACTTGTATTTTCCACTGTAGTATTCAATCCTGAGACGAGTGCAAACTAGGGCTGGAAAGAAATTTTGAAAGAGATAATGATCCAGCATTCTGGTAGTAGTGCAGATTGCTTTTTTATTCCACATAAACAACTCGAGGATGTTTTCTTACTTAAAGTACCTGGAAAACCCACTGGACTTGCCTAGGATTTCATCAGAGGTGACAGACCAGCTGATGGAGCAGGTTTTGCAGGAATCCTTGAGAGAAAGAACGAAGCCAAAGCTGCTTGCATCCTGCTGCATCTAGCGACGGTTATTAAACCAGTCGCATTAACCACATGACCAAGGACAGAGAACTCCATTTCTTTGTTTCATCATGTGAAAAATTAGAGAATTATCCTTGGGCGTTATATCAATTAAATCTCTTATTAATACCAATATCATAAAATATTTAGCACTGCCTGATTCTATTTAATGTTCAGCAACTATGCTGTGTTGTATAAAGGATTGATGACAATAATTTTCTGACTTGGAACAATGAGAACCAAAATAATGGGACAACTTGTATGGACTCCCTCTGTGAAGCCTTTAAAGAACACAAGAAATATGATTAGGGAATTAGGGAGTGTTCCAGTTATTTATTGCTCAATAATAAACAACGCCAAAACTCGGTGCAATGCCTCCTCAAAACTTCACGATGCATTGGCTCTCCATTCTGTGGGACTGGCATATTAAGTACAGCTCCTTTAATGTGCTTGGTTCCACATGGCAGACCTGCTAAGGGCTGCCTAGTCTAGGATGGTCCTGCTCACATATTTGGTAATTGGCTGGAGCTCCTGGCCAAGGTGACTCAGGTCTCCTTTGTGCAGCCCCTCCTGCAGGCCAGCTGGGCTAGTTTCCTTGGCAACTGGATTCCAAGAGAACAAGAGTGGAAGCTTCAACGCTCTGGAGACCTAGGCTTGGAAGGCATGCACGGCATCGTGTCTGCCATAGTCTCTTGGTGAAGGCACGTTTCAAGTAAGGCCAATATCAAAGGAGTTGGGAAATAAACTTCTCTGCTTGAGGGAAGGACTGAAAAACATGTTCAATTGTCTGTATTCATATTTAATGTGCTATAAGAAGAAAGGCAACTTTCCCTGTGAAGCATATCACAATGAGATCACTGAAGTAGGAGTTGGAAAACCTGGCTTTGTGCCCTACATTTTTCAGGAACCAGCTGGGTGGTTTTTCCTAGTTTTCTATCTGAGTATAATCTAGCATTGAAGGTCTTCATTTCCAGGTGTTTGGTTGGTTTCTACTGCTTTCTTTGCAGTCTCTGTAATTTTAAGATCGGAACACTAGCCTCAACCTATGGGAATTGGTATTCTTTTTTCTTTAATGATAACCATAGACCGAAAACAGAGCAACCTAGCCCAATACCTCCACTCCTGAAAGTTCATAGCCAAAGAGATGTAAGCAGAGTGTCACGTAGCAGCATTTGGAATCTTTTTTAGGTGATATTTGCCATTTCCTCATGGCCTCTGGATATTGTATTTGTTTGGGTTTTTTCTTTTGTTGTTATTGTCTTGTGGTTCCTTACAGCATTCTATGGCCTGGAGGCAGATGCTTTCATGAATGATAAGAATGAGATTCACATTTGAGAGCTAACATGCTCCTGAGCTAGAAGTAATCCATTTCTGGAGGTCTGTGGACTTTGTGGAGAAAGGCAGCCATACCAACTCTGGAATGCATCCCCATATACTTTTTTTTTTTTTTTTTTTTTTTTGGTGGTACTGGGAATGGAACCCAGGGGCCTTCTACCTCCGGGCTACACTCCCAGACCTGTTTTATATTTTATTTGGAAACAGGGTCTCTTAAACCAGCTGAGGCTGGCTTTGAACCTGCGTGATCCTCCCGTCTCAACCTCCCAAGCGCTGGGATTACGAGCGTGCGCCACCACACCCGGCTCCCATATACTTTTACATGTAAAAAATCACTTATTTATACTACCATAGTTTCTTTCTATCACTCAGGGTTTATTCCCACAGAAACTACCTAATAGAAACTACTACCTAAGGAAAATGAGATTTGGACAATGTCTATCTCCCCCGGTTTGTTAGTCATAGGTAATCAGACTGCGAAGTGCACAACTCTAAGTGCTGCCTAGTGCAGGAACGAGGGTGTGTGTGGTTCTCTAGGTCTGGGTCATGTGGCACCATTGTACCTACCAAGTAGCATGATGTAAAAAAGAAGCTGAATTTATTCACACTGCTGTGTTGTTTCTATACTCTTGCTGGTTCACTCAGAGACCTGGATGTTCTTGCTCAAGCTGTTCCACTTGGCATTATTCGGATGTGTGGGACAACTGGAGTCCTCCCAAGAAGCCAAAAATCAGTGTAGGTATTTCAGAGGAAACCTGATACATGTAATTGGATACACAGGTGATAGAAGGATTGAGAAGCCAAATGGTTAGGAGAAAAATGAGGCAGCCCTAAAAATTAACAACAAAAAGAAGAGACTACAGATCTTAAGAGAGGAACAAAAGAGGAGTGGGTATTAATGGAACTCTGGAGCTGGGACCACTCAGCAGAAGATGAAATGGTATTGGACCTGCGGAGACCTTAGAACAAAAAGAAAGAAGAACCACAGACGATAGGACGGTAGTAATCTGCCACTGAAAATACTACTTGGAGCAGAGAAAGAGAGAGGGAGAGAGAGAGAGAGAGGCAGACAGACAGACAGACAGACAGACCCTGCTTTAATGTCTGCTTTTTCCTTCTACACTTGACTGTTTCTATGCAGAAGACAGCAGGGAAGATGAGCTTTGATAAATTCTGTAGTTTGAATAAGCATTTCCCCAGAGCTCATGTGTTAAAGGCTTGATCTCCCTCCTATAGCATTATTGGAATGTGATGGAAACTTTCAGAGATGAGGCTTTCTTGGAAGTCTTCTGGGTGTATAAATCATGCCCTTGATGGAGATATTGGGACCATGGCTCCACGTCTTCCTTTTTATTTTACTTCCCAGCTGTCATGAGATGAGCAGCTTGCTCTGCTCTGTACTCTCCATGATGTACTGCCTCACTGTTTGCCCAAAAGCAATGGGACCAACTGAGAACAGACTGTGACCTCCAAAACTATGAGCCCAAAGAGAACTTTTCTATTTTTATCTTTATTATCTCAGGTATTTTGCTACAGCATCAGAAAGCTGACAAACATAGGAAACATAGTTCCTTGTGATATGAAACATGACAGAAGAGATCAGGGACTGGATCTAGTTTGAGGTCCAGGGACCAGAATAGAGAATTTGTAAGAGTATCTGGCTCATTTTTAAAGCTCTTGGCACAGACAGTACTGCTTTACAGCCTAAGTTACTAAACGTAGCTCAGAGCTGAGCAGAAAGCACTTCCGGCTTCTGTGCAGAACTCCTCAAAACCTTAAGAATTATGTTTTTATCATCTGGTAATAATGTCCTTGGAATATAAATTACTTTTTTCAGGATAGCAGACAATAGCACTGACAATATTGACTCCTGAAAATATCTCTGTAGAGAATAGGCATCACCTCAGGGAAATAAGAGGAGAACAAGGACACAGTAGATAGTAGATACTGAATGGTGACTACACTGACTGATTACTTTATTTCCCCTGAAAACTCCTTTGGGGGGGAATAAAAATGATCCTTGAAGTGAAATTATAAGAAAGGTAAGAACAGAAAATCTGAGTTATTGATGTTCACATGACATCATATGTATCCACAGGCTGCGATGCAGTACACAACATTTGAATTCCACAAATATTTAAGATAATTGTCTGTGTAGCCAGGTGTAGTGACTGGTACATGGCTATAATTCTAGTACTCAAGGAGGCTAAGACATGAGGATCATAAGTTTGCTGACAACCTTAGCAATTTAGCAAAGCCCCGCACAACTTAGTGAGGCCCCTTTTTCAGAATAAAAAATAAATAAAATAAAATAGGGCTGGAGTATAGCTCAGAGATAAAATTCTGCTGGGTCCAATCCCTAGTAAAGAACACACATGTACACGTGTACACACACAAACATCTGGGTGAATAAGTAAAAATGACTTATGTTTTTTTTTTTTTACAACATCACCTGTACAACTAAAACTCTTGGAAATTTCATATAAAACAAGCAGAAGAAGCTCTTAAAGATGAAGAGAAGACAAAACAGCAATGGCATTGAATTTGAGGGAAAAAATGGTGATGGATTCTTTAGATTTTCTTTTGAGCTCATATGGATCAGACATGGGGCTGAATAACTCAAATACCTGGAAATCCAAAGATGCAGACAATAAAGCCCCTCTTTAAAAGTAAAGAAAGGCCCTCTTTGGCTAAAGCCTTTCCTCTTTAGCCAAACGGCTAAGAAAGGGGAAGCCTAGCAAGACACAGAAACTTAAAATATTCACTTTGCTCAAACTAACAACTACAGACGACACTGTACTCCTCTCCCATGCGAACCAGCAAAGGCTAAGTGAGGAGCCTGTACTTCCTTTGAAAAATTACAACGAAGCACTTGACCTTGCCCCCAACCCTGCGCACACAGGTTTTATCAGAAAAGGCCAAGTAAGAATTCAAGATTTTCATCCTCACTGGAAATCCCAAGAAGCCCTTTCTGTACAAGGAAGACTAGTATGGTGTCAAAACTTTCCTTGTTAATCCCTGGTAACAAGAGCAACCTCCTTCTGTGGTCCTCCTGTCATTAGAGAACAGGTGGGGAGCAGCAATGAGGCACCCTACTCCTTTTTGACTTGTATGTGGTACTGGAGATGGAACCCAGGGACCTTTTAGCTCCAAAAAGTTTTTATTTTTTATTTGGAAAAAGGGTTTCATTAAGTTTCTGAAAGCCTCAGTAAGTTGCAGAGGCTGGCTTCGAATCTTCAATCCTCCTCTCTCAGCCTCCCAGGTACTGGGATTACAGTCATGTACACTCTTATAGACAGGAAGGTATCAGCAGAGATCAAGTGGGGGACTTGAAATCCTATCTTTGCCCAATAACAGTAAAGGGCCCTAAACTGTAATGTTTATATGTCTATAAAGGTTGATTGTAGAATATGAATGTCTCTCCTTACCTGGCAATAAAAAGTATATTGCTAGCCGGGCGTGGTGGCGCACGCTTGTAATCCCTGCGCTTGGGAGGCAGAGACAGGAGGATCACGCAGGTTCGAAACCAGTTGTGCTGGCGAAAGAGACCCTGTTTCAAAAAAAAAAAAAAAATAGGTCTGGAAGTATAACCCAGAGGTAGAAGGGCTTCCAGAAACCCCAGTACCACCAAAAAAAAAAAAAAAAAAAAAAAAAAAAAAGGATATTGCTTTCTCCTTTAATCTGCTAGGAAAATGTCAGAAGAGGCCAATTAAATAACAGATTTAGATATTATCTAAATCCTTATGATAATATATAGCTTTCAATGAAAATTACTATATACAAACAATGTTGGACAACTGAAACTAAAAGATAAAAAGAATAATCAATATACATTAATACAGAAAAGATATAAATGTTACAAATAACTGACAATGATTTTAAAGGAGCTATTATAAAAATGCTTAAATGAGAAATTATGGTCATACTAAAATAAGTCAAGAATGAAAAGTCTCAGAAGTAAAGGATGTAAGGAAGAAGCAAATGAAAAATTTGGAACTAAAAACTAAAAAAAAAAAACTTAGCTTAATTAACCAAAATGAAAAGTTCAATAAATTGACTTAGCAAAGGACGGAGGAAAAATTTATTTTTTCTAAAGAAAATTCTAGAAGCTAGAACAATAGAAATTATTCAATCTGAACAACAAAAAATAGACTGGAAAAATTTAAGCAAATCCTTAGAAACCTGTGGGACTACAATGAAAAAAATGCAACATTCATGTCATCAAAAGAGGGCAGGCTAAAAAAATGCTCAGGAAAATGATAACTGGAAACTCAACAAATTTAGAGTTTTACAGCAAGAATCCAAAGAGCTGAGAAAAGCCCAGAAAGATGTGTTTCTAAAAAGCCACACTAATACATATCATTGTTAAACTTCTGGAAACTAAACACAACCACATATACATGTGCACATACCAAAAATATCTTAAAAGAAAGAAAAGATAATCAACAGCTATGGAAGCAAAACAATTCAGATCACAGTGGTTTCTCATCAGAAACCATGGAGTACAAAAGGAAGTGTCATCATATTTTTCAAAATCTGAAAGAAAAAAACTTTAACCTAGAATTCTATACACAAAAAAGTATGCTTCGGAAATGAAGGGAATGTCCAGACATTTCAGATGAAGGAAAACCAAAAGAATTAATCATTTGTTAACCTACCTTAAAGAAACAGAAAATAAAGATAAAAGAATAAACCCTGTAAAGAAAAAAGAAGACAAAAAAACAGAAAGAAAAAATAGGTAAATACAATAGACCTTCACTTTTGTAAATTTTTAAAGTCATATTTGATGGTTGAAGCAAAAAAGAAAACTTCTGATATGATTTAAATGTATGTAGAGAAATTCAATGCCATTATTTTATAAATCAAAGGTAATAGTGTTATTGTCATTAGTTATGTTTGTGTAGTATAATACTAAACCAATCACTAAAAAATGATACAAGACACATTAAAAAAAGTATAGATAAGTCAAAATAAGAATTTTTTTTTTTTTTTTTTTTTTTTTGCGGGTCTGGAGATGGAACCTAGGGCCATTCGACCTCCGAGCTACACCCCCTGCCCTGTTTTTTATTATTTATTTTGAAACAGGGTCTCACTAAGTTGCAAAGGGCCTAAGTAGCTGAAGCTGTCCACGAACTGCGATCCTCCCGTCACACCCTCCCTCCCGAATGCTGGGATTACAAGCGTGCGCCATCACACCCGGATCAAAATGAGATTTTAAATATCTTCAATCAATCCACAGGAAACCATGAAAAATCCCAGATACATAAAAGAGAAAGCAAATATACACCAAAATAAAATATTACACTTTAATGTATCAATTAATTATATTAAATATAAATGACCTAATATGCCAAATAAAAGACAGAGACTAGTAGAATGGATTAAAAACTCACCTAATACATGCTATCCATACAAAATTTACTTCAAATGTAATGATTTAGGAAGCTTAAAAGCAAAATATCAGACAAATATGTGTCATAAAAACATAAACCAAAATAAAACAGAAACAGTTATATTAATATCAGATAAAGTAGACTTCGGTGTAAAAAAGAGTATTGGACAGAAAAAGGATATTGTATGATAAAAAGATCAGTCTTGCCGGGCGTGGATAACTATCTACAAATGGATAACTAGTTCTCCCAGCACCATTTGTTGAAAAGGCTGTCTTTTCTTCAGCATATGAATGTGGCCCCTTTGTCAAAGATCAATTGACTGTAAGTGTGTGGGTTGGTTTCTGTATCTTCTATTCTGTTTCATTTGTCTGTGTACCTGTTATTGTGCCAATACCAGGCTGTTTTAACTACTATTGCTCTGTAGTATAATTTGAGGTCAGGGATTATGATGCTTCCTGCATGGTTCTGATTGCTGAGAATTGCTTTGGCTATTCTTGGTCTTTTTTTTTTTCTCCACATGAAGTTAATGACTGATTTTTCTAGGTCTAAGAAGAATGTCATTGATATTTTTATAGGAATTTCATTGAATCTGTAGATAACTTTTGGCAGAATGAACATTTTAATGATATTTATTCTGCCTATCCATGAGCAAGGGAGATCTTTTCATCTTCCAAGGTCTTCTTTATTTCTTTAATATTTTATAGTTTTCATTGTAGAGGTCTTTTATGTCTTTGTTTAGGTTAACTCCTAGGTATTTTATTCACTTTGAGGTTACTGTGAATGGAATTGTTTACTCTATTCCTTTCTTCATGGATTTATTATTGGCATATAGAAAAGCAACTAATTTCTTTAGGTTGATTTTTTATCTTGCCACTTTGCTGAATTGGTTAATAAGCACCAGTAGTCTTTTGGTTGAGGTGTTTTTTTGTTGGGTTTTTTTTTTTGTCTTCTAGATAGAGGATAATGTCATCTGCAAACAAGGATAATTTAATTTCTCTCTTTCTATTTGAATTCCTTTGATATTCTTCTCTTGTCTTATTGCTGTGGAAAGAGTCTTAAGGACTATACTGAAAAGGTGATAGTGGGCATCCTTGTCTTGTTCCTGATTTTAGAGGGAATTTTTGCATTTTTCCCCATTTAATATGATGTTGGCTTTGGATTTATTGTATATTGCCTTAATGATGTTGAGATACAGTCTTTCTATTCCAATTTCCTG
The DNA here is from genome assembly GCF_963383645.1 of Muscardinus avellanarius. Classification (NCBI taxonomy): domain Eukaryota; kingdom Metazoa; phylum Chordata; class Mammalia; order Rodentia; family Gliridae; genus Muscardinus; species Muscardinus avellanarius. The sequence continues at coordinate 102,442,253 of NC_137795.1, forward strand.
CAGTGTTTTTGGCTGTTGGATTTTGTCAAATGCTTTTTCAGCATCTATTGATATGATCATGTAATTGTGCTCTCCGTTCTATTTATGTGGTGAATAACATGTATTGATTTGCATGTGTTGAACTAGCCTTGCTTTTCTGGAATGAAACCAACTTGGTCATGGTCTACAATTCTCTTGATATGGTGTTGAATGTGTATAGCTAGTATTTTGTTTAGAATTTTTGCATCTAATCAAATATATTGGTCTGTAATTTTCTTTTCCTGAGGTTTCTTTTGGTTTACTTGCCCACTTTTTTGGTTTACTTGCCCACTTTTAATTGGATTATTTTTATAATACTCATTAAATTATCAAGGTCATTCTTTAAAGACATAAAAAACAGTCCTTAAATTCATTTGAAATAAGAAAAAAAAAACCAGAATAATCGAAGTATTTCTCAGCAACAAGAACCATGAAGGAGACATCACAATATTTGACTTCAAACTATACTACAGAGCTTTAATACTAAAAACAGCATGGTATTAGCACTAAATAGACATCTAGACCTGTGGAGCAGAATAGAAACTCAGAAACAAATTTATATATTTACAACTAATTGATCTTTGACAAAGGGACCAAAAACACACTGGAAAAAAAGATAGCCTCTTCAACAAATTATATTCACAAAACTGGTTATCTACATGCAGAAAAAATGGAAATAAATCTCATTTTCTCACTCTGCAGAAGAGTCAATTCAAGATGAATAAAAGACCTGGAAATTACACCAGAGACTTGAAGAGGGCATAGGACCAACACACCAACACATCGGCATGGATAAATCTTTCTCAACAAGACCCCAAAGGCATGAAGAATTAAAATAAGGATTAATATGTGGGATTGCATTAAACTGAAGAGCTTCTGTGCAGCAAAGGATACTATCAAGAACCTCAACAGAGAGGCAACATAAAGGAAATCAGCTAGTCCTCTGGTAGAGGACTATATGTATATGTATATTCTACAATGCATATTCTAACATGTATATTCTATATAGCTAGAATATACAGAGAAAATTTATATATTTGAATGTGATTTTACATTAAGAAAATTAAATATGAAAGCTAAAAACCCTGAAAAATGAAATATCCAGCTTCTAATGGTTTCATGGAGGAAAAACTACCAAAGATTTGAAGAATTAATCTACACAATCTCTTCCAGAAAATTTAAGAAGTAGAAACACTTTGTAATTTCTTTGATGAATCTACACACTCTGATATAAAAATCTCACAAAGAAAAAAACTGCAGACCAATAGCCCTCACAAGTAAAGATAAAAAAAAAATCTCTTAACTGGGCACGGTGGAGCACGCCTATAATCCCTGCACTTGGGAGGTGGACAGAGGAGGATCACGCAGGTTCGAAGCCAGCCTTGCTGGCTTAAGAAACCCTGTTTCCAAATAAAAAATATAAAATAGTATTGGGAGTATAGCCTGGAGGTAGAAGGGTTTCCAGGAAACCCAGTGCCACCAAAAAAAAAAAAAAACTCTTAAGAAAATGTTATAGAATAAGATCCAGCAATACATTGCAAAATGTTTCATGACCAAGTAGAATTTATTTGAACATTTTTATCAATATAACCTCTCATATCAATAGTCTAAAGAAGAAAAATCACATACTTATTTCAATTGATTCAGAAGAAACAAAATCCAACATCTGTACCTATCAGGAAAATATAAATAGAGGGAAAGGAACTCCTTAACTTGAAAAGTACATTTATGAAAATCCTATAACTGATGTGGTATTTGATGACAGCCTCAGTGCTTTCCTCCATACAATCAGAAATAAAGCAAGCATGTCTGGTCTACTCTCACCACTCTTATTTAACACAGCGCTGAAAGTTCTGATCAGTGCAATGAAGCAAGAAAAAGAAATAACACTATCAGAAAAGAATTAAAATGTTCTCTATCTTCAAATAAAATAATTGTCTACATAGAAATTTCTAAACAAATTCTATAAAAATAATTTAGAATGAAGAAGCGAGTTCATCAAGGTCCCAGGATGCAAAAAATACACAAAAATTAATTGTACTATTGTATACTAGCTATATGCACATGGTCCCTGTAAGTAAGAACATAATGTCATTTACAAGCAATCAAAAATACTTAGCAAACCTAACAAAACATATACTAGAATTCTACAGAAAAACAGAACCAGTAGAATATGCTGTACATATGCATGTGATTTTTTGCAGACATAGACAAGATTAATCTAAAATCTATATGAAAAGACAAAGGAACAAGAATTAATTTTTGAGAACAATTAAAAAAATCCAAGTAGAAGGTATTAGTCTACCTGTTGCCAGGCATCATTGTGCAGCTACAACAAGTAAGCTTATACAGTAATTAAGAAATAGAGATAAATAAAATAGAACGGAGAAACCAAAAATATATCCACAGAAACACACCCGACCAATTTTTGACAAAGTGAAAGAGCAGTTTATTGGAAGAAAAATAGCCTTTTCAAAGTCATCAAAAGCTTGGTATCAGACAAATGAAACTGTTATGTGAGATTATCATTTTTAATTTTAGATAAATTGCCATAATACTAGATGTCAACTACTAAGCCAAGCATGGGAGGGAGGGATAGGGAGAGAATGGGGTGGGGATTGGGTGGGGGCTGACTGGGAAAAGTGTGCACGTATGTCTACAAAGGTATGTATCCTACTATGATGTATGAATACAGTGCACCAATAAAAAAAAATAGTGCAGGGCACAAAAAATTCAAACAAACAAACAAAAAAAAAAGAAGAATAGCCTTTTCAAAAAATTATGTGGGAGCAAAGAAACATCTATGGGCAAATAAATGGACCTTCCTCTAAATCCCACACAAATATTTCTTCCCCTAAATATTCCACACAGGGCAAATTTCAACCCAACCATAAACTTCAATGTAAAAGTACAAGTCATATAGGAAAAAACACAAAGGAAAATCTTTGCACCACAGGGCTAGGCAAAGATTTCCTAGACTTGACATCTGAAGCATACAGTCCATGAAAGAAAGGACTGATAAATTAGAATTGATCAAAATTAAAAATATTTTGCTCCACAATCAACCATGTTAAGAGAGTTAAAAGCCAGATGACAGACTGGGAGAAATGCAGAGCACATGTTTGATAAGGCATTAGTATCTGTAAAAACTCCTTATATTCAGCATTGGAAGAACAAAATTTCCAATTAAAAAGAGGTCGTAAACATGAAGAGCTATTGCTCCGAGGAGGATATAAATACGGCAGTTAAGCATATTGAGAAAGGTGTAAGAGTATTAGCTATTCGAGGGATGCAGATTAAAACTGTAAGGAGACAGCACTTCAAGCCAAGCAGAATGGCTAAAGTCAATAGTAGCAATCAAATGCTAGAAAATGAAGAAAGCTTATCACTCGTACACTGTTGACAGGGGTGGACAACGGCTTAGTTTTATAGAGATATAAAACCATACATTCACACAAATGCTTGTAGCACCTTTATTCATAGTAGATGAACTAGAAAAAAAAACTCAGATCATCTTCAGTGAGCAAATGGTTAAACAAACTATGACGATTCATACCATGGAATATTAGTGATCAAAAAGACGTGAACTATCAGTGCACACAAAGTGGGTAAATCTCAAGAGAATTATCCTGAGAAAAACAAGTCTCAAAAGGTGACACTATATATATATATATATGAGATTCGATTTATACATCATCCTTATATGCCCAAGTGCAGAGAAATGGAGAACAAATTAGTAGTTGCCAGGGAGTAAGGCAGGGGTGCAGTTGAGTGGAAACGGCTTTGGTTGTGAAAGAGCAATTTGAGGGATCTTTTACAGAGGTAGAGCTTTTCTGGATCTTGACTGAATCCATGTCAATATCCCGGTTGTGAAACTGCACTGTAGTTTTGCATGAAGTTACCATCTTGTAATTGGGGAAACTGAGCAAACGGCATATGGACCTCTCTGTATTATTTATCACAACTGTCTGAAAATCGAGTGTCCCAAATCTTTCAATTTGATAAAAAATTCATTTCCAAGTTGCAAGATCAGTGCTATAATTATCCCATAAAATGAACTAGATAATGTCTCAATCTGATATTTATGGCGAACAACAGAATCTATTCTAGTAGTTTACTTATAAAAGGAGTCCATTGATATATGAATTTTCACGATATCTGGGAAAGTCAGAGAGACAGATCCAGGGTCTATGGAGCAAACACACCAGAACCCCACTATGCTCCAGCCAAGGTACCCACAATGCCCCGACACTGCGGCTCTCTTAGGGGTCCTGGGCAGCAGCCATCAGAGGCCCTGCGCCACATTCCAGAAGGTTAGTCCCTCTAAATATTCTCCCTCCCATTTTCATTTTGCAGTTGAAGTCTGATGGAAGTGCCTCTGAGTGCAGCTGTCCAGGAGATTATCTGTGCCTGACCTGCAGGGAGAAGTGTCTGGCTTCTACCTTGGAGAAGAAATATCTATAATATGGGAAATTCTCCAAGCAGGAAGAAGATTTGTCAGTCACAAACATAACAAAACCCACTGAAGCCAGAATGTTATACTTTGCAACTGATTATTTATTATTTTTGGAGATCTAAATAAAATTTTCAAATTTGGACATGTGGGGTAGGTATAAGAAGGGCACTTTTTTGATAACCGATTAATTCTCCTCTTCAGTTCTTGGTGTTCTCTGTCTACTAACGTAATACTGATGTGCTATGTTTTATAAGAAGTTACTGATTTCATGTATTTTTACAATCACATTAGCATATAAATGTGCCTAATATTATCTTCGTTTTAATGTTCTTCTCCATTGCTATGTATCCTCTTTATTTGTAACTTTATTTTATTTTGTATTTTCTTTTTTATTATAAAATACATGTATATTAAGGCACACTTGAAAAATCATAAAAGTACACAAAAGAAAAAATAATATGAAATACAGGACCTGAGCAAGCACTGTAATGAACTCCCTAATACCCATTTCACTCATCTCAATGTAAGGCAGACATGAAATTTAGGTGAGATTCACCCTACCACTATATCTGGTGTGGGCCCAATTGCTCTGCTAGCTGGAGTGAATTTATTCCCTGGAGAGTGTGATTCGTTCAATGTTCTTAGCTCAGGGAGAGTCCTATCTAAGACGATCTGTGGCTAGCCTCCTCCTGGCCATTGCAATCTGCTCAGAAGTGGGCCCCTGACCCATCTTGGTCTACTTTTAAAGAAGCCTAAAATTTCTCTTTGCCAAGAGAAGAGAGAGCAGCTCTCTTTCTTCCACCATAGTTCAGGCCTAACTAGCACAAAGGAGAAGGCACTGAGCCATAGAGGAGTTAGAAAACGATCTGGAAGTAAGTCATATACTCAGGAGATGGAGTTAAAATAGGAAGAGAGAAGCTATGTCCTCATCCTATCCTCAAGAGTCCCTTACACCAGAGGCTCAGAAGTCCAGTGCCAATTGTTTTCATGATTTTTTATTTTTTCCAATTTTATTATTTTATAGTAATAACATTGAACTCCGGGGCACCCTGAACTACATCTCCAGCACCCATCCCTATCATTTTTTGAGACAGTCACCCTACGTTGCCCAAACAGTCTTCACACTTGCGATCCTCCTGCTGCAGCCTCCAAGGTAACTGGGATTATAGGGGTGTACAACCCCAGCTTTATTTCCACTTAATTAGAAAAGATAAGATTTTCCCAGACTTATCATTGAACAAACAAACAAAAAAAATGTGTCTTTTGCCTCTAATCATTTTCTAGATCTATTTGTGTAGCTGTTTTGGCAATGAATCTCCAGGATAACTGTCATTTGAAGACAATTGATTGAATTCTTGAATACTTCAATACTTGAAGCCTCCCCAAGCAAGCTCTATTTTGAAGAGAAATTCTCTTACTTTGCTTTCCAGATTGTCCTCTTAATTTCCTAAAGCCTGTGGCCCATAAATATAGAACTGGCGGATGCAGCTTGATTTCAGTACAGCAGTCTGAGTTTTGATGCCAAGGCTATGTTGAAATGTAAGATGTTATCAGATTTGTACTATCTATATTTAAAAAACTGGTGGGTTACTTGAGCCTGGAATGCCTAACCACTTATGATAAGAATCAGAACCACACTCTGTTAACCCTAAGAAGAAGACCCAGAGGCTGCCTGTCTGTGGATGTCTGAATCAACCAGACATGCACCCTGCCCAGGGTACCACCACTGATCTTACTGCAAAACACTTAGCAGAGTTGTTTCTCCCCTTACTGAGCCTGAGGGCATCCAGCCCTCCTGAGGGCCCACTGGCTGGAATGAAGACTCTCAGCTTCTCTCCCAACACTTCCGTGCACACTGCTCCTGGAGAATGAGAAGCCATACGGCGAGCCCTTCATCCTATTTTTTTAGTGTGAGGTCTCCTCGATGAGGAGAGGTAGATTCAAGCGAGCAATGCTCCCTTTATGCCTGGAGAAGCCAGCTAAGGTCTGGGTTCTCAGATCCTCTTACTTGTGTGAGAAACACCACCTATGGGGGCCTCCAGAGCCCTCAGATAATGTTTGACCTTCTCCAGGGCTCCACTCCACTTTCTTGTCTAGGTAGTTTGGGGAATTGAAAGAAAGGTGGTGAGATAGAGTAGGTCAAGGGTGCATGTAGCATTCTGGCACCCAGAGGGAGAGAGCTTGGCAAACAAGAAACAACTATACCAAGAGACACTATCATTCCAGGCAGGGATGATTGCTATGGTGCAAGAGCAAGCAGGAATAGAGGATGCTGGTGACCAGGTGCCATTTTTGATGAGGAGTCTGGCACATGAGTGGCAGAAATGCAGAAATCAGCATGTGATGATCTGGTGGAAGACTTTGAACTGTTTTACGTGCAGTGGGAAGTCACTGGACAGTCTATAAAGGCTTTCCCAGGCTCCCAGAGAGGTTGGTTATTCAATGGAAGCAGAAATCATTGCAAGATCCAGGCAAGAAATGATGAAGATATGGGTGAGTGCAAAATTAATGGAGGAAGCAAGAAGCAGCTGAAATCAAAATATTTAGATACCTCTCAAAAGGTAGCAGCAGTAGGGCTAGCTGGTGGGTTCCAGGTGAGATGAGATGAGTGCTAAGATCTGGGGATTCAACAGGTGATTGAATGATGGTGCAATTTTCTGAAAGAAAGAAAATTAAGAGAGGAGGGATTGGTGAGTGGGTGCTTTGTGGAGAGCTTCACTTTAAATGTTTAAACGCAGGGCTGCTTTTTAGAGATTGAAATAGAGATGTTTAGTAGAAACTTAGATAAAAATGTCTCAAGTTTGCAAGAGGTCAAGGCTGGAGATGATAACTTGGAAATCTAAATGTTAAGTATGTTATTTTTAAAGGCAAGAGACCGGAGATGAGATCAGAATGTTGGGCCTTACAAACATTTGATGGCCAAAGGAGAAGCCAGCCAAGAAGATTAATCCTGGGCATGTTAGTATTTTTATCTCTATGTGTATGTTTGTGTGTGTGCACATAGGTGTACACTGGCGTTTCTTAATTGGGAAATGTCATGTTGGGGTATCCACATAGATGTCTATATGAATTAAATTATTCTATGTCTAAGTTATAGCTCTCAGAAGTTTATTTTCTTCTCTTGTCAAGTAACCAGCTCTTAGTTTTGTGTATGATTATGCCATTTATTCTTCAGGTTATTATCTTATGCTTATATATTTAGATTGATACTTTGTTTTATTCAAGAATTTTACAGTATATTGGCTTTTTCATGAATAGCTCTCTTTTTTTCCTTCCTCCTAAAGACCTTTAAATGAGTACATTTTCTTCTAACACTGTTTTGGCCACATCCCATTACATTTTGATATGCAGAGCGGTGTTTATTATAATTACTTTAAAATAGATTTTTATTGCATTCCTAATTTCTTTCCCAAGCCAATTTTACTTATAAAAAGCATTTTTAATATTGCAGGAAATTAAGCAATTTGTTAATATTTTCATTATTCATTTCTCTTTTAAATGTGTGATGGTTAAAACATGTGTTGGGCAAAATTCTCACTATTAGGAGGGTGGTGACTGGTATTTTAAAAATACTTTTATAACCTATTTTGGATTTTTTTGGTGACACACAGTTATAGATATATTTTCTCAGTTAATTTCACAACAATTTATTGTAATTGCCTTAGTAATTGAATTGTCCAAGTTTTCAATATTTTCAGTAATTAGTTTTGTCATCTTCATATTGTCAATCCCCTTTCCACTCCTAAAAATCACCATTCCTATTGGGCTCATCCAAAACAACAATATAATTACATCAAGGGTCTGATTTACTAATTATTGCTAAAGTACAAGGAATTCAGGATGAGTTCTATTACTCCTCATGGGTTACTGTGGTGTATGGGTGGGTAAGCCTGCAGAGTTACTGCTTTCTCACCACACGTTCTTTGTCCACTACGGCCATAGAACTTCTGCCACCATTTCTGGTTGGAATCTCACTAGGGAGGGATCCCAGGTCACCTTGACCTTGCCGCTTGATTCTGCACCCTGACCTATCTGTACCTGAACAAAGACCTGCATTACCGACAACTAATACCTTGACTATTTGGATTCTCTACAAACATTGAATTGTACCAAAAAAAAAAAAAAAAAAGAAAAGAAATCCAAGGATGTCACTGGAGTGGGAAGTCATTATATAGTGAGGTCTAAGTCCGACTTCTGACAAACCTGAAATGTTGCAGTTCCAATGCAGGTGCTACCAGAAGCTGAGGAATTTGCACACATTCTAATAGCATGCAGCTAAATAGCTCACTACACAAAGGTGTGGTTTTACCACTCTCTGTGCAAGTCCAGGTTCTCAAAACCAGATTAACCATGCAAGTGTTTATTAGGGAAAATGTCTGTGAAAGAATAGGAGCAGGAAGCTTTGGAGGGCTGGGAAGAAGCCTGACCTAGTGAAGGGCTAGAACTGCAGATTTCTAGTTTGTGTCAGGCTGAAGTCAGGGAGAATCCGTGAGAAGCCCCCAAGTTGGAGTTGCAGTCAGAGGACAACCTTGTCTCTAGGAATGGCTTGTTCTTCAGAGCCCGTGCGAGCAAAGGGGTGGCCTTGCCTCCCACAGGATGGATTTCGAAGCTAGCAGGAGTGCTCCTGCAAGAGCTCATCTATTTGGTGGTCTGTAACAAGAGCCTGGTTACAGGCCTCCGTGTCTTTCTCCATTTTAACACTTTCTCATTAATTTGTTTTATTGATTCCTTGTTTGGTTGAATGTAAAGTTGTTAAATGTTCTTTTTTATTCTGCTTTTTCATTATATTAAGTAGTCACCATTATGCTTAATGATTAATGAAATTACTTACTCTTTTGAATACCATTTAGACTTTGTGATTTCATAGTTCTCTCTCTCTCTCTTCTCTTCTCTCTCTCCTCTTCTCTTCTCTTCTCTTTTCTTCTTCTTCTTCTTCTTCTTCTTCTTCTTCTTCTTCTTCTTCTTCTTCTTCTTCTTCCTCTCTCTCTCTCTCTCTCTCTTTCTCTTCTCTCTCTCTCTCTCTCTCTCTCTCTCTCTCTCTCTCTCTCTCTCCCTCTCTCTCTCTCGCTCTCTCGCTCTCTCTCGCTCTCTCTCTCCTTAGAGAACATGTTTTCTTTAAGAATGTACAAATATTGTCCTATTCCAGGATTTTATGATTTAGGTTCTAAAAGTTGTAGTCTTCCCAAGCTGTAATTTTTTTAAAAATAGTATCCATTCAATTTTAGATTCACATATTGTCATGACATTTCCATTGAAAAGAAAGTGGAAATAGATAAGTATGTTACCTTGTCCACCTGTTCTTTCTGTTGTTAGCCAGTGTGTTTCTGGTTGTGAAAGACAGATATCCACATGAACTAGTTTAATCAAAGAGAGAACGGTTTCTCGTGTAACCATAAGGAGGGAAGGGGCAGTGGACAGCTGGACCACTGTGCTATACATCTCCCACAGCTTCTTCTATGGCTTCCTTGTCTTGTGCCATCTGTTCTCCTTGGGGACAAGGACAGCTTCACTCATGCACCTTTGAGTCCCACCATCAAAGAAGGAATGATGCTCTTTCTCCAAGTCCAGTTTGGAAAATGCTGACAAAGAGCTGTGATGGGTCTTGCTTGGATACACACATCACCACTTCTGTGGGAACCAGGTATTATTTCTATGACTGGCTCAGTTTTGGGTAGGCACTTCCCGTTAGCCCTATCATTTGGTCAGGAGTGTAGACTTTGAAGGTCAGGCACATGTTCTCTCTGGAGGGCAGAGGTAGCCCACCCCAAGGGAAGGGGGTGCTGCCCCCAGATCAAGAAAGAACAGATACTTGGAAGAACAACCTCTATTCATTATGACATGTACTCAGTATACCACGTATTCAGGAATTCCCTTTAAACTTGAGATATACTATACACCATTCTCAAGTTCTGTCATTTTTATTGCTTTATTTTAACCCAATTATAGCTTAAATGTGATTCATTGGGCCATCCTCTCAAATAACTTTTTAGGATTAACAATAATATTCATTATTTTTAACAATTAAACAATAGTTTAAAAAAACCAAATAATACAGATATGTATAATATGAAAATTTCTGACCTGTTGTCCATTTTTTCTATGTCACCAGTCAAGATATATATATATATATATAGATAGATAGATAGATAGATAGATATAGATAGATATAGATAGATATAGATATATAGATAGATAGATATTTAAAAACATATATAGATAGATTTTTAAAAACATCAAGTAATACAACTATGCATAATATAAAAATTTCTGATCTGTTGTTCATTTTTTCTAAGTCCCCAGTCAACTTATACAACAGCTTGGTTTGTATCTTCTTAATCTTAACAGACACATGGGTATGCACACACATGTACATATGCACACATGGAATTTAAGAAACATTAAAAACAATATAATCCTTTGTATGATGTTCTGCAACTCTGTTTTTTAATCAAGTCAACTTTGTATATATACATATATATATGTATGTATGTGTGTATATATAGATATATATACAAATTATGTATACCTGTATATTTATATACAACAGTAAATATATGTTTCCCCTTTCTACTTTATGGTTACATAGTATTCTGTTTTATGGATATAATAAGGGAACTGATTAGTTCCATTTTATTGGTTACTTAAGTTGTTTCTAATTTTGTTATTTATTTATTTATTTATTTATTTATTTATTTATTTATTTTTGCAGGGCTGGGGCTGGAACCCAGGGACATTTGACCTCTGTGCTACACCCCCTGCCCTATTTTTATTCTTTATTTTGAAACAGGGTCTCATTGAGTTGCAAAGGACCTCATTAGGTAGATGAGGCTGGCTGAGAACCGAGATCCTCCTGTCTCAGCCTCCCAAATGCTGGGATTACAAGCGGGAGCTACCATGACCCGCATAGCTTCATTATTTAAAAGCAAAGGACATGTATGTTTCCAATAGGGGAATATTTGTCATTATGTCTAAATAGATCTCTGTACCCTTGTGTATGTAATATCTGGAAGAATAATTCCTAGAAATGGATAGTCGGGTCAAAGAGTATGTCAGCAATATTTTAATTACTCTATTGAGGTTAATTATTAAATTACTCTATCTCTTATTCTAACCTATCCTGCTTTAATCACTGTTATAATTCCTCTCATTTCTTTGCTACCAGATATTATCCACTCTTTATAGTTTTATTGTGATTTTTTGGAGTCATGCCATTGCAGAGAAATTAGAAGTTCCTTTTGGGCTCTTATGTACGCTGCAATTGTTTTCCTGTGTAAGAAGAGCTTTCTTGCTGATTGTATTTTTGGCGTATCTGCCACCAATTTTCAGCACTGACATTTTCATTTGTTGAGCCTTCGTGTTGACATTTTATTGTGTTCAACAGAGAAAGAAATCTCTGACCAGTTATTCTGGCATCTCCAGTGAGGTCTTTAGGGAAACATTTTAAAAATAGACTCTCAATCACCAGAAATCTGAAATGTATCATTGTTCTCTACAGAAAATCTAAACTTTAACCATCAAAAGTTTTTCTGTATCAGTTTGGGGGTATGGCTCAGTGGTATGGTGTTTGCTTAGCTTGTGTGGGAGGCCCTGGGTTCAACCTCCAGCACTACAAAAGAAAAAATCTCTATTTCATTTAAATATTAAGCATGAAAAGCTATCTCATCAGGTTCTACTGAGCAGGCCTGGGTCCTCAAGGTAACTGTTACGATGTCCCAGTCATACAGAGATGGCCTCAAAAGAGGCTTGCTCCTGCACTGGGCTCAAAGTCTGGAGACCTGGATTAGCTCTGTGGAGGTGTGTTACCCCCAACATATTCTTCAGTGTAAGAGAACACATTACTCACTGCTTTCAGGAGGTATTGCCCTTTCTTATTGAGTTTCTATGAGTAAATTATTTTTATCAAACTTGATATAATTGTCACTAATTAATTAATTAATTAATGGAAGTCTAAGTCTTCTGGTGAGCCAAGTCCCTTACTTCACGTAGTTCATGGACTATGGGGTATCTATTTTTATCTCCTTGCTGGTGTATCTTGCTCTTCTTTGATTTTAGCTCTGTTCTCAAAAGGTTGTGGAAGTCTAGCTACACATGTGTAGTATATACAGAGGCTTATATGTTTATGTTTATTATGATGCCTAGAAATTTAGGATCATTGTACATCTTGAAAACAGGCATTTTTAAGTGCCAGGATATCAAAGGAATATAAAATTATACTCAATCATTAAAGCACCAAACTATAATATATTCACCAAGCTGTAATAAGTTAAAAAAGTCGTTTGAAACACTTTTTCCCCCGTTTGTGTACATGATTCTTTGCTCCCCCATTTAATCAATCTTATCAATCTCTTATGTCTCCACAGAGGTATTTTAAGCATATTTAAGAAAATGCATGCGAACACATTTTTTTTCTTTCTGTGCATATGGTAGTACATTAAATAAATGTCCTACACTTTGCAGATCATTATGTATTCAGGCATAAGATATTCTTCATTTTCCTTTTTTAATGGCTCCAGATTATCCTAACCATATGAATGTGCCATCATTTATTTTAGTGTTCCCCACTGGTCAATATTTAAGTCGTTTTCAAGCTGTTGCTTCTACAACCATTGATGCATTTAATAATGAAATATGTTCTCTCCCTGCTCCATACTCTCCGAATGACAAGTAGAAGAGGACACACTAGGTCAGGGCTATAGGCATTTGTGACTTTGACAAAGAGTATGAGCTTGCTCCTTTTGCAGGTCATTGTATTCTATTCTATTTTTTTCCTTAGTGTAGCATAAAACTTGTCCACGTTTGCCAACTTAGTGAGTGAAAAATAGCATCTGAGTAGAGTTTTAATTGCATTGCTCTCCTTAGGAGTGAGGATAAAGACATTTCCATGCATTTTAATTTTTTGGCCTATTTTCCCATTCAGTTGTTATATTTTTTTCTTATTGCTTTGGAGGATCTTTTCAAAGATAAAGCAAATGAAACCTTTGTGATATGGTTTGCAGATATGTTCTCCAGTGTGTGTTTCTTTTTTTAATTTGTATTTTCACTTTCTTTAAAAAAGAAATTCTTCATGAGGTCTGATTTGTCAATTTTTTTTTCACGACTTCTATTTTTTGTTGTTATTTTTGGAGACACCCTACCCATTCTGATATACATTCTTTTCTTTTTTTTTTTAAGAATAAACCACAAAAAAGAATAAACCACACTGACTGGCATTGTCCACTTATGAACAAGACAGCTTTTTCCCCCACCGTGCAGTGAGATCGATTTTCACCTGTCATAACAGTGCCCACACATCTCCTTGAAAATGTAGCATTTCAAGCTTGAGTCAGGGTCGATTGTGCCTTTTTTTTTTTTTTTTTTTTACTTTTGTAATTTCCATCCTGCTGCCAGAAGTCGTCTTGGCATTTGCTTTGAATTCTTTCTTCAGTGTATCCTTCACCACTTCTGTGCCAATCTGGGAGACCAGATGTAGCCGAGCCCAGCCTGCAGTCAGTATGCCACCACCACATCCTTTATCCCTTATACTAAACTATGATTTATCTCTTACATGTACACCTTTGATCCATTTGAAATTTATCCCAGCGTGATATATGCAGTAGTGGATTTAAATTAATTCTTTCAGAGTAATTATCTAGTTTCTTCCATCATTAATTGAATAATCCATTTTCCCCCAATGATAGTTCCTGAGTGTTGGAATCATGGCTATAGTGTCTGTCTTACAGCTCTACTGCTTTCTTATAATGCTTCTCTTTCAAAATATTTTAGCTATTTTTACTTGTCTGTTTTTCTATATAAAAACAAAATTTCCTTGCCTAAAATTAACCATTGATATTTCATTATTATTGTGTGATATTTATGGATGAATTTAGGGGAGAACTGAACTCTTTGTATTTTAAAGCCCGCTTTTCCATTTGCCCAAGTTTCTCTGGCGTTTCCTAAGAACATTTTGAAGCTTTCTTTAGGTCAACCTTTTACTTAAGTCTACTCTTAATAATGTTATATTTCTTCATTGTTGCTTTTGTAAATGAGATTTCTCCCCACCGTTATATACTATAATTGGATTTATATAAATATATTTTTTAAAAAATGTTTTTGGTGCATTGTAGTCATACATCTTAATGGGTTGCAAGATGGTGGACACATACATGCGCACATCACCCAATTAGCCCTTACCTAATTCCCACTCCATTCCACTCCCCTCCATCCTTCTCATGTTTGGCTTGGTGATTGACTTTGATATGTTTGCTAAGTATATCATGTGCAGTAGAGAATTTCCCCCTTCCCCTCCCATCCCCTCAGTTAGGTCACCTTTTTTGCTCATCTCTAGTATCTCCCTCTTCTTTAGAGTTCTTCCTATGACCCATTTTCTCCCTAGTTTCCACATATTAGGAAGAGCATCTGATCTCTTAGTTTTTGTTACTGACCCACTTATGATAATGTCCTCCATTTTCATCTGTTTTCCTGTAAATGATGTAATTGTGTTGCATTCAAAACCACATCAAGAAAATCATACCCCATGACCAGGTAGCGCCCATCCCATGTACTACTTATATATGTGAATATATTTGATTCTGAATATAAATTCCTTGCCCAGGTAGGCTACTGAGTTGTTTTACTATTTTTGGTTTCTTTTCTTGTTTTTATTTTCAGACATACACATCATTTAAAGCTAAGAGAGCCGGGTGTGGTGGCTCATGCTTGTAATCCCCACACTTGAGAGGCAGAGACAGGAGGATTTCACAGGTTCGAAGCCAGCCTCAGCTACTCAGTGAGACCCTATTTCCAAATAAAGTATAAAATAG
Source organism: Muscardinus avellanarius (assembly GCF_963383645.1). NCBI lineage: Eukaryota > Metazoa > Chordata > Mammalia > Rodentia > Gliridae > Muscardinus > Muscardinus avellanarius. The sequence goes on from NC_137795.1 coordinate 102,457,526, forward strand.
GTCTGGGAGTATAGCCCAGAGGTAGAAAGCCCCTGGGTCCCATCCCTAGTACTACCAATAAATAAATAAATAAATAAATAAATAAATAAATAAGAGAAATTTTATCTTCTCCTTCTCAGTGTCTTATACCTACATTTTTTCCCCTTGTTTAATTGCGTTGTCTAACATGCCGGAAAGTTTAGCTCATTTACTCAGAGAGAAATTGGATAAATTTAATTTGGAGGTCTGACACCTGTCCTTGATGACTCATTTTAGGTTGCTCCATCTTCTTCCCTGCACAGGCAGCTGCTGAGCTCTGAGGAGAGAGCCTGAGAAAAAAGCCTGAGTAGAAGAAATCCTCCACAAACTCTAAGGGACGAGGCAGAAGTCTCTCCCTCAGTACTGAGCCTCTGGAAAGAGGAACCACTGATGTCAACGTCTTTGCTGACCTCTTCGGGCAAATCTTAAGTCAGCCGAAAGATGACAGATGTGACGTTTTTACCTTTCAATTTATAGGAGTCCATGAAGCCCTGGGATCCTTCCGGACTGTGTGTCTGAAAAGACTTTTCAATATCCCAGAAGTCATTTTTCAATTCTGCCTGTTTTTTTAACATTTTTTTTATCTCTTTTCTCTCTTTTTCTTTACTAAAATGTTCACATGTTTATCTCTTCCTCTCCCTCAGGTTCTTGGTTGTTCACACACCCCTGTATTTACTACTATCTTCCCAGATTGACTTTAACTTTACTTCTCTTCCTTCCTTCCTTCCTTCCTTCCTTTCTTTCTTTCCCTGTTTTTTTTTTTTTTTGTCTTTTGATGCTAGGGATTGAACCCAGGGGCATTCTACATCTAAGCTACATCCCTGCCCTATTTTATTTTATTTTGAAACAAGGTCTAAGCTTCTGAGGGTCTCGCTAAGTTCCTAAGGCTGGCCTTGAACCTCCAATCTTCTTGTCTCAGTCTCCCAAGTATTGGAATTACAAGAAAGTGCCACCACACCTGAGTCAGCTGACTGTTTCTAACCCCCAGACTCATGTAGTCTTTGGAAATAGACCACTAGTATGTGACCTGTGGCTGTGGTTGGAGCAGTATCAGTGGTAATGGGAGGAAAGACCATTTTGCTATGGGCAAAGAAATAAATGGAAAGCATAAAAATAAGTTCAGTGGCTATGTACTTTTATTTTAGGAGAGTTGTAATGGAATGAAAGATGAGATTGTATGGTAACATAATTGGTAAGCAAGGTTTTAGAAAGGGCCTTCATTTATGTAAAGAGTGGCCATGCAAATTCACCTGTCAGATCTCTAGCAGCAGGAGTGTGATTGACGGCAGTGTTGTGGGCTTACATTCCGATCCTTCACTTGTCTTTGTTGGGGCCACACTTTCCATGGGCTGCTCCAAGCCGATGACTGTGGGTCACAGGCTGAAGAACAATTTGATGGCCTTACTGATCATTTTTAGAACTTCCTTGCAGCCTTTAACTCTGAAAGAACTGCCCCCAACTTTTCCTCTCTCCTTCACACTGCTCACACCTGCACTCCAATCTGAGAGCTCTGCCTGCATCCAGGACCCCAGGCTTCTTCTTTCTCTTGCCACATTTTTCCTAAGAAATGTCTTGGACTTCCAGTCCCACTTGGTGTCAGCGTGTTTTAGGACCTAGCCTTACAGGGTGGAACCACCTGGAGCAGGTTTGCAAAATAAGGGCAGAAATGGGAGAGGAGTGCTCCGCCTCACGTCTCTGCTACAGATCCCTTTCCAAACTTCCTAGGTTGTGTCTGTCTGCCAGTCACAGGTCCCACTGTCTGGCCACACCTTCCTCTCTGCACATTCCCCTGATATAACCCTTGACCTCGTCCAAGCTCTGAGCTTCCCATTCTGCTTTCACCTGAAGTAAACAAAGGCACATGAGTGAAATAGGTGGCCTTCAAAATGGGCAGCTGTCGCAACCTAGGATTCTGCTTCTGGTTCTTTTGGTTTGTTTGTTTGTTTTTTTTTTTTTTTTTTTTTTTTTGCAGGGAGGAAGTTACTCAGAATTGAACCCAGGAGTGTTCTACCTCCAAGCTATACACAAGCCCTTTTAATATATTTTTGAAATGAGGTGTTAGTAAATTGCTGAGAATCCCACTAATTTGCTGGGGCTGGCCTTGAACCTTCAATTTCTCCTGTCTTAGCCCTAGGATTCTATTGCAAGTACTGAAAACTGCTCATTTTGTGGATGCCCCCACAATGATATATTTAAATGAATGTTTTTACTGTCATAGAATTGCAAAGGCCAAAGCTCAGGAAATAGGTGTTTAATACTAGTCAATTCTAAGGAAAAAGTACCAGAGACGACTCAGCAAAATGGCACGACCATCCTTTGACCTTCATTTTTCTCTCCCATCTAGGATGAAGGTCAAAGATCTATATTCACTGAAGAGAGAAAATTCATAAAAGTCAATTCCATAGCTCTCTTTCCCACATGTGGCAGGCAACAGAAGGTCGTAGCCAAGAGGCTTATGTGTGTTACATATCCCACAGAGGCTACTCTTCATCTGTGTCACTTCTTGTTGAATGCAAAACCCCACAGACCCTCCCTGGTGCTCCCAGAGCAGCAGCACAGAAAGAGGACTGGGAAGTCATGAATAGCCATCCTTAGAGTGCTTCTTTCTCATCGATGGGGGAGGACAGCAAGCCTGCACTCACACCTTCTATCCAGCAAAGGAGTAAGACAGTACCATGGAAGGTATGAGTCATCTTGACGACCCTTCACCAAGAGGGCCACCTACTCAGATAAGGAGACCCTGGTACCCGATGTATGTTGAGCAACCAGTGCAGGAAGATAATTACAAAGCAATGTGAAATGTAGGTATCCTTCCAGGGTATCTAGAGAGTCCACAAATCTGCCTAATGATAATGAAACCATTTGGATGCCTGTCCCACAAAGGACATCAGTAGCCAAGGAATGGACAAACAGTTCAAGACAAGTAGATATACTCTGGCCCCCTTTCTCCCTAATCTCCTCTTCCCTGTCCTGATGTCAGAAGAGCCAGGGCAGAGTTGGGGGATTGCAGTAGATCAGTCAGAAGTAGAAGAGCAAACTGTTTCTGCTCTCCACCTGAAGGCTTCCAAGCTGCTGGTCAGAAATGATTAGGAGGATAAGACATCCTTTAAATTAGATGTGCTATAAAAGTTTTTAGATAGATAGGATCCACCCTGAATGCCACACAGGGGAAGAGAAGGAAGATATGATACAGTATGTTAGAGACATTGGTTGATGAAAAATTAAAGCCATTTTCTATTTCTATTCTATGACATTTAGCTCATTTAATAAATTGGCTAAACACCAATTTGTTGGTTTATTTGAAATGTCCTTCTATAACAAAATATCAGTTAAAATGGACCAGCCTAACAAGATTAATGAGTTATTCAAGGAAACCCTATGTCTTATTCTTAGTTTATGTCACTCTTCTTTAAGGATGAGGATCTTAAGTTTCCTGGGATTGCTTCAATTTTTGTGACTATTGAATTGTGTAACCCCACAGATCCCTGTGCTCCCCAAATCAGGGAATAGACAGATTCCTTCTTAATCTGAAGGAGTATTCCTTTTCAAAAAAATATTACAAGACCACCCTATTCGTTATGGTCTGGCCCAAATTGTGTACAATTTAGGAGCATGAAAAGCAAATTGTTATAGTTAACTATCACATATAATTCCAAAACTAGTTGACATAAATTAATCGTAGCTTAGCAACCAAAGAGCTGAGGTTTGGAAAGAAAGTATTCCATTACTGAATCAGAAAAGCAAGCTTTGTTGAAATATTCTTGAGTTCTGTTGAATTTGTTATGATGAAACCAAATCCTGCGGTAGGCAAGGGAACACTCACATTTTACAGCTCAGTTAATTTTAGGGGAGTGGAGAGGAAGTAAATTGCATCTCATCTCCTAGCTTGGGTTAGAACTGCCCAATTTAAGAACAAGTACTAATTAGCTGAAAGTAAAGCTCAGCTGTGACTTGGCTAAAAATGGGACCTCTTGCAAAAAATGTACTTAAAATCGAGTATGATGGAGCTGATTCACTTTGCATGTGAAAACTGGACTCTTACTGGCAAAACAACATGTGGGGAAAGAGTTTGGGAGGATTTTAAAAACTTCAAGGCATTTTGTTAAAGAAATGTCCATCTTGCTTGCCCATAACATAACTAGGAATAAAATCCAGACTGGCACTTTGGGCTGAGACTTTTTGGAAGAGAGTATCTCCAGTCAAATTAGTTTGGTTGGCTAAGAGTCTAATAACCAAGAAGATGGTCTGGGAATAAGGACAACATTTTTAGTTAAGGAAGGGGAAGGGAGACAGGTTCTGGATAATTTGGAGAATTCTAACAGCATTCAGAGAATGCATATAAGCTTTGGAGAAAATGTATGCAGTCATTTTAAAACCTCACTTTAGTAGTGACTTCAAACTATTCAAATGACTGAACAGTGGATTAACATATTTTATTTTGAAAATCCTCTATGCTTAGCTTTTGATTAAATTTAAAATTTTGTTGAAGCAAGCAAAGTCATTTTGATTTCGATATTTAAATTAATTAACCTCTTTTACCTTTCTGCCTTAGTTATAAAAATAAATTTCTTGTAATGATGGTGATGCAATCCTTTTTATGTTGGCATTTCTTAATCATATATGTGGATCATATACTCTGCAAAGATAAACAAGGTATTCATAATAGAAGACTGTCTCAAGGCAGGAAAACTGGAAGCCTAGAGTTAGAAGGGAGATTGCCTTTGTACATTTTGAGCTTCTTAATCATATACATGTAAAATAATTAAACAGATGAGCACACTTCTGAGTAAACATTAAAATTAAGTTTTAAATGCAATTATTTTAAATAAAAGCAACACGATATGATGGGAAAAAGAGTATATGAAATCACAGATAAGAATTTGGATTCCCTCTTGGCCTTTTTGAATTTAGGAGATCTTGGAAATGTTATTTGGAATCTCTGAATCTGTTTTCTTTAATCTTGACATAGAACAAAATACCATTATCCCTCAGTATCTCTGGGCCATTAGTTCCAGCACCCTCATGGCACCAAAACAGACATGCTTAAGTTCTTTGTATAAAGAGGCATTGTATTTGCATAGAACTTATGCACTTCTTTTCATATACTTTAAATCATCTTTTAATTACTTATAATACTTTATACAATATAAATACGATGCAAATAGTTATATTGGATTCTTTAAGGAATAATGACCCAAAAAAAGTGTACAGATTTAGAATAAACACACCTTTTCTTGTTTCAGATCTCTCCCATCCATGGATTTAACCATGGTTGGTTAAACTCACAGACTGGAACCCTTGGATAGGGAGGGCTGAGTGTACCCAATTTACATGGTCGTGGTGGTGATGAGGCAGGTAAAGTCCTTGCAGCAGACCTACAATAGACCAAGTGCTCTCTATACTATGGCTATTATTAGAAGCATCCAGTATATTCAGTAAAAACAATATAATGCCATCACAATCCCCTAGGCATAATAAACATGTTTGTAATATCTCAGTTCAACACTTAACTGGGAATATAGTTTTCTCTGACACAACACCCGGAGTTCTACATATTTAATTATTTCACCAACATTTGCTCTAACTCCCCAGCCCTTCTGAAGGGTGTCAACACAGTATCAAGTCCCCTCTGATGACTTGTCTTTTTTTTTAATAGATGCACTGTAGTCACACATCTTGATGGAGTACAGATGGCAGAGGCATACATGAACACATCACTCATTTATCTTCTCACCCCATTCCCTCCCCTCCCTGACTTGTCTTTCTTAAGACCATGGTTCTATCCCACCTTTAAAATTTAGCTAATTTGTATTTTCCAGGGTGTTGCTCAGTAGTAGAGCGCTTACCTAGTGTGTACAAGGCCCTAGGTTCCATCGCAGCATTATAAAAAATTAAATTAAAATTGTATTTTCCCATTCATGGAAACAACTGCTATTATTGAAAAAAAGAAGAAGAAGAAGAAGAAGAAGAAGAAGAAGAAGAAGAAGAAGAAGAAGAAGAAGAAGAAGAAGAAGAAGAAGAATCTCTGTGTGGGTCTCTCTTCAATAACTCCTGGAAACAAGATTTGCTTCAGAAATATCTCCTACTTCCCAGGTTTCACAGATTTGTCCCCAAGACTTAAAAACTTCCTTTTTTCCCTCGTTACTCCACATCGACTTCAGAAATGAGCATCTGCCCTGGTTCTCTTTTACCTCTGACATCAACCCTGAACAGGCTTCCAGCAGCTGCCCAAGAGCTACCAGGCATGTCTGCTGCATTACTTGGAAAAGCCACTAGGTGGGGGTAAAGACACATCTCTACCAAGGCACAGGCTGCGGATAGGCTGCTTGACCTCTGTAGGTTCTGGTTTGGATGGTGAGCAGTAATAATTGTTTGTTTGTTTGTTTGTTTGTTTTATTTTTAAACACAATTAACTCAGAAAACTAAGGTAAATACAGTAATATCTGGAACTCTCTCCAGAAAGTCTTTTCATATTTCTGCTGGTCACTGTAGTCGGCAGAAATGGAGGGCTTGCTCTCTCAGATTCTGGTTTAAGAGGCTCCGCCCATTCGTGTCTCTCCTTCCTTCTGAAATACATTCACCTGTGCATCGCATCTTCACATATCTGGATAAAGCGTACAATGGCTCTTTGCACACTGCAGAGTCCTGGGGGTGTAATCTGTGAATGTCGATGTCACTCAGCTTATGCACACGCTGAGCTAATAGGATGCAGAACACGGCTGGCCAAGGAGAGGCAGAGTGCAGTGGCTACCAAACACCTTCAGTGCAGGACTCCTTTTTAAATACAAACAAACTCTGAGGACCCCTCTCCTTGACCCCTCAGTTATAAAGAAGATTGTTTTTACTATTCCTTCATTGAGAAAATTCACACAATACAAAACTACTATAGCTCAACAATATTTCCAGTGGGTGGGCATCTCACTTATCGGAGCTAGTCATTTAAACTCAGCTCCTGTTATTTTTTTTAGCATATGTGCAATGCTTGATGTGCACACGTGCTCATGAATATCTTGCAACAGCAATGGTTGGGCAGCATCACCGTGCTTTGGCTAGATCTGAGTTGAAATTCAGCTTCTGAATAGGGTGCTTATTACCTTTGTGGCCCTCACAGTCTTCACCTAGGTGGTGAGAAGAATCTTTTCTTAGTGGGGTCATTGTATCAGAAATAATGTCTGCAGCATTTTGAACATGATGTGCTAGGATCCACTCCGAAACAGCTTCAGAGTGGTATTTAGAGAACCACGCATCCCTTCCCTCTTGGAGCCCTGTTTTCTGTCCTGTTGCCAGCCAGCGGAGTTGGTGATCCCCAGCTTTTGCATGAGTGAACCCTTCCTACCCACCCAGGCCCAGCCCTGCTCTTCCTCGCACAGTCTGTGAATCTTCCCTTCACTTCCCCAGGTCTTTTCTACTAGTGTTTTGAATGGAGTCAATTCTTCCTAATAACAATTCCAGGTGTTTCTGGACTTTAGGGTAGAATTATGTGCTATAAGACCATCCTAAATTGAAACTATCATAAGCTGAAAATGCAGTTAATATATTTAATCTTGTGACCATCATAGCTTAGCCTACACCACCTTAAATATGTCCAGAACATTTACATTAGCCTAGAGTGGAGAAAAGTCATCTAGCCCAAAGCTGATTTTGTAACAAAGTATTTGATATCTCATGTAAACACATATTGGCATTTTATAGATAAAAAGTGATGAAAAATCCATAATATCCTAAGAAAGCCAACAACACAGCACACTGTAGCATACCCATCATTTACTTCCATGATCCCATGTCCGTCTGGGAGCCGTGGCTCACTACTGCTGCCAGCATCATGAGAGAGTATTATACATATACTACCAGCCTGGGAAATCAGAAGTACAGTTTCTACTGAGTACATATTACTCTCACACTATGCTAAACTTGGAGTTATCGGACCAAAAGACATCCTAAGTCAAAACATTACAAGTATTTCAGTCAGCATTCTCAGTGCCATGACCCCAATACTTAGTGACTACAAGTTAGAGTAAGAAAGATTAATTTGCTCACAGTCTGGGGATTTCAGAGGATTCGGTCTATGTTAGGCTGGGTCAGGTCTGTAGATAAGGGTATGCATGGCAGCAAAAAAGAGACAAAGAGCCAGGGAGGGGATAGAAGAAAGAAAGAAATACAAATATTTGTTTATATTTCTATATGTAGATATGGAAATATAAATATATATTCTCCCAAGGCCACATACTCTCTGACCTACCTCCCCCAGCCACATCCTACTTGCCTACCTTATTTAGCACCCAATAAACTCAAATTACTAATTCATCAATAAATTTACCCACTGATTAAAGACTATGACTCAGTTACTTCACCTCTGAACATTTTAAATTGCCAATACATGACTTTTCAAGGGGACGTTCCTTTTACAATACATCACAAGTCAGAGACTGAATACTTTCTTCTTTTCCTGGTCACCAAGTCCTCCGCACCTCTTCCTCTACATGTTTCGTGATCTTATTTTGTCTTGATATCACTTCACCGTCTACTCTCTCCATTGTCTCATCTCCCCAGTTTGGTACTCAAATGGACACCAACATCAGATACATTTAATTTGAGGAAAATAATTGTAAATATAATTCATATATGTATACAGGAGAGACAATATCGGCATGCTGAGAGGACTAGAACTACGGTCTCCAGTTGTGCTCAGCGAGACGTCCTTCTCACAGTCTGGTTTCTATCACAACCGACCTGTCCGACAAGAGAAGCCTTTCATCTTGCTTTGAGCCTACGGTCTTGTTTATAGATTAATCAATAGGCCTCCATTATCAGTTATCTGTTGTTCTTTCTTTTATGTTTTAGTTATAATTCTGTTCCATGGAAAATTCTTTCTAGCATTTCATTATGAATCTTCCCTGCTTTCTTGGGTTCCCATGAATTTCCCACTTTGGAATATTTATTGCCATTACATTGTGTATTACATAGACATGCTCTCTGCCCTGCACATTTTCCTCCCTGGTCCACCTTCTTTTCGCTGTTCAGCAGGCCCCTGTCTTACTCTCCAACACGTGTACTGATTAACCATGTGAATTTGGGCAACAATTTATATACAGGGAAGAGTGGGTGATTTCAGGTGTTTATTGCATTTTGGAAACTTATCCAGGACCAGACATGCACCTGTGGGGTTTTTTTTTTATATATTTTTGTATTTTTTATTTCCTCCAACTCAGAAAAAGTGGGTTCTATAGTGACTTAAAGAGGTTGGATATGTGATCTAAGGTCACACCACTTCGAACTGGCAGCACAGAGCTCCGGAGCTTAAGCTAGTTGTAAATTTCACATTTTTTCCACTTTCAGAAAGCAAGATGAAATCTAGGGCAAAGATTCTGGGCCCTTGGGAAAGCTACTCTTGCACACAAACAGCTCCTCCAACCAGAGCGGGTTTCTGCACAAATTTTAGAGAGTTTTCTGGGGCCTCAAAAAGGTCACTCATCCATGAGAGAGAAATAAAATAACCTGGCAGACAGAAGCCAGTTAGCTCTCTTCTGGATTCCAAATTCCTGAGGGGAAAGTTTCTGCTTATAAGATAGCTTTCCGAATGTTCTCATGGTTGGTTTAACACCAGCTGGGTCTTCTGTCAAATGAGTACTTAACATGACTAGAAATACAAGCCAAGAAATTAACCTTGAAGGAAGCCAAGGCCCAGGTGAGCATGCGTATAAGGGCAGAGGAGAGTCCCTATTTTCTGCCTGATCACATTTCCTTTTCTTTAAAACACCATAGTCAAACATTGCTAACTTTGAAACGCTGTCCTCTACCCTGTTCCTACTCTGTGATGCCATAGCCCCGCTCACACTCTGTGAGGACCCTCATTACAATGTGCAGTTCACTAACCTGCTCCTCTCCTTCACTGGGCTGAGCTCTTTGATGGATGGGTGAGCCTGGATTTCATTTCTGAATTCTCAGTGCCTATCTCAGTGCCTGACGTTCAAAGTGTGTGTGTGTGTGTGTGTGTGTGTGTGTGTGTGTGTGTGTGTGTGTGAGAGAGAGAGAGAGAGGGGGGGGGAGGAGACAGCAGAAACAGAGAGAGAAAGAGAAAAGAAAAAAAGAAGAAAGTGGAAGATAGAGGATACAGTGGAACTACTGAGTGACAACTTTAGATCAGAATTATTTTTTATTTTTTTATTTTTTGGCACTGGGGACTGGACCTAGAAATGTTCTACCTCTGAGCTGTATCCTTAGCCCTTTTGATTTTTTTAATTTTGAAACTGAGACTTGCTAAGTTGCTGAAGATGCCCCTGAACCTATGATCTTCCAGTCTCAGCCTTCCAAGTACTGGAATTATAGGCATGTGCCACCATGCCCAGACAGAACTTTATTGATAAGTGACTTCCATGTGTTCTTTAATAAGGAATCAATTGATGCTCCTTTGGGTCCCTGGGTATTAGTTTTGATTCATGGTTTTCTATAGCCTAAAACCCTCAAGATATCTGAGTGTTTCTTTTCTCCAGGGATGGATATGCACAAAAATGTGTGTTGGCCTTTTGGGCAAAACTGTGGAATTACTACTGGAATGTGTGTGTGTGTGTGTGTGTGTGTGTGTGTGTGTGTGTGTGTATTACTGAGGATTTAATCCAGGGGCATTCTACTTCTTATCTTCACCCTTGGCCTCTCTTTTTTGGATACAGGGTCTGGCTAGGTTGCTGAAGGACTCACTAAATTCCTAAGACTGGCTTCGAATCTGTGATTTTTCTGTCTCAGCCTCCTAAGCACTGGGATTAGAGGTGTGCACCGCCATATCTGGCTAATACTGGATATACTTCTATTGAAGTCAGAGTCCTACTTCTGGTACCTCAGGTTCCTGTCCATGTCATAGATGCTGAATTTGAGAACTGGCTCAAGTCTGGAGGCTGGCAAAAAAATCACAGCTTCTCAGAGTTAGGGACTTATCCTTTTTTCATTCCTTCTTGATGTATTTTGACTCATTGTATTTAGTGGTACTCTTGTGGGTGGTCCAGATATCTTACCCCATGAACATCTCCAAAGACCATGCTATTCAAATTCATTCTATTTCCAATCTTTCTGCCAACAAGGGAGAGTGTGCGAACTTCACATTGACAGTTAAGTGCTGCTTCTTGGACTCTGCTGTTTTGTTTCTTTGTGTCCCCTTGCTACTAGGGAGCTCAGTTTTGTAACAGCTGTCTTTAATGTGAGCCATCTCAGCTGATATTCTCTTTAACAGCACTTAAAAGAATCACCTTGCTAGATGATGTCTTCCGGGCATCTGAGGAATATGATCAGCTGGTAGAGTTTTCTGTCTTATATAGTAGACCAATTACAGCATTACAATTTTTCTAAGCCTTCTGATCACTGCTTTTATAGTCTTCAAAGGCAATTTTTGGCATCTATGCTTACTTTAATAAAGGCTGTTACTTTTTCTAAATCTTCATGAATCAGCAAATAGCATACATTAGACTCATTTTCTAGGCTCCTTGCCAAAGTGTTCAATTCTGCATGATGGAAAAGTGGTTCCGTATTGACAAACTATCTTTTATCCAACTTTATACTCCAACTACTCTTCCGATCCACCACCCTCTAGGTCTACCGCACCCTGCCCCTAGGTACACGTTCCCAGAGAAGTAGGGTAGTGCTCCCTGGAGCCTCAGTGCATAAAATCTCCATCCTGTTAGAGCCTCAGCTTTCCCCCTGTTTAAGATGATGCTTAACTCTAATAAAACTGGTATAAAGAAAAGAGATGAAGGCAGATTCTGAGGAAGGTAAGTATCACCCTGTAAGGTACCTTTTTTGAGCACCCTGAATGTTCTTAAAGTAAGAGAGAGGACCATGTCTTTGAGAATGGGGGTGGGCTATTACTTTAAGCTAAAGGAGTCAAGCGGAATCTAGGTGTTGAAGGTTCTCAACTACTTCAACCCAGACATTTCTACACTAAGGCTGAGGGTAATTAATTAGGTCATGGGCACCACCTTCAGAAAGGATCAGTGCTGGTCTCCTGGAGTAGATTGCTTCCCATTGTTATAAAGCAAGTCATCTTGGCCATCTTGGTTTTCTCTATTTTTTTCCTGTCTTGTCATGCAACCTATTTTGTGCATACTTCTGCCATTCTGATACCAGTTACCATGAAGCCCTCACTAGAGCTAAGCAGATGCAGTACAACTCTCTTGAACCTTCAGGACTATGAGCTACTCATATCTTTATAAAGTACTCAGCCTCAACATTTTGTCATAGCAACAGAAAGTGGACTAATACCTTCTCTAATTTTCAGGCTTTGCTACAAATAAAGATAATCCTATTATTTTCTCTGAACAGCCATAATACTTAGCAACTTCTACAGAGTTCCATGGTCCTTATAGTTACTATTTTCCTTGAACCATTCAAATATTAGTTCCATCAGAGGGAAACATCTTAACAATTGCAATTGCTTCACCATCTTGTCATTGACATCGGGCCTGGTAATCTGGATCCACCTCCTGGTTCCTTGCTTTTAATATAAACTAATTTGGATCAAGGGTTCTATAAACACTTAGAGATAGCAGTTCCTATATAAGTGATATACTGGGATGGGAGACTCTCTGGAAAAGGAGAATGAGAGAATCAGCCTAAGTCAAAGGAATAAAGTTAGCCAAGGCTGTCATCTTAGTTGAAGGCCAGACTGTCTCAGCATACTGGAAATAATGACCTAGAGACTGGGGGATTATTCCTGTGGGTCTTCAAAAAAAAAAAAAAAAAAGGAATGGCTCCACAGAGTTTTTCTCATGCTTAAAATAAATGACTGTGTATCTCTCTGTAAATCATTCTGTTTTGGGCAGTGGGCTTTCCTTGGGAAGGGGTAGATGATAGCCTCCCATGTGAGGTTGGCTTCTATTCAGCAAAGTGCAAATCTCTGAAGAAGGTGAGGCTGTGAGCAGCTGAGGGCTGTGTATAAGAGCCTGGGAGAGGAAATGTACCAGGAGCCCCCAAGCTTCACAATTTTCAAAAAGACATCAAGAAAAGACAGATTTATATTTGATATCCAGTGTGAGACAAGTCTGGTATACAAACGGGGTTGGGTTAAGTGATTAGACAGAAGATTTCAACAACAAACACATTTCAAAGATGCTATAAATAAATTATTGAGCTACTTGCATCTGTAGGTTTAAGACCCTGATTAATCTTTATAACACTAGTCTTTAGTACTGCTGTTGACTGTACTGAATTCTAAAAAAGTGATGGAGAAGTGAAAGCAAAAGTTAAAAGAGCAGGATTTGTCTCTTCTGCCTTCTATTTCTAAAAATGCTCCCAAATCCTGTGTGTGTGTGTGTGTGTGTGTGTCCGTGTGTGTGTGCGTGTGGTGAAAATAGATGTAAAATTTGATCACTTCTCTAATAATGGTTTCTAGTGTTAGCCATATGCAAAAAAAAAAAAAAGGATTACTTGTAAGTCTAGGTAAATTAAGAGAGCATTTTTATTTATGGGTGATTTTGTAGAAAACTGTTCAAAACACTTTTGAACTGCGCATATTTGTGGCTTTAAGAATAATAGAAAATATATTCAGGAGAAAAGGTAGTGAGCATATTGTCCCACCAAAGCTAAACTATCATATTCCTCTGAGGTATGGTTTCCCAGTCCTTCTTCTTCTTTTTTTTTTTTTTTTTTTTTCAGTATGCCGAGATAGTTTAGCAAGAGATAGTTTAGAAGAAGAAGGACTGGGAAACCATACCTCAGAGGAATATCTATCTGGCTAGCTAGGTCAAGGAATAATTCATATCAAAGGTGCCTGTAATTACATTGTGCATATTAAAAAAAAACTAAACAGATAGTAAGGTATTAAGGTGGTTGATAATTTTATGTAAAAGTAAATGCTAAATTCTTCAAGCACAAGACAGTAACAGCCTTTAACTAAAGGAATTTGAATTGTATGGTTCACTAAGCACAACAAAAGAACCCAACACAAGTTCAACTTTCTGACCAGATTAATTAAAGCCCTCAGATCTACAAATAGCTCAGATAAAAAGTTTGTGGTAAAGATGTTCTACCTTAAACTTGACCATTCTACATATAATGTGTGAGATTTAGTTGCTAAAAAAAAGTATGAGTCAGAAAAGGGGAAGAAGGAGGAAGAAGAGAAGGAAGAGGAAACACTGTTAACCCATTTTCAAGAAAAATAAATGATGCCATAAAACTAAATGTAGAGCTGCTCCAGATATTAGAAATATCAGAGTAACTTTTAAACAGCTACAATTGAGAGAAGGAGCCCTGTAGACTGATTGGCAAGTTAAAGATGAATAATTATTAAAAATTATAATTTAATAAAAACATATGGGGTTTCTTGGAATTGTACTGAGAACATACAGCAAGTGAAGAAACATTTAAGAAAATCTACTACTGTCAGCCAGGTGTGGTGGCACACGCTTGTAATCCCAGCATTTAGGAGGATCATGGTTCAATGACAGCCTCAGCTATTTAGTGAGGCTCTTTGCAACTCAGTGAGACCCTGCTTCCAAATAAAGAATAAAAATATAGGGCTGGGATGTGGCTTGGAGGTAGATTGCCCCTGGGTTCCATACTCAGTATCAAAAAAAAAAAAAAAGAAAGAAAGAAAAAGAAAATTCTGGGTATGGTGGGTGTGTGCCTGTGATCCTAGTACTTGGGAGGCTAACATAGGAGGATTGCAGGTTCAAGGTTAGCCAAAACAACTTAGCAAGGTCCCCAGCAACCTAGGGAAACTCTGCTTCAAAAGTAAGAGGGCAGAAGAGGTGTAGCCTAGAATGTTCCTTTGGGTTCAATTCTCAGTATGACAAAAAGAGAGAGAAAGAAGAAAAGAAAGAAGGAAGGAAGGAAGGAAGGAAGGAAGGAAGGAAGGAAGGAAGGAAGGAAAGAAAGAAAATAAAATTACTAAAACTGAATAGGCACAGTGAAAGTCTGACAATCAGACATGACCCATTGTCTTCCTCCATCCTCCCCACGCCCCACCTTGTTGGGATAGAGAGTACACCCCAGGCATGTGCAACTCAAAACACTGAGCTTCTTTCCCCAGCTCCCAGGTGAGAGTTCTGGTATCTTCTCACAAGCTACAGGCACCAGCATTTCTCACCTCCTGTCCCCGGCTACATGTTGTAGAAGCTAATTTCCAGGAGAGGGAAAACATGAGGTCAGAGGCCCCCTGCTTCTTCCCACTTGTCACTCATGGATCTGAGGCTCTATCTCAGGAACAGCACATTGAGCAGATAGGTCCCCAATCATGCTCACCAACAGGGTGGAGGTTCTCCAGAAGCAAAGATAATCAACAAGTTCAAAAGCCACACCCCTGCCTAACGCCTGCAGCTAAAGCAGCAGAGTCTTTAAGAGAGACTGGCACGGAGAGACCCGTCCCAGGTCCTGAGCCATCACTCCAATGTGCTTCCCAGTGGGAGAACCAAGTGATAAATCAGTAAGTTCTGAAGAAGGTGATAAAGCAGAAAGTGTTGAAACAAATGTGGAGAAGTTCAAGTTAAGAGCACTCTCAAAGGCTAGTAAATTCATAAGGGATAAGGAACGTGTTAGGTCAAATGCTGAGAGGAACTAAGCTGGTCAAGGACCAGGAAGCAAAAATTTATCACTACATCTGCCAGCACATAGGCTGCGGCCATACTGGTGTCAGCGCCCATGAAAATCTGCAAAGCTAAAACCAGAAGGGTCAGTTTCAGTGGAACCAGGTGAAGTCAGCTACTGAAACCAGGTAAGGAAGCTTGTCTTGGCCATTAGGTTATCTTTAGCATAACACGGCCTCGGTGAAGAAGCAAACAAGAAAACAGCAACTGCCTAGGGGTAGAAAGTTGCTATGACTAGTTACTGCCACCGGGCTCTACTGTGATCAGATGATATTGACCTAACAAGATACAAGACAGATTATAGGTCAGAAAGGTTAACAAAGAGAACCAGGAAAAAAGAGAGCTAAGAAGTGTCTTTCTGGAGTCAGAACAAATCTGAAACTCTGACCTCGAAAACCACCCCATAAGAAAATCTAAACTTAATGGGATTAGTTTGTGGAACAACACATGCCCCAGAGCATCATAAAAAATGACAAAACAACAGGCTGGCAATTAGTGGAGCCTAACTGTTGTGAGTGATGTGGGGAACAAGACGTAGGGAACAAGCAAAGACCCTGGTGGAAACCAGTGTCACTTCTGATGATTGCACCCTCTGAGGGCAACAGCAGAGGGCACACATGGCCAATAAAACACACCAGAATAATCCAGCCACTAACAGTTGATACAAAAAAAAAAAAAAAAAACCAAGGAAAACTGAGGTGTGCGTGGGCAGTATCCAGAATGGACAATATACCATTAACATTTCTAGTTTTTGACAAAAATTAAAATTAATTATATGCAAAGAAAAAGTGTGATCCATATACAGGAGGAAAAGCAGACAACAGAAAGTGCATGCAAGAGGGACCAGATGCCATGTTTAACATTTAACTTTAAAGTGAAATGACATTATAAATATATTCAGAGAACTAAAGAAAATGATGTTTTAAAAGTAAAGTGTGACAATGTTTCTCTGAATAGAAAATATCAACAACAATATCAAAACTATATAAAGGGCCAAATGGAAATTCTGGAGTTTAAAAGTAGAATAAGTTGGTTTCATATTTTGGCTATTGTAAATTGTGCTGCTTGAACATGGGTGTGCATATGTTACTGTAGTTCTCTGATTCCACCTCCTTTGGAAAGATATTCATTAGTGGTATAGCTGGATAGTGTGGTGGATTCATTCCCAATTTTCTAACGAATATCCACATTGATCTCCATACAGGCTGAACTAGTTTGCTCTCCCACCAACAGTGTAAAAGAGTTCCTATTTCCACAAATCCTTGCCAACATTTGTTGTTATTTGACTTCTTTATGATAATGGAGGGGAAACCTCAGCAAATCTAGGAAGGAAAGGTAGGGGAGGAAGAAGACTGACATTAATTAGTAGAAAAGACTATGTGTATACATATGAATATAACATTGTTAACCTGGACACTCAGAATCAGGAGGGAGGGAAATGGGAAAGAAGGGGATGGGCCTGGGAGGGCATCAAGTATGGTGTGAATAAGTATGACATTGTTAAAATGATCCACATTAAGATATGAGACTATGGTGCATCAATAAAAAATAAGAAAGAGAAAAAGGACAATAAGTAAAATTAAAATTTCACTAGAGGAGCTCAAGAGTATAATTAATCTGACAGAAAAATAGAATTAGTAAACTTATAAATTACAGGAATTCTATAATCCAAAGAACAGACTCCTTTCCCCCAAAAAAATTGTTTTAGAGACTTCAGAGAAATATAGGAGGCCACTAAGTGCAACAATATACAAGTAATGGGATGATCTGAAGATGAGAGAAGAGCATTAAAAATATTTGAAGAGATAATGATTGAAAACTTCCCAAATTTAACAAAAGACAATGTCATTTATATGCACAAAGGACAATAAATTCCTAGTAAAATTAATAGAAAGAGATCTACAACAGATATATAATAATAATAAAACTGCTGAAAGATCTAAAGAGAGAGAGAGAGAGAGAGAGAGAGAGAGAGAGTGAGAGATTCTTCAAATCACTAAGCTAAGAGGAAAACAACTTCTCACATATAAGGGCAGCTTAGTAAAGTCACCAGCTGGCTTCTCACCAGAAACTACTGAGACCAGAAGAAAGTGGGACAGTATAATCAAAGTGCTAAGTTAAGTATGGTCCACCAAGAATCCTCATAAAATTATCTTTTAAAAAATAAGACAAAAGAAAGACATTCCCAAATAAACTAAAAAAGAAAATGTGTTGGTAGCAGATAACCTTACAAGAAAAACTAAAGGACATTTCTCAAAATGAAAACAAGTGGCTTCTAGGAAGATGTTGACCAAGGGAAGCAGCACATACCAGTCCTGCTGACACCCGATCTCCATTGCTTCAAAAACAGCATTCTGCAAAGCCAGAAAATACTATCAGTAGAGGAATAAAATGATAGCTATAAGAGGCAGAGGGGAAAAATGTTAGAAGACTGATCAGAGAGCAGAAAAGAATCCCACCTACTTTGCTGCAGTGGGTTCCGTGGTGGCGCCATCTTGCCTCACAGCACCCAACTCCAGAGACCAAGAGGAAAACAACCAGAAACCTGATGTGAGCAGCTGCAGACCATCAGAGTTGTAAGCCATCAGTTCTTCCTGCACAAACACTGGCTACAACTTCCAGCAGTGGTGGCAGAGTTCACCACACCCTCCAGGGATCCAGAGCGGAGCTCAGCACCAGAAAAAAAAACCTCCCCACCTCACAGCCACAGGCACCACAGAGTGCCATCTTGCCTCACTGCACCTGATTCCAGGAATCATCAGGACAACATCCGAGGACCTGAAGTAAACAGCTGAAGATCATCAAAATTGTAAGTCATCAGTTCTGCCTGCGCAAACATCGGCTACAACTTGCATCAGAGGCAGCTGAGCTCATCATGGCCTCCAGAGTTCCAGACCAGCATACAACAGGACCATCAGCGAAGCCACAGTTCTGCAAGCCACAGTCCCGCAGGAGAATGCCCAGTGTGGTACCCCAAGGATAGGTGCGATACATGCTTTGAGTCTAAGATTTTGCAGTACAACCCAGAGAAGGAGTTGAGTCTACAACTTGCAGCAGTGGTGGCTGAGCTTTCCATACCCTCCAGAGATGCTCAGTAACACCGTAAGTAAAGCTGTGGTTTGTTGATGGTAGGTAAGTGAACTGGGTTGAGGCAGCAGGTAAGGCAGCAGGTAGAGGCAGCAGGCAAGATTTCTTTAAGATGAGCAGAGGGCTACAGCTAGCTCAGGTTTGTAGCAAAACTCCAATTCTCATCATAGCTTTTATTCTTACTCAGAACAATTAACATAAATGGTGAAACATAAGCCAAGAAATAATCAACTCAAACTGGGGATATCCTTAAACTTTTTGGTTACATTTCTAAGTAACTAAACAGCACAAGAACTTTGCCTTTCACATGCTTCTCAAGTAGACATTTACCCCTATCTGTCTTTGAGGAGGTTCTGCCTGTAACTTAGCCTCACACCTGCTTCTCAAGCAGATATGTGCTCCTATATGTCCTTGAGGAGGTTCTGCCTGTTCTCAGAGCCATTTGCAGCTCTTTCTGACTTGAACCATATGCAGGTCATGCCAGGCCTCTAGGCAGAACATCCTTGTCCTTCTGGGGTCTTGCTGGATGTGGCTACAGTGGTTCCCACAGGAGAACACCCAGCACAGCACCCCCAGGGACTTCATAGCCACGATAAACTCCCTTGGTCTGAGACTTTGCAGTTCAACCTGGAGAAGATGGGGATGGTTTCTGCTGTGGACATAGCAGAGGCTCAGACAGACTCAGGCTCTGATCAGAGGAAAGTGTTGGGGGAGAACTATGCTTAACACTAGACCCAATACTTAGAATCTCCGGGATCACCACAGACCACCCACTTGTAGTGAATGGGGGTAAGTCAGACCAGACCAGGCCTAGCTGTGGAGAACAGAGACTCTTAAATTGAGTTTGGTCTCAGAAGTATATGCCACATATGGAGGCAGAGAGAGACCAAAACTCCAAATCTGTGGAAAGCATGGAGAGTGACCTGTCATTAACACTAAATCCAGCCCTATTGATAACGGCCATCTGCATAGACTGAGAAAGACTCAGAGAACCAGGATTATACCAAGAAAGTTGCCAGTGGCAGTCGGATTCTGCACCACAATAACCGAATCTGACAACACAGAATTACAGAGATCTCTAGAAGGTCAAATCAGGAATGCAGCTGTAGAAATAATACCAGACTTCCTAAAAGATTTTAGAGAGAATATGAAAAAAAATTAAAAATGCAAGCATTGATATGAAGGCATCAATTCAAGCTATAAACAATTTATTAGACCACATGGAGAATAGAATCTCACTCCTAGAAAATGATCATTCCAAAAATGAACACACAGTATATAACTTAGAAAAACAATTAGCATAAACTGGATGTTGAAGAAATATGGGCCCATTTTAAAAGAGCTAACCTAAGAATAATTGGCATAGAGGAGAGAAAAGTAGGTGAAACCAAAGGTATTAACAACCTTTTCCAAGAAGTAATAGCAGAAAATTACCAAGATCATTCCTCACAGATATAGAAAAAATCATTCTTTAAATTCATTTGGAACAACAACAACAACAACAAAAAAAACACCAAATGGTCAAAGTAGTTCTCAGCAATAAAAAACATACAGGAGGAATCACAATACCTGGCTTTAAATTATGCTACAAAGTCATAGTAATAAAAACAGAATGGTATGGCTGGGCATGGAGGTGCATGCTTATAATCACCGTGCTTTGGAGGCAGAGACAGGAGGATCACTCAGGTTCAAAGCCAGCCTCACTGGCTAAAGAGACCCTGTTTCCAAATAAAAATATAAAAAATAGGTGTCTGGAAGAGTAGCTCAGAGGTAGAAGGGTTTCCAGGAACCCCAGTACAAAAAAAAAAAAAAAAAAAAAAAAAAAAACAACAACAACAAAAAAAAAAACCCACAGCATGGTACTGGCACAAAAACAGATACATAGACCAATGGAGCAGAATAGAAGACTCAGAAAGAAACACTTATAGCCAATTGATTTTTTACAAAGGGCCCAAAAACATACAGTGGAAAAAAGCCTGTTCAACAAATGGTGTTGGCAAAACTGATTAACCATATGCAGAAAAATGGAAAAAATCCCACTTTTTCACCCTGCATGAGTCAATCCAAGATTGATCAAGGACTTGGAAATTAGACCAGAGACCTTAAGGCTTCTTGAAGAGAGCATAGGTACAACACTGCAACACATAGGCACAGGTAAAAACTTTCTCAACAAGACCCCCTAAGGCACAAGAAACTAAAAGGGAGAATCAATATTTGAGATTCCATTAAACTGAAGAGCTTCTATACAGCAAAGGAAACTATCAAGAACCTCAAACGAGAGCCAACAGAATGGGAGAAGATTTTTGCCACCTACTCCTCTGATAGAGAAATAATATCTAGAATATATATAAAACTCAAGAAAATCAGCACTAAGAAAACAAATAACCCAATCAAAAAATAAGCAAGTCAACTAAATAGACACTTCACAAAGGAAGAAATTCACATGGCAAATAAATACATGAAAAAATGGTCAATATCATTAACAATCAGAGAGATGCAAATTAAAATTACCCTAGGATTTCATCTAACTGTAACTAGAATGGCAATCATTCAAAACACAAACAACAACAAATGCTGGTGAGGATGTGGAGAAGTGAGAACTGTAATACATTGTTGGTGGGATTGCAAATTATTGCAACTACTTTGGAAAACAGTATGGGGGATGCTCAGAAGAATGGGAATAAACTTACCATATGATGCAGCGATACCACTTCTGGGTATCTACCAAAAAGAAAAGAAACCAAATTTCCAAACTAATTAATGCATATTGCCAAAGTATGGAACCAGCCAAGATGTACTTTAACAAATGAATGGATTTCAAATCTATGAAATATGTACACAATGGAATTTTACTCAGCCATAAAGAAAAACATACATCATTTACAGGGAAATGGATGGAACTGGAAGATATTATGTTAAGTGAGATTATTCAGATGCTCTCCCTAAGAATAAGAAATCAGATGCTCTCCCTAATATGCAAAAGCTAGGGAGAAAATGGGTCATAGGAGGAACTCTAGACAAAGAAGGAGAACTATAGATGAGCAAATAAGGCAAACTAACTGAGGGGATGGGGGGAGAGGGAAAGTCCCTAATGCACATGATGTATTTTAGAAAACATGTTAATGTCAATCCCTAGGCCAAACATGAGAAGGAGGGAGGGGGAAAGAATGGGGTGGGAATTGAGTAAGGGTTAATTGGATGATGTGTGCATGGATGTCTCCACCATCTTGTACCCCAATAATATGTATGACTACAATGCACCAATAAAACAATTTAAAAAATGAAAACGAGTGACACTAGAAGGTAATTAAAATGCACACAAACAAATAATACAAAGAACACTGGCAAGAGTCATCTTTAAGTATAAGAGAAAGTATAAATTCTTATTTCTTCCTCTTTTCTTAACTGATTTAAAAAAGAAACTAATAAGTAAGTATATAATTGTATTTCTGAGTAGAAAACAAATGCAAATCTAATAATATAACAAGAATTGTTGAAATGATAGGAAGCAAAGACGCTTTGGAGTAAAAAAAATGATACTAAATGGAAACTATTTGAGGAGCAAATAGTACCAGAAAATGTAAACAATGCTAATATAATAAATGCTAATATAATAAATTTCTTCTTCCTTTTGTTATTTATTTATTTATTTATTTATTTATTTATTTATATTTTTGCAGTACTGGGGATTGAACCCAGGGGCATTTCTACCTCTAAACTACACCTCCAGCCCTATTTTTTCATTATTTAGTGTTGAAACAAGGTCTAAGTTGTGAACCTGTAATCCTCCTGTCTTAGACTTCTAGTACTGGGATTGCAGGCACATGCCCACCATACCCAGGTAGTAGATTTTCTTAAATGTTTCTTCACTTGCTATATGTTCTCAGTACAATTTCAGAAAACTCCATATGTTTTTCTTAAATTATAATTTTTAATAATTAGCCATCTTTAACTTGCCAGCCAGGCTGCAAGGCTCCTTCTCTCAATCACAATTGTTTACAATTTACTTTCTGATAATTTCACTATCTGGATCAGCTCTACATTTAGTTTGATGGCATCATTTATTTTTCTTGAAAATGAGTTAACAATTTCTTCTTTTTCTCCTCCTTCTCCTCCTTCTCTTCTTTCTCCTCCTCTTCCGCCGCCTCCTCCTCCTCCTCTTCCTCTCCCCTCCTCCCCCCCTTATCTGACTCATATTTTTTTAGAAACTAAATCCTACACATTGTATGTAGAATAGTCAAGTTTGGGGTAGAACATATTTAACACAAACTTTTTATCTGGTCCATTTGTAAGTTTGAGGGCTTCATTTAATTAGGTCAGAAAGTGAGCTTGGGTTGAGGTATTTTGTTGTGCTTAGTGAACCACATGGTTCAAATTCCTTTAGTTAAAGGCTGTTATTGTCTTGAGCTTGTAAAATTTAACATTCTAGATTTTTAAAAATATAATAAATAATAACAATTCATTTTTGAGGTTGTAACTAAATAGATGAAATATGTGCTGTAACAGTAGCCCAAGAGGTAAGAAAGAGGAATAAAGCTAAATGGGAATAATGTTCCTATATCACACTGGTATCGTTAATACAGATGTTAAGTCAATCCTGATCAGCTAAGTCAGATAACCCACTAAAAATTCAGTGAAATAATAAAGAATTCAAAATACTGTGCTACAAAATATTCAACATCCAAGTCGTGTCACAGGAAAACACAATAATTCTGCAGAGAGACCTGAGAAGTTGCTAGGTTTGGGGATGGGAACTCACTTCAGGTCCTTGGGGTCCTTGGCTTCTGTGACCAAAAAGAACTGAGCATGTGCCAGTCAGAGACAAAGATGATGAATGAATCTCTAAAAAGTGGGGATATACGTTCAAGGGAGAACGTGGGCCAACTTGAGAGTATAAGAGGCCCTTGGCGTTTTTAAAATCCTTCTTTCATAGGGGACAACAAAAGAGGGTGTCTAAACGCATGGCAGGGATGGAGGGACAGGGTTGGCAGGTGGCCGGTCTCCTTTCTTTGAATCCTTAGTTCTTACCATTTCATTGGTGGGTGCGGGGTGATGCCTGGGCTTGACAAATGGTGAGATTTCCTTTGAAATTGTTTTTGTTGTTTTTTAAAGCATCCCACAAAGTTTAGGCATAAAGATAAGGTGCTAGGCTTGACAAACTTCTTTTGGGATTTCTGTTTTGCAAGCATCCCAAGTAGTTCGGGTGTGAAGATGGGCCATTATGGTTAAAAAGTGTAAGCCAAGCCAGGCGTAATGGCACACCCTGGTAATCCCAGCGCTTGGGAGGCTGAGACAGGAGGATTGCAGAGGTTCAAAGCCAGCCTCAGCTGTTCAGTGAGGCTCTCAGCAACTTAAGTGAGACAGTTTCCAAATAAAGTACAAAATAGGTCTGGGAGTATAGCCCAGAGGTAGAAACCCCCCTGGGTTCCACTCCCAGTACCACAAAAATTTTTGAAAAGTGTAAGCCAGGGCTATGGAAGACCTAAGAAAAGGATAGGCCAGATAGACCGTCATGATTAACAGTGTGGCCTATTAAGGACTTTTGACTGAGAAAGAACGGGCCTTGTAAGGTGAAGTTAAGGATTATGAAGCTTCTAGATTTTAAAACTATAGTTTCCTTTTCCTTCCTAACTAGTCTCCTTTCTGCCTAATATTTTATTTCTCCTGTTCTACCTCTCAGTAGTATAACTAATATGTTAAATTAATTTGTGGAAAAGTTGGACAATCTCCTAAACAGAGATAAATTTCATCAAAGAGAAAAAAAATATAAGAAAAAATCTAGTGAAAATGTAAAAAAATGTGCCATGAGACATAAAGAATACCGATCATCTGTACACTTGACAAGTAGGCTATCAAATGTGTATAGTTCGTGCTTATTAGGTTTACTACTATCTTTAGACAATAGTAATTTTTTATTTCCATCAGAAATGGATGAACACTTTTATTCTCCAGCATCCATGTCAATGTGCGGAACTCCACAGTTCTAAACTAATGGATATGTTCTAGTTGATGGCTAAAAATAAACTTAGAAAAGATGCTTATCTCTCTAAGCCTTTATTTTATCATATGTGTAAAGCTCTCTTTCTCTGGGTTAATGAATTTAAAAAATGAGATTTTTCCTGTCAGAACAGAACCTGTTGAAATGTGATTTAAAATATTGCCATCTTTTTAAAGAAAAAACCTACCGTTTCTCTAACCAGTGCAGTCTCACCAAGGCCAATGTTTGGTTCCCAGAGAATGGGCTGGCTGGATTTAAGGTCTCACTCATGACTTGGGTGCAGTGTAATGCCAACTACCCAATACTTGCTGGTTTTGCCTATCCTCAGAAGACAAGACCACAAAGCACCATCACACAGTACTCTCTAGAACTGTAAGAGCCCTGTCGCCTCACTGTTGATCAGCTCAATTTCCCTCACCCCACTCCAGTGCTGGCAGGATCTATTGACTATTATCATTTAACCTTCTTCTTTCCAAATCCTTGCTTTAACGTTATGTGAAATTCCCACAATTACATTGTCAAAACCAAACTCTTGAATTGCTAGGGAGCTGGGAGTCAAATGGTAGCCTCTCATGTTTAAATTTCTGCCCAGAGAGAAAGGTACTGAGATTTGGATTTGGTAGACAGAGAATCAAAAGGTCATTAAGAAGTTTGAAGTCTGGGTCTCAGAGGTCTGAGCAGAAATAGTTGTCTTAAGTAGCTCTAATATTCAAGGTTACTCTTTATAGAATTACTCATCTAATTCATTGCCTTTGTTCCTATACCTGCTACAAAGAAGAGCAGTTTAGGCAAATACTCTGAAGTTTCACATAAGGAACTTTCCTCCCATTTGCATTCAAATAGCCCTGTCTTTTAAATATAACCAAGATTTGCCAAGTGAAAAGCATTCCAAACTCCATATGACTAGATTAGTCCTGTGGCAAAATGTAAACACTGACGCATTTACTTTCCAGTGAGATGATCTTTCTGGGTAAAATGATCTACAACCAGAGAAAGGGAGCCTCGGGATGCTTAAAATGCACATGCTACCTTGTGAAGGAATTGCACAAAAATGTAAAGAAGGACTTGGCCATTGATGAAAGACCAGAGCAAGCACCACTGAATCTGCACTTTCAGGACAGCTCTGCTTGCACCCACCTCTTTTCTCATTTCCTCTCTCCCCACAGGAAATACAATTTAGGGGTGGATTATAAGTAATTGGAGTAATAAAAATCTTAGAAAAGTGTGTTTCCTTTCTCCAGCTCCTCCCACATCCCAAGAACATGCTTCTTTGAGTTCCACAGTGAAAACAGGCAGAGGCTAAATCTGTGAGATTCCAGTGGGCTGTGAACGGAATTCATTGTTGTCTTGCCTTCTTGACTTCCATTGTTTGACTGGGATTCGTGCATACAACTGGACTTCTGTAATGATGATAACAGGAGAAAGGAGCCAGGATTTTCTAGGATACTAAGTAATCCATGGTGAACATCTATTGTCGACTAAGAAGAGCTAATCTTTGAGCAGCTGACAGCAGTGTTTTACTCCACCACGAAGGGCCTCTTTGACTTTGTCGTTGCGGAGGGTGAAGATGAACGGGTTCAAAAAGGGGGTTACCACGGAAACCAGCAGTGATGCTACCCTGTTGTACTCTGCTGCCTGTGTCTGATTGGGTTTTACATAGAGGAAAAAGCAGCTGCCATAGCCAATGATAACAAAAGTGAAGTGGGAGGCACAGGTGGAGAAGGCTTTGCTCCGGCCAGAGGCTGAGGGGATCTTGAGGATGGTGGAGATGATGTAGGTGTAGGAGATGATCGTGGGGATCAAAGAGCCAATGATAATGAAAACAGCCATTAAGAAAAGAATAAGCTCAGTGAAAAGAGTGTCATCACAGGATAGTTTGAGAAGTTGTCCTCGGTCACAGTAAAAATGGTCTATCAGATTTGATTGACAGAAAGTAAACTGAAACGTGGCATAGACTGGCCAGATTTCAGAAAGGAATCCAAACACCCAAGACACTATCACTATCCAGACACAGGTGCGGCTGCTCATAACAATGTTGTACCTCAGAGGGTTACAGACAGCCACGTAACGGTCCACAGCCATTGCTCCCAACAATGTGAACTCTGTGGTCCCCAGCGCAAGGTACAGAAATAGTTGGGCAGCACATCCAGCCAGAGATACTATCTGCATCCCAGGGAGCAGCAGTCCCCAAAGCATCACGGGGACAATTATGGTTGTGATCAGAATCTCCAGGACAGAGAGGTGGCCAAGAAAAAAATACATGGGGGAATGGAGATGTTTATCAACACAGACAATCACAATGATAACTGTGTTTCCCACTAATGTCACCAAGTAAAAGAAAAAATAGATAGCAAAAAGAACATGGTGTAGTCCTTGGGAACCAGGGAAACCCAGAAGGCAGAACTCACTGGCACTAGAGTGATTGTCCATCACTTAGATCTTGCTTCTGCTTCTTGTGAAACCTGGAAATCAAAAGAGACGTGGTGATGTATGCATGTATGAAGATATCACTTTGAATCTCACACACTATGGTGTAGAATTACAATGCACCAATAAAAATATTTTTAAAAAAGAGAGGTAGCATTGTTCTACTTGTTCCCACACAATAGAGAAAGAAGAAGGATCCAGATGAGGGTCTATTTCCCACCCAATGGTCAGGTGACATGTCCCTGCTATAAATACTAACTGTATCACCTCCAGTCTGTACGTGAGACGCCCATTTTACTGTAAATGGGTGAAGATGCCTTTTTCTCTATTGATGTGGGGAATCTTCTTAATCCTTTTCTCCACTGGACATGTCTTCTCCCAGGGAGCAGAAAATATGATTTTTTAATTAAATGGGCCAATTTTACAGCTGCATTATTCAGGTTCCTCTGTTTCTGGAATCACACTGCTCCCTCTTAGGCTAACTGAGCAGAAGACATAAAGGCTTTCCAGATGGTGTTCAAAGGGCGGAACATTGCACTCCAGCCCTTGACAGTGATGGGAGTGCAGAAATCCACTGTGGGTGTCTAGAAACAGACTCCTTACCCTGCCAAGATTTAAAAACTTTCATATTACAGAGCAGCAGGGCCTCCATAGGAGATCTCTGGGGTATGGGGTGATTTCCTAAAGTTGATTCATTCTTCTCTAACTTTGTTTTCCTTCAAAAGTCCTCAGAAGAAGGGAAAACAGTACTTGGCCCTGACAAGAAATAGACTCTAGGCCATCAGATGCTAAAATGTCAGTATCTCTACCCCTTGCCTCATTTATTCCTCAGTACTCAAATATCACCACTTTTTCTGATGACCCTACCCCAAAAAGAAAAGCACTTTCAGTATTAGATTTCAGGTTTCTTCATAGCACACATTTCTTGATATCATATGCATAATTGTTTATTTTTTCTTTCATTTACTACTGAACAAACACAGCCATGAAAAAACAAAAATCTCTGCCCTGTCAAATTGCTATTCAAGGAGGTGAGGGCTGAATCACACCCCAAAAAGAAAATAAAATGAATAAACTAGTATATTAATCATGCCATGAAGAAAAATAAAACAAGAAAGGCTGAAAGTTTGACTTCATTTATTTATTTTTCGTCTATGATATTAGAATATAAATTCTATAGCTGGGAATGGTGGTACACATCTGTAATTCTAGTACTTGGGCTTGGGAGGCTGAGACAAGAGTATAACAGGTTTGAGGACAGCCTCAGTAATATAGCTAAACTTTTAGAAACCTAACTAGATCTTGTTTCAAAACAAAAATAATGAAAGGGCTGGGGGTCTGGCTTGGAGGTAGAATGCCACTGGGTTCAGTCCCCAGTACCACAGATAAACAAATATACACAAAAAACCCCCAAAGAATATAAATTCCATGAGATCAAGGATACTTTCTTCAAAACCGTACTTTAAGCCTGACATATAAAACAAAACTTACACACACACACACACACACACACACACACACACACACACACGTGTATAAAATATATACATAAATATAAATATATAAATACACACATTTGTGTGTGCATAAAATATTCTTGAATGAAATAAGTAGTGCTGAAAATTTTTTTCAGATGCTGAGTGCATGGATGTGTGATCTGTGGTTGAATGGTGATGGTTCCAGTCAGGATGCTGACTACTGCTGGGCAGCTGTGCCATATCCTACAAGAGGCCAGTTGCAGAGAGGAAAATGCTCTCTGCTCTACAGAAGGGATTCGAGGCTGAGACCATCCCCTAGCCTGCTCCAAATCCCATTGTCCTGGTTCTGGTAGCAGCCAGACCACAATTTCTTGTCTTCGCAGGGCAGAGCCCTAGACAAAACGCTCACCTGGGAGGCTCCGTCTCTCCCAGTCCGCTCTGGCTGAGCCAGAGCTACCATCTGGCCGGTACTGTCGCGGGACTCCTATCGCCACTGGTGGTAAAGAAGGAGACTGTCCTCATGAGGAGCTTAGGAAGAAGTCCAGTAATAACAGTGTCACACAGAGTTGAGGCTCTACTTCTTTTCTCTCCTTCCCTCCTTCCCAAGGGGACCCAGCCACTGAGGGACCTCCTCGTAATTAACACAGGTCCAGGGACTCCCTAAGCAATCAGCCTGGGAAGAGCAGAAACAACATTTAGTTATTTCCATTTCTGATCAATTAGATTTTAGAACTTTTAAAAGTTTCCACTGAAAGGGAAAACCTGAAATCTCACCAATGGGGATTTCTTAATACAAAGACTGCCTCCCACTGAGCCTAGGTTTCTGGAAGATGTTTCTGACTGTCAGCAGTTCACCTTCTCTCTCCTCTTTATCCCAGGCTCCTTCTAGGATTCTCAAAGACCAAATCAGTTCCTCCTTCCAATAGGAGATAGCACCACTGGCCTCTGCAGCATCCATCTGTATCCCCCAAAGCCTGCATAGTGGACTCAACTTTACCAGAATTCCTTTCAAAGGCTGATGAGTCCTCCACTCATTTTACAGAAGCTGCTCTTTTTAGTACTGTGGTCCTTAGAGGATGCTATAGAAAGTTCCATCTCTAGATTTAACTCCACTCTGTGGGATGTCTCAGGGTTTTACTCTTCCAAGCCTGTGTACACCTGTGTTCATTCAAACAAGGTCCTCTCAGTCACTTTTTTCTCTGGTGGGCCCCGATTACCAGCTGGGCCACTTCAAAGCAGCCAGGGCAGATGGAGGCTTCTGCAGGCAGCTATATTCACAACCTGGAAGAAATGACAAAATGTAAATTGAAAATCTGCTTGATGCTGGAGAAGACTGAAAAAAAGTGAGAGTTATAAAACATTTATCTGGGTTTTGGTCTTCTTTTAAGTATGCTTGTTAAATCTGAGAATGTCAATTGGTGCCTAAGGGTGTAAATTGGGAATAATCTTCCTTCCCAATTCGTCAAATTGCACAAATTCAACCAGTTTGCTGTATAATTTTAGAGAAAGTTTCTAAGCATGGATCTGATTATTCTTTTTAAAAGCGTGCTATGGAAATCTGTTTTGCAACCTTTAATCTCTCTTTAACAACATATAAAATATAGCTTTCCAAATGAAGTGCATTGCCCTATTTCTTTGTACAGATGTCTTATTCTTTTTTAATACTTTTAGTGGTGCACTGTAATTATACATCAGGATGAGGTTCAAGGTCATACACGCAAAGATGCACACAGGTCTTGGTGTGTTTCCCTTTGGGTCCACCTGACCACCCACCCCTCCCATTCATGATGGGGAGATTGGTAGTGATACCTTTATACAAGGGCATAGCACAATCTTCTTTCATCAGTTCTTCCTTCTCTCTTCTGTTGTGGTCAGATATAGAATGACCCCTGAAAAGTTCAGGGTTGATATAGTTAAGTCATGAGGGTTGTAGCCTCATCAGTAGATAAATCCATTGCATTTATCTGGGTGGCGACCTAGGCTTGTGTGCGTGTGTAGGGGGGTGACTAGAGAAAGCGGGTCCCTGGAAGTGTGGGCTTTGGGGTTGTGCCTGTGTCTTTGTATCCACTTGCTTGCTTACTCTCTCTGGCTTCTAGCCTCCACGGCATGAGAGCAGAGCTTTGTTCTCTCCCTCTCTCTGCTTTTTGCTGCCATGCTCTGAGATTCAGACCCTGTACTCACATGGACTGAACCCAGAAACTCCCCCCACAAAACTGTGAGCAATTGTGTGGTCAGTTGTTTTGACTATAGCCATGAGTGTTGACCAAGACTTCCTCCCTACCTCCCACTCTTATCCTTCCACTGTTCTACTGGTAACTTCTCTGATTGGTTTTTGTTGTTTCCATTTTTATTATGAAATATTATGTTATAGATATTCTTAGACATTTATAAATATACACACAATTGTATTTCTGGAAAAAAATCCTTGCAGTTGGAATTTCTAGGTCAAGATGTAGATGTATTAAAGGTACTGCTTTTAATTGGTATCAAATTATACTTCAAAGATTCTAGATTGATTCACATGCTTTCTAAAACTGTATTATAGGAGAGCTCTTGTTTCCTGACCGAGTATGAACTAGAGGTATAATTAAAGTTTTATTTTAATTTTAAATCATGAAGAACAAAATAAGGTACTTCAAAAAAGTTAACTGAAAAACCTGACAAAATTAAAAATCTCCTGAAAGATAAAAATTATTTAAACTTATTAAAAATAAATAGAACAATGCCGGGTGTGGTGGCACACGCTTGTAATCCCCACGCTTGGGAAGTTGAGACAGGAGGTTGCTGCAGGTCCGAAGCCAGCCTCAGCTGGCTTAAGAGACCCTGTTTCCAAATAAAATATAAAATAGGTCTCGGAGTCTAACCCGGAGGTAGAAGGCCCCTGGGTTCCATTCCCAGTACCACCAAAAATAAATAAATAAATAAATAAATAAATAAATAAATAAATAAAACAACTGAATAGTAATGAATATGTCAAATAAATTGAATTTGTAGTTAGAAACCTTCCTACACACACTATAGACCATCATCCAGATAGTTTTACTAGTATATCCCATCAACTATTTAAGAAATAAATAATGCCTATTTTATAAAATCTTCTAGAAAATTGAGAAGAGGATTCTTTCCACTTAATTTTATAAGGCCAGAATTATCTTGACAACAAAGCCATCGCAAGACCATAAATCTACAAATCAATATTCATATGAACATAGATGCAAAATTCATTAACACAATATTACAAAATTAATTCTACAAATATATAAGGAGGATAGCAGGTCATAGGAAACTGGTGATTTAATACTCGAAATGTTAGGTTGATTCAACAGCAGGAGATTAAATATGTAATTCATTGTGTTAACAGAATAAAAAAAACTATTGATTTGTTCATTTTTGGAACAAATCAATATTTATTGATTTACAACTGAACAAACTAAGAACAAAAGAGTTTTCACTCAAACTGATAAATATAATCTATTGTAAAACCTGGCACTAACAACAACGTTACTGATGTAAGTCAGTGTTGTTCCTACACGATCAACAACAAGGCAAGGATGTCTACTTTTATCATTTCTTTTTAACTTTATGCTAGAAGTTGTCGCCAATTCATTAGGCAAGAGAGTGAAATAAAAAGCTTACAGTTAAAAAGTAAATAAAATTTTGAATTTAAAGAGGACACACAGCCAGCTGTGATAGTGCATGCTTGAAATCCCAGTACTTGGGGGGCTGAGACAGGAAGATCATAGATGAGCCTCAACAACTTAGTGAAATCCTGTTTCAAAATAAAAAATAAAATAGGTCTAGGGGTATGGTTCTGAGATAGAATACAACTGAGTTCAATCTCCAGTACCCCCTACATAGGTGATACAGTTCTATATGTTGAAAATCCTAAAACGTTCACTAGAACTAATAAGTGGGATTACTAATGTCACAAGATAAAAGATCAATGCATGAAAATCTAGGGCATTGCCATATACTAGTAATAAACATTGAAAGTATTGGGAATTTAAAAATACATCTTGCCATAATATTCAAAATAACTGAAAAAAACTGAAGAATATATGTAAGACCTCTACACTTAAAATATATAAAAAATTAAGAGACAATGCAAACCTAACTAGGTGGTCATGAACCAGAAGACTCAATTTTATTAGAGTATAAATTCTCTTCAAATTAGTCTATTGCTATAATGCAGTGTCAATGCAAATCCTAAAAAAAGTTTTTGATACTATGGAAAAGCTGTCTGTAAAACCTAATAAGCACATCTGAAGGAACCAGAAAAGCCCAAACAGCCTTGAAACAGAAGAAGTTAGAGGTTGGGATGGCTCACGATTCCTAATTACAAGACTGTTATAAAGGCCCCAGGAATGAAGACGTTGCGCGTTTGGCATAATGTTATGTCGCTCAAAGAGCAAATAGACAAGGAAGAGGATTCAGACTCAGACTGAATTGATTTTAAGCACAATAACTGCTGGTGGAGACGAGGAGCAATTGCAAGTCTCATGCATCACTGATGGGAATGTACAATGGTACGGCAATTAAACAAAAACTACCCAGAGCTACTCCGAATGTCACTCATATGAGAATGAAAAGATTTCAAGGTAGGCGCCGGGCGCACGATTGTAATCCCCGCGCTTGGGAGGCGAAGACAGGAGGATCGTGCAGGTTCGAAGCTAGCCGCATTGGCTTAAGAGACCCTGTTTCCAATTTTTTTTTTCTTTTTTTTTTCTTTTTTTGGTGGTACTGGGGTGGAACCCAGAGGCTTTCTACCTCCAGGCTATACTCCCAGACCCATTTTTATATTTTACTTAGAAACAGGGTCTCACTAAGTTGCTGAGAGCCTCACTAAGTAGCTGAGGCTGGCTTCGAACCTGCGCGATCCTCCTGTCTCGGCCTCCCAAGCGCGGGGATTACAAGCGTGCCCCACCACGCCCGGCCTGACCCTGTTTCCAAATTTTAAAAAAGTATATAAAAAATATTTCAAGGTAATATAACATCATGAATAAAAGTTTAAAACCAGAGTCAGGAAGTGTACATGCATGCTGTCCTGGGTATCCATCCCTCCTCTTTCATGCTGTGCTGCCCAGAAACACTGACATTCTCTTGGGCTTTAGCTCACACTGTTTCTTCTCTTATAATGCTCATTCCGTCTTCCTCGAAGCTTTGACTAGTCAACAACAGGTATCAAGTGCTCCCCTACCCTCTGCGGACATGTCCAGGTGACGGTCCACGTGATCCTGCAGGTACTCTTAGCAGATGCTGCTGTGATGCTCCAGGCCCAGGTCAGCACAGAGGTACCCATTTCCCCAGTCCACAGATGAGAATGTCCCCCACAGTCAAAGAGAAAGGCCTCCCCTATGATTATAGTTCTTTCTTAAAGGCAGCCTGCACTCAAAGCCCTGTTAATGCAGAGCATAAATGATCGTGTCCACGCACCTCCCTTGAGCCATTTCAGGAATTGTTCCAACTGTGCAGTTTTCTTCTTAAAATGACTTGCTATCTATAATTGTGCTCTGTGCGTATGTATATAGACATCTTTATGCAATGTGCGGTAATATCAGTCTTCAGCCAATATTCTCCACCACAGAAGAGACTACGTTCCCTTTACTCACTACTATAACAATGCGTTTCAACACATTGTCAAAAAGCAACTGTTATTCAAAAACTCTTTTTTTTCTTTCTCTTTTTCTTTTATTTGTTGGTGGTACTAGAGATTGAACTCTGTGGTTCTCTACCAATGAGATGCATCCCCAGTTCTTTTTAATTTTTATTTTGAGACAGTCTTGCTAAATTGCCTTATGAGACTCCTGCCACAGCCCCCTAAACATTGTGATTCCATAGGTGTGCCCCACTACACTCAGATTAAGTTTTCTTTCATTTTAATTTTGAAAGTTTGAGTTCTTTTCCTTTTTAAACAGCATTGATATTCTTTTTAGTGCACTTACCAGTTCACAAAATAATTATATGTATAAATGAATTAAAACTTTACTTCATATGTTTTTATTTTTATATTTTGTTCTTATCATGCATAAATATTTCATTCTTATGTAGTTACATTTAACAGTCTTTTAGTCTCCTGAATCTGTGTTTTCTTTAGAAAAGCCTACATCATACTCCAAATTAATTAAAAAGAAAAAATTCTCATTTTTTCCTTTTACATAAAATCTGTTTGGACCATCTGGAATTTTTTTAAGTACAGCGTATAGAGCCAGGGTTATGGTTGGTACAGATATTCTTGTCAATGAAATACATATTTCTAAGATAAATTGAAGGAGGGAGGGAAGGAGGAAGAAAAGGAGGAAAAGAAACTGTTAGATATGCACCCTGCCCAGAATATTACCACTGAAGCTGTGTGTGTGTGTGTGTGTGTGTGTGTGTGTGTGTGTGTGTGTATGTGTGTGTTTATGGTGCTGGGGATTGGATTCAAAGGTATTCTAACTCCGATCTACATTTCCAGCCCTATTTTATCTTTTATTTTGAAGCAAGATCTCACTAAGTTACTTAGGCTTTCAAACCTGTGAGCCTCTTATATTAGCTTCCCAAGTACTGAAATTGCAGGTGTGCACCACCATGCCCAGCTAAAAACAATGGCTTTTTTTTCCTCTAATTTTTGAAAGATAAACAGATGACTCTAAAAAATAAACACTCATTATCAGAAAATAATGTGTTACACAAACAAAATTTATCACACATTTTAATTGAAGCTTTGAAATGCATGCGAAATCAAGGCTGTACTGTGTGATTGTTAAACATATGTGACAAGTGGGTTAAATAAAGCCTATGATTAGATTTTGATTTCGACATCTAAGCAAACTATGTCTGGGGTCAGTCGCAAGGCAAAACCTTGGCAAAGCAAAATCTTTTTGAGGATTTCTGATGTGCAAGTATACTGAAGAAATTAGCCTTTTGGTCCAGCGATGCCTGCTGTATTGGGTGACCTAGGGCTCCCAAAGAGACCCTATGTCTGCCTCTCTCATACATGGGTAAGGAATGGAAGAAGACATTGTGGTACCAGAATAAGAGGACACAGAGATGTGACTCTCGGGATGGGGCAAGTGGCCCTGGCACTGGGGTACAAGTGACTTTACAAATAAACTGTGTTGAACTTTGGGATGGGCCTTTGAGGAAGTCTTACCATTTCCCTCTGTATAGCCCAGGGTGGCAGTAGCCATGACTGATGTGGGGCTGGAGAGAGAAACCACAGGGAAACCTCAGGACTTTCCCTGCCTGTGCTGTGCCCCAGGGATGAGTGTTCCTGGTGCCGTTTAACGACTCTTCCTCTCAGCCTTTCACTCTGCTGATTTTTAGAATCAAGCTGGGCTTGATGGGAAATGTGAGAGTCCAGCCTGGTACTCTGTGGAAATGACAAGGGAAAGATATGAACCCTCTGGGCTTGAGTAATGTTGATTGATTTCATACTCACACTAGCAATGCGTCTACTTTCTCAGATGGACCCAGAGCCAGGTTTTTGGAGTTTATCCTGGGTTAATCCTAAAACTTACTTAGTATATGTTCAATAAATGTTCATCAAATGTATGTATCTCATAAAAATGTATCCAAAAATTGGTCGTGGTGCCATAAACCTGTAATCCCGCTACTTGGGAGGCTGTGACAGTAGGATCACAGGTTGGTAGACAGCCTTATCAACTTAGTGAAGCTCTCAACAATGTAGTGAGGGCTTGTTTCAAAATTTAAAAAATAATAATAAAATATAAGAATGGTTGAGGATGTAGCTCAGAGGTAGAATGCCCCTGGGTTCAATCCCAGGACCAAAACACAAACAAACAAAAAAGTCTTCATTAAGTTAAGTGAGATCAGCCAAGCACAGAAGGAGAAGGTACATATGTTTCCTCTAATATGCCCAAACTAGGAAACACAAAGGATACCAGTGTGACTCCAGATAATGGAGGAAAAATACCAGCAAAGTTTGAATGGAAAGATAGGAGAGGAGGAAGGCTGACCTTGATTAATGAGGGTCTACATCTGAACATGTGTAAAATTATGAATAAGACATGGTTATCCTGGACAACCATTGGTGGGAGGGGGGAAGGGAAAATGGGGGCGGGGGGGAGAGGGCACCAAATATAGTTTAAATGTATACTATTTATGTTCAATAAAAATTGTTAAAAGAAAAAAAGTCCTCAGTATTATAGGAATAATAATGTCTTTATCATAAGGCTATGTTCACAATTAATGAGAAATGATAGATAAAGCACTAGCAAAAGTGCCCCCCTGAACATTTTTTTCAACAAGAAGTAAGATTTCTTTAAAAGTTCCTCATCTATTAAATTTTTCTTGATAAGATACTGCAAGAAATATCTAACCCATTCTTATTTTTCTTTCTACACATCATCTACTTCCTAGCTCAAAGCATTAAAAAATGTTTGTATCTTTCATTAATATTCTAATTTGTCACAATAAAGAACTGGTGGAGCAAATCCTATGAGTCATAAATATAATGAACTCCAATACTAACCATAATGAATGTCAGTGTTCCCTAGAATCTACTGGAACAGCTTTAATTTTTCAATAATAACAGTTATTAAATTCAACGACCACATGGAAGAGTCTGAATTTGAATCAGATTTGATCCCAAAGACTCATTTTTTTGTGTTATTTTGCCCCACCAACTTAAACACAAATATTACTTTCATATCATTCAGCTGACTGCTATTTAATACCCTTTATATAAAAATTATTTTACTAATTGTGCAGGAAGAATACTAGAGACATAGGAGAAAGAAAATTAACTTGTACTATATATTTCTTCTAGAATTAACCAGTAGGGAAGAATTCTTATATTCACTTCTCAGAGAATAATGTAGACTCTCACAGAGCTCACATAACACCCAGTGTTTCTAGGCCACTGTGTGTTGGGGGTTGAGACTGAAGTTCTGATTTTACCAATTTCACCTTCAGTGCTTTTCTTCTACCACCACCAAGAATAGTAATGCAGTGGCATTTCAAATATTCTATAGCTTCACGATTAACTTAATAATGTGGGACTACCATGTTTTGCTTCATGGAGCTCAGGAGTGGCCAAGTGACTTGCCTGGGCAAGTGAGCTGTGGGTGGAAGCAATGTGAGTCACTTCTGTGCAGAAATCTTAAATGCCAGCATGTGATTTACTATTCTCTCTTTCTCTGTCTTTGCGGTCAGAGAAGAATGTGTTAAAAGGGAGTTTCTATTGATCTGGCCCCCTAAGGGGTAATCATGAGCAGAGTTTGCTTCCTGGGCAATGATAGACACATAACATGAGTGAGAAGTATTCTTCAGATGTAATAAAACCATTGTCATTTTAAGACACTACAGTTTGGGGATATCAATAGACAACTAGAAAACTGCCTCTTCTCCCTTAACCTAGTGTTGTTTCAACTGCCCATTCTCAAGGCTCAGTCTTTTAAGAATTTCTTAACCCTCCCCAGATTTGTTAGTATGGTGGAGTGTAGAGGGTAAACTCCCACTCTGAGCTCTCCTAGGAGTGAAACTCTATATATGTGCTTAAAGAAAGTTGGAGATTGGAGACAGAAAAAATAGAGCTATGAGGAGTCAGAGCAGTAATAGGGAGCACTGGGAGCCAGACGATAGGATGAAAATAGCATTCCTGTACCATATAAGGAAAATAATTAAACACCCAAAGTTGGTCATCCAATCCTTCCCTGTCTCTTACCTCTACCAGTAAAGAGGAGGTGAGTGAATTAGTGCCCTGAAATTTGATTACAGGTACTTCTGACTCAACAACTAAACATGTTCATCCTCTCCATCCATCCCTTCTCAACCATATTGCCCTTTGCTCCTCCAAGTTGGGTTTTCAGCAGAATATAAAGAAAAACAGAAATGCTTTACAATAACAAGGGGACCAAAATTCAGTGTTGCACATCCAATTAAAAGAAGGCACTGGAGACTTACCAGCATCTAACTGAATAGTCTGGCACAGTGTAATGAGATTTAGTCTGATGATGCAAGTCAATATATCAAGAGATCCCAGGAAATAGTCTTGCAGAATCTTAACAAAAGTACCACAGTTTTTATTGCAGCCCCTGGTCTCTCTTTCTGCCCTAGAAAGGCACATTCAGAGATGGCCATGGTGTAATCTGACTTCCTGTGGGAACAGAAGCATTTCCTTCCTCATGTTCCTTCTCTACTTTAAGCACTGTGTTTCTTTACAGTTTCAAAAATAACACAAAAATTTTATTGCAGAATAACTGGAACAAAAAGTAGCAGAGATGATCAGTAACTAATGAGCAAATGTGTTTTATTTGTGTGTTTAGGTTTTGCCCACTTCCCATGTTTGGAGTGTGGTCGTTACACAGTATTTGATTGTAGAAATAGATGTTTTAGTTTAGATATTTGCACTAGTACTTTGCAGATGACTTTAGAATACATGATGAGGATTATTCCACCTGAAACTGATTTAGGTCCAAGCTAACTGACAGCATTACTTCTCAATATCTCAAAGGACATTTTTACTCTGTTGTTTCAGAGAGAATGAAGATGTTATGAAAAAGGGTCACCCTAAAAATCAACAGGGAAACTCTCTTGTGGTTTTCAGCTGACTCTGGGTTTCCTGAAGAACAAGCAACTGCTATTTCTGATGGCAACACAGATGAAGAGGGAGGCACAGTGGAGACGGCACTGGGAACAAGGTTCATACAGGAGTCAATCAAGGAATAAAAGAAGGACAACAATGAACATGTCTACTAAGAAAATGATAAGCTATGTGGAAATGTGGAGAGGTGACTGAGGACAAAGTCCACAGGCATCTGAAGACTTCATTAATTCAGATAGCCACCAGGAGGATGACTGCATTCCTCATTAATAGAATGACAATTAGTCAAGTGAAGAAAGAAGTTAACCAAAGGGATGCAGGGTGGTTCTTTAGAGCCAGGGAAGCCCAGAAGATGGAAATAAGTGAAACTAGAATATTTTCTATGGCTCTTTCAGTCCTAATTCTTTCTCCTTGAGAAGAATTAAGAATTAACATTGTTCCATATACCTCTGTTTTCAAAGAAAATGGGGACAGATTCAGAGCTTTGCTTCTGGGTTATGGAGGATATTCCATGTTATGATTATTTAACAGAATTGTTGCTGCATATTTCTTAATGAACCAATACAAATCAATATAGAAATGAGAAGATCTGGCTAAAGAGGAGGTTCATCAGACACCAAAGCTGCACCATGATCATTATGCTAGGCCTCCCAAAGATGTTCACACTGAACTCACTAGAATTTGTGGATATGTTGTCTTCCATGGCAGAAGGGATGCTACAGATGTAATAGTTAAGTTTCTTGAGATGGCGGATTATGCTCGTGATCCAGGTGAGCTGAATCTAACTCAAGGGCTCTATAAAAGTGAAGAAACTTTCTGTCTCAGTCAACATTCTCACCGCTATGTTCCAAACACCTGTCTGGCAACACTTGGAGGAAGAATGGTTGTGTTTGCTTAAAGCACTAGAGAGTTTCAGAAATCAGTCTATCTTGGGGCCAGATTCCTTGATGCCAGCTGCACTTCTTCAAGGCATCCTCGTAGAGAGCAAAGAGAGCATGGGGAGGGTGTGGGGGACATGTGAGTCCCCGAGGCCATACCCCCAAAGAACTACCTGCAGCCATACCCTGCCTTTAGAGCATGAGGTCTGGGGAGCGTTTTGTTCTCAAACTATAATACTCTCCTTCCAGGTTCAGTAAGAGGGAGATGTGATGTCAGAAGAATGGCCAGAAAGATGCAGCTTTGTAATTTTTAATAAAAAGGAAAAGAACCATGAGCCAAGGAATGTGAGCTTTTTTTTTCTATGTTATCTCCCATTTCCATTCTTATTTTCTTTCTTGAGATTGAACCCAGGGGTGTTCTACCTCTGAGCTAGATCCCCAGCCCTTTTTAAATTTTTTTGTTTTGAAACAGGGTTTCACAAAGTTGCTGAGGCTGTCCTCAAACCTGTGATCATCCTGCTTCAGCATCCCTAGTACTGGGATTACAGGTGCGTGTAGCTCTCTCATTTCTATTCTTAATCACCTAAATTCTTTTGAAATCTCTGATTCAGCTCGAAAAACTCAGTTCCAAGCTCAGGTTTTTAGAGAAAGATTAGCTGTTTAACTCCTGGCTACCATTCTCCACCATGGTTGTTCTTCAACTTGGAGCACATTTGCACTATCATCATTGCAGAGCTTTTGCTTGATATTTTTTGCACCATCATTTCTATCCATAGGTGTGGATGGAGTTGACTTGGGTGTCATGGAGGTTTAAATGTGTTTGAGATAAAGGGTTGTGATTCAGAGTTCTCTGGGGTACTTGATGAATGAAGTGGGTCTTACTCTATTCCCTTTATTATTTTGTCCCCAAGGTATGCTTCTTTTCATGGGTATCAGACAAAGTCTTCAGTCTGGCCAGTCCAGTTCAGTCTGGACCAGCCCAGTCCCCTGTATACCAGTTGTGCCTCTAAGAGGTAGAGATCTCCTCTGAAGCTTACTACTGTGACTTCAAATTTCTTCATTTGACACATGAGAGAATTTATACAATGGAGTACTGTGGTTTAGGACCTTTCTCTCCTGTATTCTCAGACCCCCAAATCCTGGATCTGGGAAGGAGAAAAAATTTATGAAACTCTCAATCTGGCCCACTGTAATTTTATTCAAGCTGGGGAAATTTCTTTGTGCTTTTTTTAAGACCTCATTTTCCTTCTGTAGTTGTAGAGAGAAGACAACAGCCAGGAGTCAGACACCAGCATCAACTTAAGAATGGGCCTCATAGGTATGTTTAAGCCTTTATTCCTGTCTTCATTCAGATCTTCTTCTCAAACACTGCTTCCTCTGAACAGATGTTTCCTCTGAACAGAAGACCTTTCATTATTCTAAGGAGTTACACGAGTGCCTTACAAGTCCCATGATGCTCATTGTCTTTCCCTGATTCCCACAGAGAATGCTCTGCTGGAGCTCAGCTCTATCCATCATTAGAAAAGTAAGGACTTGGTGGAAAATAGAGGAAACCAGGAACACTCATCGCTAGAACAGAAGAAACAAAGAGCACTCTCCTGCTAGTCTCCTGAAGGACTCATTTCATTTCCCATCTCCAAGCCACATATCACTGTGACCTCCCGGAGCTTTGTAGTGAGACAGAGTAAATCTTAAATTAGAACATCGACATCAGGATGGATGATGCTTTAGTTTGTGGACTCACTTGACCAGCAGTGTCTTCCCTCCCTTCCCAGCACTGCATGAAATCCCATCCTCCCTGCCAGCTGCCAGACACCAACCAAGCACAATGGATGGAATATCTCATGTCACCTGTGTCACCAAGTGGACTCAACAGTCAGAAGTCCCCAGGCATGGATATCCAAATGAGAGCAGTACAAGGAGAAGACACTGTGTTTAGAGGCTTAGGTGGGTGGCTTGCCTTTGTATATCTAGGTTCTCACATAGCACAGACACAGGGATTGGATTCACATTTAGTCAGCTGGGTT
The DNA here is from genome assembly GCF_963383645.1 of Muscardinus avellanarius. Taxonomy (NCBI): domain Eukaryota; kingdom Metazoa; phylum Chordata; class Mammalia; order Rodentia; family Gliridae; genus Muscardinus; species Muscardinus avellanarius. Next base: position 102,499,551 of record NC_137795.1, read on the forward strand.
TGGTGGTGCATGCCTGTAATCTAATATTTGAAATAGGAAGATAGCAAGTTGAAGTCTAAACTCAGCAACTGAGCAAGGTTCTCAGCAACTGAACAAGACCCTGCTTCAAAAACAAAAAAACAAAATGGGATGGAGAGTATAGTTCAGAGGTACAATGTCCCTAGTTTTCATCCCCAGTACCATTAAAAATGTAGTTGATGCTGGGTGTAGACTTTAAACTTACTTTTAAGATTGGTTAGTGACTTGGTTTCAAGGGTCCTTTAAATTGGAATACCATTGCCAGGTGGCCAGGACACAGCCTCAGATGAAACTTTTAGGGAATCAAGGAAAGGACCAGTTACCCGTGCACAGCTTTGCGCCTTCCATTTTCCATAGATTGTATTGTAATACTTAGGTACTTTTGTGTTTAAAACTATTTACAGGCCAGGCGTGGTGGCGCACCCTTGTAATCCCTGTGCTTGGGAGGTGGAGACAGGAGGATCCCACAGGTTTGTAGTCAGCTTCGCTGGCTTAAGAGACCCTGTTTAAAAAAAAACGGTCTGGGAGTGTAGCCCGGAGGGAGAAGGGCTTCCAGGAACCCCAATACCACCAAAAAAAAAAAAACTATTTTAAAAAAAACTATTTAAAAAACTATTTAAAAAAAACTATTTACAGTGTCCTTTTAGTGAACTAGCATTATAAAGAACAGTATAAAAAGTATAAAACAGTATAAATAGAGACAATAACACACACACACACACACACACACACACACACACACACACACTAAAGAAATATAGAGAAATGGTGAACCAAGAAAACTTGTTTTATTAGCAGCCATAGAAGAATAACAATAAAAGGACGGCAGTTATTTGTTGAGTTCTTAGTACAGTATGTGCGGATAACTATACTGAATTGTTTACCTGTTTGATTTTTATAATAGCCCCAGAGGCAAAATCCTATTACTATCTTCATTTTATAGCTTAGTAAATTGAGGAACTGACTCAGAGGAGAGCAGATTTGTGCTACACCAGAAGCAACTGTTGGAGCTAGAATCCTAGCATAGGCAGTCTAATCCCACGGCTCCTTCTCTACTCTACTGTGAGGGGTGGGAAGCATAAGGCAAACGCAGCAGCAAAGGGCACTGGTGGGCCTGCCCCCACAGGGTCTGGCAGGTGCTGGCAGAGCAGCCATCTGGATACCCAGGCATATCTCCCTGACCCTCTTGTGTCCCTTCTGCTCTCCATCTTTGTAAACACATACCAGAGCACAATTCTAAAAGAGGCTGATTTATTGACTCAAAACACTGACTTGCTACTAATCTTAAGGTAAGTGAGGCTTCTCAGAGAGACAGTCCAGAATAGTTTGCAGGGGCCATTTAAAGGGGTCCTTGGTTTGCAGAATCTGTGGCCTGGCACAGACCCCTGGCACCAACCTGTGCTCTGGGGATGCTGGCTAAGGAACACATCCTTTCTCTTCTCTTCCATGTTTTCTTTCCTCTTTATCCTTCTGTTTCTCCTTCTCCCATATTTAGTTTTCCTTGATTCACTTCTTTTTTTTTATCTCTGTTTCCTGCGTAACTGTCAATGCCCATCTCTCTGTTGTCTTTTCTTGACTTGCTCTTCTTTTCTCTCTTTTGATCAATGACCTGCCACATCTCTTACCTTTCTGTTCCTTGTTTCTGTATTATTATCATAATTCTACTTTATTCTCTCTCTTTATCCTTTTCTCTCTGCCCCCCTTCTTGTTGCTAACTAACTCCTTGCTTTTCTCTCCCTGTTCCCTGTCTGTCCCTCTCTATCCCTGGGTCATGGACAATTGTTCTCTGCCTGTTTTTTTCCCCTCTGTGTATATTTCTACTTCTCCACCTCTGTTCCATTTCCCTTACATGCAGGAATCCAGCCCTTGGATCATGGCCAATCTGAGTCATACCTCTGAATTCATCCTTTTGGGCTTCTCATCCTTGGGTGAGCTGCAGGTTCTTCTGTACGGGCCCTTCCTCATGCTGTATCTCTTGGCCTTCATGGGAAATATCCTCATTATTGTCATGGTTATAACGGACACTCACCTACACACTCCCATGTACTTCTTCCTGGGAAACTTTTCCCTGCTGGAGATCTTGGTGACCATGACTGCAGTGCCCAGGATGCTCTCAGACCTGCTGGTCTCCCACAAAGTCATCTCCTTCACTGGCTGCATGGTCCAGTTCTACTTCTACTTTTCCCTGGGTTCTACCACCTTCCTCATCCTGTCAGACATGGCCCTTGACCGCTTCATGGCCATCTGCCACCCACTGCGCTATGGAACTTTGATGAGCTGGGCTGTGTGTGTCCGGCTGGCTGGAGCTTCCTGGGCAACTCCTTTCCTGGCCATGATACCCACTGTCCTCTCCCGAGCTCATCTGGACTATTGCCGCGGTAATGTCATTAACCACTTCTTCTGTGACAATACACCTCTCCTGCAGCTGTCCTGCTCTGACACCCACCTGCTGGAATTCTGGGACTTCGTGATGGCCCTGGCCTTTGTCTTCAGCTCCTTCCTGGTGACCCTCATCTCTTATGGCTACATTGTGAGCACTGTGCTGCGGATCCCCTCTGGCAGTGGTCGCCAGAAGGCTTTCTCTACATGTGGGTCTCACCTCACACTGGTCTTCATTGGTTACAGTAGCACCCTCTTCCTGTACATCAGGCCTGGCAAAGCACACTCTGTAGAAGTCAATAAGGTTGTAGCCTTGGTAACAGCTGTCCTCACCCCCTTCCTCAATCCCTTTATCTTTACACTGCGCAATGAGACAGTGAAGGCAGTCCTTCGGGGGCAGATGCAGAAGTTGAAAGATCTTCATAAAGCAATATTATGAGATCCAGAGTCCTGGCCGGGCTCATACAAATGATTCAGAAAGGAGGCCGAGTGCCTGCATGGATGGGAAAACCATCATTCAGTGTTCTTGTTTGTTTTGTTTTGTTTTGTTTTCCCCTCTGTGCTCTGAGTTATAACTCCATTGAGTTCTCAGCGATACTTCATCTGGACTGAAGCTGCCATAGATCACCATGGAAGTGCTTTCCATCTTCCTGTAGAAACTATAAGAACTCTGATGGTAGCCCAGAACCTGGGATCTAAGGCTGGAACCTTCAGTGCAAAAGAAATACATGGAATTGAATTCAAGGAAAAGCATCCAAGAATCAAGAAGGGCTTTCTGATCAACAGATATCACCTAGCCTCATTGTGTGTGTGTGTGTGTGTGTGTGTGTGTGTGTGTGTGTGTGTGTACATGCATATGCATTCATGTATGGATTTTAGAGTGTGTTTATCTACCATAGTATGTCCCCACTGATAAGTGTATATACCTTGAGTGAGTGTTTGGACTACATTAAGGGGACAAGTAAAATTTACCAAAACAAAGTGGTTGTTTTACTATTTATTTGTGCATTTCACCAAAATTGAGTTCACTCCATGTGCTAGGCATATAACAGGTGCAAGATTAAAAGGTAGAGCCAGGTGTAGTGGTGCACATTTGTAATCCCAGTACTTGGGAGGCTGAGACAGGAGGATCATGCAGGTTCAAAGCCAGCCTCAGCTACTTAGTGAGGCTCTCAAGCGCAACTTAGTGAAACTTTATTTCCAAATAAAAATATAAAATAAGTCTGGGAGTATAACCCAGAGGTAGAAGGCCCCTGGGTTCCATCTCCAGTAACACACACACACACACACACACACACACACACACACACACACAAGATTAAAAGTAAAGAAGGATCTGGGTGTGGTGGCACACACCTATAATTTTAGTACTTGGGAAACTGAGACAAGAGGATGGAGGATTCGTGGCCAGCCTCAGCAACTTAGCAACAGCCTCAGCAATTTAATAAGACCCTGTTTCAAAACAAAAATTAAATAGGACTGAGGGTGTAGCTCAGAAATTAAACACCTCTGGGTGCAATATCCAATGTCTCACACACACACACACACACACACACACACACACACACACACACACACACGATATACATAGTCCTCATCCCCAGAAAACTCTTAGCCTAGGGAAAGAAAATAATGGAAAGCAATTTCCAGTGGAAACAAGGAGCATTTTCTCAGTGGCCTACGACAGTTTCAGCAGAGTAAGTGCAGTGATGGCTTCATTGGAGTTTTTATGAGAGCATGTGATGTTCAGGGAGAACCAAGACCAGACTGGGGCTGAGGGACATCTTCCTGATAATATGCCACAAGTAACACATTGAATGTAATTAAGGTGGACATTGAGAGGACACCAGGCATCGGCACCCTTGCATCTGAGGAAAAAAAAAAACAGAGAAATGAACTTAAATTAAAACAAGCTAAATATCCATCAGTAAAATAATAAATCTTTCAGGAATTATGTAGGTTCCAGGTAGTAAATATTGTAAGAGTTTTGGAAAGATAAACTCTCCCAAATGATTAGAAACATTCATCTGCCTGCAGGCAGGAGATTATAGTACATCTTTTATTCATTCATTACATATGTATATAAATATATACATACACACATATGCACATACACGTGTGTGTGTATAAAATTTCTAAAAACACATTATGGCCCATATTCCCTTAGGATTGATGCATCAACCCCACTGCCCTTCCTTCAGAGTATAGTTTGAAATTGTAAAAATCTTTTGCTTACTCTGACCAGAATAATAGTGTAATTTTAGTTTTATCTTATCCAGGGTTTTTTACAGCCCTAATTTAAACTACTCTTCCACACTGTTTCTATGAACACACTTTAATGTACCTAACTACATTCTGCCACTTATGGTCTATAAACAACAAGCAGAAGAATATTCCTAGCCCTGCTTTCATGAAAACAATACAGACTACTAGTGTATCATAAATGTCAAACTTAAAAAAAATGTATGTGGAAATAAACGAGCTGAGTCACTGTGGGGTGATCTGGTGGATTCAGAGTCCTGCTTTGGACACATGGCTCAGTGAGACCCAATGGCTCTCTCTCCTCCCTGCACCACCCTGGGTGGGCTCTTTTCCTCTCTTACTAACATGCTGTTTCTTCAAGCCAGTGGTCTCTTTAGGTGTCTAGTTTCCATTTCTCATCCAAAATATTGCTTCATCTTTAACTGCATATCAGAACAATGACTTTGGTGTTCGGTATTACTATTGAACCAGTTGACTTTTTTTGGGGGTCTGCTCACTACTTTAGCAAATATTTGTAGAATAAATTAAAGGATAATAAGTTAAGAATAATTTTACCTATAATACCTTATTTTTTCATGCTTCTCTGCACTTTACAAACCACTTTTATGAATATTTTTTCATTCAGTTTTACCCTTATGGTAATCTTATGATCACCCATCATAAAAAAAAATCACTCTGCTTAGCACTGTTAAAAAAAAAAAGAAATGTGAATTCTAACTTCAAGAGGTTCCCAATACACTGAGAGGCATAAAAGCACCACTAATTACAATACAGTTTAAATAAAGAGCTTTTCTACTTTTTACAAAGTGGTGTGTGAGCCCATGCAGAGGTGCTGATTCTAGGGCCACACGCAAGTGGTGTTTCTGACCCTCTTTAATTGATTAGGCAACCATGGTTGAGAGAAAAATAAGTTAATCAAAATGATGGATGAACTGATGGTAGAATCTGATTCTCCTACTCCACTCCTTTTCCACCTCCCACCCTTGGAATCTCTTCTTCTATCTGGATCAAAAGTCCAATTAATTAACAGTTGGAAATCTCCAGGATCCAAAGCTGCTATGTCGTCTCATCTAAGGCCTTCTTTAGTATGCATCTACCAAATCCCCATCTAATGCCTAGTCTTGTAATGGCAAAAATTCTAGTAGCCCTTACTAACAGTAAGTGCATGGGAATGCCTACTGGTTGAAGGCAGCCTCGGATTCAGTCACTTTCTTTTCTTTTTTTTTTTTTAATTTTTTTTTTATTGGTGCATTGTATTCCTACAACTTATTGGGGTAAAAAACTTGTGTGTACAAACATGTACTCATCGCTGATTTAACCCCTACCCAAATCCCACCCCATTCCCTCCCTGTCCCTTCCTTCCTTGCTTGGCTTAGTGATTGACTTCGATATGTTTAAGTACATTGTGAGCTTTAGAGATTTTCCTCTTCCCCCTCCTTTCTCCTCCTTTAGGTTGTCTTGTTTGCTCCTCTTTTCTCCCTAACTCTCACATATTAGGGAAAGCATCTGATTTCTTATTTTTTGTGCCTGACTAATCTCACTTAGCATAATGTCCTCCAGTTCCATCCATTTCCCTGAGAATGATGTAATTGAGTTTTTCTTGATGGCTGAGTAAAATTCCATTGTGTATATATCCCACAGTTTTGTAATCCATTCATCTGTTGATGGACCTCTTGCTATGGTGAATTGTGCAGCTATGAACATAGATACACATGCATTAGTTTGGTAGTTTGGTTTCTTTTCTTTTGGGTAGATCCCCAACAGTGGTATTGCTGGATCAAATGGTAGATTTGTTCCCATTCTTCTGAGGATTCTCCATACTGTTTTCCAAAGTGGTTGCACTAATTTGCAATCCCACCAAAAATGTCTTAGAGTTCCCACTTCTCCACATCCTCGCCAGCATCTGTTGTTGTTTGTGTTTTGAATGATGGCCATTCTAGTTGGAGTTAGGTGAAATCTCAGGGTAGTTTTGATTTGCATCTCTCTGATTGCCAGTGATGTTGAGCATTTTTTCATGCATTTATTGGCCATTTGAATTTCTTCTTTTGTGAAGTGTCTATTTAGTTCATTTGCCCATTTTGTTATTGGATGCTTTGTTTTCTTAGTGTTGAGTTTCTTGAGTTCTCTGTATATTCTAGATATTAGTCCTCTATCAGTGGTGTAGGTGGTAAAAATCTTCTCCCATTCTGTTGGCTCTCGATTGAGATTCTTGATAGTTTCCTTTGCTGAACAGAAGCTCTTCAGTTTCATGCAATCCCATGTATTGATTCACCTTTTGTTGTGCCTTTGGGGTCTTGTTGAGGAAATGTTTGTCTGTGCCTATGTGTTGTAGTGTTGGACCTATGCCCTCTTCAAGGAGCTTCAAAGTCTCTGGTTTAATTTCCAAGTCTTTGATCCATCGTGAGTTGACTTTTGTACAGGGTGAAAAAGTGGGATTAACATCCAATTTTCTGCATATAGTTAACCAGATTTGCCAACACCATTTGTTGAAGAGGCTATCTTTTTTCCAGTGTATGTTTTTGGCCCCTTTGTCAAAAATCAATTGGCTGAAAGTGTGTGGACTTGTTTCTGGGTCTTCTATTCTGCTCCATTGGTCTATATATGTTCTTTTGCCAGTACCATGCTGTTTTTATTACAATGGCTTTGTAGTATAGTTTAAAGTCAGGTATTGTGATTCCTCCTGCGTGGTTTTTGTTGCTGAGAACTACCTTGGCTATTCTGGGCTTTTTGTTATTCCAGATAAATTTAAGGACTGATTTTTCTATGTCTGCGAGGAATGATCTTGGTAGTTTAATGGGCATTGCATTAAATCTGTAGATCACTTTTGGGAGGATGGCCATTTTAATGATATTTATTCTGCCAATCCATGAACATGGAAGTTCTTTCCATCTTCTAAGATCTTCGATTTCTTTTTTCAGTGTTTTATAATTTTCTTTGTAGAGATCTTTTACCTCCTTGGTCAAGTTTATTCCTAGGTATTTTATTTTTTTGTGGGAGATCCTGAGTGGAAGTGTTTTCTGAATTTCTTTTTCAGTAGATTTATGGTTGGTGTACAGGAAAGCTTCTGATTTTTTAAGATTGATTTTGTATCCAGATACCTTGCTGAATTTGTTGATCAGTTCTATAAGTCTTTTCGTTGAGTTTGTTGGGTTTTTAAATATAGTATCATGTCATCTGCAAATAGTGAAAGCTTAAGTTCTTCTTTTCCAATTTGTACTCCTTTGATTTCCTTTTCTTGCCTTATTGCTCTGGCTAGAGTCTCTAGTATTATATTGAAGAGAAGTGGTGATAGTGGACATCCTTGTCTCATTCCAGTTTTTAGGGGGAATTCTTGGAGTTTTTCCCCATTTAATATGATGTTGGCAGTGGGCTTATTGTAGATTGCCTTAATAATGTTGAGATATGTTCCTTCTATTCCAATTCTCTGCAGTGTTTTTATCATAAATGGATGTTGAATTTTATCAAATGCTTTTTCAGCATCTATTGAGATGATCATGTGGTTTTTTTGTCTTTGATTCTGTTTATATGATGAATTACATGGATTGATTTTCGTATATTGAACCAGCCTTGCATCCCTGGGATGAACCCTACCTGGTCATGGTGAATGATTTTCTTGATGAGGTTTTGAATGCGTGTTGCTAGTATTTTGTTTAATAGTTTTGCATCCAAGTTCATCAGAGATATAGGCCTGTAGTTTTCCTTCCTTGAACTGTCTTTATTTGGTTTGGGTATTAGTGTGATGTTGGCTTCATAGAATGTATTTGGGAGAGTCCCGGTTTTTTCTATTTCCCGAAATAGTTTGAGTAGTATTGAGATTAGTTCTTCTATAAAGGATTTATAGAATTCACTTGGGAAACCATCTGGTCCTGGGCTTTTCTTTGATGGTAAGCTCTTTATTGCTGTTTCAATCTCTTTGATTGTTATTGGTTGGTTTAAGTGTTCTATATCTTCTTGACTCAGTTTAGGAAGGTTGTATTTATCTAGGAAGTTGTCGATTTCCTCCAGATTTTCCATTTTGTTGGAGTATAGTTTTTCAAAGTAGTTTCTGATAATCCTCTGGATTTCTACGCTGTCAGTAGTAATGTCTCCTTTTTCATCCCTTATCTTCATAATTTGGGTTGATTCTCTCTCTTTTTTTTAGTTAGGTTGGCTAGTGGTTTATCAATCTTGTTAATTTTTTCAAGAAACCAGCTTTTGGTTTTGTTGATTTTCTGTATTTTTTTTATTCTCTATTTCGTTAATTTCTGCTCTAATTTTAATAATTTCCTGTCTTCTGCTGGCTTTGGGGTTCAATTGCTCCTGCATTTCAAGGGCTTTGAGGTGTGTCATAAGGCTATTTATTTGAAGATTTTCTGTTTTTCTTATGTGAGCACTCAGTGCTATAAATTTTCCTCTTAATACTGCCTTCAAAGTGTCCCAGAGGTTTTGATATGTTGTTTCTTTATTTTCATTTGTTTCTAGAAATTTCTTGATTTCACCTCTTACATCTTCTATGACCCATTCTTCACTCAGAAGTGTGGTGTTCAGTCTCCACATGTTTATGTTGTTTCTCTGGGTCTTCTTATGGTTGATTTCTAGTTTCATTCCATTATGGTCTGAAATGACACAGGGGAGTATGTAACATTTTTTAAATTTGCTAGTGCTCATTTTGTGTCCCAGGATGTGATCTATTTTGGAGAAGGTTCCATGAGCAGCTGAGAAAAATGTAAACTCCGCTGTAGTCGGGTGAAATATTCTATATGTGTCCAACAGATCCATTTAGTTAATGGTGTTCTTTAGTTCTGAGACATCTTTACTGACCCTTTGTCTGGAAGATCGGTCTAGTATTGTGAGAGGTGTGTTGAAGTCTCCCAGTATTATTGTGTTGGGATTTATGTGTGACTTCATGTCACAAAGAGTTTGATTTATGAAAGTAGCTGCCTCTATGTTTGGGGCATAGATGTTGATTATTGTTATTTCCTCTTGCTGGACTATTCCTTTTACCAGTAAAATGTGACCTTCTTTGTCTCTTCTAATAAGTTTGGGTTTGAAGTCTAACTTGTCTGATATCATAGTTGCTACTCCTGCTTGTCTTCAAGTACCATTAGCATGGATTACCTTGTGCCAGCCCTTTACCTTGAGTTTGTTCCTATCTTTACTTGTAAGGTGTGTTTCTTGTAAGCAGCAGATGGATGGATTCTGGCTTTTAATCCATTTTGCCACTTTATGTCTTTTTATTGGGGAGTTGAGGCCATTTACATTCAGTGTGATTATAGAGAGATAATTTTTCATTCCCAACATGTTAAGATCTTATTTCTGTTTGAGATACTGTTTATTCTTCTTTGCTTAGTTGTCTGCTGGATGGGAATTCTTGTTTCTTTGGTTCTGGCGTGTATTACCCATTTCCTCTTTGCAGTTAATCTCCTTCAGTATTTTCTCTAGCGCTGGTTTTGAAGACATAAATTCCTTCAGTTGCTGTTTGTCATGGAAGCTTCTTATTTCCTCGTCTAATTTGATGGATAGTTTTGCTGGGTAGGAAATTTTTGGCTGGAAGCTGTTTTCTTTCAGAGTTTGGAATATGTTACTCCATGCCCTTCTGGCTTTCATAACTTGGTTTGGGAAGTCTGGAGTGATTCTAATTGGTTTGCCTCTGTATGTCACGTGGCCTTTTGTTTTTGTTGCCTTTAAGATTCTCTCCTTGGCTTCCACATTAGTCACTTTGACAATTATGTGGCATGGGGATCCTCTTCTCTGATCCTGTCTATAAGTTCTATAAGTTTTCTGGACCTGTGTATCGACCTCTTGCTCTATGTTTGGAAATTTTTCTGCTATTACTTCCTTGAAGAGATTGTTGATCCCTTTGGTTTCACCTTCTTTTCCCTCCTCTATTCCAATTATTCTTAGGTTAGCTCTCTTGAAATGGGCCCATATTTCTTCAATGTCAGATTCCTGCTGTCGGGTTTTTTTTTTTTTCTAAATTAGAAACTATGCGTTCATTTTTGGAATGATCATCTTCAAGAAGCGAGATTCTATTATCCATGTGGTCTAATCTGTTGTTTATACTTTGAATTGAGGCCTTTACTTCATTAACTGCATCCTTTATCTCTTTTTGACTCTCTCTAAATTCTTTTTGAAAGTCCTCTATTATTTCTAAAGTTATTTTCCTAATTTGATCTTCTAGAGATCTTTGGATTTCTGTGTTATCAGATTCTGATGTTGTGGGGTTGTGGGCATTCACTGCCCCATTGTTATTTCTCTTTCCCATGATTTTGGAGGTTTGTGCCTTCTCTGGGTTCTTCCCTGAGTCACTACGAGTTCACTTAAGATGCTCTGGATCTCGAGTCTATGGTATCTCAGTCACCACTACTCCTTTACTGGGTTGTATCACAAAGTCTCAGACCCAGGGAGTCAATCAAGGCTGCTTAGACCGTGGGGGGGTGCCAAGTAGGGCGTTCTCCAGCGGGGAGTTGCGACTATGGTATGATATCTCTGCCACTGCCACTCCCCCACTGGGCTGCACTGCTAAAATCTCCGACCCAGGGAGACTATCTGCGCAAGTCCCTGGGAGTGCAGTACTGGGATTTCTCCCCTAGGGGCCACAATTTGACTCACGGTTGTTGAGTGTGCTGATGGAGCTGTAGTGAACTCGGTGGATTCGCTGCTGCCGCCACTGGCAATATGGCACCACTGCCACGCCCTCGGCCGTGATGCAATGTATTTCTTCTCTGGTTTTGAACTCCGCTCTGAGTCCTTGCCAGTTGTGCTGTGCCCAGCCCTTAGGAGCTTTAGATGTTCCCTGCGCCAACAAAACTGCTGACTGCCGCCTGGCTGTTCAGCACCTGCTCACCTCGGCTCGCTGTCCACCCCTCCTCTCAGGTGACTAGTGGCTGGTTGATTGGATTGGTCTAGGGCCGTCCAGTGAACTCGCCGCTGCCGCCAGCAGTAAGACACTGCTTCTGCATCCTAGGCCGCGAGGCCAGAGTACCTCCTCTCTGGATTTGAGCTCTGTTTTGAGTCTCCCTTCTCTCTGGAGCCTGGTGCTGCTAGGGGAGATGTAGGCCACGCCGCTCTGGCTGCTCTGCGCCGTGGCTCTGGCTACTCCGCACCATGGCTCTGGCCGCTCCGGCCGCTCCGGCCGCTCTGCACCGTGGCTCAGGCTGCTCTGCACCGCGGGTCTGGCCACTCCGGCTGCTCTAGCCGTTCTGCGATGCAGCTCTAGCTTCTCCAGCTGTTCTGGTCACTCCGCTCCGGCTGCTCTGGCCACTCCGCACCGCCGCTCCGGCCAATCCGCACTGTGGCTCTGGCTGCTCTGGCTGTTCCAGCCGCTTCGCTCCGTGGCTCCGACTGCTCCACGCTGCAGCTCTGGCCGCTCCAGCTGCTCCGGCCGCTCCGCGCCACAGCGGGCGCGGCACTTCGGGCTGGTTTTTTTTCTGGTGTCTTGTTTTTCCAACCCTTTTTCTCTGTCCCTTGTATTTACCGTTTTTATTTCTTTGCTGGTGGTGTTTTCTGGCTCTGAAAGGCGCTGGTTTTGTGGTAATAGAGTTCGATTGTTAGCGGGACTTGTAAGTGCCGCTTTCCTCCATCGCCATCTTCCCGGAAGTCGGGATTCAGTCACTTTCTTGTTGGTACTGGGGATCGAGCCTGGGGCCATTCTAATTCTGAGACACCCACAGCCTTTTTAACTTATTTTGAAACAGGATCTTGCTAAGTTGCTGAGGTTGGCCTCAAACTTGTGATCCTTCTTTCTTAGCCTCCCAAAGTACAGGATTATAGGTGTGTACCACCACATCTGGTTTTAGAGTTACCTTTAAATATATATGAAAATATATATGTGTATACACACACACTCCCTCAAAAGTTTTGTTTATCACAATAGTAACTTTAAACATTTTGGGGGGGCACTGGAACCCACGGGCATTCTACATGTGAGCTACAGCCTCGGCCTTACTTTTTATTCTTTATTTTGAAATCAGGTCTCACTGAGTTGCAGAGGGCCTCACTCACTAAATCTTTAAACATTTTAAAGACACATTCAAGATAATTTGTTTTGAATAAATGTTTTAATTTACTTCATGTACAATGTTAATTGCATTAGAGACTCATTTCCCTTTGCTGGAATGCCATTTTTCCAGGAACATGAGAATAATTGGTCTGTATCATTAGTCTACATGAGGTCATTTGACATCCCGCACAGAAGGTAAGAACCATTCCACTCCCCAGAGTAACCTACACCAGCACATACTTCAGGATGGTAGGAAGATGAGGTTGTTTTAAACACCCCAAACAAATTTAAATGTAGGCAAAATCAGTGGCAGGATTTTATAAAGACATTTCCTAAAATGTCTTTCCTATCTCCAAATATCTTCCCATTTACCCTCTATTTTTCTGATATTCCAGTTCCAGTGATGCAGGGGTCTAATTTGAAACCATTATAAATACAGAGTTCTGAAGGGATAACACAGGACTCCACGGTCACACATGCACATCCCAGTGGGAAACCAAAAATTATATTTGTTTCTTTCACTTGAGGACACTCAAGAGCAAGATTGTTAGGATATAGATTTTTCTAAGGGCACAGAAGGTAAAGGAAGCTAATCATTTTTCAAATGAAAGGCAGTCCTGGATCCTGTGGTGGCCGGTAGAAACAGAAACCTGCAGGGATGGGGTTTTAGGAGTTGAGGAATCTGAAAAAGTCTTTGGGTCAAAGTTAGAAAACTTCTGTAGTGGCCATATTCATCAATGCATTTCCCTAATTCTTTTAATATACTTTCACTGGTGCATTGTAATCTCATATCTTAATGCAGTTCAGAATGAAGGGAACATACATGCACACAGCACTGCATGATATTTCCCCCAGATCCCACGCCTTTCCTCTCCTTCCCTGCACATGATATTGAGATTGGCATTGATAAATTTGTAGACATACGTAGCATTGATAGAAGTGTTCCCTAATTCTTTAAGCATAAAATTTCCTGATACAAATATTATTCTTACAACAATGCCTGACAGATGCTAAGGAAAGTTGTTAAGTGTTTAACCACCAGCCCTCCATTTGCTGACTCATAACATTTGCTGACTTCTGTGGGGTGATTACTCCCATGACATCCCATATCAAACAGGGCATCACTGAGATCCAAGTTGGTAAAAAAAGATGCTCAGCAGTACAGTGTCAGATGGTTTTCCACCATCCTGATAAAAGTAAAATATGGTAAAATAACCAGGAGTTTTGAATTTTTATCAGCTTTGTTCTTAGCATAATTTGACAGTGAGTTTCTGTCACTTAATTTTTAATAATAGGTATATTTAATTCCTGACAATTTGGCAGCCAGTTCTAAGGAGGGCTCCTGGAGCATTACCAGCACCATTATGTCTCTGTTTTTCCTTAGATCTTGTTCCCCACTCAGCCAGTAGCATTGACATTCTCCTTCCCTCAAGCTACACTCATGCCAAGTCCTACGGAAGTAAGTAGATGTCATGACATTACTTTTATAAGTTCTTCTTTCTAATGGACATCAAGCCCTCTACATGTGAGAGGGCCTTTTATTCACTAGCAGCTGGGCAGCTCAGGACTCCTGCCTAGGTTTCTGCCACATCCCTCAATTAGTGGAAAATGAACCTGGAAGTTCTTGGCTCTCCCATTTCTGGGTTTGAGTCTGAAGGACTACATATGAGCCCCCTTTTCTTTTAATGGTGCAAGCCTGCCATGATCAAATACCACAGATTCTCTACCTCTCCTCCTTTAGAGACACGGAAAAGAAGACCAAAATACAGGTACCCTCAACCTCTCAGCCCCCATCCTCATGCCTTACTTTAGCTGGAGAACCTGGACAAAGCAACTCTAAAGGGCCACCAAACATCTGACCTACTTTGCTGCTTGCAGAGGGGGGAATCAAGAGTTTCAGAAAAGCTAAATTCTCTTTAAACTTAGGTCACTTGCAAAATTGAAGACAATAAAATTCTAGCCCTAAAGGTAAGTAGTACTCTTTGTGCCGATAATATCATTGCCCTGGCATTGAAAGGTTTCTCTGCCAGCATCTGCTGTACTTACTGTGGTTTTTTATAATCAGATACTGCAAAATGTTCAGCAAGTAGAACATCTTCCAGGGGACACTCACAAGTCCCCAAGGGCTTAGATCTTATTAGTGAAGTTACACATGGCCACTCTCCAGAAAGCCCATTTGTTAATTCTATCTCCAAGAGCCTCGATTGCCACACAACACATCATTCTAATGTCTGCATTAGTTCAAACATCCTGTCGTCTCTCAGAAATCAGAATTCCTCTTCTTAGTCTATGAAACTGCTCTTTATTTTTCAAAGTTCAACTCAATAAAAAGTTGGCTCAACTTAACTTTCAACTTAATGAAAAACAAAGAAGCACTCAATCCCCTGTACACCCACAGTGCTTGCGTATGGTAACCAGTACAGTTCCCTCTTCATTTAGTTGAAGTAATTTAGAATTACTAGAACTAATTTAGAGTTTAGTTCTATATTAATTTCTCAGCTTCTTAAATTGAACATCATGCCAGACATATCCTTGTATCCACTGCACTTACTATAAAATAGTCAGTAAATTTCAGCTATCTTTAAAGATGAACTTTTTAGATGAATTTTGAACATGAGTTAGCATTGTAACCTAAGAAATGGAATGCCACCTTAGTTGATGGGAATAGAAAAGTAATAAACAAAGCAAGGAAAGAGTACTGTACTCTAGCTCAGTTTTATAAGCTAGTACCACAACCAACTCTGCCCCTCACCTACTAACAAGGACCAGAAGAAGCAATGTGGATGGCAAGAGGCCTAGAAGTTGTTCAGTGGCAACATATCACTTGTAAATCAGAATGTCTTGTAAGAGAATCCAGAGATGTCTTTATTGATTTATTATGGGCCTATGTATTTCAGAGGGGCCCATGTAACATATTATTGGCCTATGTAACATATTAGATAGCCAGGGACTGATAGTGGAAGTCACACTTAACACAGATTTCAGCTTAAATTTTAAAACTGTGTGGCACCCTATATTTGAGTGCTCCTTCTCTGGGCTTGGTTCCAGTGTAGTCTCTAGGCTAGATAAGTGTGTTGCAGTGGGGTTTTCTGAACTTGAATGGAAGGAGAGAGGCCTGGACGACCTATAAGCTTCCTTAAGATTCCACTGGATATGGTTTAGTTACATCATGACTTAAACTGAGGTGACTCATAACAGTTACTTTGGCTTAGAACTCGAATCCTAAGGTTCCTTACAGCAGGTTGAAAAACTCTGTTAGAATTATTTTGTAGGTCATATCTATCTAGAAGCCTCATTTGACTTTGTACATGTCCAAGAACACTGATCCAGTCAGGGACCCACTTCTAAGAAAGCATGGTGAAAAATAGGTAGTAGGTTGCCATAAAGTAATGACTGTTTTTAATTTTTAAAGAAGGGTATGTGCAAAGAGGAGAGAGTAACAAGTAGAAGTCCCACAGGAGGAAACTCCAAGTGGATTTGTAGGCTGATTATTAGAGAAGGAAAAGCTAAGGGGAAGTGCACACATATCAGAAGGAGATAATTGCTTCCCACTTAGTTCTTTAGTTTTTCACAAAGTTTGCAAGGAGAGTAAATAATTAGTCCCTGGAGAGGTGAGAGAAAGTTTTCAGGCTGCAAAACTCTTTTCCTTGCTGTTGTTTTTAGCAGAATCATAAGTATCTGCCCGCTATTCGTCAGGCACACAAAAGCCAATCTTTCCTCTAGTAGCTAAAACTATTAATAAGTAAAACAAATTTAATCAGAGATCAAACAAAATGGCACTGAGTTAGCTGCCCTGGCTCCTTGGGGTGATCCCCAACCTGTGACTACACTGCGTAGTCATGCCAAGGCCTCTCAAGATATCCTATTGACAGAGCTACTTTCAGAAGTGAGAAGAAGTTAGCACCTACTCTCTACCAAACTCTGCTGGTCCCAGTCCAGTTCTGACTCAAACTAGTATAAGAAATCTAACACCAGAGCTAGTTTGCACTCCCACCAACAGTGTAAAAGAGTTCGTATTTCCCCACATCCTCGTCAGCAGTTGTTATTTGACTTCTTTATGCTTGTTGCTCTGGTTGGGGTTAGATGTAATCTCAGTGTAGTCTTGATTTGCATATCTCTGATTGCTAATGATATTGAACATTTCTTCATGTATCTATTGGCCATTTGTAGCTCTTCTTTTGTGAAGTGTCTATTCAATTCATTATTGCAATCATTTTGGAAAACTGTATGGAGGATCCTCAAAAGAATGGGAACAAACTTACCATATGATCCAGCAATACCACTTCTGGATATCCACCCCAATGAATGCAAACAAAGGCATGGTGGCACACACTTGCAATCCCAGCATTCGGGAGCTGAGACAGAAAGACTGCGGTTCACGGACAGCCTCAGCTACTTAGTGAGGCCCTCCGCAACTTAGTGAGACCCTGTTTCAAAATAAAGAATAGAAAAAAATAGGGCATGGGGTATAGCTTGGAGGTCGAATGCCCCTGGGTTCCATCCCCAGACCCAAAAAAATAAAAACAAAGAATTCCATGTGTATCTATGTTCATAGCTGAACAAATCACCATTGCCAAACTATGGAACCAGCCAAGATGCACATCAACGGATGAATGGATTACAAAACTATGGGATAGGTACACAATGAAATTTTACTCAGCCATAAAGAAAAACACAATTACATCATTTACAGGGAAGCGGATGGAACTGAAGGACATTATGCTAAGTGAGATTAGTCTGTCACAAAATATAAGAAATTGTATGCTCTTCTTAATATGTGAAAGCTAGGGAGAAAATGGGTCATAGGAGGAACTCTAGATGAAAAAGGAGATACTATAGATGAGCCAAAAAGGCGACCTGACTGAAGGGATGGAAGGGAGAAAAGGAAAATTCTCTAATGTCCATGATGTACATTAACAAGCATATCAAAGTCAATCACTAAGACAAACATGAGAAGGAGGGAGGGGGAGAGAATGGGGTGGGAATTGGGTAAGGTCAAATTGAGTGATGTGTGCATGTATGCCTCCACCATCTTGTATTCCATTAAGATGTATGACTACAATGCACCAATAAAAATTAAAAAAGAAATGAAGATGCCCATTTCTTAATTGGGTTACTGTTGGTGGGAATGCAAACTAGTGCAGCCACTATGGAAATCAGTACGGAGATTCCTTAGACAACTGGGAATGGATCCAACTATACCACTACTAAGTACCTTTTCAAAGGGGTTGAAATCAGAAAATTATACTAACATATGCATACCCATGTTCATAGCAGCACAATTCACAATAGCCAAAATATAGAACCAACCTAGGTCTCCATCAACAAATGAATAGATTGCAAAATTATGAGAAATACACACAATGGAATTTTTTTTTCAGTACTGAGGATGGAACCCAGTGGCATTCTACCTCTGAGCTATACCCCCAGCCCTATTTTTTATTCTTTATTTTGAAACAGGATCTCACTGAATTGCAAAGTGCCTTGCTAAGTAGCTGAGGCTGTTCATGAACTCGGATCCTCCTGTCTTATCCTCCCCAATGCTGAGACTGCAAGCGTGTGCCACCACACCCGGCTACACAATGAATTTTACTCAGCAATAAAGAACAAAGTCATGTCATTTGCAAGAAGATAGAAAGACCTGCAGAACATTATGTTAAGTGAGATTAGTCAAGCACAAAAAGAAAAGGGACATATGTTTTCTCTAATATGCTCAAGCTAGGGATTATTAGGGATACCAGAAGGACTCCAGATAATGGAGGGGAAACCTCTGTGAAACCAGAAAGGAGGGGTAGGAGAGGAAGAAGACTGAGGTTTATTAATGGTAAAGCTACATGTGACTATGTGTATACATGTAATTATAACAGTATTAACCTGGACACTCAGTATTGGGAGGGAGGGAAAAGGGTAAGTGTGGGGGTGGGGGGCACCAAGTACTGTGTGAGTGTATGCCATTGTCAACATGATCCACCTTATGATGTGAGACTTTAGTGCACAAATAAAAATAAATAAATAAATAAATAAATAATAGACCTGTTAAAAAATAAATTGGGCACCAGAACTAACTGCCCCCATTATTCTAAAACTTTTTTTTTCATCTTCCAAAAAACTTCTGCTGAAAGGCTAAAGGCACTGGGGACTGAAGGGAGAAGAGGGAAGCCTGGATGTGTGCAGTGCTTCTATCCAGGAGTGGTCCCAGAGAGGGGTACCAACAGAGGGGCACACTATCTTCTGTGTTAGGGCACCAGGCCCTTTATTTTTCATAGACATCCTTCCATTTCAGAACCTCATCCTACAATCTGGATCCAGCTCCTCAGAAAAGAACACACTGAAAGACTACTGATCACATGTCATTGTTTGGACATCTCAAAGGCAAGTGTTTGTGGTCCTGAAATAGGTGAGAGCAGAGACATAGGTAGGAATACAGGAGCAGGAGAGACTAAGGAGGAGGAGCTGGAAGAGCTCCAACCCAGGTACCCAGTTCCCGCATGCAGCAAGTGTCCTTCATCCTTGTGACTTCACGGATGCTCGCCAGCTTCCTCGCCGGTGAACTGCGGGGCCTCTGAAGATCCTTTTGGTCATGTCCTCAATAACCTCCTTGACCTTCTCATTCCTGAAGGTGAAGATGAAGGGGTTGAGGAAAGGGGTAACCACTGCAGTTATCAGGGCCACCACCTTGTTGAGGTGCGTGGAGTGGCCCTTGCCTGGCCTCACATAGATGAACATGGTGCTGCCGTAGCCCAGAATCACCACCGTGAGATGGGAGGCACAAGTAGAGAACGCCTTGTGGCGCCCAGAGGAGGAGGGGATGTGCAGCACCGCAGCCACAATGAGGATGTAGGAGACCATAATAAGCAGCATAGTGGTCAGCACAAAGACCAAGGACAGGAAGAAGTCCATGCGCTCAATGTGGCGGGTGTCAGAACAGGAAAGTTTGAGCAGTGGGGCTGAGTCACAGAAGTAGTGGTCAATGACCTTAGAGCTGCAGAACCAGAGCTGTGTTTTCTGCAGAGTGGGAGAGATGATGGAGAGAAACCCAACCACCCAGCAAGCCACCACCAGCTTCACGCACACCGGACGGCTCATGATAGTTGGGTAGTGCAGAGGGCGACAGATGGCCACGTAGCGATCAAAGGCCATGACTGTGAGGATCAGGAAGTTGGTAGAGCCCAGAGAGAAGTAGAAGAAAGACTGGGTCAGACATTGGGCCAGGGATATGGTCTTGTGTGTGGACAAAAGGTCTGCCAGCATCCTAGGAACCACGGTGGAGGTGACCAGCATCTCCATGAGGGAGAAGTTGCAGAGGAAGAAGTACATGGGTGAGTGAAGACGGGAGTCCAGGCAGGTGAGAGTGATGATGGCCAAGTTCCCCAGAACTGTCAGCATGTAGATCAACAGGATGAATGGAAACAGGAGGCTCTGGAACTCGTGGAGGTGAGAAAATCCCAGGAGCACAAATTCCCTGACGACGCTGTGGTTTCTCATTGCACTTGATGCCAGTTCTCTGCAACACCTGTGAGAGGTCAGGTAATCATAGTAAAAATTCCCATTTCTCCTTGGTTAAGTCCCTTTCTGGGTGGGGCCTGGCTCTTCAAGAATATGACCTTATGGGCATGGCCAATCTCGGTGCTTCGAGGAAACAATCCCAAAGGGCAGAAGTTTTCCTGGAGAGAGGACTAGACTGGCTGGGATGAGCAGGTTTAGGAGTCACTTTTCTCTCCTGTCTTTCTCATTCACCATTGTATCCTGCACATTTATTAAGCTCCAACTCTGTGCTAGGCATTTGGCTGGGTCCCGGGATAAAGTAGTACTTTTTGACTAACTTCCAAATTTAAGTGCTTTGGTCAAATAATTATTACTATCAAGTTCTTTCCTTATGCCAGACACTTTAGACATCACTCATTTTCATTTTGGGGGCTCAATCCACATCTTATTTATCTTCTTTGTGTTATTTCAGGCTACACATAATTCAACCCAGGGGCATTCTACCTCTGAGCTATATCCCTAGCCCTATTATTTATTCTTTATTTTGAAATAGGTTCTCACTGAGTTGCAAACAGCCTCACCTAAGTGGCTGAGGCTGTCCTTGGACCTGCAATCCTCCCATCTCAGCCTCCCAAATGCTGGGAATACAAGCCTGCACCACCACGCCTGGCTCATAATTCACTTTTGAATTCAAGGATCCTGCTCTTGGTATGTCTCCCTTAATCCTGAATTTCTCTTGTCTGACCCCTTCTCTAGCTGCCTGTCTCTCTGCTATTTTTTTATTTTTATTTTTTATTTTTTGTGGTAGTGAGAATAGAACCCAGGGGCATTTTACCTTCAAGCTACACCCTCAGCCCTATTTTTTATTCTTTATTTTGAAACAGGGTCTCCCTGAGTTGCAAAGGACCTAAGTAGCTGAGGCTGTCCACGAACCATGATCCTCCTGTCTCATCTTCCCAAGTGCTGGGATTACAAGCGTGCACTACTATGCCTGGCCTTGCTACTGTTTAATACAGAGGTTTACATATTTCTCTACTCACTCAGTTCTATAATTTATTTTCTCCTGCAAAAATTTATCCTTCTCATTTAACCAAAGCAATATTGAAAGTGTGTGTCTCAAATATATTTGTCATTCTCTGAATCCCAGGCCACATCTCTGTCTAATGGACACCACCACATATTTAACATGTCTAACACACACACACACACACACACACACACACACACACACACACCACAATATTTGCATTCATTAACACAAACTTTTTGCTCATGGTCTTCCATCTCCTCAGTCATCTAGGCTTGATATCTGATTTTTTCTACTCTTTCTAAACCATGTTAATTGCTGCTCATAGAAATATCTTTTCGTCTAGTCTTCCCTCTCTTTTCTGTAGCTTCCACTCTATTTCAAGGGTGCTTTTTTCTTTCAACTTCATCAGTTCAAATAGCTTTCTGCCACCTTATACTGATATTTACTTATTTGCTTAAATAATATGTCCATTATTTGTTTTTAATAGTCTGGAGCAATGTGATATAATTTACATTTTTTAAAATACATAAAATCAATGCATCAAACTAGTCCTCTGACTTTATACAGGAAAAAATTAGAAAGATGCATTTTTTGTGTGTGTGGTACTAGGGGTGGAACCCAGAGACTTTCTACCTCCCGGCTATACTTCCAGACCTATTTTATAGTTTATTTGGAAACAGGGTCTCACTAAGTTGCTGAGAGCCTCAGTCAGTAGCTGAGGCTGGCTTTGAACCTGTGTGATCCTCCTGTCTCAGCCTCCCAAGCACGGGATTATAGGTGTGTGCCACCATACCCAGCTGAAAGATGCATTTTTAAATATTAATTATGGTCATATCTGGGTCATTTTAATTATATGCATTTTTACTAAACTTGAGTATATTTCAGGTGTATGGCAGAATGTTTAGGTATACATATAAACTGTAAACTGAACAGATTATACAGTAGGACTAAGTAATGCAGTCAGTGGAAGCTTCACACAGCTTTCATTGTGGGGAGGGTGTGGAGGAAGAGGAAACTCAAGGTTTACTCTCTCAGAAAATTTCTAGTACATCATACAATATTATTAACTATAGTTCCCATGTTGTATATTAAATCCCTAGAACTTATTCATACAATGTAACTAACACTGGTAAGATATCTCCTTGATCTTTCTCCAAATCTTTCATGATATGGGCTTTGCAGTTCAGCACTCTGCTAAAATTTCCAGCAGCAGATGGCTCACCCATTCCTCCTATAATAACACTACAGAGACTTGGAAACTACTTGAAAGTTCCTTCTTTGTCATTCCTGTTTCTCTCTATATATGTCAGTCCTCTCGTTTCTCCTGGGTAAATTGTCCCTGTGCCTTTTGAATCCTGACGCAATCCTCCTAGGTCATAGGAAATGACCCTTTCTAAAAATACATTGGAAATGCAAATGTGTTAACTATACAGTCCTCTTGGTTCCTTGTAACAGTAAACATGATCATCGGTGTCCTGGGTCCTGACGGGTTCCTAAGTGACTGAGAGAACGGGGATGAGGAGAGGCTAGAGAATGGGCAGAGAAAGCACCAGAACCCTTCTTACTGTTACCGGGTCGACGTGGTACAGAGAGGAAGCTGAGATGAACAGCAGATTGGAGAAACAGAACCACTAGCAGCAAGATTTAGAAGCAGAGACTGATTGAGAGGCTCATGTGCTAAAAGATGAAGAGTCTAGGAAGGCTCCAGAGAGCAAAGCAAAGATTTACAACAGGAAGGAACTCCGGCTGCGTTTTCCCAACCCAGTCTCTGGGGAAGGGGCAGAAGGAGTGGGATGCAACAGAAGATCCTGAGCTTCTGTCCTCAGAGGGAGGGAAAAGTGCGATGGATGCAGAAAGTTTAGTTCTACTGTAACGACACTCACTGCTGCATCCAGGATCAGCAACTGCCCAGCGAACAGGAAGTTATTCATTCATTAAAAAGAATGCGATGGGCTGTACCAGATACATTGGTGCTCTAAGACTACAGGGTAAACAAAATAGCCCTAGACCTTATAGCCAGAGTAGAAAAGTGGAAAGCAAACACGTTTAGAAGAACAAACCGATGGCAATGAAAGGGGCATAGCAGAGAAGAAGGGAAGTAGGAGGACTTACCAGTGCTGGTTCACATCCTGCTGCCCGGGTCCAGAGGCAGGACCCAGATATCTGACTCAGTGGATAACTGGGCAAGTGTAGTGGTTTGAATGGGGCAAAGTCCCCCTCACAGCTTCTGCAGGCACATCCCCTGACCTGGGGCAGTCCACTGCTAAAACAGACACTCCACCCCACACAGGTCCTGATCTCTCTGTCTCCTTTCCCTCCCTCCTGCTACCTAAGAACTCCCGGTGGAAGATTTGGATCTGAGACACTCTCAGAAAGGTGCCAGCTTTCCTCCCACAATCCGTGGGACTTATGGTGTGCTCCAGCAGAGCCTGGAATAGGGGCACCACTGTGGGTCCCAGGAGCAGCAGCATGCACTGGGAATTTCTGCACAATCCCAACAGCATCCTCGGCTGGTAACTGTGAGCTCTGGGGAGCAGGCAGACAACTGAGAGCCAACAGAGGCCTCCTGACTATGAGTGCTCTCTGCCCCTTTCTTCTGTCTCCTGTGGCATGGAGTTCAGTGCAGCCCTGAAAATCAAGAGCCGGGTGAGAGAGTTGGGCACCGCTATTATAGATAGTCAACTTAGGAATAAAGGCAACAAGCTAAAAATTCTCTTGATCTCTGCTTGTCCGGGATGGAAAACCCAGGCACACTGTTTTGTTTTTTATAAAAAAGAAGAAAGATGCTAAAGTGGGGAAAAAACATCTCTTAGAAAAAAATAAGTCACCAGTGCCTGAGCATCAAGATATGGGGTAGACCAAAATGAGAAATTGAAGACCTGTTAACAACTCTGAAATTAAAATTATATAATATATGTACACGTGTGTGTGTGTGTGTGTGTGTGTGTGTGTCTGTGTCTGTGTGTGCGTGCGGTCCATATTCAGCCTGATGCACAGTTTCACTGTCCCTGGTTTCAGTCACTCACAGTCAATAAAGTCAGTGAAAAATTATAGAAGTAGACAACTTATGGGTTTTAAGTTGTGTCCTGTTCTGAGTAGTAATGAAATCTGCACTACCCTGCCCCATTCCATCAGACATGTGAATCTTCCTTTTAGACATAGTATTCACACTGTATAAATTACCTACCATTAGTCATTTTGTAGCCCTCTCAGTTACCTGACCTATTGTCCCAGTATCATAATATTTGGTTCAAATAAGCTATGTCTTAACACTACATCACAATGTTGGTGTTCTTACCTCACTTCATTTCATTGTATGGATACTGTATCATCTCCCATCTCCTTCACAGAATAAAAAGAGAATTCCACCACCATGACTTCCAGAATCAAAGGGATTGTGTGCCTCTTCAGCAAGACAAGCTTCCCTGATGTCTCCATCAAACCAATCATGTGGATAGCTTCCCATGCCCAAAGATTGAAAAAAACTCACATGCTCTTCTCCCTTGTCCCTTGCTTTACCGCACAGCAATAAACATTGTCACATGCTTTCCACAGACATCATCTCATTTGAGTCTCTCAGTAACGAGACCAGCTGTAAACAGGATCTTCACTTCACTGGATGGTAAAGAGGAACCCTGATTCTAGGGCAAACACCAGATTAGCGTTATCTAGGTTTAACCCCAAAGTATAGAGCACAGATGATTTTTGACTTGTGTACTTTAGACTTTTGTACATTAACTGCATGGCCTCCATACTGAAACAGCTTGTTCATCTGTTCCAAACTCAGATTTTCATGTATTTGTTGACCTATGAGCATTTTTTTTTTTCGGGTCTGAGGATGGAGACCAGGGGCATTCGACCTCCAAGCTACACTTCCTGCCCTCTTTTTTTTATTATTATTCTTTATTTTGAAACCGGGTCTTACTGAGTTGCAGAGGGCCTCACTAAGTAGCTGAGGCTGTTCGCAAACCACGATCCTCCGGTCTCAGCCTCCTGAATGCTGGGATTACAAGCGTGTGCCACCACGCCTGGCTTCTATGAGCATTTTAATATCACACACAGCAGTACAGGCCTTGATATGCCAGTTTTGTCTATTCAAGTATTTAAGTATTTTGGTTGAAAATACTTGAAAGTGAAAATGGAAACTGGGCTTGGTGAACCTTTATTGCATAGTGTATTTTCGTGGTGTTTGTGTAAAAATGCCCAAGAACAACAAACATAATCTATCTTTCTCAAAATGCAAACCCAAAGTAAAGTTCCTTAAACTCTTGTATGTCTAAGCTCCAGAAGAATGGGTTTGAAGGTAAACTGTAAAGGAAACATGGCAGCCACACTTCTGTGACAAATCTGTTACTCTCTTTTTCTAGACTTGCCATCCTTTCCCATATATGTTCGTTCTTCTGGAGCTTCACATCTCTGGCTGGGCTCAGGGTAATTTGGTAATGGACACAGCCATCATCTCTGAAATGTTGACAAAGTATAACAAACCTGGAAAGGGGTTTGGGAACTCCAAATCATTTCAAGTAATTTTGTAGCATATTTTATGTGTGTCTAAAAGCCACAAGTAACCCATGTAAAAAGAACAGGAGTTGAGCTGGATGAAATAGAAGCTATGTGATAATCAGCTTGAGAGAAAAACACCAGAGGCAGGATAAGAGACGCAATGAAGAATACCCCCAGAGAACATAAGTAACGATTCACAGAGCCCAGGACCTCAAGAGGGCTGCTCAGCAAAGGCCAAGGCAGAGCTCATGGATAGATCTGCCCTTCTGGCAGGAAAAGTGTCTTCCCCCCATAGGTTTTGAAGACAAGAGCCTGAAAAAGAGTGACAGTGGAGAGATCAAGTTATTTATAAGCAAGTAAATAATCCCTTCCTGGGTGTGTGGGTGAGAAATGTCCAAACTAGGAAAAATAATAACCCAAAACCATGCTAAAGGGAGAATTAAATTAAGGAGTCAGCCAGTGACTGTCACTTCGTTCTTTGAACTAACAAAGATGAAATATCTACAACTGATCTCCACTCTATGCAAATTCTGCCTACATCCGTATGCCCCTCTGCTTACGAACAGATTTTGAGCTTATTTTATTTCATGGGGATTGGTAGATGATAGGATAAACTATAGACAAAAAATGGGTGATGTTAGGAATTGCGGGATGTTATAGGAAAAGAAAAATCATTCTTTCTTACAATATAGGCATAGAAGATGTCTCAGACCAAGGAGGTGAAAAATCTGACTACAAGAAAATCTTGCACTGGGGACAGCTTGAGGTGGTATCGTCAGTCACTGGCTTGCTTGGAGGGTAATACTTGGCAAGCAGGGGAGTGTCGTGATACATATATTTTGGAGAGCTCTGGATCTCAAGAGGCTATTTGTTCTACCTATCATGGAATTTAAACCTAAAAAAGAAAAAAGAAAAAGAAAGCAATGAAATGCAGCACACCTTTGTATATTCTTTCCTCGGGAGATGGCAAAACTTCCCCAATGACCATCCTCTCTCCTTCTCTCCCTCTATGCAAGTGCTCATGCACACACTTAGGTAAACATATGCACATGCTTGTTCCATCTTGCCCTCGTGGGCCTGGATCTTTGGAACACAAATAGCTGGTTTGGCCCCAAGGCTGAGAAATCAAGTATCCTTCCTCCATAGTCTTTTAGCTAACCTCAAGAATTTAACATCAACAGGTCAAAACCAATTCGGGTTTCTTTCTTCCTCTCCTCCCTTTCTTCCTCTCCTTCCTTCCTTCCTTCCTTCCTTTCTTTCTTTCTTTCTTTTTTTCTTTCTTTCTTTCTTTTTTCCTTCTTTCTTTCTTTCTTTCGTCCTGGGAATGGAACCCAAGGGCATTCTACCTCCAAACTACATCCCCAGCCTTATATTTATCCTTTATTTTTTTGAAACAGGGTCTCACTAAGTTGTGGAGGGCCTCACTAAGTAGCTGAGGCTGGCCACAAACCTCGATCCTCCTGCCTCAGCCTCTCAAATACTCGATTACAAGCATGCACCACCACACCTGGCTCCAATGCAGGTTTCTTATCAACTCTCAAATCAATTTAACAAAACTCTCTCAGGCAAAGCTCCATTATATCTGCCTCCTTATCACCTGATGACCCAATAACATGCCTTGTCCTGACTTCCATCCCATGTCACCAACAGAAATTCTGTTCCTGTCCAATTCAAGATGGATCAAAGACTTGGAAATTAGACCAAAGACCTTGAGGCTCCTTGAAGAGGGGATAGGTCCAACACTGCAACACATAGGCACAGGTAAAAACTTCCTCAACAAGACCCCAAAGGCACAAGAAACTAAAAGGTGAATCAATATGTTTCCATTAAACTGAAGAGCTCTGTACAGCAAAGAAAACTACCAAGAACCTCAAACGAGAGCCAACAGAATGGGAGAAGATTTTTGCCACCTACTCCTCCGATAGAGAAATAATATGTAGAATATTTATAAAACTCAAGAAAATCAGCACTAAGAAAACAAATAACCCAATCAAAAAATGGGCAAGTGAACTAAAAAGACACTTCACACAAAAAAGAAATTAAAATGGCAAATAAATGCATGAAAAAATGCTCAACATCATTAGCAATCAGAGAGATGCAAATCAAAACTATGCTGAGATTTCACTTGGCTCCAATTAGAATGGCAATCATTCAAAACACAAACAACAACAAATGCTGGCAAGGATGTGGAGTAGTTGGAACTCTAATACATTGTTGGTGGGATTGCAAATTAGTGCAGCCACTTTGGAAAATAGTATGGAGGATCACCAGAAGAATGGGAACAAACTTAACATATGATCCAGAAGTACCACTTCTGGGTATCTACCCAAAATAAAGGAAACCAAAATACCAAACTAATGCATGTGTATCTATGTTTATAGCTGCACAATTCACCATTGCTAAACTGTGGAACCAGCCAAGATGGATTACAAAACTATGGGGTATGTACACAATTGCATTCTACTCATTCATAAAGAAAAACACAATACAGTTATGTCATTTACAGGGAAATGGATGGAACCAGAGGACATTATGCTAAGTGAGATTAGTCAGTCATGAAAAATAAGAAATTGGATGCTCTCCCTAATATGCAAAAGCTAGGGAGAAAATGGGTCATAGGAGGAACTCTAGATGAAGAAGGAGATACTATAGGTGAACAAATAAAGTGACCTAAGCAAGGGGATGGGATGCAGGAAGAGGGAAATTCTTAGTGCACATGATCTACTTTAGCAAACATATCAATGTACAAAGCCAAATATGAGAAGGAGGAAGGAGGAGGTAATGGGGTGGGAACTGGGTAAGGGCTAAATGGGTGATGTGTCCATGTATATCTCCACCATCTTGCATCCCATTAAGATGTATGAATATAATGCACTAATAAAAAAGAAATTATTGATAACAAAAATCATTTTTAACAATAAAGCATTTCAATCATGAAAAAAAAGAAATTCTATTCCTGTCAAGAAAATCAGCTTATCATCTACCATGACTGGTTCTCTCTGCCTAAAAATTCTGCTTTATCATGTCTACCTCCTAGAAATTCTGCATTACATCCTCCTCAACTCTATATTCTACCATGCATTAAAAAAAAGATATGCCAGTCCCTTTTTGATATCATAAAAACCCTAACTGCTAATGCTATTTTGTTTTGATCTTCTATTTAGCACTTAGGGACTTAGATGATACAAGTGTGGAACCCACTTTTAACATTTGATGGAGGCTGAGAGGAAGAAAATGCAATTAGGGGAAATTATAAATTAATGAGATTTAATAAAAGAGCTAGTATACCATCATTATTAGAGATCTAGAAAAAATGAAATGCCCATAATGAGGACAAAGTACTCATTAAAGATTTTCCTCATCCCAAACAAGTCCCAGCATTGCCTTCAGAAGCAGGACTCTGCAGGTCCCTGTGCAGCTCTTCCTTATCTGTTGGTGGTACTATTTCCAAAGGAGCAAGGCATAATTATTGCCATGCAGTACACATTCTGACAGTGAAATTGCCACTGAGGAGCTATGGTTTCCCAAAAGTGTGCTAAATACTATTCCAGCACAATATGTCTTTCTGATGATAGTCCCCTAGCAAATAATTGAACATTATTTAGTAAATACACGTGGAAATAAAAATTCAAAGATCTAAGGCAATAGCAAATAATTGAACATTATTTAGAAAATAAACTTAGAAATAAGTGGAAAATTCAAGGATGTAAGGCAGTAGCAAATAATTGAACATTATGTAGGAAATACATTTAGAAATAAGTGAAAAAAAACCAAGAATCTATCGGAATGGCAAATAATTGAACATTATTTAGGAAATACATTTAGAAATAAAATTTTTAAGAATTTAAGGCATTATCTCAAGAAATGTAGGTTCAGACACTAATAGTACAAGTTATAAGAGAAAAAAAGCTGAGATTACAACCCAAATTTATGAATGCCTAAGAAACACAAAGAGCTTGTTGGTTTCTACTCCCCCTAAAATATTTACCCCTTTTCAGGTACAGATTGAAATAAAAAAAGAAAACACTCAGACCAACCTATTTTCTTGCTCCAAAGAGGAGCTACGCATAAACCTTTGCCTCACCTTCCTACCTTTGTTTCAACTTCTGCAGTTCTCAGGCATTCCTTGTTGTACTCATATCTGGGCTTTCTTCTCTACCTTCTTTAGAGAGAAGTAGGTATTTGGGTGGCAAAGGAGAAGGCGGCGCATCAAGACAGAGCGGCATGCCAGGCAAGCCGGCTACGTGCCAGGCTTACAGATTTAAGAAAAATAGCGAGGACTTCCGGGAAGATAGCGACCGAGAAAAGCGGGGTTTAAGAGCCCCGCTAACAACCAATCTCCATTACCACAAAATCAGCGCCTTTCATAGCCAGAAAACACCATCACCAGAAAAACAAAAAAACCCACCAGGCTCCAGAGAGAAAGCTGACTGAGAACAGAGCTCAGAGCCACAGAGGAGATACACGCGCCCGAGGACGCGGCAGCAGCGCCATACTGCCGACGGCAGCAGCGAACTCTCCGGACGGCTACAGCAAGCCAAGGTGAGCCGCTGTGGAACAGCCAGGCGGGATCTTTCGGGGCAGAGAGCATTTAAAGCTCCCAGTGGCTGAGCTCAGCACACGATGCAGGGACTCAAAGTGGAACTCAAAACCAGAGAGAAAAAATAACGCCAGCCTCACGGCCGAGGGCGTGACAGCGGCGCCATATTGTCACCAGCGGCGGAGGCAGCAGTGAATTCACAGAGTCCAGTACAGCTACATCTGCATACTCAAGAACAGTGAGTCAAATTGCGGGCCACAGAGGAGAAATCCCAGTACTGTACTCCCTGGGACTTGACCCAGTGAGGGAGTGGCGGTGGCAGAGATATCACACCATAGGAGAACGTGCAACCTGGAACCCCCCATAGTTTAAAGCAGCCTCTATCAACTCCCTGGGTCGGAGACTCTGTGATACAACCCAGTAAAGGAGTAGTGGGGTCTGAGATACTACAGACTCGAGATCCAGAGCAGCTTAAGTGAAGTCATAGTGACCCAAGGGAAGAACCCAGAGAAGGCACAAACCTCCGAAATCATGGGAAAGAGGAATAACACTGGAGCAATGAATGCCCACAACCCCACAACATCAGAACCCGATAAAACAGAAAATCAGAGATTTCTAGAAGATCAAATCAGGAAAATAACTGTAGAAATAATAGAGGTGCTTCGAAAAGAACTCAGAGAGAGCCAAAAAGAGATAAAAGATGCAATTAATGAAGTAAAGGCCTCAATTCAAAGCACAAACAACTGATTAGACCACATGGAGAACAGAATCTCGCTCTTAGAAGATGAGCAATCCAAAAATGAACGCATAGTTTCTAATCTAGAAAAAAATATCCAACAGCAGGAATCTGACATTGAAGAAATATGGGCCCATTTTAAGAGAGCTAACCTAAGAATAATTGGAATAGAGGAGGGAAAAGAAAGTGAAACCAAAGGGATCAACAATCTCTTCAAGGAAGTAATAGCAGAAAATTTTCCAAACATAGAGCAAGAGGTTGATACACAGATCCAGGAAACTTATAGAACTCCCTTTAGACAGGATCGGAGAAGAGGATCCCCACGCCACATAATTGTCAAAATGACCAATGTGGAAGCCAAGCAGAGAATCTTAAAGGCAACAAAAACAAAGGGCCAAGTGTCATTCAGAGGCAAACCAATTAGAATCACTCCAGACTTCCCAAACCAAGTCATGAGAGCCAGAAGGGCTTGGAGTAACATATTCCAAACTCTGAAAGAAAACAACTTCCAGCCAAAAATTTCCTATCCAGCAAAACTTTCTATCAAATTAGATGGAGAAATAAGAAGCGTCCATGACAAACAGAAACTGAAGGAATTTATGTCTTCAAAACCAGCGCTAGAGAAAATACTCAAAGAGATTAACTACAAAGAAGAAATAGGTAACACACTCCAGAACCAGAGAAACAAGACTTTCCATCCAACAGACAACTAAGATTGGTTATCTGTGGAGATTCATTATTTATGTTAGTCTTTTACCTAATTGTATTGTTTGCCTTTATTGTTGTTAATTTTTAGGATTTCTAGTTGGAATATTAATATACCTTCAGATATAGCATTTGGAAATATTTTATCCAATTCCATTAGTAACTTTTAACTCTGTTTACATTGTCTTTGGATATACAATATTTTTTTATTTTTTAGGGAGTTTGTATATTCTTCTGTTGCCTGTGCCATTGAAATCATATCCAAGAAATCACTGCCAATTTCAATGTTGTGAGATTTTATGACCCAGATTTTCTTCTAAAAGTTTATAGTCTTAAGATTTATATTTAGGTCTTTTATCTATTTTGAGTTAATACTTGTATGTGGGATTAGGTAAGGGTCCAATTTTATTCTTTTCCATGTAATTATTATTTTTCAACAATATTTAGTTAAAAGATTATTATTTCCACCACCAAATGTTTGTGGAAACCTTGTCAAAAATAACTTGACAATATAGGGAAGAATTTAGCTCTAGGCTTGTATTTAACTCCAATGGTTTATATATCTGCCTTTAGAACAGTACTACACTGTTTCAATTATTGTAGCCTTATATGGTTTGAAATCAGAAAATATATATCTTCTAGCTTTGTTCTTTTTCAAGATCGTTTTGGGTATCTAGAGTCCATATTCCATATTAGGATAGATTTTTTTCTGAAAAATAAATATATAAATATATGATAGTTTCACCTAGAAAAACAGAAAAAAATATCCTCTGGCAAGAAAGAAAGCAAAAAGAAATATTGAAATGTTATCTTTAAGTCATCAAAAGCTTGGTATCAGACAAATGAAACTGTTATGTGTGATTATCATTTTTAATTTTGGATAAATTGCTATAATACTAGATGTCAACCACTAAGCCAAGGATGGGAAGGAGGGATGGGGAGGAAATGGGGTGGGGGCTGACTGGGCGATGTGTGCATGTATGTCTACAAAAGTTTGTATCCCACTATGATGTATGAATACAGTGCACCAATAAAATAAAATTAAAAAAAAAGAAAAATAGCATCTTCAGGGAGCCTTGGTTTCTTTGTTTAGGGGGTTAAGTTAGAGTTCTGGTTAGGGTTGTTCAGTTTGCAAAGGGATCTGGGGAAAGACCTCAGCAAAATCAGGGCCCAAGGCACCTCAGAGCACAAGCGCCCTCCACTGCTTGTGCCCCCATATATATGTGGCCCACACCATCACCCTGTTGCTTCTTTAGCTGTTTATCCTCTTCCCTCTCTTGACCATATTCCTCTGAATCCCCGCTACCTGATAAATCCGCATGGTCACAGAATCATGAGTACCTTGCCCCAACCTATCTGAACTTTTAGACCAAAACCTACCATTGTCAGTGGGTTTCCCTTCCGATTCCCGAGACAAAAATCGTAATTGACCTAACTCATAGTTTTCAGATCTGTCTACTGAACATCATAAAGGTTTCATATGCAAGAATGATTGTTACTTTTTACTATATATAGGCCTGGTTGAATATTCGATATTCATATTTCCAGGCTGAGGGGTTCCACAATTTCACTGTTTTGAAACCCTGAGTGCATATTATAATTACTTTTGAAATGTTTCTAAACACTTGGGCTGGATGCCCAGAAATTCTGATATAATTAACTGGTCTAGGGTAAAGCTCCTGAGTCAATTATAATGTACAGTTACACCAAAAATACCTCTTTGGGCATTGTCGGAGAAGAGATGACTTACGTCCCTGCTCCCAGTGGTTAATGAAGTCCTTCTAGCTTTGGCCATCGCATAAGCCGTTCACCCAGACGGTCTCTGAGGTCACACTCCACTGAGCCTCCTATACCTCAGACACACATTGTCAAAAACAAATTGTATTGCTTACAAGGAAGGAAGAAAGGAGTTAATTCCCTCATACATGTATTTTGCTTTCCAGAAATATAGGCATTCCAGATTATAGAATCAGTAATGAGCAAATGGTTAAGGATAGATAAGGTTGAATGATGCAGAACAGGCTGGATCCTCTCTAGAATTCTTGGATTCTATTAACCTGTAGCAACACTAGCTATATATCTTATGCAGTAATTCTGTAGCAACTAGCTTCAACTACACCCTCCTAGCCACTCATTCCATTTGGATGTCTCCCTCCTTGGTTTGAGCCTGATCCTTTGATATTCAGTGAAAGACATCTTTTTTTCTTCTCACTCTGTCCCAGGTCCTAATGAGGTCAGATTAGAGGTACAAGTAGTCACCTCTTTATCTGGAGCATTTGCCTGGCTGGGAAACAGTAGATGAGGGTTATGTTTCTTGGTGTGCCTCCTCAGAAGTTTAGCGACAGTTCTTTCTTCAGGGGATCCAGGTGACCCAGGCCTGCCCAGCCTACTCCAGGACAAGGTTATTTTCACAAAGTTGTTTTCAATCCCAAAGATCCAGGTCTCCCACACCATCCAAACACAACACCGTGGGATTAGCTTGATATTATAACTGATTTAGTTGAAGGTTTGTTATCATGGGCCTGTAGCCAGATACTGATGCTGAACTCAACTTTCAGGAATATCATGTCAAATGGGGCAAGCAGAAGATTACGTTCTGTAAGTAACTAACAGAGCCACGTGCAGAAAGACACTGACTCACACCAGAAAAACCAGAACACAGACACGTGCTCAGTCACACCAGCTGCAGTCACCAGCAGCTGGCTCACATGTGAGTTTGCATGCACATGTACACCCAGCATCCCCTGGCCCCTGCACCTTGGTTCACTCTCAATATGTAAACACATTCATGTCACGGAGAAAATTAATTCCCACTGCCTGATAATGGCTTTACCAGGGTGAGCAACTAAAGCTATCCATTCCTCCTTTGTTTCCACCTCCTTAGATACCACCCTATAGGTAGTATGCCAGGTATATGATGTCTAATCTACAGAGAAGAAACTGTGCTTCCTTAGGAAATAAGCTAGCCAACCACGGGGCTCTTCTGTTTACCTGGTGGAAAACAAAAAACTTCTTTCTGGACTAGGAGGGGCCGAAAGATGAATCTACACAGTGAAGGCAGGAAGCAGGGCTAGGATGTCTTGGCAGTAGAAAGGTGTTGTTGTTGTTGTTGTTGTTGTTGTTGTTGTGTAGTAGTAGTAGTAGTAGTAGTAGTAGTAGTAGTAGTAGTAGTAATAGTAGATATTTTTTCAAATTCTCATCCCTACTACTACTCAGTACAACTCTCCCAGTCCCTTCTTTCTCTTCAAACCATTCTACATTGCAGAGGTCATTTCATCTCAAGGGTGCACTTCTTTTTTCTGTTGTGGAGAAACAACTGCTTTACATGATTGATGCTAAAATGCAGATAGAGGCAGGTAGATAAAATTGACCTCTGCCACAAGGGCATTGTTCTAGTTACAAAACCAGAAAGAACAGCCTGTCCTCTGTCCATGGGACATAATCTTGCCATGCCATTGTGCAGCCACTGTTGACTTTTCCTGTAGAAGATGATCTGTTTAAAAAAATTGAAAGGATAAAAGGGCATATGGAGAAACCGTGCCAACTAGCCTGAAGGAACTCTTGATCTTTTGTCTCTTCCAGAAGCAACGCTGGGCAATGCAGGCTTACTTATGTCTTCGCTGACCTGCCAGGTTCCAGATACTTGTCTTGACTCCTGTGAGTAGAGGTTAATTACAAAGATTAAATTGGAACTTTAAATAATGTTAGGTAGCATGCTATAATGATAATAGGATGGTGTATGTAATTAGAGATGCCTAGACTTTAATTTTATCTGGACACTTACTACCGGTATTAGCTGCGGTAATTAATTTCTCTGGTACTTAATTCTCTCATAAGTAACTTTGGATTAATGATGTATGTTTCATACAAATTTTATGAGACATAAATATAATCATGTGAAAATAGACATAACCTTATGAAAATATACAGGAGGAAGGGAACTCTTCCTCCTCCCCCACACAATGCCCCAACCCACCATTCATGTGTGTGACTGTGATGTGGTGTGTGTGTATGTGTGGGACTATGTTCATGTGTTGTGATGTGGTGTGTGTATGTAGCTCTAAGAATAGAAACCCTAACTCTTTTCTCATCCTTTGTTAATAGCTATTTTGTAAAATGAATATTATACCTCTCATTCCAAACCCTACCAGGTCCTACTTCTTGGTCTCCCACACA
This sequence comes from Muscardinus avellanarius, assembly GCF_963383645.1. Classification (NCBI taxonomy): domain Eukaryota; kingdom Metazoa; phylum Chordata; class Mammalia; order Rodentia; family Gliridae; genus Muscardinus; species Muscardinus avellanarius. Next base: position 102,535,366 of record NC_137795.1, read on the forward strand.
GAAACCCCAGTGCTCAAAATAACATTTGTGATTTCCATCCTATTAAAAAAAATTTAAAAAGAGACCAGAGCATGTTTTTTTTTTTTTTTCTTATTTCAGGGAAACATGTAGCTTGCTCTACCTCTAAGATAATGTGCTCCAAATACTTTTCTCTGAGGGGTTTTGATAATGGAATCAGAAAAAAAAAAAGTTTTCTCCAGTCCCAGATACTCAGGTATCTAGATAAAAACAAGCCAAAGTCTCTCCCTCCTACATCCCTCCCAGCCCTATCTCTCAGTTCTCACTATTTTTCTTTTGCTACAGACATAATTAATTCATCAGGAACACAAAAGCCCTAGAGAAAGACCTTCATAGGTGAAGGAAAACACATTTCTGTAACCGCTAGTTTAAAGAAATCCTTTAAAAATGGAAGCCCACACTATAAATCTCTAAAAGGGAAAGATTATCAGGCCTCCCCCAAAATGGGCATCTATACCTAAAGAACCTTATTTCTCCATCTGGTTCTCTGGCCTCTTTATTGCTGAGAAAAGGGGTAATAGATGAGAAGTATAATACAGCCCAAAGAAGGAGGCTGGTATATGACTGGAAAGAGAAGTTCTGCAGGCAGAACTGATCTACCCTAGGGAAGAAAGGGTTAAGGGTCGGCTTCCAGATCACTGGAGTGATCCTCTGGGGGCAGCCTGTATGTGTGCGTTATAATCTCTTTCAGCATGCATAGCACACTGTTCCAGGGAAATGAAAGGATGTCCAATAGGAGGGTGGCCTGTGACCTAACGGTTGCCAAGCAAGTCTTAGGATGGACCTCCAGGCCTGCCTTGGGCAATAAAGGGGTAAACTAGACCAATAAGGACTACATAACAGGGGTCCCTAAGTTCACTGAAATGAAGTTTTTCCAAGCTTTTGTTGGTTGGGTTGTTCCAGATTTATCTGATCTAGAATAACAAAAAATAGCATTTCTTACAGAAAAAAAAATTTCTCTTTCACCTATCCTTGCTTTCATATATATGCATATTTATGTGTATATACACATACATAAAATGCGTACATGCATATCTATGTATACATACTGGAATATACCCACAAACAATCAGAATTATAACCTCAGCATTATGGGTTGTCCAATAAATAATGAGAGACAAAGAAAGAGAAAACGTTAAAATTCTTACAGTAGAATGACAGTAAGGGTTAGAATTGCAAAGAGATGGCTGTTGTTTCTTTCCTGTTGGGTTAGATTTTTTCTTACAGTGCACGTTTGCAACTGTACAATGGATTTAAATACTGTGGTACTTTAAAAGAAAGAGGGGATTACCCTGGCTAGGATAATCATATTTGGAGACAATGATGAGGTTTCAGCATTGGAGACCTGCAGATAGAGGTGTGTAGCCCAGGGTTAGACAACAGCATGCACAAATGTGATAAGTCATGGCTGCATATTTGAGACATTTCAGAAAGTTCAGTTCATTTGAGACATGGATTATGTATATGACACAAATATAGTCTGTTTCTGATATCCGAGGAAGTTGTCTAAGAGGGGAGCTTTTAAGTAGATAGTAGAGGAAGGCACATGAAGACTCTTTAGTTGCCGTCTTTCCTATATTTCCCAGCATCTCGTTTACCCCAAGGTTATCATAATTATAACAATAAGCATGTCAAATTTCTTATAAATATTAAATTCTCATGTATAAGGAAATACATCAAGTGCTGATGCATATATGTTCCATTTTGAAACTCACTGTGATGTATAATTATAATGCACTAATACAAGTATAAAAATTAAAGTATAAAATAACTTATTTTAAATATAAGTAAAATCTCCTAAATTTTAAAAGCCCTTCATACTCAGAAATTTCAATTGAGTATTTGTAGGATAGACCTCCTTTTCATACTCTTTATTTTTATTTAACTGTTCAAGTAGTCCTCATTCACATTGGCATTTGACACCATAATCTACTGAATTCTTAAACTCCAACCTCATTGGAGTATCATTCTAAGTTAATAAGTAAAAGCTCTCTAAATACCATTATCAAGGGAGAATCTATTGAACTTTGTGTGTGACTTTAACATGTTAGGCTTGCTTTAGACCATGTTTTAAAATGTTCCGGCTATATTTGTAGCTGTCAGGTTTCCCTCAAAAAGCTGCTCACTGACGATAAGGCCTTAAACCTTAACCTACATATGTTGGGTTGTCTATACCAATGATGGCCTTTCATAATCTCCTATAGACGTATGTACAAATACTGAGTTTCTATATTATCTGATCAAACCCCTTAATCAAAATTGTCAAGTGTCAAGCCTGTATACTTGACACTTTTGTGTATACTGTATACTTTTGTTTTAAAAGCTGCTTTAGAGATTTCAATCGGCCCAGGCCTCATTAACCTGCTTCTGCCTTGTGCTGCAAACCATCTTCCAAACTTGATTTCTTCTTGATGTGAGCCATTCAGACTTCTTCCTGAGACCTTTGTAGTTGACCTCCACCTACCCCTTTGTGGCCTATTTATATTTTAACATTTTTTCCATGCCAACACATCTAGGTTGTTTCCAAGTTTCCATTCCCATGGAAAATGTAATTCTGAAGCTTTCATTCTTCCATGAACAGAGTATCTTTGTATAACTCAATATGAAGAGTCAAGTTTCTCCAACAACCTGAAATACTGACATTTCTGCAGAGTAGTTGATTTAAAATGTGGTTATGTAAGAACATCTATATAACCTCAATTGTGAGTACCAGATCTCTTAGAGTTTATTAAAAATAATAGTTTGGCATAAATTTTGAGTTTTTTCAATGATGTACATAAGCATTATGGTGCATAAAAAGGAAAATATTAGTCAAAGGACATGGAATGTCTGAAAAGGAGCAATGCTACGGCTTATGTCTACGACTGCCAACTCTTACATCACTAAGCCAACAGGAACAGCATATGAATTGACACTATCATTATTCCAAGGACAGGTCAAGAAGACTTAATCCTGGATTGAAGTGTAACATTTGCTAGTTTAAATGGTCCACTAATGTTTGTCGAGGGACATGTACATAATCTTTAGGTAAAGACAGTACCCTATTCTCATACAGCGCTAGACCTGGAGCATTCTAAAATATCAATGTTGTGCCCAAGAAAATACAAAACCTTGAAGCAAACAGTCCCTAGACTTAGTCAGTAGCTGCAGGGAATACATTAATCTGTGTGAATGAAGTTACATTGTCATTGATAGTCTATTTCTTCCCAGAAAATAATATGATAGTGGTAGGATGTCTTCAGAAGCATAGATCTTTACTGACAAATAAGGAAGTACTTTAAATATTATTACCCTACCTATATCTCAGTATTATAAATGCTTACAAAACCCTCCCCAATTGGGATCTTATAAAACCAACTATTAAATATTTGAGCAAATACTCAAATCTAAGATAAAATTTCCATCTTTTTGACAATAGTTATTCAATAATTGTGATATGATGTAATATGAGGTTTAAATATGCATTTCCTTCCAATGCTAAATGATGTTGAGTAGTTTTATTTATTTTTTGGCCATTTGTCTCCCTTTGAAGATATATATACTAAGTTTTTTGGCTGTTTTTGAATAAGAGCATTTGTATTCTTGGTATTGTTTCAGTTCCTTATTTATTTGTATATTGATCCTTATCAAATGAGTGATTCACAAAAAGTTTATACCATTCCATGTCTGACTTTGCACTTTTGTCGGTTGTTTTGTTTGCTCTTCATGAGCTTTTCAGTTTAATACGATTCCATTTGCCTATATTTTGCTTTTGTTGCCTATGTTTTTAGGGTTGTATCCAAAGAAAAATATAAAACAGGTGCACTTTGTTTCCATCTAATAAATTTAAAGTTTCAGGTCTTACATTTTCAGTTAATTTTTATATGATGTGAGATAATAATACAATTTTTCTTGTGCATATCAATAACCAATTTTCCAACACTTTTTAGAAAAGATTGTTTCTACTGTGTGTTCTTCACACTTTTTTTTGGGGGGGGGGGTACTGGGGTTCCTGGAAGCCCTTCTACCTCTGAGCTACACTCCCAGACCTATTTTTTATATTTTTATTTGGAAACAGGGTCTCTTAAATCAGCGAAGCTGGCTTTGAACCTGCACCATCCTCCTGTCTCCACCTCCCAAGCACTGGGATTACAAGCGTGCGCCACCACGCCTGGCTTCTTCACACTTTAAAAAAAAAAAATCAATTGACCAGCCAGGTGTGGGGATGCACACCTATAATTCTAGTAGTTGGGATTTTTTTTTATATTTCTCCTCTTAACAATGTATAGTTTATATGACTGGAGAAAATACTTGATAAGATTTATATCATATATATATATATATATATATATATATATATATATTAGGAATTGTTTTGTATCTAACATTTTATATTTTATAGAGAATGTTTTGTGTGTGCATGAGAAGAATGTATATTCTGTTGCTATTAGATGATATTTTGTATACATTTAAGCTTGCTTCTTTTGGTCTAGCATAATTCAAATTAAAGGTCTCATTGGTTTTTCTCTTTAGATAATATATTGATAAAATTGTGGTATTGTGTTTCTCTTTTATTATTGCATTTGATTCTGTGTGTCTCTATAAATCATTAAGTTGCTTTATAGATTAAGAGATTAATTATAGATAATAGATTATAGATTTAGGTGCTCCAATATAAGGTCAGGTTTTGAAGACTCTTGAAAATTTTTCTTGATGAATTGATCCCTTTATCATTATATAATGATCTTTCTTTTCTCTTTTCACATTATTTTACTTAAAATCCGATTTTGGCTTTAATTTTTGTGGAATGTTTTCATCTATCCCTTCACTTCCAGTTTCTATGTTCCCTGACTGGCAAAGTGGGTCCTTTTTTGTATGTGCGTGGTGCTGGGGATTGAACCCAGGGTCATTCTACTTTTGAGCTACACCTCCAGCCCCATTTTATTTTTATTTTGAAATAGAGTCTCACTAGGTTGATGATAGTCATACTACTTGCTGAGGCTGTTCTCAAACTTTTGAAACTCCTGTCTCAGCCTCCCAAGTACTGAGATTACAAACGTGAACCACCATGTCTGTGTTTCTCTTGTACACAGCATTTTATTGGGTCTTAATTTTTAGTTCACTTAACTTCTTTGTATATTTTGATTAGATAATGTAATAAATTTACACTCAATGTGATTATTGACAGATAAATACTTTGTGCTGCCATTTTGTGATTAGCTTTTGGGTGATTTTGTTCCTTCTTTCCCTTTTCCCTCCTTCCTTCCTTTCTTCCTTTCTCATCCTCTTTCTTTCTTTCTTTCTTTCTTTCTTTCTTTCTTTCTTTCTTTCTTCCTCTCCTCTTTTTATGTTCTATTGTGCTTTGTTGAGTTTTTATGATAGTCTGTTTTAAATTTTCACCTTTTATATTTTATGTAACTACTATACTTTGTTTTGTGTTGGGGTGGTGTGTTACCCCGAAGATTAAGTAAAAATATAACAAACTATTTTAGGTTTATAGCAACTTAACTTTAATCACATGGAAAAACTGCAGTCTCATGCCAAATCTTTTGTAATATTGATTTAAAATTTTACAAATTTTTGTAATTTGTATCTCTTTAAAATTTTACTGTAGCTCTAGTCATTTCAATCGTTTTGTCTTTTGACCCTTATACTGAAGATAAAATTGCATTACTGTCCATATTCATAGCATTAAATCTTCCTGAATATGACTGTTTGTTACTTTTTCCATTGACATTTTTATTTTCCAATGTTTTGGGCTTTAACTAGAAGCCTTTACTTTATTATAATAATTCTTCTTAATTTCTGCAAGACAAACTTAGTGATGAACTGTTTTAGCTTTTGTTATTTTTACTCCCTCTTTTATGAAGAACATCTTTGCCTGAGAAAGTGTTTTTCTCCTTCAGTACTTTGAATATACGATCCCACTCTTTTTTGCGCTGCCAGATCTTTGCTGACAAATCGAATAGCAATATATAGTGCCTCCTTTGATGTGATGCTTGCCTCATGTTGCTTTCATAATTATTTTCAATATTTGGTACTCTGATTATGATGTGTCTGAGTGAATTACTTTATAGGAAGAATTTGATTAGAAACCTATTAGCTTCCTATACCTATTTCACTTTTACCTAGATTTGGAGACTATTTTAGCAATTATTGCCTTAAATATACTTCTTTTCTTTTTAGCCCTAATATATATGCTCTCCAAATCCTATTATGTGAATATTTGGCTTTTTGATGGTGTCCCATAATTCCTGTGGGTTTTCTTTTATTTTCTTCACTTTTTTCTCTTATCCTTCTGAATATATAACTTTCAAATGTCTTGCCTTTAATCTCAGTGATTCATTCTTCTGCTTGATCAAGTAAGCTATTAAAGACTTGTCTTGAAATATTCAGTTCAGGAATTGTATTCTTTATTTCTAAGGTGGCTATATTTATTATTTATATTTGCTCATAAAATTTCTCATCTTGCTCATACATTTATTTTCCAAATTTCATTAAACTTCCTATCCGTATTTTAGTATTTCCCTGAATTTTAAGAGAGAAACTTTCAATCCTTTAGCATCACTTCACACATCTACATTTCTTATGTTTTATACTGGACTTTATTAGTTTCTTTTGTTATTGTAAGATTTACTTGATTCTTTATATCTTGATGGATTTAATTTGAATCCTTGCCTTGGAAACACTGATAGAGCCCTATAGACAGATAGAGAGGCAGGTTAGAGGCTTGATCTTGGCAGACCTGCAGAGTTAGTTCTAGTAGAGCTATAATGTGGACCAGTTTCTCTGTTAGATTATAACCAGAATGCAGAGTCACCACCAACTTTCGTGCACTGCTTACTCTAAGCCTCAAAGGTCTACATCTAACAAAAACCCATATCCTCTATGTGGAGCAAAGTAAATATGCATCTCCTATAAAGTGTCTCCAGATGGTGGGGAGGCTAAACACCCATTTCCAACTTTCTTATACTACTATAGAAACTGTGGATTCTGGAGAATCCTCTTTGTGTGGTCCTGTGACATCTAGGAAGAGGTTAAACTCTTAAAGTTTTTCTCCTACCTTTCAATGAGACTTTCTCAGTTCTTTGGTCCAAGAGGGTGTCTTGGCCTCACTCCTGAGCCTTATAGTATGCATAAAAGTATTATCATGTGTAGATAGCTGTTAGGTGGATTTGTATGAGGTTGACTGGAGCTGAAGAACTGCTATTCATCTTGCTGACAGTACTTGAAAACCTGTGCTCTTATCTATTCTGCTGCTCTCAAATAAATAATAAGACAACATATAAAAGACTCCTGTAAATATTTCATAATTGAATACACACAAATGGGCCAAAAGCCTAAGAAATGTCTTCATCATTTTCTAAATGAATATAAATGAAAACTATCATGAAATCCAATTATATACATTTCTTTTTTTAATTTTATTGGTGCATTGTATTTATACATCATGATGAAGCAAAAAAAAAACAAAACTGTGTAGACTTAAATGCACACATCGCCCAGCCAGCCCCCAATCCAGTTCCCTCCCTCTCCCTCCCTCTCCTGCTTGGCTTAGTGGTAGACTATGATATGAATTAGTACACAATGCGCTTTAAAGAGTTTCCCTCTCCCCTCCTCCCATCCCCACAGTCAGGTTGTCTTATTTGCTCCTCTATAGGATCTCCCTTTTCACCTAGAGTTCATCCTATGGCCCCATTCACCCTAGCTTTCACATATTAGAGAAAGCATCCAATTCCTTACTTTTTGTGACTAATCTCACTTAGCATAATGTCCTCAAGATCCATCCATTTCCCTGAAAATGATGTAATTGAGGTTTTTTTTTAATGGCTGAGTAAAATTCCATTGTGTACATATCCCACAGTTTTGTAATCCATTCATCTGTTGATGGACATCTTGGCTGGTTCCATAGTTTGGCTATGGTGAATTGTGCAGCTATGAACATAGATACACATGCATTAGTTTGGTTTTCTTTCTTTTGGGTAGATACCCAGACGTGGTATTGCTGGATCAAATGGTAGATTTGTGTCCGTTCTTTTGGGGATTTTCCATACTGTTTTCCAAAGTGGTTGCACAAATTTGCAATCCCACCAACAATGTCTTAGAGTCCCCACTTCTCCACATCTTCGGCAGCATCTGTTGTTGTTTGTGTTTTGAATGATTGCCATTCTAGTTGTGGTAAGGTGAAATCTCAGGGTAGTTTTGATTTGCATCTCTCTGATTGCCAATGATGTTGAGCATTTTTTCATGCATTATTGACCATTTGAATCTCTTCTTTCTTGAAGTGTCTATTTAGTTCACTTGCCCATTTTTATTGAATTATTTGGGTTTTTTAGTGTTGTTTCTTGAGTTCGCTGTATATTCTAGATATTAGTCATCTATCAGAGGAGTAGGTGGTAAAAAAGAAATTCAGAAAACACTTCTACTCAGGATCTCCCACAAAAAAAAAAATAAAATACTTAGGAATAAACTTAACCAAGGAGGAAAAGATTTCTACAAAGAAAATTATAAAATATTGAAAAAAGAAATCAAAGAAGATCTTGGAAGATGGAAAGATCTTTCATGCTCGTGGATAGGCAGAATAAATATCATTACAATGGCCATCCTTCCAAAAGTGATCTACAGATTCAATGCAATGCCCACTAAATTACCAAGATCATTCCTCACAGATATAGAAAAATCAGTCCTTAAATTCATTTGGAACAAGAAAAAACCCAGAATAACCAAAGTAGTTCTCAACAACAAAAAACATGCAGGAGGAATCACAATACCTAACTTTAAACTATACTACAAAGCCATTGTAATTAAAACAGCATGGTAATGGCACAAAAACAGATATATCGATCAATGGAGCAGAATAGAAGACTCAGATACAAATCTACACACTTACAGCCAATTAATATTTAATAAAGGGGCCAAAAGCATACACTAGAAAAAAAATAGCCTGTTCAACAAATGGTGTTGGCAAAACTGGTTAACCATATACAGAAAACTGAAAATTAATCCCACTTTCTTACTCTGCACAAGAGTCAATTCAAGATGGATCAAAGACTTGGAAATCAGACCAGAGACCTTGAGGCTCCTTAAGAGGGCATAGGTCCAACACTGCAACACATAGGCACAGATAAACACTTTCTCAACAAGACCCCAAAGGCACAACAAACTAAAAGGCGAATCAATATGTGGAATTGCATGAAACTGAAGAGCTTCTGTACAGCAAAGGAAACTGTCAAGAACCTCAATCGAGAGCCAACGGAATAGGAGAATATTTTCACCAATTATATACATTTCAAAATGCCAAAGAAGAGAGAGTCTACAGAAAGATAGAAAATCTTTTTCAGCTACTTTTCTGACAGAGGACTAATATCAAGACTATATAAAGAACTGAAACACACACACAATTAAAAAATAGGAAATTGAACTGAACAGAAATGTTTTCAAAGTAGAAATACAAATGGGCAAAGAACAACAACAATAAAAATGTTCAGCATCAATAGCAACTAATGAAATGCAAATCAAAACAACATTGAGATTCCATCTAATTTCAGGTATAATAGCAATTATCAAGAATACAAGCATTTGAGAGGCTGAGGCAGGAGGATCACAAGTTTGCAACCAGCCTCAGCTACTTAGTGAGGCCCTCTGCAACTTAATGAGACCCTGTTTCAAAACAAAGAATAGAAAACTTGCCTGTTGTGTAGCTCAGAGGTAGAATGCCCCTAGGTTCAATCCCCAGTACCACACACAAAAGAATATAAATAATAAATGCTGCTGAGAATGTAGGAAAATAAGAACTCTAACACACTGTTGGTTGGAGTGTAAATTAGTATAATCAATTTGGAGATCTGTACAGAGATTTCTCAAAACACTAGGAATGAAACCACCATATGTTCCAGCTGTATAATTCTTGGTTTATTTTGTTTAGAAAAAAATTAAATTCAGAGTACTATAGTGATTCTTGTATACCTGTGGGTAGAGCAGCACAATTCAAAATAGCCAAATTATGTATCCAATGTAGGTGTTTATTAAAAGATAAAATAATAAGCCAGGCATGGTGGTTCACGCTTGTAATCCCAGCATTCAGGAGGCTGAGACCGGAGGATCGTGTTCACGGACAGCCTCAGCTACTTAGTGAGGCCCTCTGCAACTTAGTGAGACCCTGTTTCAAAATAAAAAATAAAAATAGGGGAGGGGGTAGCTCGGAGGTCAAATGCCCCTGGGTTCCATCCCCAGACCTGCAAAAAATATATATAAATTAATAAATAAATTGTGGTCCATACAAATAGTAGACAATGTAGGTGTTTATTAACAGACAAATTAGTAAATAAATTGTTGTATATACACATAGAATTTTACTCAGACATAAAGAAGAAAAATTAGAAAAGAAACATAAAAATAATCATATTCATATATGAAGTTATCACTACTAATCTCACTAACATTTATGGGAAAATTTATATTACTATATGCAAGTAACATATTATTGAAACATGAAATTCTATCAACTATTTATAGTGACACAAGATGTTAATTAAGTTAGAGTACATTTTTAAAAGATTATTTTTATCAGAAAATTTTATTCTAAAAATATTTTTAGAGAAATTAAAGGATGCTAAAATACATGAAGAAATACATTGTCTCCTGGGTGTAAAAGGTAAGCCTTCCAACAATAGATTTGATATAATTCCAATCAAAATACTATTTTTTCATGCAGAATTCTACAAGCTGACTTCAAATATACATGAGATACACTAAGCCAACAATAAGAGTAACATGAAGAGGATATAAAAGAAGAACCAATATAAAAAAATTACTGAAACAACTGTCATAAGCAATTTTATTATAAAATTATAATCATTAAACAGTCAAAATTGAAATAATGAAAGCTAATAGACCAATAAAAAATATAAACACTGTATATACAGTTTGTTCTATTATAAAGCAGAAATGCAATGGGTTTTGTAATTAATCATACATCCAGATAGTGCAAATACTTTGTATTCTTTATAATTTCTTATTGATTCTTTTTAGTTTTTTCTATACAAAAAATATATTACTTATGAATATAATAAAAACATTTTTTAGTCTGCTTTGATAGAGGAACTGGGCAGGGACTGTTCTGCTCTGACGTGTAACGGATCATGGACTGTCCACTCTGTGGAAGTTCCTTGTGGGGCTCTCTGTAGTCATTCAACTGCACTGAGTAGTGAAGGTGGAGTCCTCTTATGTTCCGCTCCCTGCAGCTGAAATAAAGACCTGTCTCATGTCTCCTCAGTCTTTGCTTCTTTTTCATGCAGACCAGATTGAGTGTGAATCCCCCAGCCCTGATTGTTTGCACAACACACACTCACATGCACACTAGTGCTTACCTCAAGCTGTTTTTGATTCCTATTATGACTCTTCAAAACTGAGGTGGAAAGAAATCCTTTCTGGTGCCCAATGCATGACATCCTCATATAGGCTAAATGCACTTGTGCAAGTCCTGTAGGGCTCAGCCTTTCACTGATTGAGAGGAAATAGAAGAGGCATTCCAAATGTCAACTCCAAATTCAATTATACTGGCGTTTCAAAAACACCTTTGTTATTTGTTGGCCAATGGTTTGAACAAGTTCTTACAATCTCCGTGAATTTTCTTTTTTCAACTTTCAAATGTTGTTACAGAAAAAAACAAAAACAGAACAGTCTCTAAGGACACGAACTCTTCTATTAGACGGCTTGATGTTTAAACCCCAGATCTGCCACTTAATCACTTTGAAACTTGTTCTCCTTGGTAGGCAGCGTGGTGATTTGAAGTTCTGGTTCTGAGCCAAACTACCTGTGTTCAAATTCTGGCTCCATCCAGAGGTGTACTCACCATTAAGTTCACCATGGGAAGCTGCAGGGCTCCTTGCTTACAGGAAGCTTTTACAGGCTCTGCTATCCGTTTTTATATATGTAAGTTTGTGTTCTATTTCTGAGGGAAGTTTTCAAATAGGATACATCAAAATTTTCAGAGACCATAAAACCTGCACTGAAAATTGACTTCACATGTGCTAGATTCCAAACCCCCTTTTTGGCCATTTTTTAACTTGCCCTTTCATGATCCTGGTTCAATCTAGGTTCACCTTTCTCTTTGAAAATTTAACCCTTGATAAGCTTCTCCTTAATTCTCAATTCCTCCCCATTCTACATATTCCTGCTAGAAGCCCCCCGAGTGATTTGAAATCTGAATTTATCAATCTCTATTTGTATCTTTAACCTAAAGACACAGTCATTATTAATGGAATAAAATTTTTAATTTATATTTTCTCCTAAGAATCGTATGCTTTATTTTACAATAGCATTGGCAAGAAAGTGACATTATCCTCAAACTTCTGTCACAAATCATATTCTTAAATCATTTCTACCCATCATTTCCAGAATTGAAAAGTATTACATTCTACCTTACTCCTGCAATACTGACCTCTTCAAATGTGCTTTACCCCATGAATACTGATACCTTTGTATAAGAGGTAGACTAGACTTGGTCCACATGGAATTTGCACGGTGAAATCCACCTACTCCTTGGTTTTAAGGTAAATTCAGTGAAATGTATATTATTTTAAAAAATCCTGCTTCTGCAGGTGTGCAAGATTTTTTTTATCTCTACCCAGACTTGTGCAGCAAAAGTAGAGGTTGAAGACTCCATGTTGCACTGATTTATGGTTTGATGTGTCACACTTATTGATCTGCAAATGAGAACACTTTTACAGAATCAAATCCATTTCTATTGGATGCATCATTATTTAATCATTGTTTGCCAACATTTAAATCAGGCTAAAATATGCAAGGCTCTCTAATAAAACACATGTGATGGAACGAAAGGGCAGGACTCAGAAACCATTGTCATTCCTATTGCCCTTAAAACATCCTCACTGTGTTTCATTATTGTGTGACCAACATTTTCACAATACCCCTCACCATTAAATGACCATTAACTTTAAAAAATAGTGACATTTTTGTGTATGATACTGAAAATTGAGCCCAGTGGCATTCTACCTCCAGCTGTATCCCCAGCCCTATTGTTATTGTTGTTTTTGCTTTTGTCTAATGTATGTATGTATGTATGTATGTATGTATGTATTTATTTATTTTTACCCCATTTCCTCCCCTTCCCTCCTTCTCATGTTCGGCTTAGTGATTGACTTTGATATGTTTGTGATTGTACATCATGTACATTAGAGAATTTCCCTCTTCCCCTCTTCCATCCCCCTCAGTTAGGTGGCCTTATTTGCTCAACTATGGTTAAGCATAAAGAAGAACAAAACTGTCATTTGCAGGGAAATGGAGAGAACTAAAGAATATTATGTCTTTGTTTGAAAACAGGATCTCTTGGGGGAAAGTCTAAGTTGCTACAGCTGTTCTCAAACCTGCCATCCTCCCATCTCAGCCTCCCAAGTACTGGAATTACAGGCATGCGCCACCGTGCCCATCTTAGAAATAATAACTCTTTAACCTAAATCAAGATAAATATTATCAAGCCGAGCGTGGTGGCACACGCTTGTAATCCCAGAATTCGGGAGGCTGAGAACAGAGGATCGTGGTTCGCTGACAGCCTCAGCTACTTAGTGAGGCCCTCTGCAACTTAGTGAGACCCTGTTTCAAAATAAAGAACAAAAAATTGGGCAGAGGGTATAGCTCAGAGGTCAAATGCCTCTGGGTTACATCCCCAGACCCGCAAAAAAAAAAAAAAAAAAAGATAAATATTATCATGTAGTACCTTTGCAAATTACATCCAAGAAATAACTTTCTGGTTTATACCTCAGTACTTTTATGCCTATTGAAATGTGGTATTAAAATATCCTAAAGCCCAGTGAATATGGCATTGAGAATTTAACAGTGTGCTTACAGCATGAATCTTGTTCACTCCCATGTACTCTTCCCAAGTGAAATATTAATCATAAATTTAGAAACTGATTACACTTCCAGATTGCAAATATGCTTTCAACTAATATAAATTCCAACCCTTTCTACATTTATGATTCCTTTCTGAACACCAACACAAGCTACATTAGTCAAGGTTCTCCAGAGACACCAAGCAATTGGAATAAGATAGAAAGAGAGAGAATAATTCTCTTGTACAATTGGCCTGTCTGAAATCTGGAGGGTGGGCAGAAATATTGGAGACTCGAGAGAGTTAATGAAGCTCCAGTCTGACAGTGTCCTAGGGGCAGAACTCCTTTCTCAAGGGATCTCAAGCGTTTCTCTTAAAACTTTCAACTGCCTGTATTGGGCAGCCTACATTATGGCAGGTAATCTGTTTTACTCAATGCTTATTGATCTTCAAAAAAAATACCTTTATAACAACTAGATTTGAGTTTTACCAACAATAGAGTGCTTCACCCAGCCAAATCAATGCAAAATTAAACATCTGCCAGCTAATGTCAGCTTTGAAAGATGGACTAGCAACTATGGCTAAAGTACTCAAAGACCTACAACCCCAGGATGACTCTCTCAGGAGTTGTTCTTCAAAACAAATAAGCATTGGACATGATGATGGAGGTCAGAGCAGAAGATATGCCTTATGCTTCAGGAGGATTCTTGCTTTGGGGTCAACAAATCAGGTATGATACAGAAAAATATTCGACACTGAAAAGAACAGGCATCCAGTTTGAGGGAGCAAGCTACCAAAGGATGGATAACCTGAAAAAAGAAATGTCCCTGGTTTTCCTGGCTTTTGCACTTCATGAGGCCTTTGGCCACAATACTCCTATGCTTACTCTTTTGGCCCTTCTCTTCTAAACCTGTAAATGAAATTATTTTCTTCTCAGCTCCACACTATCAAACTTCAATTACAAATTTGGCTGTAAAGAAGAATAAAATAATAGCATTTGCAAGAAGATGTAAGGAACTGGAGAACATTATGTTAAGTGATATTAGTCAAGCACAGAAAGAGAAGGGACATATGTTTTCTCTAATATGCCCAAGCTAGGAAGTAGTGGTAATACCAGAGGGACTCCAGATGATGGAGGGGAAATCTCAGCAAAGCTAGAATGAAAGGATAGGAGAGGAAGAAAGCTGAGGTTGTTCAATGGAGAAGCTACATACGAACATGTGTTATAGTATAAATATAACATGGTTAACCTGGACACTCTCTATTGGGAGGGGGGAAGGGAAATGGGGAGAGGGCACGAAGCACAATCTAAATGTACACCATTTTCAATATGTTCCATTTATAAAAAAAATTACAAAAAAAGAATTGGGCTGGACTATCAATCCTTCTCTAGACTGGGCACTGCCTACTACCAGGACCCCTGGGTCAACCAGCCTTCTGAGAGCTTGACCTGTCCCAATCTGACAGAGAACAAGAGCAAGAGGTCCTGACATGTCTACGTTCCTGTCCAACTCAAAGAGGATACACAAGATAGATTATCATCCGTATTTCCTAAATAATTTCATGGCCTCTAGCTCTTGAAGGGGAAATGTTAGGTAGTTAATTAGAGATTAGTGGGGCAGAAAAAGCAATGGGACAGGGAGGAGCCTTTCTGAGAAGAGCTATGGAGATTGTCCTGCCCAGCTGCGGTTAGAGACTTGCAGCCTTTACACTGCAACTTTAGACACCAGCAGAAAAATTCCAACATGCTGAATTTGGTGAAGTCACACTAAGCTATGGTGAGAAACCCAGACACGACTGACCCAAATCACTATGCATGATGAGTGGTGGGACTTATGGATAGTATAAGAATTCACGAGACCCTCTTTCTGTTCTGCTACTCCTGGACCAGTCAGATCTGTAGCCTTCCTGGCAAACTAATTTTAGGCTAACCCCTCCCCCCTCCAAAAAAGAGATTCAAAATAGCTAGGTGTGATGGTGCACAGCTGTAATGCCAGAACTTGGGAGGCTGAGATGGAAGGATTGAAGTTTCAAGGACAGTCTCAGTAACATAAGGACCTCAGCAACTCAGCAAGACCCAGTTTCAAAATAAAAAGGGCTGTGGATATACCTTGTAATTAGAATGCCCCTGGATTCAATCCTCAATATCCCCTCAAAAAGGAAAGAAAAAAGGAAAAGGAGAGAGAGGGAGGGAGAAAGAGAGGGGGGTAGGGAGAGAGAGGAAGGAAGGAAGGAAGGAAGGAAGGAAGGAAGGAAGGAAGGAAGGAAGGAAGGAAGGAAGGAGGAAGGAAAGAAGGAAGGAAGGGTGGGTTCAGTATATTCCCTGCTGGTAGAGAAAAATCACCTCTTTACCATCAATATATTTTCTTAACTCACTGACGTCTGCCTTTTCTGAACCTTAGATTATTAGGAGTGCGGCAGGTATATCCCGAAGCACAGGACCGTGCCTTCAAGGAAGAGTAAACCCCAGCAAAGAGTTCTTTCTGGATTTTTTGTTTGGACACATGCCACATTCTTTTGCTTTGTTCTTTGTTCAATTTCAGTTAGACTGTCCCTCTGATGAAAAGTATTTAAGTAAATAAAAGGAGGACCATGTGCAAAGAAAATTAAAACATGAAAGCATGTTTACGAAGAAAGGTCTTTTGAATCGGACAAAGTGAAATGAGAGCATTGTTCTAGAGATCATGGAACAGCAACAAAGAAGAAAGCAAGGGCTCACAAAAGCTGAATTATAAGTAAAGAATAGCACAGCTGGTGTAAAAGTCCAAAGGAATAAAGAAGACAGCATTGGAGTCGAGTGAGCAGGAAGGAGAACCTAAAAAGTTATATCCAAAGCTGGGCAAGGTGGTACATGCCTGTAATCCCAGTTCTTGAAAGGCTGAGACAGGAGGTTTGCAAAGGTTGGAGGCCAGCCATAGCAACACAGCAAGACTCTCAACAACTTAGTGAGACCCTGTGTCAAAATAAAAAATAAAGGCCGGGCGTGGTGGCGCACGCTTGTAATCCCCGCACTTGGGAGGAGGCGAGACAGGAGGATCGCGCAGGTTCGAAGCCAGCCGCGCTGGCTTAAGAGACCCTGTTTCCAAATAAAAAATATTTATAAAAGAGGTCTGGGAGTGTAGCCCGGAGGTAGAAGGGCTTCCAGGAACCCCAGTACCACCAAAAAAATAAAAAATAAGGATAATAAAATAAAAAATAAAGTATGGCTAAGGTGTAGTTCAAAGATAGAATTTCACTGGGTTCAATCTCCAGTGTGTGTCACACACACACACACACACACACACACACACACACACAGACACACACACACACACACACACACACACACACACACACAGTCATTAGGTGTAAGCCCAGGAAGAATGACCAATTTTACAGGTGCTTACACTGAGCAAATAAAAAGGGGCAATTTAACTCTTTTTCCCAATGCTCACAATCTACGTGAATGTTGATTCCCTTCCTATAGAAAAACAAACTTTGGCTCAATAAGGGAAGACCGTGAGTGGAGAGACTGATTAGACAACTCACTACATGCACCTGCCTGACAGTTCTATTTGATGCGTCTGTAAAAGTGCACTGGACAGGAACCCAGCTGCTCCAGGACATCGCCCCGTCTCCTCCGGCATGTACTCTCTCCAGCTCTTGTTCAGGGCCGGCCCTGCCACCCTGATCCTGGTCCTTTGCCTAAAGTTGGGGATCGGTGAAAGTCAGGAAAACACGTGAGTCCAAGCCCTTTTCCTTCCCATAGAAAAACATTAGGAATGGTTCCTCTCCTCACCTGAAAACTCACATATCCCTTCCTACAGATTTTTAAAACTTGCTGGGACTAGAATTCCACCAAAATCCTTTCCAGGAAACAAAGAAGGAAGGACTTCAAGGGAAGTCTCTCAAACCCCTTCAGTGACTGAGATATTCATTGGTTTAACATCATTCTGTAGATAGAATTTTTTTCTAAGGATAACTGACACTATCTGCCCCATCTCCCTTAGTACATAATCAACAAGACACAAAGGATGTTATTGGGTAAGGACATGTATATTATGCTGTAATTCTTTTTTTTTCTGTTTGTACATTTTTTCTTTTTGGAAATGGAAGGCAAGATGATGCTCATATTTTAAAATGCCACGGTTTCTTTATTAAACAAAATTAAAACCATACAAAACACCCAAATCAATCAACATAAAAATTCCTGGGGATTCTCATGCAGAGCAGTCAATGCTACCCATGTTGCCTCCCCCTTGCTCTGTCCCTGTCCCTGTTCCCTGCCAGTGCATGCTGTGCGCTCCCCACAGACTGGTTTCTGATGCCGGTGCTCTGATGTTCTCTTCCCAGACCCACCAGGAAGGTGTTAATATTAAACTTTAACGTGCCATTTAAAGCAAAAGCAAATGAGTTAGTTCGTGTGAGACTTAGCCTTCAAACGGAACTGAAAGAATGCATGGTGGTAAGTAGACGCCTGGGGGAGTGACCTCAAACAAACGAAACTCCTTAACTCTGAACACAAGCTAATCTTTCTCTCACTCTCATACTGCTCAGTATCATCACTAAAAACCCTGATGTATGCTTCGCTACCCAAGCCTTGGAGCAATTGGAGGCGGTTGGAGAGATCTATTCCCATTTGATGGCTGAAGAAACCCCAGTCTACAGAAGTCTAGAATAGTTATGAAAGTGAGAAGAAGGAATGGGAAACGAGGAAGAAGAAAAAGCGAAAAAACAAGTCTAAGAGGCAGTAGAGAAACGATGGCAGTTCTTCCAAGGTCCCGAGCACTATTGGTTTGGGATAGTTGCCTTCTCTCCAGAAAGCCCTGAGCCAAGTCTGTTCTTCTCTCCCTTTTCCTCTTCTCTTTTGTTCTAAGTCACCAAATGTTGACTCTTATTGCAGATCTGCCCCCAACCCACAAGGAGTTCACATGCCTCTCCTCTTTTTCTGGCTCTTCCTAGGAAACCCAACTTGTGACAGAGCAGAAGTTGTCAAATCATGATGGGCCTGAAACTCACTTAGCAGCTTTGTGAAAGGTCAAACTCTGATTCTGCAGATCTGGGGAGAGGCCAGGGTTTCCGAATTTCTAACAAATCCTGAAGGCTTGTTGAAGTTACATTGTCAGGACCATGCTTTAAGCAGCTTAGCGTCAGAGCAGCACATAATTCAGAGTGTCCCTACAGCAGGTTTTTTTCCCCTACTTTGAGACTGAAGGACAAGGATTAAGTAATAAACAATATTGGAACATGAAGATATCTATTCATTAAAATACATTCCAGAAATACTCCCACACCTGTAAGAGGTTATTGATCACAGAGCATAGACTAGCCTAGCAGCTTTAACAAATTTTGGGTTTCCGTCCACAAAGCTGAACCACGTAAGCTAATTTGGGATGGGAGAGAGGCTGACGCACAGGTTTTCAATTTTGTGTTTTGCTTCTCATAACCACAGATGAGACTGGAGAATACAGACACACAGTGTACACATAAAATATTTTTGACTAGCATATTTGGTAGATTGATAATAAAAGTGTATTTCCACCCTTGAGTGGATAGCTGTAATAAAGTGTTCTTAAGTCAATAAAATGACACGTAATATTGTCAATAAACATTTGGCTTTAAGACTCTTGTTAGGAGGATAAAATCATGTAAATATTTTAAAAGTAAAAGAACAAGGAAACTCATTAGAGTGAATGATCTTGCAAGCAAGAATTTGTTAGTTATAGCTAACCAATTTTTATTTGTAACTTTTAATAAAAAGAATGTATAACTATAAAAATGTCTTTATATGTTTAACTTTTATGAAAATGCAATATAGTTATATAAGTTGGAAATTTCTCAACAATGAGTAATTAGCTATCAACAATGTTATTATTATTGGCTACTGGGGAATTTTACCCATGGACATGTTTTTTACCTCTGAGTGAAACTGTTGGCCCTTTTAATTTTTTATTTTGAAACATGGTCTTGCTAAATTGCAGAGGCTTTTCTCAACCCTGCTATCATTCTGTCATATCCTCCCAAGAATCGAGACTACAGTTGTGCATCCCCATGCCTGGCCAGCTTATAGTATTTTCAAAACTAGTTGATAGATACTTGGTTCTAGTTGTTACATGTTTCTCATCTTCTAATAATTATGGGATGAGCTGGGTGTGGTGGTAACACTTGTAATCCCAGTTCTTGGGAGGCTGAGACAGGAGGAGTGCAGGCTCAGAGATAGCCTCAGCTTTTTTATGAGGCCTTCTGCAAATTATAGAGACATTGTTTTGAAATAAAGAATAAAAAATAGGACTAGGGGTATAGCTCAGAGGTAGAATGCCCCTGGGTTGTATTCCCAGTGCCATAAAAAATAAAAAAAGTAATAACTGTGAGATAAAGTGAGGTATTAGGCTCACATATTTCATTTTACATTTTAAGAAGTATAGGTTATATCTACAATTATGCATTTGAATATTACAGTCATCACATTCCATTAAGGCTCAAAGAAAACTGTGTTAAACCACAGTGCTTAAGCATTTTTGTGCTAGAGACCATTTACTCATGAAGTCTTTGAAACAGTTATTGGAAAAATTGTTTTTCAATGCATAAAGTGCTTTTGCTTACATAAGAAAACTGCCTAAAAACAAGGAAACTGCCACATCAGATAACAATGCTAAGATTATATAAAACAAACTCATGATATACTAATAGGTGTTTGTCAGTGTGTTTGCTGAGCAAGCAATACATGTGAGATACAACTGAGTTAAATTTTATTTGAGTCAGACATTATCTATGAGGGCTACTCTTGCTCAGCTTGAATAAGAAATACATTAAAATGTGCTGACCTTTGAAAAATACATTCCATGCTGGATATTCACTGGATTCTAACTTTTCAATTATACAAGTGCTGAAGATTCTGAAGGTAGCTTATTGCAAATATAATAAAAATGTAGACAAGGCAAGGATAGACTTCTCTAAGCATCAGACTCTCCAGGATATTCTTAAAAGCAGTACAGTAGGGTGGGTAAATTCTGGAACTTACTATTGGGACTTGGGGATATTCGTTGAGAAGTGCCAAGGATGGGAGCAGTTCAGGGGTGACCTCAGCTCCATGCTTGTAGCCCCGCTGATAACTATCCTACACCCACTGTGCTGCGATGTGCAGGAAATATTCACTTAGAGTCTGTAAAGTGGAATGAACCATTTTATTTCTCCTTATCAAAAAGCTATTGTTCATACTGCTGGTGCTACTGTGCAGTATCAATGACTTTCATCCCTGAAGGAATATTGAATTTCAGTTACAGGTTAGCAAAATGATTTTTTTTCCATCTGAGTTCATAGACTTCCTGAATTCTATCCACCTGTCCCTGTGAGTTGATAGACGTTACTACAGAGATCCCATGTGAGCATTAACTACACACTGAAAGTGACATATGCCATAATCTGAGATCTTAAATTGCAAAGCATGCTCAAGTAAAAAAAAACATAAAAGAAGAAAGAAGGAAAGAGAGAAAGAAAAAGAAAAAAAGAAAGTCACCATCAAGCTGTGTTTGCTTCTCTGAGATCCAGGATGGGGAGGTGTAGTTTCCATGTCACAACGGAAGCAAGAGAGAATGACCCCTCCAAGGTCACAGCTGGAGAAGGCAGGACTTGCTCACTTGCTGACAGTAAGATCTGGCCCCACCCTGTGCTTCAGAGTTGCCAGACTGCCATCGCACAGGATCACAGTATAAAAGTTATGCAGGTCCTCCAAACGGCAACTAAGGCAAGCCTGCCCTCTGGATGGAAGGCCACCCCAGGACGAGCTCTCCTTTCTCTGTGGGGTCATTTGTATCTCCCCATCTCCCCCATCCTTTACCCCAAATCGCATGCCTTGTCTTCTCAGGTAGGAGAACCCAACATTGACCAACTCCTGAAATAAAACTACAAAGACAGGTTTTTCTGCCTCTTGCCCACCCATGGATTCTCCCTCTCTTGTCTTTCTTTCCCCTTCCCATTTTCCAGACTAACACTGAGTCTTCCCTCTCCATCAGGTTAAAATTTATATCATATCTACCATCCGATTGTCTGGCCATTTCAAGAACAAACTTACCCGGTGCCTATGCAATGACAATCCATTGGAATACTTCTGGAAATTTAAGACCATTGGTAAGTACAGAAATTGTCCAAGAAAGAAAATATCTACCAGCAAGGAAAAACTAGAAACTGAAAATGGCAGAGGAATCTCTGGGTGAAGAAATGGAGGAACTGGGTGGGAAAAGGTCTCTGAGGAATGCATGGAGAGAGTAGACATTTCATGAGAAAAACTAAGAAGCAAAATCAATTTGCAAATTACTTGGAACTCAAAAGTGTCAGGGAAGTGATTTTTGTCTTCATCTCTTTTCCAGTAATTACAACAATTGCAGCTATGGTTGAGATTGTACCAGATCGAAATATCTGCCCTAACAATTTGGCAGTGATACCCATCACAACAAACAGATATAGTATGTTTAAAACCATATTCATAGTTTGATGGAAGTCCCTGTGTGTCCACCAATACCCATGTTGTATCCTTTAAGTAAGCTTGACTGGGGTACCACTTGTGGTCTGTAAAATAAACTTCTCATGTACTTCTCCGTGTTTTGTTGTGTCTTTCATCTATGATGCATCCTGAGGGCCTCATGTGGGGGGGGCACACCTGTAATCTAAGGACTTGAGAGGCTGAGACAGGAGCATTGTAGGTTTGAGGACTGCCTGAGCAATTTAGAAAGATTCTTAGCAACTTAGAGAGACCTCCTTTCAAAATAAAACATAAAACAAGCTGAGGTTTTCTCTGCAACATAGTATGCTCCGGGGATCAATCTGCAAGACCAAACGACAACAACAACAACAAAAATCCCTCCTGACAATCCCCAGCTTATCTTATATTTATAAAGCATTAGACTTTCAACAAAGCTTTATGGGTTCTGATTACCCCATAGACTTTGGCATAAGGAAAAAATATGAAAGAGAAGATCCATCTCAAGGGAGGAAAGTGGGTATACTCAATTGTTCCATCAAATTAAAGGCAGAGCAGGGCAGGAAGCCAGGTCTCCCTACCACGTGGCCTTTCTCCATCCCATAGCCCTCTAGGAGATGTGCCATCATGTTCCTGAGATGGGAGTTGTTCTGCATGTAGTGAAGCCAGGGACAGGGTCTGTGATCCTTGAGATGGACCGCAGCATTCTACTCTATTCTATTGCTATTTTTAATCAGTAACAAACAAGGTCCTGTGACACTCAGAAACTCTAGACTCCTGTGCAGCTCTGCTCAAGGAGCTGAGACATAGCAAAGGAGGCTGTAAAGTAACAGAGGAAGACCTGAGGTCTTCAGCACAGAGGGCCAGCAAGTGCTTCCTGATAGAGTGGGACATGAGCAAGGGTCTGGGCACAGAGAGACAGAGAACATTCTGACCTATGGAAGAGCCAGAGCCAAGGGTCCAAAGTGTGAAATGGTGGCGTGAGCTGGGCAGGTGAGCACACTGACATTGGGTGGGGTGGAGTGGAAGCTGGAGGGCTAGAGAGGATAGTGCAGAGGGGACAGGAGCAGAAGAGGCTGGGTGCATCTGGAGAATAAAGGGGGACCATATCCTCCGAGGCCATGGTTTCAAATGGGTGTGAGAATCCAGGGCAGAGAGACTGGATCATAGGAAAATACCATCTGATATGTTAGATAATTAGGACAGTGCCATTGATCAGATACATAGCATGTATAGAAGTTGTGCAGAATATTGTTACATACATGCTTAATCACATGCCTGTTAAAAGCAAACACATGCATTAAGTATTTATTCACTGGGTAAATATTTGTTATGTCATTACCTGCTCTAGATGTTTGGTTCTATAAAACTGGATCAGGGATTTCTCTTCCTAGTCTTCTTAAGTTTAGAGGAAACATTATTTTTGTTTTCATTTATGAGAAAATGGAGACAAAAAAGTGATTAATTTTCACATAGCCAGTAAGTGGAACAGCTAGGATTTGAACAGGCCAGGCAGCCTGACACTGGGGATCATGCTTCTGACTCCTTCAGTTCACACATAAGCCCCCAACAGTATCACTTGGGCCCTACTTAAGACCTCTACAAGATAGCATTTGGGAAGTGCAAATTTTAGTCCCTGCTCATATTCTGTGTCCACCTGTACTTACTGTAGTTCTTTTTTCTCTGATATACCTAGAATTCTGGATTATCTAGTACTATCTAATGTAAACATTTTGAAATATATTTAAGAAGTGTATATAGTTTTTAAATTTCTGGATCATTGCATTTTTAAAAACCAAAAAGAAATAGATGAAGTCAATGATATATTTGATTTAATATAGCCTATATATTACTTCATGATGGAGCTAATATTAAGAAATAACTGATAAGATAATTTTATATTATTTTATTTACAGAATGTCTTTCAAATCTCTTGGTTTGTGCTATTTATGGTTTGTATGTAGAATGCTCTCCAGTCCTCCAGTCATAGACAAGGCAGCCAGCCATATTGGAGGCAGGGCTCAGTTGCTGAGGAGGAGTCCCTGGGGGTGTGGCTTTGGGGACTATTTATTTATGTCCCTCTCCCCTTGTTTTCTCCCTCTGCTTCCTTCCACCATATCCTGAATTCTGCACTTGTGGTCTAACATACTCTGAAACTTCTGAAGTCCTCAGAACATTGAGCAAATAAATCTTTCTTCCTCTTTCTTGTGATAATCAGGTGTTTGGGGTTATAGCACGAAAATATTGTCTGAAATAGGTGGTTAGACTTAAAACACACCTAACTCAGACTAGCCCACTTTCTAGGACTCAGTGGTTACATGTGCCCAAGTGTACTTACTGTAGTTCTTTTTGCTACCAAGTTAGTGCTGATATTAAACACTTCGGCCACCTTGGATAGTGTTTTTGGCCACAACTCACAGCATAAAAAGCACACATACCCTGCAATCATCACCACTAGTCTGAGACTATTGAAAACATGATAGAATCTCTTGTAAAATAGCTTTTCTGCTGATACTTACTGCTAACTGCCTTCCTTTATACTCCTTCAGCAAACTGACTGTTGACTTTGTTAGCGATCTCTGTAACTGATATTCCTTAATACTTAGCTGAAGCATTTTTTTAGGCCCCAAAGGCAATTTATAGCCTAGTACTTCTGAAAGTTCCATGAAGGAAGTGATCAAAACTGTCAAGGTAGAGAAATTTAGTAGAGGGAGTGGTTTGTATAATGACAAATCTAGCAAACACAAATATAAATCCAGGAAGCTTTTATAAAGTCATTTGGGCCTATTGGTATACTTTATTGGTGTTTATGGTGTGATGTTTCATTCAGTTTCTGAAAGATACCCTAATTTATCCCAGCTGTGAAGAATGTCAGCCCTCTAACACTAGAGAAAAGGCATAAGATTTTCCATAAAGTCATGATAGCTGGAGTTTCCATGCTATACTTTACAAACCAAAAGAATTAAGTTCTAAAGGAATGAAAGCAAATTTATATGGAGAGGAAGTTACCTCATGGTCCACCAAGCAAAAGTAATGGCAGAATTTTTTTTAACTATTAGGTCTTTTAATGAATGCATTTTTATTTTTTATTTATTTTTTCTTGGTGCATTGTAGTCATACATCTTAACAGGGTACAAGATGGTACAGGTGTACATGCACACATCATTCATTTAGTCCTTCCCCAATTCCTACTCCATTCTCTTCCCCCTCCCTCCTTTTCCTGTTTGGCTTACTGATTGACTTTGATTTGTTTGTGAATGTGCATCACATACATAGGGAATTTCTCTTTGCCCCTCCCATCCGCCTCAGCTGAGTTGCCTTATTTGCTCATCCATAGTTTCTCCTTCTTCCTCTAGAGTTCTTCTTATGAATCTTTTTCTAACTAGCTTCCATATATTAGGGAGAGCATCCGATTATTTACTTTTTGTTACTGTCTTATCATGTGCTACTAATCTCACATAGCATATTGTTCTCCAGGTCCATCTATTTCCCTGCAAATGACATAATTTTGCTCTTCTTTATGGCTGAGTAAAATTCCATTGTGTACATATCCCATCGTTTTGTAATCCATTCACTTCTTGATGGACATCTTGGCTAGTTCCATAGTTTGGCAGTCGTGAATTGTGTGGCTATGAATATAAATACAAATGCATTAGTTTGGTAATTTGGTTTTCATTTTTTGGGGTAGATACCCAGAAGTGGTATTGCTGGATCATATGGTAGGTTCATTCTCATTCTTCTGAAGATCCTTTATACTGTTTTCCAAAGTGGTTGAACTAATTTGCAAACTTACCAACAATGTATAGAGTTCCCACTTCTCCACATTCTCACCAGTATTTGCTGTTGTTTGTGTAATGGCTGAATCTGATCCCCTCACAGAGTGTCAGAAGTCCTGGAGGAAATTAGAAAGCTTCTAGATTTTTTTCACACAACTGCAGATGTCTGTGTCTGAATAACCAAAAAAGGAAAAAGAAAAAGAAAAGCTTGTCAGAGAGTCAGAACAGGGAATTGTTTTCTTCTCTGATATGTGGGCAGAAAAGAACTTTCTGCTACAACTTGACAGCTCCTTCCAGAACATACCTGAGTCTACCATTGACACTTGGGAACATCTTGTCCACCATCACGAGTCCATTTTCTACTCCTTACAAAAATATGAGGTTGGAGCAGTTGATTGCTCTGTACCCAGTGCCAGTCAGGTCCCCAGGATCTGACGCACAATGAATTAAACCAGCTAACTTATTTGGGCCTTTTTCAAGCTGATTTCTTTTTTTTTTTATTGTTTTTATGTGGAACGTATTAAAAATGTCATACATTCAGATTGTATGTAGTGCCCTCTTCAGCCCCCTTTGTCTTCCCCCTTACAACAATGAGTGTCCAGGTTAACCATGCTATATTCATATTTTTATACAAATTCGGATGTAGTTCCTTCATTAATCAACCTCAGCCTTCTTCCTCTCCTATCCTTCCATTCTAACTTTGGTGAGGTTTCTCCTCCATTATCTGGAGTCCCTTTGGTATCTCTAATACTCCCTAGCTTGGGCATATTAGAGAAAGCATAAGTCCCTTCTCTTTCTGTGCTTGGCTGACCTCATTTAACATAATGTTCTCCAGGTCTTTCCATCTTCTTGCAATTAACATGATTTTGTTCTTCTTTATAGCTGAGTAGAATTCCATTGCGTGGAGCTGGACATGGTGGCGAACGCTTGCAATCCCCTACCTGGGAAGCGGAGACAGGAGGATCGCGCAGGTTCGAAGCCAGCCGCGCTGGTTTAAGAGACCCTGTTTCCAAATTAAAAAAAAGAAGTATAAAATAGGTCTGTAGCCCATTGGTAGAGGGCTTCCAGGAACCCCAGTACCACACACAAAAAAAAGAATTCCATTGTGTGTATTTCTCATAATTTTACAATTCATTCATCTGTTGATGGAGACCTAGGTGGGTTCCATATTTTGGCTCTTACAAATTGTGCTGCTATGAACATGGCTATGCATATGTTACTGTAATTCTCTGATTTCAACCCGTTTGGACAAATACCCAGGAGTGGTATAGCCAGATCATATTGGTGCAATTATTCCCAGTTTTCTAAGGAATCTCCACTGATCTCCATAGCAGCTGAACTAGTTTGCACTCCTACCAACAATGCAAAAGAGTTCCTCTTTCTTCACATCCTCAATAGCATTTGTCATTTGATTTCTTTATGCTTGCTACTCTGATTGGGGTTAGATGGAATCTCAGCATAGTTTTGATTTGCATCTCCCCATTGACTAATGATGTTGAACATGTTTTCATGTATCTATTGGCCATTTGTAACTCTTCTTTTGTGAAGTGTCTATTCAGTTCAGTTGCCCATTTCTTGATTGGGTTATTTATTTTGCTAGTGTAGAGTCTTTTGAGCTCTTTGTATATTTTGGATATTAGCCCTCTATCCGAGTGGTGTAGAGGAGGGCATAGGCTCAACACTTCAACATATAGGCACAGGGAGTAACTTTCTTAACAAATCTCCAAAGCACAGGAAATTAAAGTAAGAATTAACAAGTGGGATGGCATCAAACTAGAAAGTTTCTGCTCACCAAGGGAAAGCATCAAGAACCTAAAGAGAAACCCTACAGCATGGGAGAAGATCTTTACCAGCCACCACTCAGATAGAGGGCTGATATCAAGCAGCTTTCTATAGCTTACTTCATCTCTAGCAGTTTCTCAACAGGTAACCAACATTAACATCAGTAGCTTCAACACTCTTTTATTTTTTTTTACTCAATGAGAAACTGTGCCTATCTCTGAAAAACAAAGTTGAGGGAGAATTTTACATTTTTTTCCAGTTGTTCACGATGTAATTTACTTTCCCAGTTACCATTGCCAAGCCAAAATATTTTAAATATTTTAGGAAAATGTAAGGCCTTAAAATGATCCTGAAACATAATAGGCATTCAGCAAACATTCTGTTTTATTTTGTGAATTAAGATTAAGATTTAGAAATAGCACTGGGTAGAATGTTAGACTTTGTTAAAAAAAAAAAAAAAGAAGTGGTGGTGCAGAGGTGGCTTCATCCTGTTTTATCCTGTGACCCTGACACCCCTTGACCAGGCATTTTCCACTTCAGGGGAAAGTTTACTGAGTTAATGGGACCTGAAAAATCTATAGGATAAATCAATTATGAAAAGGCTTTACTATGATAAAAAGGTGTTTACATTTGTTGAGTACAACATGAAAAATAGCACTGGGAGGTGGGGAGGCCTGAAATGAAGCCCACTGAGGGGTTTGGGATTAAATAAGACCAATATAACAAGATAGGGGGAAAAACTGAATTATGAAATTGCTCTTTCTATTAATCTAAGAGATATAAATGACAGAGATGAAAAATGTGGACCAAATAAAGGATTATAAAGGATTACTACTGATAGTTTATGAATAGACTTGTAAGAAGAGATAATTAGTTGAAACTTTCACTCCAGGGCAAACAGTCAAGGACCAGAACCAGGTAAACAGATCCACAGGGAACTTCTGGAAGGATTTATAAGAATTAATTACTGTGGCTGCCTGTGTGTGTGTGTGTGTGTGTGTGTGTGTGTGTGTGTGTGTGTGTGTGTTTTAAAGAAATCATGGAATAGATGACTTTTGTTTCTCTAGACCAATGGAACAGAAGATTCAGAAAAAATCTGTACACTTACAGCCAATTGATTTTTGACAAATGGGCCAAAACATACACTGGAAAAAAGAGCCTATTCAACAAATGGTGTTGGCAAAACTGGTTAACTGTATACAGAAAAATGGAGATAAACCCTACTTTCTCACCCTGCACAAGAGTCAATTCAAGACAAATCAAAGACTTGAAAATAAGACCAGAGACTTAAGGCTCTTTGAAGAAGGCATAGGTCCAACACTGCAACACATAGACATAGGTAAAAACTTTCCTAGCATGACCCCAAAGGCAAGAGAAACTAAAAGTCCAATCAATACAAGGGATTGCATTAATATATTATTCAGTTATTTTGTATTATCTCAAAGTAGAGTAACCTCCAAAAAGGATAAAATAGAAATTATAGAAATGAAAAATACACCTGAGGTTGAAAAAAATTAAGGAGAAAATTAGTGGAAGTAAAAGTATTTTAAGAAAAAATCAATTTCAAAGAAAAAAGCAGAATAAGAAAAGGAAAGTATTAAAAACATGGAATATGATGAAGAATGAAATATTTGTAATAATTGTTTTAGAAAGAATGTAATGACTGGAAAAGAGAAAAATTTGAAGGTGTAATAGTGTAAAGTCTTCCAAACCTGACAAAAGATAACACACCATACATGAAAACAAAAAGAGAACTAAAAATTGAAGCAAAATAAGGTGCATTCATTTGAGTCACCCCTCCATGCCAGTCTGGTACGGAGCTGTACCTATCCTCTGTATTTCTATCTTTTAATAAACTTCCTTAAATCTTCAAAAAAAATGAAGCAAAATAAATGCAAACAAAAAAATAACATCTAGAACCTCATACAGTTGGCCTATTGAAAACCCCAGATAAGGAAAAAACTTCACGTTAACTAGAAAAAATCAATTTTACCTAGAAATGGTCTACAAAAAAACATACAGCCAATTTAAAAACAGAAACAATGAGAGTCCAGGAAAATGGAATGACACCTTCCCATTCTGAAAGATAAACTGTCCAATCCAGAATCCTGTATCGTCAAGATATGGACAAAAATGTCCTTAAAAATAATCTTTAAGATAATTTTTACTGAAATTATTTACTTCAACTGATACAATATTTGAACTTATTGGTTTTAAATTTTTCTACATTTTTTCATTCTCTGTATAATTTAAAAAATGATTCACAAGTACTTACGATTCTTAAATCTCACATATGTTCTTAAAATATAAAATGAGCAATAAATTAACAATCTTCTTTGCAGCTACAAAATATACATTATTAATATTAAATTTTTATAAAAAGAATATTGAAATACTGCTTTGAATTATGTATTTCTGTCTTGGACCAAGTTGCTAAGACCAACTTGAGATGACACAGCCAAAAGGAAAAAAAATCTTAATCACCTAAAAACACATGAGAAGGCTTTGCTCTTAAAAGCAATAACAATCTAAAGCATCCTATAATATTTTTAATCTATCTAATTGACAAAATGTCTAAAGATTGGTAATTATTTATTGGTGAGTTCTAGGGAAATAGCCCCCCCTTGTTTTTATTGATGTGCAAAAATAGTATAATAATAGTACAGAAATAAATTTGGCAAAACAATTTGCATATTTATTTTTCTTCAATTCAGCAATTCTACTTCTGGGAATTTGCATTACAGATAAGCCTACAAGCATGCAAAATTATTTATGAAAAATATATTTTAATTATGCTATATTCATAACAGTAAAAGTTTGAAAAGAATCAAAGTATCTACCAATCCAAAAACACTTGGAATAACTTAAGGTTCATATAAATAACTAAATAAACATACAGCTTGAAAAAGAAATGAAGGTACTCTTATGTACTAGAACACACTATATTTGTGGTGAAATTTAGGAACATAATAATATTCATTCTATAAGTATGCACTCACTTTAAAAAAAACACCACAAATACACAAAAATTTAATACAAGTGAATTCTCATAGAGAGAAATGTGTGAAATGAGACAGAGGTGAATCTTTAAGTGACAAGTCTAACTGTATTATAATTTTGATTTTTGAACCATTAAAATACATACTTTTAAAATAATGGTTTGAATAAGTAATCAATAAAGGGAAGATAGGAAGATAGTTCATTAAGTTTTGAGAACAAATTGACAAATTAGAATAGTCTACCTGAGAAGCCTTAGGTATAGTGTTTATGTTTGTGAGTCCCTCCCTGCTCTTGTATGGATGAACGTAGCCCAACACCATTTTGTTCCCACTGCAAAGCATCTCAAATTTCAGTTTTCTCTAGAACTCTAGTTCTCTAGGAGAACACTTCAAAGGTAGGAACATAGCAGGTTTAGCTGCCAACTCAACCACTCTAAGACTTCACTTCCCCATCTGACAGGGGACGCCCAGTCTTTCCATGCTTCTCCCAGTTGGATGTCAAGGTGGTAATTTCATGGTTTCCCTAGCCACCTTAACTCTCCAAGAGTTTCTTTAGCCCATATCTTCTTCTGCACAAGACTGGAAACCATCAAAAGCACCCTTCAAGGTTGGATTCTGAGATCTGTCACCATACTTAGAGGAGGAAGGAGGATGAGCAGTAACTGACCTGGAGAATCATAGATTTGGGATGATGGGACCTTTTCTGGAAATCTTTAGGGTTGCAACCCCCACCTCTAGAGGGACCAATACATAGAAAGGTAATTAACCTAGCTTTTTGCTTGCTGAGAGCAGCATAAGAAAATATATCAAATATAACTGTTGTCCCCTACTCATACAATTTTTTTCTATTTGCATGCCTTGAATTTTTATAAAAATACTCTGTATTCAATAGAGGGTCACCACATCTTTCTGTACCTAATGATACAAATTAGGGGGGCTGAGTAATGACATTAGGGTAGAGTCATCTTTCCACTCAACAACAGCAAATTGTAGACTTGGGGCTACTAGAGTCAATAGGAAAAAATGACATTAGTACATCCAGAAGACAAAAAGATAAAAATATATTGCATGATTTATCAAAGCCAGAGCATTTGGGGAAGGAGAAGATTCTGTTTATGAAAGTTAAAACAGGATCCATTCTATTATCCAGGAAACATTCTAACCTGATATTGACAAATAAGAGAAAACTTAAACATCCCTCCAATTTAAAATTCCCAATGCCTATTTACCTTTCAGATAAACAAACATGGTGGTAATGGGAGAGATCCAAAGTATGATGATTTTGGCTGAGTGGATCTGCTGAGCTGTTCCAGTGCTTTCTTAAAAGGAAGTGACCTGTGTCTCCACCTGCAGGTACATGGATACCACACTCCTGCAGCATGCATGCTTCTCAGTTTCTATTCAAGCTAGGCCCTGCCACTCTGCTCCTGCTGCTCTTCCTGAGAACCAGCATGGCTCAGGGAGATGGGTAAGTCATCCTTTCTTCTCATTATAGAAAATCTTCCAGGAAAGACACTTCTCCCGACCTAGAAACCAGTGTTCTGCTTCCACAGCCAATTTTCCTGCTCCAAGGGGCACATCGTGGGCATCCTTATTATTTATGTCTCTCAACCTCACTTGTTCTATGTTCAAAACCTATTGGGGAGGTTATAGAGGTCATGTTCTGCAACAACTCTGTGTGTGTGTGTGTGTGTGTGTGTGTGTGTGTGTGTGTGTGTGTGTGTGTGTTTTGCAGTACTGGGGATGGGACCCAGGGGCATTCTACCTCCGAGCTACACCCCCAGCCCTATTTTTATTCTTTATTTTGAAACAGGGTCTCACTGAGTTGCAAAGGGCTTCACTAAAGTAACTGAGGCTGTCCACAAACCGTGATACTCCTGTCTCAGCCTCCTGAATGCTGGGATTACAAGTGTGCACCACCACATCTGGCTAACTTTGTGTTTTAATTTACTTTTCTACCCTGGGTTTTTCTGTCTCATTTTTTTTTTCTAAATGGAAAGCATGGGTAGAAATGTACCATCGGTCACTATCTATGAAATAAATTTTGAAGAACATATGTGAACTGTTTAAGAGGAGCTGTGGCCTTGGTCAGTATTGTCAACTCACATAGCCCTTATATTTTCATAGGCAACAGAATGCTCCTTCTTATTATATTTACTTTTATATTGCTGGCAGGATCTATAAGACCAGAGCAGGTTTCTTTAAGCAAGAAAGGTATTCTTGAAGTCTACCTTTTTATGGAACTGTTCCTATATGCAAAACCCATGCTGGAATAAAGCTAATCTCTAGATCTATAACTATATGCCAAAAAGGGGATAAGAAAATGTCAGATTCTAGTTCCTTTTGGCAGACAAAAGCTTGGGAGGGGCCTATGTCTTTGGACAAGAAGAAAGAATTGAGTGACAGAACAATGTCAAGAGATCCTTAGGAGACATAGAAGTGCCATTGAGAAAATGTGGAGTAAGAAGTACCTAGCAGATGGGAATAGATGCTTGGAGATTTGGGAATATGGCATAACTGCAAAACCTGGCCATTTCTCTGTGAGGCAGAGAGATTGGGAGACATGAAGTGATACAAAATGCACATGATTTGGTCATTAACCTCTTTTGATTTACCTTTAGTATTTCCTTTATCTAAGCCTGAGTAACAGTGTATTGAACAAAGCTGAACTAAGTTTAATATCATATTAAATATTGGTTCAATGGCATGATAAATTTCTCATACTCCTAATGTATCAAATTCTTCTAGTTCTACTAGTGCAAGAATTAGAGATTTTTGTGGGATTTTGAGATGATCCCATAAGAAATATAGAAAAGGGAAGACATGCTGGACTGAAGTAGACTATGCAATCAAAAAAAATTTTTTTTTTGCCTTAAGCAACACCAAGGAGATTCAATTTGGGATTCATGATGAAGGAGAAGAACTATTCCAGTCTTCCATCTCATTCAAGAACCAGAACTCTGATGAACCAAAGTGTTCTCAGTTTGCCTCTTCCTATCAGATATCTAGGTATGTCTTGACTACACACACACACACACACACCTTCAGTTTGAGTCATACGTGGTGGATCCTGATATAGGAAAACAGTGGTCCCTACCTCCTCTGGAAAAGTCCTTCTTCTGCTCCCTCTGCCTCTCCTTTCAGGACAACTCAGTCCTGGACTCTTATCTGACATTGGGTTTCTGTCTCTTTTGCCATATGCAGAGACAATGCACTTTCCCTGAGCATGACAGTTCCTGCATCAGTAAAGCAAAATGAAGAGGCTCTACTCAAACTTACAGTCACAAACAACGTGAATAAATGCATGGCGGTAAGTGAAGATCTTGGAGTTAGCACTGGCAGAGAAAAAGAATAGACTTATTAAAATAAAGAACATTGTAGTCACGCTGATTTTATATAAAATGGTTTAACATCCTGCCTAATGTTGTACCTAGAAGGGATTTGTGTACATTCACCTCGAACCTCAGAGCATCCTGTTAGGAATGTATATATTTTGAATTCAATTCTAAAATCAAAGAAATGGTGTTATAGAAAAGAAAAACGAGTGAAGTCTTTTAACTGAGATTAGGTAGGGATAAAAAGAATGGAAAGAGATAACAGCAAAAATGAAAAAAAATGGAATAAACCAAAGATAAATAAGGCTGAGTGACAATGCATTATGCTCCCATCACCCTTTCCCTACCATCCATCAGTGTAGGAATGAGATTGCGGAAGGAATACCACTCAACAGGGCACAACAGATGAAGAGGATCTGCAAGGCTTCAGTCACTGTGTTTCCAAAGTGGGAGATTTCCCACCAGAAAAGCACCACCTTTCCCAGTGGACTCTTCCATTCCCTTCCCTGCTCACATCTTTGAGCATTTTCATCTCTGTATCCTGCTGTCTGACTGTCTTCGATACCAATGCTCAATTCCTTCAAGATTTCCTTATGTTTTCTGGAAAACAGATTTTAAAAAAAAGAAGAAGGAAAAGTTGCAGAGGCAACAGAACCCTAAGCAAAATACAAATAGTACCTGATAGCTATTCAAATGTAAATGATACTGAATTGTTCTCTTATATACTTTTAATGGTGCATGCATTTATACATCATAGTGGGGTCCAAAATCATACAAACATGCATGCAAGTCTTGGTGTATTTTCTTTAAGAATGCTTTTTAGAAGTGGAGGTCTTTATGGATACAGTGTCAGGAAGGTGACCTGACACTTTCTCTTCTAGGGTCTGGCCCCAGCAGGTATCTTCCCCCATTTGGAAAACTTTTTAATTAAAAGTTTTATAATTCCATAGGTTGAGGAAAAAAGATGCTAAATACCAATCATCTAAGTGCTTTCAGACTTCAAGTGTATTGTTTCCACAATAAAGTTGGTACTTTACACTTCTGAAGTTCTCTCCCTGCACAAAGGACAAAACTCACGAATTCACACAAGGAAGACAGATTCTCCAATCTGGAAAAGCAGAAAGAGAAATTGGGGTAGAAAACACCCTATCACAAATCAGGGAAGCTGACTTCTGGGATGATAAGTTTTATTTTATTTTATTTTATTTTATTTTATTTTATTTTATTTTGATGGTAATGGGGTTCCTGGAGGCCCTTCTGCCTCCAGGCTACACTCCCAGACCTATTTCATACTTTTTTTAAAATTTTTGGAAACAGGGTCTCTTAAACCAGCGTGGCTGGCTTCGAACCTGTGTGATCCTCCTGTCTCTACCTCCCAAGTGCAGGGATTACAAGCGTGCTCCACCATTACCAGCAGATTAGTTTAGTTTAAAGTTCAGTGTAGCTTCCAGGTGAGTGGAAGCATGCCTTTTAATCTCAGTTCTTGTAAAACTGAGGAGGATTGCAGTTTTAAGGATATTGTCAGTAACTTAGCAAAGCCCTTATCAACTTATTGACATCCTATTTCAAAGTTAAAAAATAAAATGACTAGAGTGTCAGTTCAGATATAAAATGTCCCTAGGTTCAATCTCCAGTACACACACACACACACACACACACACACACACACACGCATACACACACACACACACACACACACACACACACACACACACACAGTCAAGCATGGTATGCTATCTGGGGGAAAATTCCATGGTGTTCTCTTCCTATAGTGACCTAAATACTGCTCATTTTTGCTTAATGGTTAAATCAGGGATGCTGCAGCCACATCTAGACTTTCTTTAGCTTTTCCCCACCTTCCTCTCTTCAGGTTAAAATCAGCACTGAGGACAATGCAAGCATCAATTATCCTGAGGGCCATTTTGTTTACACAGCCTGTGTGTGTAGAACACACAACTACTACTGGGACATCACGGTCTCTGGTAAGTGAGAATATTTGCTGAAAATCATGATTGTCCAATAAGAGGGAATGTTAAGAGAGGTCACAGTGATAAACAAAAAAGAAACCAGGATATAGTAGAAAGGGAAAGAGGGAGGTATTGAAATAAGGAAGAGACAAAACATTCACAGGAAGTGTGGTTGGGGAACTCAATCTGAGGGAAAGGACATAGGCCAACAACTACTGTGCTTTTTATGTAAAAACAAGAAGTGAGACATGAGTTTCTAAGTAGGAGGAAGGATAGGATGGATTGTGGGTGGAGCCTACATGAGAAGATGAAGCTACAAGGGTCCCATGTTCTAACACAAATTTCCTTCCTCTCTACAGAAAGTACTGTCATAACAGGAATGGCTGAAGTTATATCAGATGAAAAAATATGTCCTCCTAGTGAGAAATTGTACTCTGCAGTTGGTGACCAAGTGTTTGTTACAGTCCCTATTACTGTGACAGAATGAACAGAAAGGTTTGCTGCCCTGACTTCTCATCCCTGGAGTCTGCCCCTTGGAGGAACACCTCCTGAGTTTGTGTTATCTCTGTGTAGGGTAAAAATAAACTTCCTGTAATGTCAAAATGTCCTGTCTTTTCCCAACAATTTACTAGTGTATCTTCCCACATCTCTCAAGGGTTCTTGTAGCACTCATCTTTTAAGAAACATTCACAGACAAGATCTAATGAGCATTCACTCCCTAGTCAGTGAGAGGAGAGAGAGAAGACAGGAAGTACTCTTGTCATTTGACCGAGAAGTTCCCAGAGAAAGGATAAATAATTGTCTCCAAGAAAACACAAAAGAGTAAAGGTAAAATTGAGGAAGATTCCAAAATTCCTACCATTTTATATTATTTTATTTTATTTTAAAATTTTTATTGGTGCATTGTAGTCATACATCTTAATGGGGTACAAGATGGTGGAGGCATACATGTGCACATGACCCATTTAGCCCTTACCCAATTACCGCCCCACTTCCTCCCCCTCCCTCTTTCTCATATTTTCCTTAGTGATTGACATTA
The DNA here is from genome assembly GCF_963383645.1 of Muscardinus avellanarius. Classification (NCBI taxonomy): domain Eukaryota; kingdom Metazoa; phylum Chordata; class Mammalia; order Rodentia; family Gliridae; genus Muscardinus; species Muscardinus avellanarius. The sequence goes on from NC_137795.1 coordinate 102,572,568, forward strand.
ATATGTTTGTTAATGTACATCATGTGCATTAGAGAATTTTCCTCTTCCCCCCTCCCATCCTCTCAGTTAGGTCACCTTATTTGCTCATCTATAGTATCTCCTTCTTCATCCAGAGATACTTCTATGACCAATATTCTCCCTAGCTTCCACATATTAGGGAAAGCATCCAATTTTTTATTTTTTGTGACTGACTAATCTTCCTACCATCTTATTTCAAGTACATCCAGCTATTTGAAAGGTCAATCCCTCTGAGATCCTAAAATGACTATCTCACTCTTTTATAGCTGGTGAAAGAAAAGATGTACAGAAGTCCAAATGCTCTGGGCATTGTTCTGTGTATGTGTCCTTGTCTTTCCTCACACTAAGGCTGACTTAGAAAGTTAGATAATGAAAGCAAGAACTGATGGTTCATACCTGTAATACCAGTAGTTGGAAGGGTAAAACACAAGAATTGCAAGTTTGAGGCCAGCCTCAACAAGTTAATGAGACTCTACTTCAAAATAAAAAACAGTTGCTGGTAATCCTGGCATTCGGGAGGCAAAGACCAAAGAATTTTGGTTGGCAGTCAGCCTCAGCTAATTAGCAAGGCCCTTTGCAACTGAGACTCTGTTTAAAAAATAAAAAAGACTAAAAAATAGAACTGGAAGTGTAGCTCGGAGGTACAATGTCCCTGGGTTCCATCCCTGATACTGCAAAAAATAAGCATATAAAATATACTTATATAAATAATATAAAATATACTTATATATACTTATAACAATAAATAAATAAAGACTGAGGTTTAGCTCAGAGATAGAGTGCTCCTGAGTCAATCCCCAGTATCACTCCCCCCAAAAAAGATAACTAATGTCAAGTGTTAGGGGGGAATAAGGAATATGTAAAACATTAAACACGGCATATGCTGATATAAATCGATATGGTCTTTTAAAAATTTTTTTATTGATGCATTATATTCATACATCATATTGGGGTAAAAAACTTGTGTGTACATACATGTACACATAACTGATTTAACCCCTACCCAATGTCCACCCCATTCCCTCCCCATCCCTTCTTCCCTTGCTTGGCTTAGTGGTTGACTTCGATATGTTTAAGTACATTGTGTGTTTTAGAGCATTTCCTTCTTCTCCCCTCCCATCTACTCATTGGCAATCAGAGAGATACAAATCAAAACAACCCTGAGATTTCACGTAACTCCAACTAGAAAGGCAACCATTCAAAACACAAACAACAACAGATGCTGGTGAGGATGTGAAGAAGTGGGGACTCTAAAACATTGTTGGTGGGATTGCAAATTAGTGCAACCACTTTGGAAAACAGTATGGAGAATCCTCAGAAGAATAGGAACAAACCTACCATTTGATCCAGCAATACTATTTCTGGGTATCTACCCAAAAGAAAGGAAACCAAACTACCAAACTAATGCATGTGTATCTATGTTCATAGCTGCACAACTCACCATAGCCAAACTATGGAACCAGCCAAGATGTCCATCAACAGATGAATGGATTACAAAACTGTGGGATATGTACATGATATGGTCTTTTAAAGAATAATTTGCATTACTTAGTAAATTTAATTATGCACATACCCTAAAACCTAGCACCTCTATATGGAAGTCATGTTAAGAGAAGCCATTGGCTCCCAGCCATTCCTTGGGTTCCTAGACCAATATATTGTAACTATCAAAAACATATCACAATTTAATAGCCATTTTCCTAAATATATGCAACATCTTGAAGCATAGCACCATCACTCCCAAATGTCATCCCCAGGTAATAATCTCCCTTGGTATTTATCTGTAAATATTTTTATTATGCCAATACAGTTCATGGAAAGACCATTAGATTCCCTGATTATGTGCCCTTTGTGGCAACTTTAATAATCACGATAATGATAATTCTTTTGGCCTAAAGAACTTTTAGATGAAATCCCATCTTTAGAACCCGAATCTTTTGTGAGACCGAAGATATTGATACTGGCCAAATACTATAGGCAGAGAAGACACATCCATAGCTAGAATACCAATCAATCTCAGGAAGGACACACTGCTGCCTTTTTCAGAGTCAAAGTTACCCAATATCCTTATCTTACCAACTGGTTGGCTCATTTACTTTCTTGCAGTTTCCAGAAATAGCAGGATGAATACTTTCTTGTTGAAGAAAAAACCCAGGAAACTTAATGCAAAAACAAAGTACACCCCTGTCTTGGTGGCTCAGAAAAGATCACTATTTTTTTGTATTATATGTTACATCATTCTGATATACACAGTGATAGTGATATACCTCCACACAACTCTTGGAGCATTTCCTTCCGGATCCCACCCCATGCCTCCCATTCTTTGTTCCTTTGAGATTTGCACTCAGAGTTTAACATACAAACATGACATCATTTCAACTATTACTTTCCATACATACCCATCTTCCCTCCCCCCCTTGCCTAAATTTCTTCCACCACTCCACTGGAATCTCTTCTTTTTTTATCTGAGGTTACCCTTGTTTCCCAAATTTTAGCTAGCTTCTACATATGAGAGGAAACATACAAGTATGTGTTTTTTGAGACTGGCTAATCCCTCTTAGTGTAATATTCTCAAATTCCACCCATTTTCCTGCCAATGATGTAATTTTGGTTCTTTCTGGCTGAGTGGAATTCCATTGTATAAATATACCACAATTTTGTGATCTATTCTTCTGTTGTTGGCTATCTAGCCTGGTCCCATAATTTGGCTTTTGTGAATTATACTGAAAAGAATCATGATATTCATGTATCATTATACTAATTCTACTGGCTGTTTCCATAGTTTGACAATTTTGAATTGTGTGGCTATATACATAAATATGCATGCATTAGCTTGGTAGTTTGGCTTCCGTTCTTTGGGGTAGATACCCAGAAGTGGTATTGATGGCTCATATGGTAGGTTCATTCCCATTTTTTTGAGGATTCTCTATACGGTTTTCCAAAGTAGTTGCACTAATTTGCAATCCCACCAACAAAGTATTAGAGTTCTCACTTCTCCACACCCTCACCAGCATTTGTTAGAGTTTGTGTTTTGAATGGTTGCCATTCTAGTTGGATTTAGGTGAAATCTCAGGGTAGTTTTTATTTGCATCTCTCTGATTGCTAATGATGTTGAGCATTTTTAATACATTTATTGGCCATTTGAATTTCTTCTTTCATGAAGTGTCTATTTAGTTCACTTGCCCATTTTTTTAAATTGGGTTATTTGTTTTCTTAGTGCTGAGTTTCTTGAGTTCTCTGTATATTTTAGATATTATTCCTCTATCAGAGGAATAGTTGGCAAAAATTTGCTCCCATTCTGTCAGCTCTCTGTTGAGGTTCTCAATAGTTTCCTTTGTTGTACAGAAGCTCTTCAATAAAATCCAATTCCACATAGTGATCTGTCTTTGAGTTTCTTGTGCCTTTGGGGTCTTGTTGAGAAAGTTTTTACCTGTGCTTATGTGTTGAAGTGTTGGACTAATGCCTTCTTCAAAGAGCTACAATATCTCTAGCCAGATTTTCAAGTATGATTCATCTTGAATTGACTCTTGTGTAGGGTGAGAAAGTGAGGTATATTTCCATTTTTCTGAATATGGTTAACCAATTTTTTCAATACCATTTGTTGAAGAGGCTATCTTTTTTCAAGTGTATGTTTTTGGCCCCTTTGTCAAAAACAAATTGGCTCTAAGTGCGCAGACTTTTTTCATACTCTTCTCTTTTGCTCCATTCATCTATGTGACTGTTTTGTGACAATACCATTCTCTTTTTATTACTATGGCTTTGTAGTGTAATTTGAAGTTGGGTATTGTGATTCCTCCTGCTTGTTTCTTGTTGTTGAAAACTTTTTTGGTTATTCTGGGGTATTTTGTTTTGTTTTGTTTTTCCAAATGAATCTAAGGATTGATTTTTCTGTCTGTGAGAAATGACCTTAGTAATTTAATGGGTATTGCATTGAATCTGTAGATAACTTTTGGAAGAATGGCCATTTTATGATATTTATTCTGCCTATCCAAGGACATGGAAGATCTTTTCATCTCTTAAGATCTTCATCATTTCATTTTTCAGTGTTTATATCCTAAGTAGAAATATTTTTTGGATATCTTTTTCAGTAGATTTATGGTTGACATAAAGGGAAGTTTCTGATTTTTTTTAAGATTGATTTTTTTTATCCAGACACTTTGCTAAATTTGCTGATTAGGTCTATAAGCTTTTTTTTAGTTTTTTTGTCTTCTAAGTATAGTATCATGTCATCTGTCATCTGAAAATAGTGATAGTTTTAGTTCTTTCCTTCCTATTTGTACTCCTTTAATTTTCTTTTCTTGCCTTATTGCTCTCACTAGATTCTCAAGTACTATGTTGAAAATAAGTGGTGATAATTGACATTTTTGTCTTTTAGGGGAAATTCTCACAGTTCTTCTATTTTCCTGTTTTTAGGGAAAATTCTCACAGTTTTTCCCCCATTTAATATGTTGTTGGCTGTGGGACCATAGTTTATTGCCTTTATGAGTTTAAGTATGTTCCTTCTATTCCAATTTTCTGCAGTGTTTTTAGCAAAAATGGGTGTTAGATTTTTTTGTGTGTGTGTGGTACTGGGGTTCCTTGAAACCCTTCTACCTCTGGGATACACCTAGTTTTTATATTTTTATAAAATATAAAAATATAGTTTAAATATAAAATATAGTTTAAATATAAAATATAGTTTAAAACTAAGTGTCCCAGACACCTAGTTTTTATATTTTTATTTGTAAACAGGGTCTCTTAGGCCAGTGAAGCTGGCTTCGAACCTGCACAATCCTCCTGTCTCAGCCTCCCAAGCACGGGGATTACAAACGTGCGCTACCACACCTGGCCAGGTGTTGGATTTTGTCTAATGCTTTTTCAGTGTCTATTGAAATTAAGTGATTTTTGGCTTTGGTTCTGTTTATCTGATGAATTACATGGATTGCTTTTGTAATTTGAACCATCCTTTTATCCCTGGGATGACATCCATGTGTGACTTAATGTCACAAAATATTTGCTTTATGAAAATCACTGCACCTATGTTTGGAGCATCATTATTTCCTCTGGCTAAATTATATCTTTACCAGTAAAAATGATTTGCTTCATCTCCTCTGATAAACTTACGTTTAAAGTCTAATGTATCTAATATCATAGTTGCTACGCTTGCTTGTCTTCACATTCTATTGGCATAGATTACCTTGCTCCAGTCAGTCACTTTTAGTTTGTGACTATCTTTATTGTTAGGTGTGTTTTTTGCAGATAGCAGATAGATGAACTGTGGGTTTTAATCCATTTTTCCACCTTATATCTTTTTCTTGGAGAGTTGAGGCCACTTATGTTCAGCGTAATTATTTAGAGATGGTTTTTAATTTCTAATATTTTGATTATTACCTTCTGTTTGAAGTAGTGTTTATTCTTCTTTGCTTAGTTATTTGTTTGATGAAAATTATTGTTTCTCTGGTTCTGGCATTTATTACTCATTTTTTGCAGTTAATATCTTCGAGGATTTTCTCTAGAGCTAGTTTGGAAGACAAATTTTTTCATCTTCTCTTTGTTGTGAAAGATTTTTATTTCCCTGTTGAATTTGAGTGATAGTTTTGCTGAGTAGAAAATTTGGGGCTGCAAGTTCTATTCTTTCAGTGTTTAAAAGATATTGTTCCTGGTCCTCCTGGCTTTCATGACTTAGTTTGGGAAGTCTGGAATGATTCTAATTGCTTTTCCTCTGAATGCCACTTGGCCTTTTGCTTTTGTTACCTTTACAATTTTCTCCTTGGCTTCTTCACTAGTCAGTTTGACTATCATGTGTCTGTGGTGAACCTTTTCTCTAATCTTGTCTAAAGGAGGTTCTATATGTTCTTTTACCTGTGTATTGATCTCTTTTTTGATACTTGGACAATTTTCTGATATTACTTCATTGAAAAGATGCTGAATCCTTTGGTTCCACTTCCTATTTTGTCTTCTATGCCTGTTATTCTTAGGTTAGCTCTTTTGCAATGAACCCATATCTCTTCAATGTCCAATTTGTTCTTTCAAATTATTATTTAATTATATGCTGTATATTAATTTTTGGAGTTATATTCTAAGAGTGAGATTCTATTTTCTATGTGGTATAATCTATTATTTATAGTTTTTTATTAATGCCTTCACTTCAATGATTGCATCCTTCACATCCTTCACTTCCTTTAGAGATCTTTCTGATTCCTATTCAGGGTGTCAGATTGTTTTATTTTATTAAGGCTCTCTCTAAATTTTTTTGGAAGTCCTGTATAATTTCTACTGTTAAATTTCTGATTTTTAGTTCTGGAAATCTCTGCAAAAATTATGTGTTGTTCAGTTCTGTTATTGTGAGGTTGTGAGAGCTCATTGCTTCCTTGATATTCTTTCTTCTCATAATTTTAGGTTTCTTAAATTTTTATCTTTGTTGCTTTTGCTAGCTTTCTCTCATTTTGTAGGTATCAGCTGATATATACAAAGGCAAGTTTTGTTGTATTCAACAGTAAAGGTTGAATGAAAAGAAAGTTGATTAAGTAGTAAATGCAAGAATAGGGCAAAGTAGCAGATAGCACTGAAGAAAATGAGATTTTGAGTATGGTAAGTAATATATAGTAGAGAATAGAAATAGTGAATATGTAGTAGTATTCTAGAATTCAGTGTAGACTATTTAGTACAGTGATATGAAGTGGATTTAATACAAAACAAAGAAAAGAAAAAGAAAGCAAAGGGACAGAGCAAAGAAAGTAAATATGTATAAGGAAAGAAGCTTGTAAAAGGAGTAGGGAAGAGAGCAAACACATACACACCAAAAAATAATAATAAACAAAATAATACAATCCTACAAACACATGAATACTAAACATAATTGGCCTCTGCAGTTCTCCTGGGTCTGCATGGATTCTTTCACATTCTGTAATAAGGTTCACATTCTGTAATTAGTTCTGCCAAGCACTCTAATTTTCTCTGTAACCTATAGTAATGATGTGAGTTTACAGTCCTTCATTTTGGTCTCCTTCAATGATTAGAACCCTTGTCTTCTGTTTCTCTCTGTGCCACTGGCACCTTTCTCACTGAAAGCCTGTGTCTCTGAGCTCTCAAAAAGGACTAGTCTCTGAGACTCAGTCTATGCAGGCAGCCAGTATCACTGGGGCTGCATCTACTGTTAAGCACAGGTCTCCATTCTTTCCACAGACCTGAACCCATGTCTCTACCCACCTGCATAGGCAGCAGGTACTGCTGAGACCAGATGCTAGTGTATATGTAAATATATACACTAGGTTTGTCCTGTCCTCAGATAGGGCTGAGATTATCTGATTTCTCCTCAATCACCACAATTGGGTGGTCTGTGGTGATCTCTAGAGGCCCTATTAGGCCCTGAGGACTGTAGGCCTTTTTTCCTGATTGGCCTTGGGGGCTGTCTGCTAAACTGTGCCTCTGCTGTCTCTGACAGCAAACTCCTCCCCACCTTCACCAGGGTGAACGGCAATGTCTAAGACAGTGCAAGTCTATCACTTGATGTGTGAGTCCCTGCATCCATGCTGGGCAGTTTTCCACGGGAATGATTGGGTCACTTACAGTGTTGTTGAGGTCTGCTCTGTACTCTGGATTTCTAAAGGATGCAATGAGCTTGGCTGCCACTGCTGCAGGTTTAACCAGGGTCAGGTGAAGTGGAGCCAACCATTTACAATTTTGATGAGATGCAGCCATTTACTTTAAGTCCTTAGCTTTTTTTCTGAGGGTCTCTAGAAACCTCAGTGCTAGTAGTCCCTACATGTTGAGCAAGATGGTGCCACCTTGGCTTCCTCAGTCACAGCCATGCAGAAGCTACAGCTATTTTCTGCTCTCTGTCCTGATTTATAGCTTTGTTTCTGCCACCTTTCAATCCTAGGTGCTTTCTTCAAATTTATGCTGTTTTTTTTTTCTCTTGTCAAAATTCTGTTTTCATGATGATAGAGATTGAGTGCCAGCAGGACTGATAAGTGCAGCTTCTCTCAGGTGCTGTCTTCTGTAGATCACTGTAGGATTCCATTTCAATAATTATTTTGCCTATCCAAGAGAATGAGTGGTCTTTTCATCTTCTAAGATCATCTCCAATCTCTTTCTTTAATGTTTTATAATTTTCATTGTAGAGGTTTTTTATCCCATTGTTTAAATTTATTCCTAAGTATTTTTATGCTATTATGAATAGAACTATTTTCTGAGTTTTTTTTCTTCAGTGGATTTATGATTGATATTATTTATTATAATAGTCACTTCAAAGAATGGTTAGATTGAGTTTATCTAATTCATGATGTGCAAGTAAGGCTTCTGGAATTTTATTCTGTTGAAGATTAAATAATTGACATTCTGGTATGTGCTAGGAAAACTAATTTTAAAAGGCAAATACAAATGATAATGATTCATTTTTCAGTTAGATATATGAATACAAACCTTAACATAGCACATAACAGAATGTATTCGATGCAATGCAATCATAAACCTATGTTTTCACTAAAATAATAAATCCATGACACAGAAAGACAAATAGAATCTTTGATGGTACAAACATAATCCAAAATAGCATTCAAGTCATCTGAGATACTTTAAAAATCAAAATCAAAGCTGTAATTATAAACTTTGCAAATTTTTTGTACACAGAGTGTCTCACCTGGCAAATTTGTATGACAAGTCTCATCTTGACTAGCAAAACTACTTCTGCATGACAATATACACATTTTTTCTGTACTACTGTTTGTGAATCATCTTTAGAAATGTATGAATCTTCACAAAAATGCTTTACAAGTAAACAAAAATTTCCTACAATAATATTAAATGTTTTGGTGCATAATTTCTCTAAATTTTTATTAGCTTTATGGAAAATTAGAGATAAATATATGATTAAAGTATTGTCTAGTAAGTCCCAAATATCCAGATGTGTGAGTATGTCAATAAAGTGGACCCTGGTGAATTAAAATAGATTGAGAGTCCCAATCCTTGGGAGACTGAGACAAGAAGATTACAGGTTCTCAGTTAGCCTCAGCAATTTAATGAGCTCTTAAGCAACTTAGGGAAATCCCATTTCAAAATAAAAAATAAAAAGAACTGAGGTGTAGCTTGGAGGCAGAATTTCCCGAGTTCAATCCCCAGCATCATATAATGATAATGATAATGAAAATAATAATTATTATAATAATCTGGTATGGTTTTGTTTGTTGATGCTGCAGTGTTTGTTTGTAGAATTTTTTCTTTTATTTTTTGTGTTTTTTCTCTTTCCTCCCTCCTTTCTTTTAATTTTTTCTCTTCCTTTTTTGCATTACTGGAGATTGAGCCTATGAATCTTCTGAACACTGGGTGAGTGCCCAGCCACTGGAGCATATCCCTAGTCTCCAAAATAGAGAAGACTCTTTACAGCATCCAGCTATAAGGGGCAGTCCCTCCCTGCTCCTGCACTCTGCGCTGCCTTATTAACAAAGTAGAAAACTTTGGGGATCAGGCCTGAACCACAACTCTGGAGCAGCATTCACATCTCTCCTAAGCAAGCCTCAATGCAAGAAGAGGAATAAAACAGCAAGAACCTATCCAAACATTTTACTCAATTCTTTTTCTTTTTCTTCTTCTTTCTTCTTGTGTGTGAATGTTCAAGTGACTGTTTTGTTTCTTTTTTTATTTTATTCCCAGTGTACCAGTTTGCCTCTACCTTGTATTTTTTCCATTTCTTATCACTATAGCTGTATATTCTATACTGTTTACTAGAATTTTTCTTTACTTTCAGTATCTTTATTTTTTATCATGAGATAGGATGAACGCAGGTTCAAAGGCAGCCTCAGCAATTAGTGAGACTCTCATCAACCTAGTGAGAGAGAGCCTGTTTCCAAATAAAATATAAAGTTAAAGTGGGGGTGTATATCAAAGGTAGAATGTCTCTGGATTTAAATATATATATTTATAAATATATAAATAAATGAATATATAAATATAAATAACCAAACTCCTACTACTGAGGCTGAGCTAGATAAGTGAACCAACAGGATGGACTTCAAGACACTAAGGACAAGCCAATCCCAGCCAATAAATGGAGCCACCCACACCCCACAGAGAAAAGTTTAGAAATGCTAAGGACACAAACTTCACTGGTCTGCACCGCATATCTTACTGGCTATTAGGAAGGCAAAAAGAAGATCCTCAGTCTGTAATACCTGCAACCTATCAATTGCACCATTGCAGTAGGCAAACAGAGTCCTGGAGTAGTTACAACACAGTGCTGGCAAACTACAGGCAGAACAAAAGAGGGGTGATACAGGACACTGACCACAGAGGTGACATTGTCAGGCAATAAACACTCAACAGAAATCTGAATACTCTTACAGTTGAAACTGTTCATTCACTTTTTTTTTTTTTTTTTTTTTTTTTTTTGGTGGTGGTACTGGAGTTCCTGGAAAGGCTTCTACCTCCGGGCTACACTCCCAGACCTATTTATACTTTTTTATTTGGAAACAGGGTCTCTAAGCCAGATAGAGACTGGCTTCGAACCAGCGGGATCCTCCTGTCTCTGCCTCCCAAGCGCCGGGATTATAAGCGTGCACCACCATGCCTGGCAAGATACTATTCACTTTTTTTTTTTTTTTTTTTTTTTTTTTTTTTTTTTTTAGTGGTACTTGGGTTCCTGGAAGCCCTTCTACCTCCGGGCTGCACTCCCAGACCTATTTTATATTTTTGAAACAGGGTCTCTTACGCCACCGCGGCTGGCTTCGAACCTGCGTGATCCTCTTGTCTCTGCCTCTCAAGCGCGGGGATTACAAGCGTGCCCCACCACGCCCGGCGATACTATTCACTTTTAAGACATACCTTGAGATGCTATTCAGAGGCAAAACAATAAAAATCACTCTAGACTTCTCAAACCACATTATGCAAGTCAGGAAAGCCTGAAGTGACATTTTCCAAACTCTGAAAGAAATGACTTCCAGCCAAGACTCAGTGTTCAGTTTTCATGATAAATTACATAATTAATATGAAATAAAGGTACAAAAATATTGAAGCAACACTTAGGGAAAATTGAATGTAATACTGATTCCAGATGAAAAGAATCCAGGAAAAAAAATCTAAGCAACAGTATATAAAAATACGATTGTTGAGAGTTCCCTAGTTTGAAAGTGTATATAAATAATTATATCAAAATTCCCTTCTGAATGTTAATAAATATAAATTTAAAAATAAGAATCCCAACTAGAATCATGGTAAAAGAACTGAAAAGAAATGTTAAAGCCAAACATCTGAAAATTAGACATTTTACCTCTCTGAGATACACCCCTATCTCTATTTTTTTTATACTTTTATTTTGAAACAGGGTCTCATTAAGGTGAGAAAGGCATCACTAAGTTTCTAAGCCTCTCCATGACCTCTTGTCTCAACCTCCTAAGTACTAGCATTACAGGGGTGTACCATCAGCACATCCCATTCACTAATGTAAATATTGAACACCATTTTACAATATAAGTGTATGGGGAGAATGATAATTAATTAAAAAGTACATAATTATATAAATAGTAATTATGTAATTTATCATGCAAACTGATCACTTTTGAGAATGAAAATTGTACTTCAAAGATTAAAATTATATGGTTATTTGAAATATAAATTCATTGACTAAATTTTGTTGGTAGACTAATAAAATTAATTCATTATAAAATTTTTTATTTTACAATAGTGTGTGTGTGTGTGTGTGTGTGTGTGTGTGTGTAGTATTATTTTCAATCAGTTACCTACAGTCACATGAAACTAAATTAAATGATGACTTGGTAAACCAATGTTCAAATTAACTAAAGTTTCCAAAAGAAACAGCTCTATGATTTTCCCCCATGGTGAGCTTTCTTGGCATAGCGTTTTGATGTTCTTGGGCCATCCTCAACCTGTTTTCTGTGGCCTACTTTACATCTAACAGTTTCGATAACCAATCTCAGTATCTTTGGCATTTTCACTCTTTGTCCCCAGTGAAAGATTGCATCTGTCTCTGAAAAACAAGGTTGAGGGAGGATGTTAAATTTTCTTCCTGTTGTTCAAAATATAATTTACTTACCATTCATCATTGTCAGGTCATTAGGTTTTCATCTTTTAGGGAAAAAAAATTGCCAGATGTGGTGACACATGCTTGTAACCAGCATTCGGGAGGCAGAGACCGGAAGACTGGGGTTCGTGGACAGCCTCAGCTACTTAGTGAGGCCCTTCACAACTCAGTGAGACCCTATTTGAAAGATAAAAAGACTAAAAATAGGGTTAGGGTGTAGCTCAGAGGTGCAGTGCTCCTGGGTTCTATCCCTGGTACTGCAAAACAAAAAAAAAAATTAAGACCTAAAATTATTATTATTTATTTAATTTAACCAAGGAAATAAAAAATCTACAATGAAAATTTATAATAATGATTAAAAATTTTAGAGAGCATAAAAATAGAAATATATAACACATTTATGAATTAGAAGAATGAGTATTGGCAAATGTCCATTCTACCCAGAGTATAAATATTCGATTTGAATGAGGCAGCCTCATCCAGTTAGTTGAAAGCTTTAAGAGAAAAGCCTGAAGTCCCTTGAGAAAAGAGTTCTACCTCCAGGACACCTTCAGACTGGACCTACCTTCATCAATTCTCCCCTAAGTTTCCGATATGCCAGCCCACCCTGCCGATTTTAGACATGAAAAATTGTACCAGAGAATTTCTCTCTCTCTCTCTCTCTCTCTCTCTCTCTCTATATATATATATATATATATATATATATATATATATATAATCTTGAGAAGCTTGACAAATGTAGCTTGTGCTACTGTTTGTAAAAGAATTAAAATTGTAGAAAATATTTGAATTTATTCTATTCAAAATCATATTTGTAATCTTGGAGTAAAATAGGTTTTAAATTCATGATAAGACATTTCACATGGACACAGCACATGGTATATGAACAAGATTCATGTCTTAGGCACATTGTGTTGAATTCTTAATGCCATTTTTGCTGGGTTTCGGGATTTTTCAATGCCACATTTCGATAAGCAGCAAAGTGCTGAAATATAAACAAGATAATTGTCTCTTGGGTGTAATTTTGAAAGGCACTATATAATGATATTTACTTTGACTTCTTGGATTAAAGAATTCTTACTTACTTTTAGTCTGGACAAGTTTGTGGATGTAGTTCCAGTATTTGAAAAAAAGGAACACAGGCTGGAAGCAATTTAGTGAGACTTTCTGCAAAAGACCCTTTTTCAAAGCAAAAACAAAAAGAACAACAACATGAACAAGGCTGGGTATATAGCTCAAAGGCTGAATGTCCCTGGAGTTAATTCCTAGTAACACACACACACACACACACACACACACACACACACACACTTACTTTTAAAATTCATGGTCCCATAATGGTCATAGGTACATAGGAGCCATGGAAAATGTTGAATACAGAATGATAGCACACAGGGCCCTAGCTAGGAATGACCGTAATTTCTGTGGCCTGCCCTTTAATTCCATCATGTGTTTGATTAGCGAGCCTTGCATGCTTTATCTGATATAAATATTGGTGGACATGGATTAAATAATTGTGACTTGAATGGCAATGGATTTGATTTTACAGAGTGTTCTCATTTCTAGGTCCATAAGCCTGACAAATCAACTGATAACTCAATGTAACATGGGCTCCATTGCTTCTACTCTTGCTGCATAAATCGGGGTGGGGACAACAGAATCCTGCACATCCTGCAGCAGCAGGACATTTCTTTACATATTTTATTGAGTTTAACTGAAAACCAAGGAGTAGGCAAATCCAGCATGCAAAATCTGTGGACCAAGAGTGTTCTACCTCTGACACGGAGGTATCAGTATCCATGAGGCTGAACACATTTGAAAAGCTCAGTATTGCAGAAGCAATATAGAATGTAATACTTTTCAATTCAGTAGATGATGGGTAGCAATTATTTCAGAATGTGATTTGTGACAGAAGTTTGAGAATAATGTCATTTTCTTGCCAATGTTATTGTAAAAAAAAATCTAGCAGATTAATCCCTTAGAGGGGAAATATAGACCAAAATTGTTTTTTTTCTTTTTTAATTTTTTTATTGGTGCATTGTCATTATACATCTTTTTTTTTGTAGTAATGGAGATGGAAGGGGCATTGTACCTTCGAGCTACACCCCCAACCCTATATTTTTAGTCTCTTTATTTTTCGAAACAGGATTTCACTGAGTTGCGAAGGGCCTCACTAGGTAGCTGAGGCTGTCTGTGAACTGTGCGCCTCTGGTCTCTGCCTCCCAAATGCTGGGATTACAAGCATGTGCCACCATGCCTGGTTTACAGTCATACATCTTAATTGGGTAGAAGATGGTACAGGCGTACATGCACAGATCACTTATTTAGCCCTTCCTCAATTCAAAATTGTTATGCCATTAATTATTTCTGTGTCCATAGATTTAAGATACAAAGAGAGGTTGATAAATTCAGATTTCAAACCACATAGTGGGCTTCTAGCAGAGAAATGCATAATGGGAAGGGATTGAGGGTTAAGGAGAAGCTAAACAAGGGCTAAAATTTCAAAGAGAACGGTGATTCTAGATATGACCAGGATTATGAGAGAGCATTTTTTTTAAAAATGACCAAAAAAATGGAGTTTGAAATTCAGCACACATGTAGGACCATTCAGATGTATCTCACAGTTCTAAACATTTTAGAAGCTTTAACTCACTGAGTTCTCCTAGACACTGTGAAGCTGGTTCCCCTTTTTAGTGAGTAAACAGAGGCACAAAAGTGGTATCAAGCATATGTCATAAAGCTAGTAACTGGTGGAGCAACTTTCAATCCAGGTTTTGTAGTATCTGAACATTTTTATTTACCCCTTTAGGAAACCTCCTTCAAAAATACAACAAAAACTTACATATATAAAATACAGATAGAGAAGCCTGTAAAAAAGTTCCTGTTAAAAAAAGTAAGGAGCCCTGAGGCTTCTGGTGGTGAACTTAATGGTGAGTGATCCTCTGGATGGAGCCAGAGTTTGAACACAGGTAGTTTGGTTCAGCACCAGAGCTGCAAATCACCACACTGCCTACCAGTGAGAACACATTTTAAAGTGATTAAGTTGCAAGACTGTTTTAAAATTAAGTAGCCTGATACAGAATCTGTGTCCTCTGACTCTTTGCCTGTCTTGTTTCTTGCTATAACAACATTTTAAAGTTGAAGAAAGGAAATTCACAGAAGTTTAATAATTTGTTCGAATCATACAGCCAGCAAATAACAAAGGTGTTATTGAAATTCAAGTAGAACTGAATCCGGAGTTGGCACTTGGAATGCCTCCTCTATTTGCTCTCTCTCCATCAGTGAAAGCCCGAGCCCTGCAGGACTTGCACAAGGGCACTGAGCCTGTACTGGGGATGTCACGAGTAATCAGAGAGTAATCTTTTCTGATTACTTTCCACCTCAGTTTGGAAGTGTCGCAGTAGGAATCAAAACCACTTTGAGAGAAGCACTAGTGGGCGTGAGTGTGTGTTGTGCAAACGACCAAGGATGGAGGATTCATGTTCAACCTGGTCTGCCTAAAAAAGAAGCAGTGACTGAGGAGAGATGAGACAGACCTTCATTTCAGCTACAGAGAGCTGAACATAGGAGCCTCCAACTCCACTACTCAGTGGCAGTTGAATGAGTTCTAAGGAGTGCCACAAGAGACTGCCACAAGGTGGACAGTACGTGTTCAGCCATACAGCAGAGCAGAAGAGTCCCTGCCCACTTTATATATCAAAGCAGAATAAAAAAATGTATTCATTATATGCATAAGAAATATATTTGTATATAGAGAAGACTGAAGAATCAATAAGAAACTATAAAGAATACTAA
Source organism: Muscardinus avellanarius (assembly GCF_963383645.1). Lineage (NCBI taxonomy): Eukaryota > Metazoa > Chordata > Mammalia > Rodentia > Gliridae > Muscardinus > Muscardinus avellanarius. The sequence goes on from NC_137795.1 coordinate 102,588,394, forward strand.
GTATTTTCAATATCTGAACATATGATCTATTTTAAAAACATATTACTGCTTTGTATTTTTTTCTTTAACCTACTAGCTTTCATTATTTCAATTCTAACTCTTTTAATTATTTAATCTTATAAGAAAAATTACTTATGACAGTATTTTTCATATTGGTTATTCTTAATACCCTCTTATGTTATTATTATTATTATTATTATTATTATTATTCACCCAGTGTTTATCATGTTTATTTAATACAAACTTATAAAATTCTGCTATGAAAAAACAATATGTTGGTTGAGATTACATCAACTCTATTGATTTAATAAAAGGCTTAAATTTTAATGTCAGAAAGTAGTAGATTTTTCATATATTGCAACCTTACTTAATTTCTCCAAAAATACTTTATTTATAAAATATTTAGTGAAAATTATTTTGTCCCTAGAGAATTAACATTTTTATTTATTTATTCTTAGACAATTAACATATCTGTCACTCTTCAGGATATAATTTTATGTTTTAGTAGTATATTACTTGCATATAGCGATATAAATTTTCTCACATATGTTAGTGAGATCGGTGATGATAACTTTATGCATACATGAATATAACATTATTTGATGTTTCCTTCCTAATTTCATTCTTTTTATAGATACAGAATAACTCCAATGTGAATATATACCACACTTTCTTTGTCCATTCATCTGTTGGCAAACACTTAGGTTGGTTAAACATTTTGACTACTGTGAATTGTGCGGTTATACACATTTATATGCAAGAATCACTATAATATTCTGACTTTAATTCTTTGGAAAAAATAGCAAGGAGTCACAAAGCTGGGTCATATGCTGGTTTCATTTTTAATCTTTTGAGGAACCTTCATACTGATGTTCAAAGTGGTTTTATTAATGTACACTTCAACCAACAGTGTATATGTGTTCATATTTACACATATCCAGACCAGCATTTACCATTATTTGTGTGTATATATATATTTTTAATTAATTTATTTATTTTTTAGTGGTACTGGGGTTCCTGGAAGCCCTTCTACCTCAAAACTACACTCCCAGAACTATTATATACTTTTTATGTGGAAACAGGGTCTCTTAAGCCAGCGCGGCTGGCTTCGAACCTGCGCAATCCTCCTGTCTCTGCCTCCCAAGTGCGGGGATTATAAGTGTGCACCACCACACCTGGCATTATTTCTCTATCTGTGTCCAGGGCTCTACGTAAGTGTAGATGAGAAACTGGTCTCAAACCTGCATTTCTCCCATCTCAGCCTCCTAAGTACTAGGATTACAGCATGCACCTTGCTGATTACACCTTGCTGATCACTTGATTTTTTATAAAGGTATTAAAAACACACAATAGGTTACAATAAATAGTGTTGGAAAACTGAACGTCCATATACACAAGAATGAAATTGGATCTTTATCTCACATCATAGAAAAATCAACAGGAAATGGCTTAAATACTTAAATGTAAGGTTTTAAACTTTAAAATTACTAAAAAAAATTTTACAACATTGTGCTGGCCAGTTATTTTTTTGGATAAGCCATTTAAAAATAGGCAACAAAAGCAAAAATTGACTACTGGAATTGTATTAAGTTTAAAAGCTCAAGAACACCAAACAAAACAATTGGCAAAGTGAAGACAAACACAGGGTGAGACAAAATTTTGTGACCTCATTTGATAAGGGATTAATATCCAAATATATACAAAACTGAAATAGTCAATACTAAGAGAACAAATGCTCTGATTCTAAAAGAGCCAAAACACCTAAATATATATTTCTCAAAAGGAGACAAATGGCCAAAAGATATATAAAAATTCTCAAAATTATTAACTGTTAAGGAAAGTATATTTAAACTACATATTATATCATATCACACTTGTTTGAATAGCTTTTATCTAAGAGATAAAATTTATTTTTGTATTACAAATTTTTATTCTTTTTTGGTGTATTGTAGTCCTACATCTTAATGGGGTACAAGATGGTAGAAGCATACATGCACACGTCTCTCAAATTAGATTTGAGTATTTGTTCAAATATTTAATAGTTGATTTTGTAAGATCCCAACTGGGGAGGGTTTTGTAAGCATTAATAATGCCGAGATACTACTAGGCAAAAAAATGGGGATATTTTCTTATTTCTCAGTAAAGATTTATGTTTCCATAGGCATATGACCACAAGTTATAATATTTTCTGGGAGAGAATAGGTCAACACTCACAGTGGAACTTGATTCACACAGATTAAAGCATTATCCATAGATATTGACTAAATCCAGGTACTGTTTGCACCAAAGTTTTGTATTTTCTTGAGTGTGACATTGACATTTTAGATTGCTCCAGAGCTAACGCTGTGTGAGAATAGGGTACTGTTTTTACTCGCAGAATATGTCACCTGTCTCTATAAACATTAGAGAGCAACTTAAATTAGCAAATGTTGCACTTCAATTCAGGGTGATTTTAAGTCTTCTTGACCTTCCTTGGAATAATGATAGTTTCAATTGATAAGATGTTCCTGTTGGCTTAATGATGCAAGAGTTGGCAAACATGGACATGTAGTATTGTTTTTTGCCAGACATGCTATGTCCTTTGATTAGATGATATTTTTCTTCCTCTGGACTAGAATGCTTACACACATCATTGAAAAATCTTCAAATTTCTTCCAAATTATTATTTTTATCAGCTCCAAGAGAAATGGCACCTAAAGGTGATGCTCTATAGATGTTCTTACATAACCACATTTTTAATCGACTACTCAGCAGAAATGCTAATATTTCAGGTTATTTTTTAAATTTTTGATTTGTCACATCGAGCTATACAAAGATATCATGTTTATGAAAGAATGAAAGCTTCAGAATTATGTTTTCCATGGGAATAGGAACCTGAAAATCATCTAGCTGGGTGGGCCTGCAGCAAAAAAGTTACAAATAGTTCATGGAGGGTGGGTGGAAACCAAATAGGAAGGTCTCGGGCTTTAGGAGGAAGAAGCCTGAATAGCTCAGATCCAGAAGAGACCAATTTTGGAAGATGATTTGCAGCCCAAAGCAGAGGCATGTTAATGTGGGCTGGGTCTATTCAAATCTCTGGGGCAGCCTTAAAAACAAAAGCATAGAGGGCTTCACTCTTAACAGTTTTGATTCAGGAGTCTTATAAGATGACCCAGACAATAAGTACTTCTACATAGGAGATTATGTTGGGCCATCGATGGTAGAGAAAACCCAACATATGTAAGTAAATTTGAAGGCCATATTATCAGTGAGCAGCATTTTGAGGGTAACCTAACAGTTGTAAATATGGCCAAGATATTATACGACATAGTCTGAAGCAAGCCTAAAAATGTTAAAATTCTTCACTAAGGTTTAATCCATTCCCCCCCTGGTGATATTTAAAGATTTTTCACTTATAAATTTAGGCTGAAATTCTGATGAAGTTGGACTTCAAGAATTCAGTAGACTATGGTTCTCAAATGCTAATGTGAATGAACACTACTTGAAAAGTTAAATAAAAAAGGGGAGCTGGGCGTGGTGGAAGGCCTGTAATCCTAGTACTTGAAAAGGTTGAGACATGAGGATGGCAGTTTCAAGGCCAACCTCAGCAATTAAGTCAGACCAAGTTTCAAACTAACATAATAAAAAGGACTGGAAATTTGGGTTGAAAGTAGAATATCCCTGGGTTTAATCCCCAGCACTTCTCCCCACAAAAAATGATGGTGAGGAGGAAGCCCATCCTAGAAATCCTAACTCAAAATCTGAGTATGTAAGTCTTTGGTATTTTAAGAATTGGAATATTCTACTTACGTTTCATACAAGTTTTATTTTTATTTTTACAAATTCTTATACTCAGTGCATTGTAATTACACGTTGGAGTGAGGTTCAAAGTAATATGAACATACATGCACACAGCACTTGGTATACTACAAATAATACATAAGGATCTAACATTTTCATTATGGAAATATTTTATATACTTATTGCTATGATTATGAAAACCTTGGAGAAAACTGTATGGAAACCAGAACCTGTGAAATATAGGGCAGGTGCAAGCGAAGCATCTTTATATGCTTCCTCTACCCTCCTCCTCATAGGCATCCTTTTTAAACAACCCCTCCGATGTTACAACCAGGCTATGTATGTGCCATATTACGTAATCTGTGCTCCCAACAAATTGATCGTTTTGAAATGTCTTGGACATGCTCTTGTGGCCTATTGCATCTGTGCAGTCTGTTGTCAACCCTGGACTATCCACTCCCACTCCCTCCTCACCTCAGCCCACAGCACTCCGATGTGCAAATCTGATCATACTCTCCAAACATAGTTAACTTAGTCATGGTGATTCCTCTTTCTTCTAAAGTGTCACAGTATCTGAATTCAAAATAAAATTGAATATGCTCAGTGTAACAAAACTGTGACCCAACAGAACACACACACACACATACACACACACACACACACACACACACACACACACACCAGTCATTTTTTCAACATTCTATTTTATCCCTTGCTGCCATTCTACCATAAGGACTTTCAATATATTTCTCTCTTATTCTTTATTGGGCAAAATATAATAATAGGTTTATAACTCTAAGTTTTATATGTACATTGGAGTATGTATACACATAAGTGCATGCATCCATTTTATGTCTGTGTATACACACAAAAATACACATATATATATATGAAAGCATGGGAGTGAGAGAGAGAACTCTATGGTTTCTGTGAGAAAAACTTATATTGTTCTAGATCAAGTAAATCTGGGACAACCCAACCTACTAAAGCTTGGGAACCTCCATCTCGATCGTGAACTTAGGGACCCCGGTCATGTAGACTTTATTGGTCAGTCCAGCCCTGTGATGCTCATTGCCCAAAGCAGGCCTGGGCTCGTCTTAAGACATGCTTGAGAACCAAGAGTTCACAAGCCTATTGGGCATCCTTTCATTTCCTAAGCTCTGGAATAGGGTGCTGTGCATGCTGAGAACAGATTTTAAAGCACACAGAGATGAATTCCCCAAAGGATTTCTCTTGTGTCCTGAAAGCAAACCGTCTCCTGGTATATCAGTCTGTCTCTAGAACCTCTCTACCCAGACACATACCAGTCTATTTCTTTGTGTCTCTATACCCACCCTTGTGGCCTGAAATGCCAAATACTTGAGACAGAGTTACAGAACTCAGTTTCGGAAAAATAATATATCTGTTATTTATTACTAATTAGAAACATAAAACCATCTCGGCAAATTATCCTGATGTACACACATGTATGCACACTCACAAACACACATGACTAACAAATGAATCCATACGTACATTTTGGTTTGAAGATAATTATTTCACATGACTTACAAATATGTGTCCCTGTAATGGAACTTCCTCTACATATTTTTCAAGTTACATTTCATCTTATTTTATGAAAAATGATTTAACTGATTTATCTGATCTCATGAAAAATGATTTAACTGATCCTTTGAAACAACTTAGCTGTTTCAATTAAACTCTTTTAAATAATACTGTAATAAGATCCACAGCTGAATATAAGAACCATGAGTATTTGCGTGTATTTTACTGCTATAGTCTTGGCATCTAGAAACGTATTTGGATGTAGACTTTTTATTAAGTAGTAGATAAATTGAAACATGTTATTCCTGTAAATGGAATGACTGAGTCAAAATTACATGTCTAAAGTGCTCTTTCCAAAATTATTTTCTCCTGTAGCATTGTGTCACCTTGCCATTTCCCCACACTGAGCTGTTGTTAAAAGCAGAGGGCAAGCATTGTCTCTTTGGTTATCATGCCATTTTGTGTTGTTCTTATGCCATGAGTTGTGCTAAACTTTTATGGCTGCATGATTTTAATTACCATCTCTCTCTTCTCCACTTCTCTCCACCTCATCTTCTCTCCACTTCTACATGATAGGTAACCCTCATGTTCGATATCCATCATATTGGCTTCCCCATGAAAATGACTATTGAATATTATCTCTAGCCCTGAATTTTTCCCTGAAATTTAGACTTGCTCCCTTGGCTACAAAACAGATTCATTGGAAGTGATAAGGTGTCACAATTTTTTTGTGTGTGTGTTACTGGGGTCCCTGAAAACCCTTCTACCTCTGGGCTACACTCCCAGACACCTATTTTTTATTTATTTTTATGTTTATTTTTTTTTATTTTTTTATTTTTTTGGTGGTACTGGGGTTTTAGAAACCCTTCTACCTCCGGACTACACTCCCAGACCTATTTTTATACTTTTTTTTTTTGGAAACAGGGTCTCTTAACCTGCACGATCCTCCTGTCTCCGCCTCCCAAGCGTGGGGATTACAGGCGTGCGCCACAACACCCACCAGGTATCACCAATTGAAAACAAACGGGTCAGATCTCTTGATCCCTCATAGCCCCAGACTGCTCTTCCCCTAGTATTCCTCACATTTCAGTAAATGGCTTTTTCAAGAATCCAGTTTCTAGGTCACACTTTTGGAGTTATCACTGTTACCTCTCCTTCTTTCAAAACTTACACCCAAACCACGAGCAAATCATGTGGTCTCATCCCTTACCTCCAACGACACCACCTTACACCCAAGCATGCCTCTCCTGGACTATGGCAACTCTTTCTATTTTTTTTCGTTTATACTTGTGCCTTCATATATTTTCATTTTACATATATGAATGAGGCATTAAAAATTTTTAAAGTAAATGAACAGATACTTTTTATTTATTCACTGGGGGTATTCTTTAAAAATTTTAAGTTGATTTTGATGATACATGACATTTGTATATCTTATGGGGTACAGTATGAAAATTCAATGCATATGCGTGATTTATAATGATGAAATGGGAGTAAAAATCACTTCTAGCTCAAACATTAATCATTCCCATGTATTCGTACTTTTTTTTTTTTTTTTTTTTGGCGGGTCCGGGGATGGAGCCCAGGGGCATTCAACCTCCGAGCTACACCCCCTGCCCTGATTTTTTTTTATTCTTTATTTTGAAACAGGGTCTCACCAAGTTACGGAGTGCTTCGCTAAGTAGCTGAGGCTGTGAACTGCGATCCTCCTTGTCTCAGCCTCCAGAATACTGCGATTACAGGTGTGCCCCACCACGCCCAGCTCTTAACCTTCTTTTGTATTGGAATACAATATAGGTCATTGTAAATAATAGGCACTCATCTATGCTATAGAAAACCAGACTTAATTCCTCTTATCTAACGGTTGGGTGTCCATTATCTAAATTCTTTCCATCTTCCTTCTCCCTATTCCCAGTCGCTAGTGACCATTACTCCACTCTGGTCAGTTAAGTCAGTTTTTTAATTTCCACAAATGAGTGAGAACATATATTTGTCTATGTCTAATTTATTTTACTTACCACAATTACCTCTGGTTCTATTCATGTTGCTCTAAATAACAAAGTATGATTCTTTTAAGAATGAATAATATTCGATTGTGTATGTATATACCACTGTTTTCTTGGTCATGAATTTATTCATTAATGGGCACCTTGGTTCATTTCATCCCTTGGCTCTTGTGAATAATGCTATAATACATGAGTTCCGGTATCTTTTGATATAATACTTCACTTCCATTGGATATATATCTAATAATGAGTGTGCTGGATCCTGTGCTAGTTCAATGTTTTAGTTTCTTATAAAATCTCCACACCATGATTCAGAGTGGCTATACTAATTTACATTCTCATTAACAGTATATATAAGTTCTCCTTCTCTGCATATTTGTCAGCTTTTATTTTTGTATATATGATAGCCATTATAATTAATATGAGATTATTTCACTGTGGTTTTGATTTATAGTTACCCGATGATTAGTGAGACTGAATATTTTTAGATGGTTGTTGGCTATCCGGATGTCATTTTTTGAAAAAATCCTATTCAGATCTTTAGCCCACTTTTTTTTTTTTTCTCCAACTTAAATCCTTTAGTTTCCCTTGAAGACTGAAAAACACAACTCTGGAAAAACAAGGCTGAAAACAGAATTCTGCATGTTGCGCTAACAAAACGGACCCTTTACAAGACACGGTAATAATGCCCATGGATGGGTCTACCTACGGCAGAGGTGCGAAATCCTATGCATACAGGTTTCATAAATGCAAAAAAAAAAAAAAAAAAAAAAGGAAAAGCAAAAGAAAACCTCCAAACAAACGCTGCATATACATGATGTCCCTTTTGCATTGCACTTCAGAAGGGGGTCCTGGCAGCAGCCGCGCCCCCTCAGTAAACCAAGGGCGAGACCCTGCAGACTATCCAGTCCCCCGAGTGGCGGGCTCAGTGGCCTCGGCCTTTGCTGGCTGCTCCTGCGGCTGACATCTGAGGCCAGCGGGAGTCCCTCCACTAGCCAGGCCACCTCCCGCAGCTGCCCGCAGGACTCCTGTAGGATCGTTCTTACGTAAATAAATACCAGGATTCTAGAATGGGTGGCCGCCTCTTGTCTACAGGGATTCATTTTTCAAGCTCGGGCATAAGAAACCTTATTATACAATTTGCATAAACAGTTGAGAGTAAACGAGATTATTTGGAATAAACGCAAGTAACTTATTTTGACAGTGGCAAATTCAATCCCTACTGAAGACGGTATTTGGGGGTAAGAAGACTTAGGTCAGAGTTTGCTGTACAAGATGCTGGAAGGCACAGAGCGACCCTCACGTCCAGTTTCTGCATTTCGTTTTCCTGCGATTCCCTTGTTCAACCAAGCACCAGAGTGGATTCTAAGCACTGGAGCACTTAGGGTTTGAACTGGTCTAGAAATCGGTAGAAACCTCAGTTGACTGGGGAATAAAAAGGGAAGGGAAGATTTTTGACAAAGTGCAGTTCTAAATATATGTTTAAATGGATTTAAAAAGAAAGAAAAAAATAAAAAGTGATATAATGCTGTGTTTTGTTCCAATGCTGCAACCTCAGTCCCCAAACAAGAGGGGTGATGTTTGCCGGCCGGAAGGGGACGCTGTGGCCCCACAGCGCGTTCCGGAGGGGCTGCGGCGGGCCCAACCTGGCCCGTTGAGCCCACTTTTTAATTGTATTGTTTGAATTTTTTAAGCTAACTTTTGTGTTCCTTATATATCTCAGAAATTGATTTATTACTGGATGAACTCTTTGAAAATCTCTCTCTCATTCTATAGAACTAGTTGATTGTCTAGAACTCTATTGATCATTCCATGCTTCTTACCATCTGATTTGCTTATTTTTAATTTTGTTGCTCACACTTTTTGGATGTGATCTCAAAATAAATCTTTGCCTATACCATTGCCTTTGAGTATTCCCCCTGTGTTTCCTAGTATTTTTTTCATAGTTTCAGGTTTTTTACCTATTTTGAGTTTTTTTATGATGTAGAACCAAGTTTTATTCTTCTGCACTAGTTTCACCAGTACCATTTATCAGAGAAATTGTTCCTTTTCCAAAGTATCTTCTTGATACCCTTATCAAAAATCATTTGGTTATAAGTAAATGAATTGATTTTGGGGTTGCTTGCTCTGTGCCATCGGTCTATAAATTGGTCAGCACCATACTTTGTTGTATGTTTTGAAGTTGTTTTATTTATTATTATTATTATTATTATTATTATTATTATTATTATTATTTTTGGTGGTACTGGGGATGGAACCCTTCTACCTCTGGGCTACACTCTCAGACCTATTTTTGTCTCCACCTCCCAAGCACGGGGATTACAAGCAGGCGCCACCACGCCCAGCTTGAAGTTGTTTTTTGTTTTTTGTTTTTTGTTTTTGCAGGTCTGGGAATGGAACCCAGGGGCATTTGACCTCCGAGCTACACCCCCTTCCCTATTTTTTATTCTTTATTTTGAAACCGGGTCTCACTGAGTTGCAGAAGGCCTCACTAAGTAGCTGAGGCTGTCCACGAACCAAGATCCTCTGGTCTCAGCCTCCTGAATGCTGGGATTACAAGCGTGAGCCACCACTCTCGGCTCCTGAAGTTGTTTTAAACCAGATATTTTGATATTTCCAGCTTTCTCCCAAAACACACTCATTCAGTATTGCATTCGATATTGTGGGAGTTTTGCGGATCCATATGAATTTTCTTTTTTTTATTTCTTATCTATGGAGAATACTATCAGTATTTAGAAGAGGGTTGCATTGAATCTATATTTCACTATGTGGTGGTACACGCCTTAATCCTAGTTCTTGACAGTCTGATACAAGTGGATTGCCTGTTTAAGGACAGCTTCAGCAACTTTGTGAGGCCCTCAGAAAGTTAGTCTCTTCTTCCAAGTAAAAATAAATAAAATATGACTTGGTGTGAAGCTCAGAGATAAAACATCCCTGGATTTGATTCCTAGTAACACACTCACAAAAAAAAAAAAATCTTACCTGTTCTTCAGGGAAGGATCATTTCCAGATCCTTTCCTCTGAGCAAATAAAGATCAATCTAATTCCTTTCCCAAATATTAGCAATCTACCTGAGTGTTGATATTCCTCCCAAAGAAAAACAAACTTCAGCTCAACAAGGAAAGATCAGGAGTAGAGAGACTGATTGGGCGATACACTGAATGCACCTCCCTGGCAGTTTTACCACTTCCTTGATGTGCATATAAGAAGCGCATGGGCCAACAGGAGCCCCACTGCTCCAGGACATCACCTCCTGTGTCCTCCAACATGCCCTCTTCCAAGCTCCTGCTCAGGGTCAGCCCTGCCACCCTGTTGCTGTTTCTATGCCTGCAGCTGGGAATTAATGAGGCTCAGGAAGACACGTGAGTCCAAGCCCTGTTCCCCATTAAAAACAAACCTTAGGGATTTCAACTCTCTCTTCAACTGAAAATCCACATATTTCTTTCTACAAATTTTTTAAAATTTCTGGGACTAGAGTTCCACAGAGATAAATATATACATATGCGTGGGCCCTATCCAGGAACCAAAGAAGACAGTCAGGATGGTCCTACAGACCACTCTTGTGATGGAGATATTTACTGGTTTAACATCGTTCTGTGGATAAGACATTTTCTCCAAAGGATTAGTGTCACTTCTTGCCCCACCCCCTAGTGTATAAGCAACGGTACCACTAGAGTGCTATTATGAAAGGGTATGCATATAATGCTCTTTTAAAATGTGATCTGTGGCCGGGTGCTTGGGAGGCGGAGACAGGAGGATCGTGCAGGTTAGAAGCCAGCCGCGCTGGCTTAAGGAACCCTGTTTTCAAATTTAAAAAATAGGTCTAGGAGTGTAGCCCGAAGGTAGAAGGGTTTTCAGGAACCCCTGTACCAAAAAAAAAAAAAGTGTTCTTTTCATCAATGGAAAACAATAGGATAGTCCATTTTCTTTCTTTTATTTATTTATTTATTTTGTTTTGGTACTGGGGATTGGAACCAGGGACATTCTAGCTCCAAGCTACACCTCCAGGCCTATTTTTTAATTCTTTATTTTGAAACAGGTCTCACTAACTTGGGGAGGGCCTCACTCAGTAGCTGTGGCTGGCTGGGAACTTGCGATCCTCTTAATCTCAGTCTTCTAAGAATGGCATTTCCAAGCATGTGCCAGCATACCCGATGGATGCTCACTTTTTAAAAATGTCCCAATTTATTTAAAAAATTAAATCCATACAAAACATTCAAAGCAACCAACATAAAAAAAAAAAAAATTCCTGGGAATTCCCACGCAGAGCAGTCCCCCTCTTGCACGATCCCTGTGCCTTGCCGGCACAAACTGTGTGCTCCCTACACGCTGGTCTCGGACACCTGAGCCCTGATTTTCTCTTCCCAGACCCGCCAGGAAGGTGTTAATATTCGATGTGGACATGCCGCAAAGAGCTAAAGCTGATGAGGAGGTCACTCTGAAACTTGCCCTTAAAACTGAATTAAATGAATGTATGGTGGTAAGTAGTGGCCCGGGGGGGTGATCTCAAACAAATTAGACTTCTTAACTGTCAAAACAATTGAACCACTCTCTCACTTTCACATGGCTCAAAATACTTAATAAATCATCCTGTTCTGTCCTTAGCTGCCTGAGCCTTGAGTCAACTAGAGGAGCTTGGGGAGATGACTATCCCCATTTTATGGATGAAGAAACCCTGGTCTACAGAGATATAGGAAGGATATGAAAGGGAGAAAAAAAGGAATAGGGAATGAGAAGAAGGAAAAAGAAAAAACAAGCCTAAGGGCCAATGGAGAGATGATAGCAATTTTTCCAAGATCCTGAGCACTATTGATTTGGGTTGGAGGCTTGGCAGGGAGGACGGAGAATTTGCAGTGCTCCATGGATCAAACTGCAATCTTATGCAATTGGTTGAAGCAGATGGGGAGAAGGAGGTGTGGTGCCTTCCCTCCAGGAAGCCCTTGAGCCCAGCCTGCTTTTCTCTCCCCCTTCCTCTGCTCTTTTGCTAAAAACCACAAAATGGTGACTCTTGTTCCAGATCTGTCCCCAACCCACAAGGAGTGAGTGCATAGGCCTCCCTCTTTTTCTGGTTCTTCATAGGAAGCCCAAACTGTGATGGAGCAGAAGTTGTCAAATCACGATCTGCCTAAAACTCACTTAGCACCTTTGTCAAAGGTCAAACTAACTTTTCAGACCTGGAAAGAGACCAGGGTTTCTAGTTTTCTAATACATTCTGAAGGCTTGTTGAAGCTACATTGTCAGGATCATGTTTGAAGCAGCTTACGGTCAGAGGAGCACATCATTCAGAATTTCCCTAAAGCATGTGTTGTTGCTTTTTTTAAATTCAAGTGAGATTTAAGTACAATGATTAAATAAGAAACAATATCAGTAGCCGGGCATGGTGGCACATGCTTGTAATCCCCCTGCTTGGGAAGCAGAGACAGGAGGATTGCACTAGTTCGAAGCCAGCCTCGCTGGCTTAAGAGACCCTGTTTCCAAATAAAAATATAAAATTGATCTGGGAGTGTAGCCTGGAGGTAGAAGGGTTTCCAGGAACCCCAGTACCACCCCAGTACCACCAAAGAAAGAAAGAAAGAAAGAAAGAAAGAAAGAAAGAAAGAAAGAAAGAAAGGAGGGAGGGAGGGAGGGAGGGAGGGAGGGAGGGAGGGAGGGAGGGAGGAAGGAAGGAAGGAAGGAAGGAAACAATATCAGTAACAAGAAGATGACTTTTCATTAAGATACTTTTCATTAAGAAGATGACTTTTCATTAAGATACGTTCCAAAAATACCCCTACATCTTCACATGTAAGAGACAGATTAATGATCACAGAACATAGAATACTCAAGCTGCTTTGACAAATTTTGGTTTGCAATCCACAAACCTGAACCACATAAACTAATTTGGGATGAGAGAGAAGCTGACTCACAGTTTTTCCATTTTGTATTTTGATTCTTATAACCACAGATGAAAATGGGGGATATGTTCACACAGTGTACACATAAGATATTTTTTACTGAAGTAGTAAGTAGTTATAGATAATAAAAGTCTGTTTCTACCCTTGAAGAATGTATATATGTAATAAAGTGTGTTTAAGTTAACAAAATGATGTTATATTATGATCAATAAGCTAATGTTTTATTTATTTATTTATTTATTTATTTAATTATTTATTTATTTATTTATTTATTTATTTATTTATTTATTGGTGGTACTGGGGTTCCTGGAAGCCCTTCTACCTCCGGGCTACACTCCCAGACCTATTTTATAAATATTTTTTATTTGGAAACAGGCTCTCTTAAACCAGTGGGACCAGCTTCGAACCTGTGAGATCCTCCTGTCTCCGCCTCCCAAGCGCAGGGATTACAAGCGTGTGCTATCACAACAGGCTAGGATAATGCTTTTTCAAAAATTGATTGGAAAATAAAGCTGAATAACAATTTTATAAGTAAAAGGACGGATTTTACTTTGTAAGTAGAAGGAGGACATGGAAATGCCATAGAGGGAGTGATTTTGCAAGCAAGAAAGATGTCATGTAAAAGAGAACTTGTTACTTTTATCCAACCAATTTTTATTTCTAGCTGTCAATGTATAATTATAATTGTATAATTATATAAATATCTTTATATTTTAAACTCTAACATAAATTTAATTTACTTATATAGTTTATCGGTTAAGTTCTCTTTATCAATCAACTAAAGTTTTGTGGTGTTTTGTTTTTGGTTTTGTTATTCTGGTACTGAATAATTGAATCCAGGTGACTTTTTGCATCTAAGCAAAACCTCTAGCCATTTTGAAACACTGTCTTGCTAAATTGCTGATGGTCTTACTAAGTTGCCGAGCCTGGTATTGAATCTAGGATCCTCTTATCATAGCCCTCCCAAGTACTAGGATTACAGTTATGCATCACAAAGTCTAACCAACTACAGTATTTTTAAAAATGGTTGATTGATAGATACTTGGTTTTAGTTGATACATATTTCTCATAATCTATCAACTATAGAATTTTTAAAACATAATTTTGAATAAAGTGGGGTCTTGGGCCCATATTCATCTACTTTAGAATTAAAGCAGAATGAATTATACCGACAATTATTAATTTGAATATAAATACCATCATAATTGATTAAGGTTCAGGAAAAACTATGGTGAGCCACAATGCTTAAGTATTTTTGTTTAGAGACCATTTTGTGAATAAAGTCTAGGAAACACTTATTAGAAAATTGCTTTTCAATTCATAAAGTGTTTTGGCTCACATAGGACAACTACCACATTGAATAAAAATAAGATTATATAAAACAAAGTCATGATATACTAATGTGTGTTTATCAATGTGTTCGCTGGACAAGCAATAGATGTAAAATACATGTGACTTAAATTTTACTTGAGACCGACGTTATCTGTTATGGCTCCTCTTGCTCAGCTAGAATAAGAAGTATACTAAAATATGCTGGTTTAATGGAGTACAAGATGATAGAGGCATACATGCACACATCACTTATTTAGCCTTTCCCCAATTCCCACCCCATGCTCTCCCCACCGTCTCCTTCTCATGTTTGGCTTAGTGATTAAAAACAATGCACTCATAAAAAAAAAATTATTGAAACTTGCCGGGCGTGGTGGCACACGCTTGTAATCCCCGCGCTTGGAAGGCGGAGACAGGAGGATCGCGCAGGCTCGAAGCCAGCCGCGCGCGCTGGCTTAGGAGACCCTGTTTCCAAATAAAAATGTAAAAATAGGTCTGGGAGTGTAGCCCGGAGGTAGAAGTGCTTCCAGGAACCCCAGTACCACCAAAAAAAAAAAAAATTATTGAAACTAAAAGAAATCAAAATTTATGCCCAAAAGAGCCCTACTTGGGTTAATTTGTATTCACCTAATATTGGAAATAAAGGATTCATTTGTTTTAGGCAGTAAAATAATTTTGTATTTTGGGAGAAAATTTTGCTGGTCTTTGACAACATTTGTGCCATGCTAGATATTCACTGAGCTCTAACTTTTCATTTCTTTTTTTAAATTTAATTTTAGTTTTTATTGGTGCAATATATTCATACATCATAATGGTATAAAGAAAATACTTTTGTAGACATACATGCACACATCGCCCAGTTAGCCCCTACCCGATCCCCACCCCGTTCCCTCCCCATCCCTCCTTCCCATGCTTGGCTTAGTGGTTGACATCTAGTTTTATAGCAATTTATCCAATATTAACGATGATAATCTCACAAAACAGTTTCATTTGTCTGATACCAAGCTTTTTTTTTCATTTCTATTATACAAGTGCTGAAAATTCTGAGGATATTTTGTTGCAGATATTTTTAAAAAGGTAGAAAAGGAGACTTCTCTAAATATCAGAACTCTCCAAGGTATTCATGGAAGCAATACAGTGTAGCAAAGAAATGCTGGAATTTACTGTTTAGGGCTTAGGATTATTCATTGAGAAGTGCAAAGTATATAAACAATTCAGGGATGTCCTCAAATCTGTTCCTGTAGCCCCACTAATAGCTATCTTCTGTCCAGGGAGGTGTGTTGTGCAGACAATGTTCGAGAATTTGGAATCTGTAAAGTAGAATGAACATTTTGTTTCTTCTTATCAAAAAGTAATTGTACAGCCGGGCATGGTGGTGCACACTTGTAATCCTAGTATTTGTGAGGCTGGGACTGGAGGATCATGGTTCGTGGACAGCCTCAGCTACTGAGTGAGGCCCTCCACAACTTAGTGAGACCCAGTTTCAAAGTAAAGAATAAAAAATAGGGTAAGGGGTGTAGCTTGGAGGCCAATTCTTTCATCACTGAAAGAATGCTGAATTTCGTTTACAGGTTAGAAAAATGAAGATGCAATTTTGTTTTCCATCTGAGTTCATAGATTTCCCAAATTCTACCCACCTATCCCTCTGGGTTGAGAGATCTTAGGATAAAGACTGCACGTGAACACTAACTTCACAGTGAAAGTGAAACACACCAAAGTCTGAGTTCTTACATTGCAAAGCGTACCCAAGTTAAAAATAATAAACAAAGAAAGAAGAAAGGAAGGAAGGAAGGGAGAGAGCGAAGAAGAAAGGAAGGAGAGAGAGAGGGAGGGAGAGAGGGAGGGAAAGAGGAAGGAAGGAAGGAAGGAAGGAAGGAAGGAAGGAAGGAAGGAAGGAAGGAAGGAAGGGAGGGAGGAAGGAAGGAAAAAAGAAAGTCACCATCAAGCTGGATTGCTTCTCTGAGAGACAGGATTGAGAGGTGGCAGCTTCCATGTCACAATGGAAGCAAGAGAAATGTCTTCCTCCAAGGTCTCAGCTGGAGAAGGCAGCACCTACTCACTTGCTGACAGTAAGGTCTGGCCCCATTCTGTGCTCCAGCATCACCAGGCTGCCATCTCACACAGTCACAGTTGTAAAATTTTGTGCAGGTCAATTCACCAAAGCCCCAGGTGTCAACTAAGGCAAGCTCACTCTGTGGATGAATAGCCAACCCAGGATGAGCTTTCCTTGCCCTGTGGGGTCATTTTTATCTTTCCATCTCCCCCATCCTTTGCCCCAAATCTCATGCCTAGCCTCCTCAGACAAGCGAACCTCACATGACCAGCCCTTGAAATAAAACTACAAAGGTAGTTTCTTCTGCTTCTTGCCCACCCATGGCTTCTCCCTCTCCTGTCTTTCTTCCCCCTTCTTATTCCCCAGACTAACTCTGAGTTTTCTCTCTCCATCAGGTTAAAGCTTATCTTATAAGCAACAGAAAAATTTCTGGTTCCTTCAACTATAAATATACTCGGTGCCTATGTAAAGATTCTCCATTAACCTTCTACTGGGACTTTGAAACCAACAGTAAGTACAGGAATTGTCCAAGAAAGGAAATATACTGTGGTGAGGGAATCCCAGAAAATGAAAGGGGAATGTCTGCATGGAGGAGTGAGGAACAGGGACCCTAGGGAGTTGATTGGGAGTCCATGGGGACAGGAGACACTTGATAAGAAAACTAAAATGCAAAATAAATTTTCATTGATTTGGGGAACATGAGGCCCTGTAGGCAGGTGTCTGACCATAGCAGAAAGAGAACCAGAGTGTCGGAAAATAATCTATCCTCATCTCTTCTAGGAACAACAACAATTGGAATAGTGGTGGACATTACCAAGGACACAGGTATCTGCCCTGATGATTTGGCAGTGACACCCAACACAGCAAACCGATACCATACTATTAGGACCCTACAAATAGATCAATAGAAGTCTCAGTGTCTGTCAACACCCATTTGGTGTCCTCTAAGTAATCTTGGCTGGGGTATCTGGTGTAGTCTGTAAAATAAACTTCACATGTGCTTCTTTGTGTTCTGTTGTGCTTCCCTCTAAAATCCACCCTGACAGCTGGGCATGGTGGTACATGCCTGCAATCTATGTATTCAGACATCCGAGACAGGAGAACTATAGGTTTGAGGACTGCTTCAGTAACTTAGAAAGATCTTCAGTAATTTAGGGACACCCTGTTTCAAAATAAAACATATAAAAGGCAGGGATGATGATGTCACTGAGACATAGAATGCCCCAAAGTTCAATCCCCAGGAGCAAACAACAGCAACAAAAAATTTAGCCTATCAATCTCTAGCATATATTAAATTTGTAGAACATTAGTCTTTCATCAAAGCTTTATGGGTTCTCACTATCCCACACCCTTTGGCATTAAAAATTTGAGTTGGTAAGAGAAGAGCCAACTCAAGTGAAAAAAAGAGAGTATCCTCAATTGTTCGATCAAATTAAAGGCAGAACAGGGCAGGAAGCCAGGTCTCCCTACCACGTGGCCTTTCTCCATCCCATGGCCCTCTAGGAGATGTGCCATCATGTTCCTGAGATGGGAGTTGTTCTGCATGCAGTGAAGCCAGGGACAGAATCTGCACTGCACACACAGAATCCTTGAGATGGACCACAGCATTCTACTCTATTCTGTTGCTATTTTCAATCAGTAACAAACAAGATACTGTGACCCTCAGGAACCCTGGGCTCCTTTACAGCTCTGCTCAAGGAGCTGAGACATAGCAAAGGAAGCTGTAAAGTAACAGAGGAAGACCTGAGGTCTTCAAAACAGAGGGCCATCAAGTGCTTCCTGATAGAGTGGGACATGAGCAAGGATCTGGGGCACAGAGAGACAGAGAACATTCTGACCAATGGAAGAGCTGGAACCAATGGTCCAAAGTGTGAAATGGTTGCATGTACTGGGCAGGTGAGCACACTGGCATTGCGTGGGGTTGAGTGGAAGCAGGAGGGCTAGAGAGGATAGTGCAGAGGGGACAGGAGCAGAAGAGGCTGGGTGCATCTGGAGAATAAAGGGGGACCATATCCTCCGAGGCCATGGTTCCAAATGGGTGTGAGAATCCAGGGCAGAGAGATTGGACCATAGGAAAATACCATCCAGTGCCGTTGATCATATACATAGTATATATAATAAAAGATGTGCAGAATATTGTTATACACGCTTAATCACATGCCTATTAAAAGCAAAAGGATGTATTATTTATTCCCTGGGTAAATATTTGACAAGTACCTATCTTAGGATGCCATCACCTGCTCTGTGTGTTTGGTTTTACAGAACTGGATCAGGAATTTTCCTCCTGATTTTATTAGGCTTCAATTCCATGTTGGACATGAAAAATAAACCAAAAAATGTTACTTTTGCCCTCATGTATGGGCAAACTGAGATGAAGGAAAGTGAGTAACTTTTACATAACAGCAAGTGGCACAAACAAAATGTAAACTGGACAGACACTAGAGACCATGCTTCTGATTTCTACGCTGCACACACACTCCTGAACAGCTTCACTGGGTGCCCTCTGAAGACCTCCACCACATAGCATTTGTTCACATTGTTTCCAGCTGCACCTACTGCAGTTCTTTGTCCTCTGCTACACACTGAATTCTGGATTGTCTAGTTCTGTACAATAGAAATATGTTAAAGTATGTTTTAAGTTGCATGTATAGTTTTTCTTTTTTCTTTTTTTTTTGTTTTCTTTTTTTCTTTTTTTAATGTGGAACATATTGAAAATGGCATACATGTTAGGATAAGCAGCCCAGTTATGCCAAAGATGGCGCCTCTCCGGCTTCTCTTCTGGATTGTGCTGACTACCTCATAGCCAGCCAAAGGGGGCCACGGGATGCCCAACAACTAGTCCCCTGATAACACACTCACTAGGGTATGAGCCACCCAATCATTAAATGGCCCGTACTTCATGCAATCTTCCGCTGTGAGCAGAAGCCCCCTCCTTTTCAAAAAATCCCCAGCTGCCTGATATAAAAGGGAGCTGGGCTGTCTTAATAAAGCTTTTGCTTGCTTGCTTGCTTGCTTATCTCCAACGGCTGGCCTTGGGTTTTTTCTGCGCTGGACTTCCACTTTCAATACATTCAGACTGTATGTCGTGCCCTCTCCCCCCGTGCTTCCTGTTCCCCCCTCCCAACAATGAGTGTCCAGGTTAACCATGCTACATTCATACTTTTACACATATTTGGATGTATCTCCTCCATTACCCAACCTCAGCCTTCTTCCACTCCTATCCTTCCATTCGAGCTTTGCTGAGGTTTCCCCTCCATTATCTGGAATTCCTCTGGTATTCCGAATACTCCCTAGTTTGGGCATATTAAAGAAAACATATATTCCTTCTCATTCTGTGCTTGGCTGATCTCACTTAACATAATGTTCTCCAGTTCTCTCCATCTTCTTGCAAATGACCTGATTTTGTTCTTCTTTATAGCTGATTAGAATTACTTTGTGTGTATTTCCCATAATTTTGCAATCCATTCATTTGTTGATGGAGACCTAGGCTGGTTCCATATTTTGGCGATTATGAATTGTGCTGCTATGAACATGGGTATGCATAGGTTACTGTAGTTCTCTGATTTCCACAGGGTTGACCCGTTTGGAAAAATACCCAGGAGTGGTATAGTCTGATCATATGGTGCATATATTCCCAGTTTTCTAAGGAATCTCCACACTGATCTCCAAAGAACCTGAACTAGTTTGCACTCCCACCAACAGTGTAAGAGTTCCTATTTCCCGACATCCTCCTCAGCATTCGTTGCTATTTGACTTCTTTATGCTTGCCACTCCGATTGGGATTAGATGGAATATCAGCATAGTTTTTATTTGCATCTCCCTGATGGCTAATGATGTTGAACATCTTTTCATGTATCTACTGGCCATTTGTATCTCTTATTTTGTGAAGTGTCTATCCAATTCAGTTGCTTATTTCTTGATTGGGTTGTTTGTTTTACTAGTGCAGAGTCTTTTGAGCTTTTGTATATTCTGGATATTAGCCCCCTATCAGAGTGGTGGCTGGTAAAGATCTTCTCCCATTCTGTAGACTTTCTCTTTAGGTTCTTGATGGCTTTCTTTGATGAGAAGAAACTTTTGTGTTTAATGTCATCCCACTTGTTAATTCTTGCTTTAATTTTCTGTGCTTTGGAGATCCTGTTGAGAAAGTTACTGCTTGTGCCTATATGTTGGAGTGTTGAGTCTATGCACTTCTCTAATAACTTCACAGTCTCTGGTCTAATTTCTAAGTCTTTGATCCATCTCAAGTTGATTCCTGTGCATGGTGAGAGGTAAGGATTTAGTTCCATCTTTCTACAAATGGATAGCCAGTTCTCCCAGCACCATTTGTTGAAAAGGCTGTCTTTTCTCCAGCTTATTACGTTGGCCCCTTTGCCAAAGATCAATTGACTATAGGTATGTGGGTTTGTTTCTGTATCTTCTGTTCTGATCCACTCATCAGTATGCCTGTTGTTATGCCAGTACCATGCTGTTTTTACTACTATTGCTCTATTGAATAATTTAAAGTCAGGGATTGTGATGCCTCCTGTCTGGTTTTTACTGATGAGGATTACTTTGGCTATTCTGGGTCTTTTATTTCTCCATATAAAATTCATGACTAATTTTTTTAGGTCTATGAAGAATGTCATTGGTATTTTGATAGGAGTTGCATTTAATCTGTAGATCACTTTTGGCAGAATGGCCATTTTGATGATATTTATTCTGCCTATCCATGAGCAAGGGATACCTTTCCATCATTTGAGATCTTCTTCGATTTCTTTAATAATTTATAGTTTTCATTGTAGAGTTTTTACATCTTTGGTTAGCTTTATTCCTAGGTATTTTATTGGTTGTTTGTTTTACTAGTGCAGAGTCTTTTAAGCTTTTGTATATTCTGGATATTAGTCCTTTATAAGAGTGGTGGCTGGTAAAGATCTTCTCCCATTCTGTAGTTTGAGGACTACAGAAGTGGTCCTCACATCCTAAACCACCTATTTCAGAAAGCAGTCCTGCTGTGGTGGTCCCAAATACCTGATGACCACAACTAAAGGAAGAGTATTTTCTCAAAGTTCTGAGAATTTCACAGGTTTCAGTTCATGTTAGGATGTTAGGCCTGGTGAAATATTTGGAGCTCAGGGCATGGTGAGAGGGAGAGGGAGAGGGAGAGGGAGAGGGAGAGGGAGAGGGAGAGGGAGAGGGAGAGGGAGAGAGAGAACGAACCATCTGGCTGTGACATCTGTCACCCCATTGATTGCCAAGATTGAAATAGGTGGTTTGCACTTAAAACACACCTAATCAGACTAGCCTACTCCCTAGGACTCAGTGGCTACATGGGTCTGGTTGCTACCAGATTAGTGCTGGTATTAAACACTTCTGCCATCATGGAAAGTGTTTTTGGCCACAACTCACAGAATAAAAAAGCACACATACTTTGCAATCACCACTACCATTATACTACTCACCTGAGACTATTGAAAACATGATAGAATCTTTTGGAAAATAGCTTTTCTGCTGATACTTGCTGCTAATCATCTATCTTTATACTCCTTCAGCAAATTGACTGTTGTTGTTGTTGTTGTTGTTGTTGTTGTTGTTAGCAATTTCTGTAACTGATATTCCTTAATACTTAGCTGAAGCATTGTTTTAAGACTCAGAGGCAATTTAGGGCCTGCTTTATACTTCTGGAAATTCTATGAAGGAAGTGATCAGAACTGTCAAGGTTGAGAGATTTACTGGAGGGTGTGGTTTGGATGATGGCAAATGTTCAGCAGACACAAATGTAAATCTAGGGAGCTTCTATAAAATCATTTGGGCCCATCAGTATACTTTCTAGGTGATCATGGTGTGAGGGTGGAAGAGGTTGCTCAGTAACTGAAAGATAACCTAATTTATCCCAGCTTGAAGAATGTCAGTCTTCTAACACTCAGAGAAAGAGGCATAAGGTTTTCCATAAAGCCACAATACCTGGAGTTTCCGTGACATGCTTCACAAACCAAGACAATTAGGTTCAAAAGGAATGAAAGTAGATTTATATGGAGAGGAAACTACCTTATAGTCTACCAGGAAAGAGTAATGACAGAATCTTGACCTATCCCCTTATTCTAATCCCCTCTCAGAGTGTCAGAAGTCAGGGAGGAAATTGGGAAACTTCTGGATTTTCTTACACAACTGCAGGTGTCTGTGTCTGTGTATCCAAAAAAAAAAAGATAAAAGAAAAAGAAAAGTTTGTCAGAGAGTCAGAACAGGTAATTTTTTCCTTCTCTGGTATGTGGGCAGCACAGAGGACTTTGTTACAACTTGAAAGCATTTTCAGAAGATACCTGAGATCACCATTGACACTTGGGAAAATTATGTCTACCATATCATCACAAATATGATTCTGTTTTTCAGTCTTTACACAAGTATGAGGATGGATCAATTGATTTCTCTGTATCCAGTGCCAGTCAAGCCCCAAGGGGCTCACTCACAGTGAATTAGACCTCATGGCATATGTGTTATTCTCAAGCTCTTCTCTTTTCTTTTCTTTTCTTTTTTCATTTCTTTTCTCTTATTTATTTTGTGTGTGTGTGTGTGTGTGTGTGTGTGTGTGTGTGTGTGTGGAACTGGGGATGGAACCCAGGCTACACTCCCAGATCTATTTTATATTTATTTAAAGACAGGGTCTCACTAAGTTGATGAGAACCTCACTAAATAGCTGACTCTGGCTTCAAACCTGCCTAATCTCAAGTACTAGGATTCATAGCTTACTTCATCTTTAGCAGTTTCTCAACAGGTAACTAACATCTGTAGCTTAAGTGCTTTCTCTTTTTGACCCAATAAGAGACTGTCTTTCTCTGAAAAGCAAAGTTGAGGGAGAATTTTGCATTTTCTTCCAGTTGTTCAAGATGTATTTACTTTCCCAGTCACCATTGCCAAGCCAAAATATTTTTATTATTTTAGAAGAAAATGTAAGTCCTTAAAATGATCCTTAACATAATAGGTGTTCACTATACATTCTATTTCATTTTGTGAATTAATTAAGATTTACAAATAGCACGGGGTAGAAGGTTAGATTTTGTAAGGAAAAAGTGGTTGTGCAGAGCTGACTTCAGCCTGCTTTATCCTATGGCCCCAACACCCCTTGACCAGACATTATCCACTTCAGGGGAAAGTTTACTGAGTGGACGGGGCCTGAAAACTCTATAAGAGAAATCAGTTGTTAAAAGGCTTTTCTATGATAAAATGTGTTTACACTTGTTGGGGGCAACATGAAATAGAATTTGGAGTTTGGGAGCCCTGGAATCAAACCCACTGAGTGGTTTGGAAGAAAAACAATACCAATATAACAATATAGGGAAAGAAACAAAAGTGAATTATAAATTTTACTAAGAGTAAAAACTGTGATTCCATCCATTCAAGAGATAAAAATGATAGGAATAAAAAAATAATGTGAAATAAATAAAAGGCTACCAATGTTTTATGAATAGATTCATAATAAGAGATACTTATTAAAACTTTCACTCCAGGGTAAATGGTCAAGGCCCAGATAAACAAATCCACAGGAAACTTCTGGAGGCCTTTATACAGAATTAATTACTATCACTGTCTCTGTGTGTGTGTGTGTGTGTGTGTGTGTGTGTGTGTGTGTGTGTAAAGTGAAGGGTGAAGGAATTAAGGGATAAATAGTTTTTATTAATCAAGTTACACCTTTCAGTAGATTATTCAATACATTTGTATTGTGTCAAAATAAAATGACCTCTACAAAGAATAAAAATAAATTATAGAAATAAAAAATATGCCTAAGATTGAAAAAAGGTATGGAATTAGTGAAAGTAAAGGTAGATTAAGAAAAAACTCACACTCAATTACAGAGAAAAGGAAGCAAAATAATAAAAGAAAATAGTATTAGAAACATATGGAACATGAGGCAGAGTAGAATATTTGTAAGAACTGTTTCAGAAAATGATGACTGGCAAAGAGTAAGATTTGAAGGTTTAATAGTGTAAAGTCTTCCAAACCTGAAAAAAAGGCAATAAACTATACATGCAAACAAAAAGGGAACTAGAAATTGAAGCAAAATAAATGCAAACAATAAAAGTACATCTATACATCTAGGTGATTTCATACAAAACACCCCCCATGCCACTCCTGAGTGGCATTGGGCTGTAACTGTCTTCTGTATTTCTATCTTTTAATAAACTCGTTTAAATCTTCAGCAAGAGTCCAGGCTATTGCACATTTATCCTTAGCTCAGCACAAGAACCCACAGATTTGTTTTGTTTGAGGGAAATTTCTTCCATGGGGCTATAGGGATCCCTGGAAACAGTTCCCCCAAATGGTACCATTCATCTTTAACTGCAACATCTTATTAAACCATAACATCTTCTCAAACTGTAACATCTTTGGCGCCCATGCAGGGCTATCTTTGGAGCCAAAGGCAGCTTCATTTGACAGTGGCTCAACTACCACTGCACCCCAAAAGGTATGTACCTTCCTGGAGCGATAAGGAGTTCCCCCAGAATGACCGTTAATCTTCCAGCATCTGGGAGGCAATTCAGGTTCTTGCCACCCCCCAAGCCAAGGAACTAGCTCCCGGTTGAATCCCCTCCAGGAAAAAATCCTTTAAATAGTGTAGGGCAAGTCCAAAGGAGTGCCTGTTCATTATGCCCCCATCAAAGATGGGACACTCTTTTAAAAGCCCTATACAAAGTTAAATCTAAAAAGAAATGTCCATTGCCCACCTTCAGAAAACTCCCCAAACAGGAGACACCAGCCAGCACCCATTTCTAAATGGTAGTGAGTTGGGGTTTTTTGCTTTTTGTTTTTTCTGGTAGTTGGAAACAGGTTCTAGGGAGATAAGCTAGCTTGCTTCTAGAAACAGCATCTAGGAAGCGTTGCCATTAGCAACTATGGCCATGTGCACCTCTGGGTCTGTAAACTATGTTTGCAGGCACCAGCATCCCCAAACTCCCAGCAGCTGTTAGAAGCTTCGGCCAGATAACAGCCAGGCAGGCCTGCTCCTGTGAATGGCCACACCCAGTACACACTGTCCAGCATTCAGCAGGCAGATACAGCTCCATTTGCAAAAGAAAGCCCTCAGGGGAGGAAGCTCAGAAGGAGGCCATGCTCAACTGCATGGCAGCTCAGATTCTTAGACCCATCAAATTTTGAGAATATTTTCAGAGAAGCAAATTAATAAGATTTTTTGAGAACAGCAATATTTTCATCTGAAAACCTCATCGAGATAGAGAAGGGACACACAGGGAAGAAGGAAAAGACAGGACAGGAGGAAGAGTGGCGAAACTCCACACCTGCAATGTCCTAATGGTGGACTGTGAGGCCACTCTCACTGCTCCAGGCACACAGGCAACCTAGCCGGATGCCCCGGCTGGTCCACTCAGTTTCAGAGGGATGCAAGGGAGGAGGGCAATCTTCCTCGCACTCTCCAATCACACCCTCTCTCTTTCTTAGATGGGGTTCCAGCAATCCAAAGTGAAAGCCAGATTTCCATACACATGAGTTCTCCAAAACTGGGGAAAGTTTGATTCCAAGATGCAAAGGCTTTTTGGCACTCAAGCCCAGCCACAATAAAGCTGGACCATCCCAGGCACAGTTTCAGTGACCTTGGATCCTCAGGGTCTTAGTGCCACCAGATTAGCCTCCAATTGGCTCTGCCTACTGGCCCCCTGACAGCAGTGTGGGGAGTGGAAGTTTAGAGTTTGATCTGTCCATACGCGGAGCTTAAAGCTATATCACTAACAAGAACAATTTGTGCTGGTATTCTTAGTCAATTCTTTACCTGGTAGAAGGGGAGGCCATCCTCAGACTGCAGGCTGCCAATTCAGTTTAACAGGGACTTGAAAAGGGAAAGACAGAAGGACAAATGCCACAAAGGAATTCTGGCTGAACACGAATCCCACAAAAGCTTGGGCTCAAGTCGGTTTTAGGGGTGGAGGGCAAGGGCATCTCTGGCATAAATGCCCTCAACCACAAGGCCAAAAAGGGCCTTCCAAGGCTTGGCTCACACGGCAAGGGGGACCATTAAATGGGTTGCGTGCCCCCAGTTCTGGAGGAGACTGAGAACCTAGGTTCTCAGTGATTCCTCCCAACTTCCACCACCTGAGTTAAGACTAAAGAGCCTTAGGTGATCACAGTGAGATCTCAGGCAGAGGCCAGATTTAAGGCATTGCCCTTCTTTCCCAGCCAAGGTCCAAAAGTTTAGAGTGAGGGGCATATCAGGCCAGCCCCCAAACTATTTTTTGACCCAATACTCAGCCTGTGGCATCCAGAATGACCTCCAATTCTCCCATTCTCAGTTATTATACTAGAGAGCTCTGTTAAAAAGATGCAATGTCAGAAAAACTAACTCTTCTTTTTTTCTTTTTGCTGGTATAACTAAAGTTATTGGTCAAAGTTTTTTTTTTTTTATCTCAACCAGTCTTAGCTAAAATGGTAACTTCAGAAAAGCTGTCCAATTAAATCTCTGTGAAATGTGATTAAATAAAGGTATATTCTTTTTAACAGAATTAATGTTTTAAGACACTATAGTGATGCTTATATGATGTCGTGGATTTCTGTGGTAATCTGTAATACAATTATTAAGTTGTGTGATCAAAGGTGATGTGCATTATCATTAATTTTTTTTCCTTTTGCAAAATTAAGGTTTTAAGGTGCTAGTGGTATTTACCTAATGTCTTAACTTTCCATGGTAATCAATAACTCAATTATTAAGTTGGTAAAATGTAAAATGCAATGCTTTAAAATGCTCTTCACTTCATAAAGTTTAAAGTAACGCTTAAGTCTTTTAAATGGATTTTAAATTGTTGATAAATGAGCAACCTTATAAAATAGTATTTTTGTTAGCTTGTATGTGAAAACAAAAGACAGATATAAAGAGTGTGTCGGTGTAAAATTTTTTTGTAACAAAAGGAAATTTTGTGAGATTAAGAAAGCATGTTGTAAGGTTTATCCTAAGATTGTCCCAAATGGGAAAGAAAGGACCAGAATAAAAAAAAATCAGAGGGTTAAAGCAAGTTGTGAAGTGTTTGTGGTATGTTTGTTTGCATATGTGATGAAGATGGATTATTAAAAGGAAGTAGGCTTCTAGTAAGCCTACATCTATTTAGACCTTTGTAAGCCATTTTATTTAAACTTATGTTTAGCCAATAGTTTCTAAATTATGTGGTTTCAGTTTGTCTTCAATGGAGTTAAAACCATTAAGTTCCAGGATTATACAGGCACTCAAATTTGTGTCTTTTCACTTTTCCTAATACTCATTTCTCTGGATTAATTAAACAATGAGGCGGTTCAATTTTGGTCTTTTTCCAATTGTTATGTGTTCAACTGCTGAAGGATTCTATTTAACAGCCTCTAGCTACAGCGGTGACACAGTGGCAATAGGAAATTCCTTATTATTACAGTGCTGGGCAAATCATAGTTCTCCCATAGGACCAATAATATGGGTAAAAGATTCAAAAACAATATTTTCTCATATGGCTCAACAGTCAAGATTTGAAAATTTAACAGATCAGCCAAGCCTTCTAATACCAATTTTTCTATTATTCAGCCTCAAGCCACTCTATTAGATACTGGCATCTAGAGGTGCATTAAAATTCAAAAACAGTACCCTAATGATATAACATATAAGAAATCATCTAAAATCTTTACTTACATGACCCCAAAGCCTATTTCAGGTCTCCACAGTACTAATTTCTGGATTCACATGGCTCAAAACAAACTAAATACATCCCACTTTTGTGTGTTTCAGCCTAAGTCATCAAAACAGGTTTTAATGTCTCATTTAATTGGTTTAGGCCTAACTGAATAAAATATCAAAAGGCAAACAAATCTGAATTTGACGTCATTTTTAAGTTTTCATGGTTATAAGTCTAATAAAAACATTCAAACGGTGGAAGACCCCATTCCAACCTCAGTAATTGTCCCGTGAAACTGTCTGCATATGGGACCCATGCCGTATAATCTCAAATGCAATCATACAACGTTTTCTGTTTTAATTTCTTTTATTCCATCATCCCTAAAGGCTTCCATTGCTGCTGTTACTAGCCATCCCTGGATTAATATATGGTTCATCATGGATGGCATGGCTTATGCACTTTGTAACTCTTATCATTCTCCTTGTCATGTTGCTCTTTTGGGCCATGTCTGCTAAACTGTATTGTGAATGTTGTCTCATAGGCTTGAAGCTTTCAGACTTCAGATGGTGGTATGAGTGGACCCAAAGAGAAACATCTATCAAAGCCCTTTGGATGGCCATAGAGAAATATTCACTCATCTGACTCCCTCACCACCAACCTACATGCATGGTACCCCAAAGTGGGGGGCCCCTAGGTCACCTCTATTCAGCCTGAAGAATCCAGATGAGTCATCGTCCTTATTCCTTTGCTAGGGGTACATGTATGTAGTAATATGAGGGGAAATTGATGGGAAATAAGCTCATGTTACATGTTAATAGAATTGTAAATGTCAAAATGTATTTTCTACATTTATGTTTGGTCTGACAGGTGTCAGGAAGTTACTAGACAGAGGGGAGAATGTACCAGTATTGGGAATGGCCAGGCATGGTGGCACATGCTTATAATCCCAGCATTTGGGAGGCTGAGACCGGAGGATCTTGGTTCATGGACAGCCTCAGCTACTTAGTGAGGCCATCTGCAACTCAGTGAGACCCGGTTTCAAAATAAAGAATAAAAAATAGGGCAGGGGGTGTAGCTTGGAGGTTGAATGCCCCTGGGTTCCATCCCCAGACCCACAACAACAAAAAAAAGATTTGAGAAATTAATAAATGTATTTCAAAAATCATTGTGTAAAAAGGCCAGACCTGGGGAAAGACTTGGTTTTGGTTTCTGCCAAGAAGCAGGCAACTATTCTAATGTAAATTAACCTAGCTAAAGGTAATTAGCAAGTCGATAGGAGAGGGGAACTAGGACTTCCTCATTCTAAAGACAGGTTAACATGATAAGTGATTTGAGGTAAGAGGATGGGAGGACAGGGTTGACCTTCTTGAAAGGAGAAACTTGGGGGGAAACTAAAAGTTTGGTGGGAAAATTCAGAGGGGGGACTTTACAGGGACTTTTACTACATCAGAATTACGTGAAACAAGATGGAGGATGTCATGTATATAAAAAGTCTGTTCTGTGTTTTGTATTTCAGTGATTTTGTTCAAAACACCCCCATGCCACTTAACTGTCTTCTGTATTTTTATCTTTTAATAAACTCTTTTAAATCTTCAAAAAAATTACATCTAGCACATTATACAATTGAACTACTGAAAACACAAATAAGGATAAAACTTCACCTTAACTAGAAAAAAAGTCCATTTCACCTAGAAATGGTCCACAATAAGACATACAGCCAACTTAAATGGGAGTCCATGAAAATGGGATGACACGGTCACATTCTAAAAATAAACTGTCTAATCAATCTAGAATCCTTTATCAGATAAAATATAGACAAATGTCTTTAAATACAAACAACCTGGAAGACAATTTGGTACTTGAATTATTTATTTCAACTGATACAATATTTTAATTTATTGGTTTTAAATTTTTCTACATTTTTCATTCTCTGTATAATTTCTTTAAAAACTGATTCACAAGTACTTCCAACTCTTAGATCTCATATATGTTCTTAAAATATAAAATGAGCAAAAATTAGCAATCTTATTTGCAGAAATAAAGTATACTTTAATAATACTATTTTTTTTATAAAATAACATTGAAATACAGCTTTAAATTGTGTATTTTTGCCTTAAGCCAAATTGGTATAACACAGCCAAAAGGAAAAAAAATCCTAATCACCTAAACACATGAGAAGACTTTGCTCTAAAAGCAATAAAAATCTAAAGCATCTTAGAATATTTTTAATCTAATTGACAAAATGCCTAAATATTGATAATCTCTACTGGTGATGTTATGGGGAAATAGGCCCTCCCTATTTTTATTGACTTGCAATTATAGTATAATACTATAGGAACAGGTTTGGCAAAACGATTTGCAAATGTGTTTCTCTTTGACTTTGCAATTCTACTTCTGGGAATTTGCATTACAGATAAGCCTAAAAGCATGTAAAATTATTTCTGAAAAAGATATTTTTAATTATGCTATATTCACAGTAGTACAAGCTTGAAAAGAATCAGTGTCTTCCAATTCAAAAACCCTTTGAATAACTTATGGCTCATATACATAACTAAATAAACATAAAGACTGATTATGTACCAGAACACTGTATAATTGATTTTTATAGAAAATTAGGAACATAATAATACTTATTCTATAAGCATGCACTCACTTATAAAAACACTATGAATACACAAGAATCTATTTTTTTTTTATTTTTTTTATTTTTTTGGTGGTACTGGGGTTCCTGGAAGCCCTTCTACCTCCGGGCTACACTCCCAGGCCTATTTTATACTTTTTATTTGGAACCTGCGTGATCCTCCTGTCTCCGCCTCCCAAGCGTGGGGATTACAAGCGTGCGCCACCATGCCCGGCTATTATTTATTTTTTAACAATGGTTTTGAATAGTAATTAATAAAGAAAGATAGGAAGAGACATGAGAAAGGAAAATAGTTCATTAAGTTTTGAGAACCGAGTGACAAATCACAGATTACTCTACTGAGGTATAGAACTTGATGTCTGTGATCCCGCCTGCTCTTGCATGTTCTTTCTGCCTGAGTGGAATTCCATTGTATAAATACACCACACTTTTGTGACCCATTCATCTGTTGATGGACATCTAGGCTGGTCCCATACTTTGGCTTTGGTGAATTATATTGCTATAAGATTGACCTTTGTGTATCATTATACTAATGCAACTGTAGTTCTTCGGGAAAGATGATAGAAGTATCTCTGGGTCATATGGTTGTTCCACTCTCAGTCTTCTGAGAAAATGCCATACTGATCTCCATAGTAGCTGCAGTAGTTTATAGTCCTATCAAAAATGAATAAGACCCTATTTCCCCACATCCCCACCAGCATTTATTATTGTTTGTGTTTTTGATAATTGCCATTCTAACTGGAATTAGATGAAAGCTCTTTGATTTACATTTCCCTGATTGCAAATGATGCTGAGCATTTTTTCCAAAATGGCCATATCTATTTTTCTTTCACAAAGTATCTATTCATTTCAAATGCCCATTTTTATTGGGTTATTTGATAATTTAGTGTTGAGTTTTATAAGCTCTTTGTATATTCTGAATATTAGTCCTCAGTCAGAGGTGTAACCAATCAAGATCTTCAATTTTGTAACCCCCCTCTCTCTCTCTTTGAAGACTCTTGATGGCTTTCTTTGCTGCACAGAAGCTTTTTTATTTAATTCCATCTCATTTATCATATCTCATTCTAATTTTCTGAATTTGGGGGTGTTATTGAAGTTTCTACCAGTACCTGTATGTTGTAATGATGATTCTACATACTTTTCTAGTAGTTTCAAAGTAGCTGGTCTAATTTCTTTTTTATTTTTAATGTATTTGTTTTTTATTTGAAATTAAAATTTTAGTAGGTTGGTTTTTATTTGCAAATCTAGGACTGTGTAGATCTTTACACAGAGGTTTTAGCTGGGTACTGAGTTCTTGCTCTGCTGCCCAAACATGACCTCTGAAAGCCCAGGGTTGTGGCATCTTCCTTCTGCCAGGGACATTTATTTCAGGCCAGGGTGGAAGTAGACATCTGTGTGGAGCATCATTTTATGCTCATCCTAGGTGAGGCCTGTCCTTGAGAAATTTTCCCACAGAGGAAAGGCTTCCTAAGTTTCAGAGATTTTTTTCTTTCTTTTTTTCTTTTTTAAAATTTGTGGTGTGTGTGTGTGTGTGTGTTACTGAATTTTGAACCCAGGGACATTTTACCTCTAAACTACACCCCTAACCCTATTTTAGCTTCGTATGAAAACAGGTTCTCATTAGGTTGATGAGTCTTAGTATTTTCTAAAGCTGTCCAGGAACCTGAGATCCTCCTGTCTCAGCCTCTCAAGTACTGGGATTAGAGGCTTAGGCTACCATGCTCGACATCCTGTTATAATTTCTAGGTCTTTGATCTATATTGAGTTGACTCATGCCATGTGAGAGGCTAGAGTTTAATTCCATTCTTCTACAAATTGATATCTAGTTTTCCAAACACTATTTGTTGAAAAGGCTGTTGTTTCTCCAGCATATACTTTTGGTGTTTTTATAAAAATCTACTAGTTATAAATATGACAATTTGTTTCTGAATATTCTACTCTATTTCAGTGATCTGTTTCTGCTTTTGTGCCAATAACCATGCTGTTTTATTCCTATCTCTTTGTAGTATAATTGGAAATCAGTTATTTTTTGCTTGTTTATTTTTTTATGATATGGGAATTGAACCCAAGGGCATTCTACCTCTGAGCTGCATTTCCACCCCTATTTTTAATTTTGTTTTATTTTGAAACAAAATTAAAATTGTTTAAGTTGCAGAGGACCTCACTAAGTAGCTGAGGCTGGCCAAAAATCTGAGATTCTCCCAAACACTTTGGTTACAAGCTTGTGCCACCATTTTAAAAAATGAAGGTACTCTGATGCCTCTGCCATAGTTTTTATTGCTGAGAATTTCTTTGGCTAATTCTGTGTCTTTTGTTTTTTCATATAAATTTTGTGAATGATTTCTCTGGATCTGTAACAAATGACATTCACATTTTAATAAGGATTACACTGAATCTGTAAATCACTTTTGTAGGCTGGCCATTTCAATAATCATTCTGCCTATCCAAGAGAATGGGAGGTCTTTCCGTATTCTAACATCATCTCCAATTTCTTTCTTTAGTTTTTTTATAATTTTCATTGTAGAGGCCTTTTACCTTCTTATTTAGATTTATTCCTAAGTATTATTTTGAGGCTCTGGTGAATAAAACTATTTTCTGGATTTGTTTTTCAGTGGATTCATAATTGGTGTTTAAGAATGTTAACAACTTTTCTAACCCATTCATAGTGATCATGGAACCAGAAACAATGATTCTGCCCCTACTATCCTCACTTACCTGCTGTTTTTTACACTGCTGTTGCAGCAGTGTAAAAAATGCAAGAAGCCTCCAGGTCACCAGTTAGTGAGATCAGTGGAAAAAATGAGAAGTAACAGCCTTGGTGCACATGAGCGGTGTGCTGAGAAACAGGCTGAGAAGTTTTGTCAGAAAGCATATAAAAAGAGATCTGAATTTTTCAGCAACGGTATTCTGTTGTTTTCACAAGATGTAAATCAAGCCACTTGTTTGTTATTTGATCTTTTTGCAATACAATTTTTGGCATGGTGATCTTATTTAAAAAAAGCATATGGGATGAAAACCTAAGTAAATTCAGTAATTTTTCTAAGTAAATTTTCTAAGCTCGATAAAATTCAGTAATTTTCTAAACTCAAGAAAGCTGATAATGCACTTTACAACAATTCACGAGATATGCTTTCGCCATTTTTCATTGATTATGGTGCTATAAAATCAATTCCAGTTGAGAAACCTAGACCCAAATTGGCTACAGGATAATCAGTACCTACTTCAGAAGTTAGTTATTATTCAAAGAAGACATGCTTTTAAGATGACA
This sequence comes from Muscardinus avellanarius, assembly GCF_963383645.1. Lineage (NCBI taxonomy): Eukaryota > Metazoa > Chordata > Mammalia > Rodentia > Gliridae > Muscardinus > Muscardinus avellanarius. The sequence goes on from NC_137795.1 coordinate 102,622,519, forward strand.
TTAATGGCCGGGCGTGGTGGCGCACACTTGTAATCCCCGCGCTTGGGAGGTGGAGACAGGAGGATCGCGCAGGTTTGAAGCCAGCCGCACTGGCTTAAGAGACCCTATTTCCAAATAAAAAGTATAAAAATAGGTCTGGGAGTGTAGCCCGGAGGTAGAAGGGCTTCCAGTAACCCCAGTACCACCAAAAAAAAAAAAAAAAAAAAGAATGACATTAATCATTAATGTACATTAAATGTACATCTGCAGGAGATATATTTCTCTCAGAGCATGGATTTTTGTTTGGCCAAATATTTTTAAATAAATTAAGAAATGAGAGAGAAGATTTAAGTAAATAAAATGAGAAATAAAAAGGAGACAGTAGTGATGCTACAGAAATGAAAAATCATAAAAGATTTCTGTGACAAATTATAGACAAAGGAACTGGATAACTGATAAGAAATGGATAAATTCTTAGGAATATACAATGTACCAAGAATGAACCATAAAGAAATGAAAAATTTGAATAGACTAATAGTAAATAATAAACTGTATCAGCAATTTAAATTTGGGGTATTTAATTACCCCCCAAAATACCAAAACCATATGGTTTCACTGGTGAATTCTCCCAAACATCTAAAGAAAAAATACCAGTCTTTCTTAAACTCTTTTAAAACAAATAAAAGTATTCTGCTAAGATCAAGATTACAGCAGAGATGCTCATTCTTGCCACTTCTACCTAACATAGTACTAGAAGTCCTAACCAGAGCACCTAGGCAAAAAATAAAAGTCACTTAATTCCAAGTTTTACCTTTTCACTTTCCAGGGTGAAACTCCCAGGAAGTTGATGTCAGTTTACCTGTTTTATTCGAGTCTTTCAAAAAGAAAATACAAAAAAATCAAATATTACAATTTTTGTGGTTCTGGGTATTGAGCCCAGGGCATTTTACCTCTGAGCTACACCCTCAGCCCAATTTTTTTTTATTTTTTATTGAAACAGAGTCAAAATATTTTGACTATTTTTTGAATAGTCAATTCAAAGAATAATTAGATTGAGTTTGTCCAATTCATGATGTGTAAGTAACATTTTTGGAAATTATTTCTTTTGAAGATGAAGTAGCTGGCATTCTGGTATATGGTAGGCAAACTAATTTTAAAAGGCAAACATTAATGATAATGATTCACTTTTTCAGTTAGTTATACGAACATTAATGCAGCACATATGTAATGTACTGTAATCGCAAACTTATACTTGCACTAAATTTACACATCCATGACATCAAAAGACAAATGGAATATCTGGCGATGCAAACATAATTCAAAATAGTATTCAAATAATCTGAGATACTTTACAACTCAAAACAGAAGCTGTAATTAATAAACTTTGCAAATTTTTTTATTTAGGCAGAGTGACTGACCTGGTAAATTTGTATAATAAATTTCATCTTGACTAGCTACTTCTACATGACAATATACACATTTTCTCTTTTCTTCTGTTTATGAATCATCTTAAGAAGTGTATGAGTCTTTACAAAAATGCTTTACAAGTGAATCAAAAATTTCTATAATAATATTGAATGTTTTGGCATTTCCCTAAATTTTTATTAGTTTTTTTTTTTGAAAAATCAGAGATAAATATATGATTAAAGTATTATCTGGTAAGTCCCAAGTATTCAGATCTGTGAATATTTCAATAAAATGGACACTGGTGAATTAAAATAGATTGGGAACCAATGGTGCAGGGTGATGCTTGTAATCTCAGTCCTTGGAAGGCTGAGACAGGAGGCTTGTGGGTTCTTAGCCTTCACAATTTAGCAAGATCTTCAGCAATCTAGAAAGAACCTGTTTCTAAACAAAAAATATAAAATACTGGGGTGTAGTATAGAGGCAGAATGCCCCTGATTCAATCCCTAGCACCATATAATGATAAAAAAAAAAAATAATGGTCTATTTTTGTATTGCTTTGTTTTGTTTTGTTTTGCTACTGCTGTGGGTTTGCAGAATTTTTTCTTTTCCTTTTTCTGTTTTTTCTCTTTCCTCTCTTCTCTCTCTTTTTTTTTTTATTCTCTTCCTTTTTTGCAGTTCTGGAGGTTGAACCTAAGAGCTCTGTGAACACTGAGTAAGTGCCCTGTCTTACCCAGCAGGCTTGGGAGCAGGCCTGAACCACAACTCTGGAGCAGCATTCACATCTCTCCTAAGCAAGCCTCAATGCAAGAAGAGGAAAAAAACAGCAAGAAGTTATTCAAAATCACCATATGAATCATCTCTTATCCAATAAGGAAATTTTACTCACTCTCTGTTAAGCAATTCTTAGTTGCCCTCTTTTTTCTTTTTCCTTCTTCTCCTTTATTCTTGTGTATGTGCTAGTGACTCTTTTGATTTGTTTGTCCATTAGTTTCATTTTCAGTACATCTGTTTGCCTCTGCCTCCTGTTTAGTGTCTTACTTTTACATCTATATGCTCTATGCTGTTTACTAGAATTTTCTTCTTTTAATATCATTTTTTATCATTTTTATCCTTAAACTCTTATTCTACTTGATTCTATTTTCTACTTTACCCTATTCTTGCAATTCTCACTCTTTTCTTTTCCCCGACTCCACACTGTTGTTTACATCACTGTTTGTCCTTGTATGTTCCAGCTGACTTTTCTAAACCTCTACTACTGATAGGCACAATGGTGCATGCCTGTAAACCCAGGACTTGGGAGACTGAGACAGGAGGATCACAGGTTTGAGGGGAGCTTCAGCAAGTAGTGAGACCCATCAACCTAGCAAGACCCTGTTCCAGATAATAAAAAATTAATTAATTAAACTGGGACTATAGATCAAATGTAGAATGCCTCTAGGTTCAATCCTGAGTAACACAAATAAAAATAAAAATAAACCCTAGTACTGAAGACGGACCAGATAAGTTAACCGACAGGATGGACTTTCAGACACTAAGGACAGGCCAGTCTCGGCCAGCAAATGAAGCCGCTCAGCACCCTACATTCAAAATCTGAGAAATTCACAGGACACAAACTGCACTGATCTGCACTTCAGAGACTGCTCCCTATTATGGAGGCAACAGAAAATTCCCCAGTGTTTAATACCTGCAACTCAGCAATACCACCATTGCATCAAGCAGAGTCCTGGAGTAGCTACAACCCAGTGCTGGTGATCTACAGGCAAAACAACAGAGAGATGATATGGGACACAGACTGTAGAGATGGCACCATGAGGTAATAAATATTCATCAGAAAGCTGTGATATCCATGTGGTTAAAACTATCCACTTTTAAGACATACCTTGAGGTAAATATTCAGAAGCAAAACAAGAATCATTTCCAACTTCTAAAACCACATGATGAAAGCCAAGAATGCCTGAAGTGACATATTCCAAACCCTGAAAGAAAACAACTTCCAGCCAAAACTATTCTACCCAGCAAAGATATCTTTCAAATCTGATAGAGAAATAAAAATCTTCCATGACAAACAGAAGCTGAAATAATTTATGTCTTGGAAACCAGCACTGGAGAAAATACTCTAAAAAATAAATTAAAAAGAAGAAACAAAAAATAAATGCAAGAACAAAAGAAAGGATACATTCCACCAAATGATCAACTAAGCAAAGATGAACAAATATTACTTCAAACAGAAATTACAACTCAAAATGTTAGAAATCAAAATTTTTTGTAAATAATTATACTGAATACCAATGGCCTCAACTCCCTAAATAAAAGACATGAAGTGGCAAAATGGATTAAAGATCATAATTCATCTATATGCTTTCTGCAATAAACACACTTTACAGGTAAAGATATTCACAAACTAAAGGTAAAGAGCTGGAATAAAGTAACTCATGCTAATGGAACTCAAAGACAAGCAAAGATAGAAACTCTCAGATAAAATAGATTTCAAACCTAAACTTATCAGAAAAGACAATGCAGTTCTTTATTTTTTTCACTGGTAAAAGGAACGATCCAGCAAGAGGAAATAAGGATAGCCAACATTTATGCTCCAAACAGAGGTGCAACCACTTTATAAAACAAAATCCTCATGACATTATCTCACATGGATCCCAGTTAAATAATACTGGAAGCCTTTCAACTCCTCTCACACTTAGACTGATATTCCAGACAAAAGATCATCAAAGATGTCTCAGACCTAAAGAATACCATAAACCAAATGGATTTACTAGATATATACAGAATATTACATCCAACTACAGTTGAATACTCATTCTTTTCAGTTGCTCACAGAACCTTCTCAAAAACAGACCATATCCTTGTCCACAAAGCAAGCACTATCAAATTCAAAAAATATAACATAATTCCCTGCATATTTTCAGACCATAATGGAATGATATTAGAAATCAACAATAAGAAGACTCACAGAAATTTTATAAATACATGAAGACTGAATACCAAGGTACTGAATGACAACAAGGTCACAAAAGAAATAAAGGGCAAAACCAGTTCTAGAAACTAATGAAATTAGAGGCACAACATATCAAAACCTATGGGACACTTTGAAGGCAACATTAAGAGGAAAATTCATAGCATTTAATTCTCATAAAAGAATAATAGAAAATTACCAAATAATTATACAACCTAGTGACATATTTCAAAGCCCTTGTATTTCAGCTCTAGTTGGATGGAATATTCTGTATATATCTAGAAAATCCATTTGATTTATGGTATTCTTTAGGTCTGAGGCATCTTTGCTGATCATTTGTCTGAAATATCAGTCTAAGGGCATGAGAGGAGTTTAAAGGCTTCCAGTTTGATCCAGGAACAAATAATCTCAAAGCCAGTAGAAGATGGAAAATCATTAAAATCAGAACAGAAATCAATGAAGTAGAGAACAACAAAAAAATACAAAAAATTAACAAAAGTAGTTTTCTCAAAAAAATAAACAAAATAAACCATTAGCCAATCTAACCATAAAAAATAATTAACACAAATGACTAAAATAAGGGATAAAAAAGTTGATATCACCACAGACAGCACTGAAATTCAGGAATCATCAAAAACTACTTTTATAAACACTCCACAAAATAAAAAACCCAGAATTAAAAATTCCTAGACATACACAATTTTTATAAATTAAATCAGGAAGATAGAGAAAATTTAAACTGACCAATATCAATCAAAAGAGATTTAAATGACAATGAAGAGCCTACCATCAAAGGAAATCCCAGATCTTCATTGTTTCCAGGCCAAACTTTATAGAGCCTTTATCAAATATCTAATCCCCATATATCTCAATCTATTCCATAAAAAAGAGCTAGGATTCTCCAAAACATATTCTATGAAGCCAGCATTACATTAATACCAAAACTTAATAAAGAGAGCTCAAGAAAATACAGAAAACAACAATAATGTTGTTTAGACTAAAAAATAATATTGTTAGTTCAAACGCTATGAAGAACAGTGTGGAGGGTCCTCAGAAGAATGGGAATGAAAATACCATAGGACCCAGCTATACTACTCCTGGGTATCTACCCAAAAGAACTGAAACCACATTACCATCACAATGCATGCATATCTATGTTTATAGTTGTGCAATTTATGATGATTGCCAAACTATGGAACCAGCTGAGATGTTCATCAACAGATGAATGGATTACAAAATTATGGGATATGTACACAATGGAATTCTACTCAACTATCAAGAACAAAACTATGCCTTTTGCAGGGAAATTAAAGCAACTAAAGAATATTATGCTAAATAAAATGAGTCACTCACAAAATGTGAAAGGTCAGGTGTTTGTGCTCATATGTAGAAGCTAGGGAGAAGCTGGGACACAGGAGGGACTCCAGACAAAGAAAAACAAATCTTAGTGAAGAAGGGGACCTCACTTAGGGAGATGACAGGGCTGAGGAGGACTTGAAAAAGGAAACATCTCAATGAGCATGATGTACATACACAAACTCATCAAGGCCTATCATTGCGTTGAGCACAGGAGGAGGAGAGGGAGGATAGGGTGGGACCTGGGAAAGGGCTCAATGAGTGCTGCATGCTGTGTGCCTCTATCACCCCGAACTTCATCAAGATGTATGATTACAATGCACCAATAAAAAATAAAGCAGGTGAGAAATTATAATTTAGAACTTATATATTATTACATGAAGTAAAATTAAGTAATATACAAATTATATTTTATTAATGTTATATAATTATATATTGCTTATATAAATGTATATAATATTTTGTACTATAAAATTTTTTTGTGGTACTGAAGATTGAACCCAGGGGCATATTAGTTCTGAGCTACATACCCAGCCTGATTCTATTCTTTATTTTGAAACAGGGTCTCACTAAGCTGCAGAGGGCCTCAATGTAGAGGACCTCAAAAGTAGCTGAGGCTGGCCATGAACCTGGATCCTCCTGTCTCAGCCTCCCAAGTAATGTGATTACAAGTGTGCCACCTGGGACTATATTTAAATTTTTATATGTATTCCACATCTAGTATAATGGGACAAAATGGAATTAAATAAATAGAGCAAAAAATGTTTCAGCTTTTAAAGTTTTGAGGAAATTGTAATGATGAAAACACAACTCACAGTCAAAAAGATGTTGAACATTGACATCTGTGCCTACAAACACAGGGGAAAAACTAAGCAAATTAACCCATTAATGCTCCATGGTGTAAAAATTTTATTTTAAAATTTAGTCCGGGAAGATGGAGACCAAGAAAAGCAGTGTTTACAAGTCCTGCTAAAACTTGATCTCTGTTGCCACAAAATCAACACTTTTCATAGACAGAAAACACCATCAGCAGAGAAATAAAAAATGTAAACACAAGGGACAGAGGAAAAAAAAGACTACAAGAACAACCAGAGACCAGAAATCAAGCCCGCAATGCGGCAGCGGAGCCATGCCAGCGCCATCTTCCCTAACAGCACCAGGCTCCAGAGAGGAAAGGTAAACAAGGAGCTGAAGTGAGCAGCTGCAGATCATTTGGGTATAATTCAGCAGTTCTTTCAGTGCAATGAACGTCTAAAACTCCCAGTGGCCAAGCTCACCACGCATTCCAGGGACTCAGAACAGAGCTCAAAGCCAGAAAAGAAATATGCCAGCCTCACAGCCAAGGGCGTGGCAGCGGTGCCATCTTGCCAGCAGCGACAGCGATTTCACCACGCCCACCTATAGCTCCAGATCTGCGCACACAATAACCATGAGTGAAATTGTGGCCCCTAAAGGAGAAATCTCTGTACTGCACTCCCAGGGACTTGTGTAGCTTTGATAATCTCCTTGGGTCCGATATTTTGCAGTCCAACCCAGTAAAGGAGTAGCAGTGGCAGAGATAGCAGACCCTAGTAGCAGCTCCCCATGGTAAAATGCCCAGCCTGGCACCTCCATGGTCTCACACAGCCTCAATTAACTTCCTGGGTAAGAGACTTTGTGATACAACCCAGTAAAGGAGTAGTGGCGGCTGAGATTACAACAGATTCGAGATACAGAGCACCCTAAGTGAAGTCATAGTGACCCAGGGAAGGCACAAACTTCTGAAATCATGAGAAAGAGGAACAACAATAGAGCAATGACTGCCCACAACCCCATATTATCAGAATCTGATAACACAGAAATTCAGAGATCTCCAGAAGATCAAATCAGGAATATAACTGTAGAAATAATACAGGACCTTCGAAAAGAATCTAGAGAGAGTCTAAAAGAAATAAAGGAAGCAATCATTGAAGTAAAGGCCTCAATTCAAAGTATAAACAATCGATTAGACCACATGGAGAATAGAATCTTGCTCCTAGAAGAGGATCACTCCAAAAACGAATGCATAATTTATAACTTAGAAAAAAAATCAGACAGCAGGAATCTGACATTGAAGAAATATGAGCCTATTTTAAGAGAGCTAACCTAAGAATAATCGGAATAGAGGAGGGAAAAGAAGGTGAAACCAAAGGGATCAATAATCTCTTCAAAGAAATAATAGCAGAAAATTTTCCAAACATAGAGCAAGAGGTCAATACACAGGTCCAGGAAACTTATATAACTTCCTTTAGACAGGATCAGAGAAGAGGATCCCCACGCCACATAATTGTCAAAATGACCAATGTGGAAGCCAAGCAGAGAATCTTAAAGGCAACAAAAACAAAAGGCCAAGTGACATTCAGAGGCAAACCAATTAGAATCACTCCAGACTTCCCAAACCAAGTCATGAAAGCCAGAAGGGCATGAAGTAACATATTCCAAACTCTGAAAGTAAACAACTTCCAGCCAAAAAATTCCTACCCAGCAAAACTTTCTATCAAATTAGATGGGGAAATAAGAAGCTTCCACGACAAAAAGAAACTGAAGGAATTTATGTCTTCAAAACCAGCGCTAGAGAAAATACTCAAAGAGATTAACTACAAAGAAGAAATAGGTAATACACACCAGAGAAACAAGATTTTCCATCCAGCAGACAACTAAGCAAAGAAGAATATATTAATGTGTTTTTAGGTTAAAATCTTTGGAGATTCATTATTTATTTCAGTCTTTTACCTATTTCTAAATTGCATTTCTAAATTGTATTGTTTGCTTTTATTGTTGCTAATTTTTAGGATCTCTATTTGGAATATTAATATACCTTCAGATATAGTATTTGGAAATATTTTATCCCATTCTATCAGTAACTTTTAACTCTGTTTACATTGTCTTTGGATGTACAATATTTTTTTAGGAAGTTTGTTTATTCTTTTGTTGACTGTGCCTTTGAAATCATATCAAAAAAATCACTGCCAATTTCAATGTTGTGAAGTGTTATGACCCAGGTTTTCTTCTAAAAGTTTATAGTCTTAAGATTTACATTTAGGTCTTTTATCTAGTTTGAGTTAATATTTGTATATGGTATTAGGTAAGGATCCAATTTTATTTTTTTTCATGTAATTATTATTTTTCAATAATATTTAGTGAAAAGATTATTATTTCCTTCACCAAATGTTCTTGAAAACTTTGTCAAAAATAACTTGACTATATATGGAAGAATTTATTTCTAGGCTTTTTATTTTACTCCACTGGTTTATATATCTGCCTTTATAGCAGTACTACACTATTTCAATTATTGTAGGTCTATAAGGTTTGAAATCAGGAAATGTACACCTTCTAGCTTTGTTCTTTTTTTAAGATTGTTTTGGGTATTTAGAGTTCAGATTACATGTTAGGATAGATTTTTTAAAAAAAATAGATGTATGATAGTTTTACCTTAAAAAAAAGAAAAAAAATATTCTCTGGTAAGAAAGAAAGCAAAAAGAAATACTGAAATGTTATCTCTAAGTGATCAAAAGTTTGATAGCAGACAAATGAATCTGTTATGTGAGATTATCATTGTTAATTTTGGATAAATTGCTATAATATTAGCTGCCAACCACTAAGCCAGGCATGGGAAGGAGGGATGGGGAGGGAATGGGGTGGAGATTGGGTAGGGGCTAAATGAGCGATGTATGCATGTATGTCTACACAAGTTTTTATCCCATTACGATGTATGAATATAGTGCACCAATAAAAAAAGACAAAAATAATAAAATAAAATTTTAAAATTGTGCAAGAATATGTCATTTACTATAAGGACTATTTTACTAAAGCTATTACTTTACTCACTAAATATGTCTTGTACATTATAATAAAATAAAATCAAGGGCCAGAATTTTTCATAATTTATATTTGTCAAGACATTTAAAGAAATTATAAATATAAAAAAATTATTTGGTTATGTTTGTTTTATGAAGTATTTTTAAGAATTTTTATCTGAGTAAAAGCTAAAATGCATACATAATTCAGAACAAGACAGACATGTTAGTATTGCAAATATCCTCAATGTGGCACAATTTGCTTAGCATAAATTAGTATCTAAACTTAAAAAGATTACTCTCTTAATAGTCAAATACAGGTCAGTTGAGATCATCAATAATGTCAATATATAGCCAAAAGTAAAACTGAAAAATATTGCAGGCAACTGTATGAGTATGAGATTTTTATAATATATTATATAGAAAAATATCAATGATACAATATTAATAAATGACTAAACCAAGCATGGTAGTAAGTGCCTGTAATTCCAGTACTTATGGGGGCTGAGCCAGAAGGATTTTAGGTTCCAGGACAGCCTCAGAAACTTAACAAGAGTCCCCAACTTATTGAGAACCATATTCAAAATAAAAATAGGTTTGAGGGCATAATTTTGGAGTAGAATGTCCCTGGGTTTAATCTCCACTAAGAAGAAAGGAAGGAAGGAATGAAAGAAGGAAGGAAGGAAGGGAAGGAGGGAGGGAGGGAGGATTGGGAAGGAGAAGGTTATGTTTACAAAGTTAAAATGTGATCCAACTGAATGACTCAGAAAATATTATAACCTGACACTGATGAACAAGAAAAAACTCAAACTTCCTTCAAATTTAAAAGGACAGATATATGTTGACTTTTCAGATAAACAAATACAGTGGCAGTGGAAGGGTTCCCAAAGTATGATGATTTCAGCTGAGTGGACCAGCCCAACTCTTCCAGAGACTTCTTAAAAGGTAGTGACCTTGTCTCACCCTACACAGTGATCGGGACACCCCATTCTTGCAGCATGCATGCTTCTCAGCTTCTGTCCAAGCCCACTTCTGCCGCTCTGATTCTGCTTCTCTTCCTGAACCTTGGTACCAGCACGGTGCAAGAAGATGGGTAAGTCACTCTTTCTCTTTGCTATAGACTATCTTCCAGGGAAGACTCCTCTCCAAACCCAGAAACCCATATCCTAATCCCACAAATTATTTCCCTGCTTCAAGGGCCATATCCTGGATACTCTCACTGTTTATGGCTCTTCGTCTTACTCATTCCTTATACAGAACCTGTTGTGGATGTATGGGAATCATGTTTTGCTACAATTTTGTGTTTTAATTTAGTTTTTAACCCTCAATTTGCAAGTCTCATCCTTTTCTCCAAAATGGAAAGCATAAGTAGAAATATGCTCTGTGTCAATGTCTGCGAAATAAACATAGGAAACGATATTTGAACTGAATGAGAGGGGATGGCCTTGGTCTTTATTGTAGGTTCAAATAGCCCTAATGTCGTCAAAGGCAACAGAATTGTCCTTATCACCATATAGACTTATATATTGTTGTCAAGATCTAAAGACTGGAGCAGTTTTCTCTAAGCAAAGAAAAGTGGCAGCAGGATTCTGAACTCCACCTTTTTATTGAACTATTCCTATATGTAAGACCAATTTTGTGATAAAGCTAACCTCCAGATATAAAACTGACAAAAGGAGGAAAAATTCAAATACTTACTCCTTGTGTGTGAATGAGGTAATTTAAGGGCATAAGGTCTTTAAACAAGAAGAAAATATTCAGGTATGGAAAGATGTCAGAAGAGTCTTAGGAGACACAGATATGCCATATACAAAATGTGAAAAGTATGTCACAGATGGAAATAGAGCCTTTAAGGTTTGGGGAAGAAGGGGTACCACTCACAACAAACCATTTTTCTCATAGGTAGAGTGGATCAGAGATATATGGGGTGATACAAAATACATGTGAGTTGATCATTAATCCTTTTTGGTTGACTTAAGTTTCTGTCTGTTAAGACCTGAGAAACAGTAAGTTAAACAAAGCTGAGCTAAGTTAAACATCATATGAAACCTTTGTTCACTAGTATAAATTTTTCAGACTCTTAAGTTATTATTATCCTGCTAGTTTTATTGTGCAAAAAAGAAGATTTTGTGGATTTTGAGATGGTTCCACAAGAAGAATAGAATATTGAGAACACTTTATTGTAGTAGACTATGCAACCAAACATTTTCTTGCCCCCATAACACCACGGAGATTCACTGGGAATCCACAATAGAGGAAAAGGAGCCCTCCGGCCTAGTTCCCTGCCCTCATTAGTGGACTAGAACTCTGACCTATTATTCCTGCCTTTATTTTCTTTTTTATATCTTGGCTAAGCACACAGACTCTTTCAGTGTGGTTTACACTTGATTGATCCTTATGCATGAAAGCATTGATCCCTGTTGCCCCTACAAATTTCCTCCTGCTCCCTCTCCCCCTCCTACAAGGAAACTTCTGTCCTGGACTCTCTTCTAACTTCATGTTTCTGATTCTTTTACCATATCCAGAGAGAATGTAAGTTCCATAAGGATGAAAATTCCTGTATCAGTAGAGGTTGATTTCATGATCGATATCATAATCTCAAAGAATAAATGCATAGTGGTAAGTACAAACCTGGATGTTAGGGATGGTACTAACTAAGAGACTTACTATAATAAAGGATGTTGTTAGTCATGCTAATTTTATATGAAATGGCTTAACGTTTTGACAAATGCTGCACCTGCAAGGGTTTTGGTGTACATTCACCTTGAACCTCAAAGCTTCACTGTTAGAAACGTACATGTTATGAATTCCATTCTAAATCCAAAGAAATTGTGATATGGAAACAAAAATCAGTTGAGTCTTTTAACCATGTGGACAGGACTCTGATTCACCTGAGGAGGCAAGAAACATTAGATCTAGAGGAAAAGAATGGGAAGAAAGAAAAGAAATAAAACTGAGAATAAAATCAAAGATGAATAAGAAAGTGGCAGTGCATTGTGCTTCTACTCCCATCCCCACATCCCCCCATGCAGTAATGAGGTCCAGGCAGGGAGGCCACTTAACAGGTCACAGCAGATGAAAAGGATCTGCAGCGCTGCAGTCATCATGACTCCGAAGTGGGAGGCTTCCTATCAGAAAAGCGCCAGTTTTTCCAGTGCACGTTTTCGTCCCCCTCCTTGCTCATGTCTTTGATCATTCCACATCTCTGCACCCTGATGCTTGACTGTCTTTGATTCCAAGTATCAATTCCTTTCAGGATTAATAGAAAACAGATACAATATGAGGGAAATGGACTCCCAATTCCTTTGCATAACAAAAGGTGCAGTAAAAACAGACACCCTAAGATAAATAAAAAATAGTAACTAATATTTTACCAAATGTAAGATACTAAAATGCTTTCTCTTCTTTCCTTTTTTTTTTTTTTTTTTTTTTTTTTTTGGTGGTACTGGGATTCCTGGAAGCCCTTCTACCTCCGGGCTATACTGCGCGATCCTCCTGTCTCCGCCTCCCATGCACAGGGATTACAAGCATGCGCCACCACGCCTGGCACCCTATTTTAATTTTTAATTTTAGTTTTTTATATATATTTTCCATTGAAAATAAATGGTATACATTTAAACTGTACTTGGTGCCCTCTCCCCCCACCCCCATTTTCCCTTCCCCCTTCCCACAATGACTGCCCAGGGTAACCATGCTATATTCATACTTTTACACATATTCAGATGTAGATCCTCATTAATCAAGTTCAGCCTTCTTTCTCTCCTATCTTTCCATTCAAATTTTGCTGAGATTTTCTTTCCATTATCTGGACTCCCTCTGGTAGCCCCACTGCTCCCTAGTTTGGGCATATTAGAGGAAAGATTTTATTTTTTTATTTTAAAACAGGGTCTTGCTGAGTTGTAAAGGGCCTCGCTAAGTAGCTGAGGTTGTCTGCGAACTGTAATCATCCTGTCTCGGCCTCCCAAATGCTGGGATTACAAGCATGCACCACCATTCCTAGCTTAAAATGCTTTCTTCTATACTTCTATTAGTGCATTTTAATTATATATCATAGTGAGATTAAAGTCATAAAAAATCATGCACACAGATCTGTGTTTCCTTATAAATGATTTTAATAAGCAGAGGTCTCCTTGGATACCATGTCAGGAAAACATCCTGTCGATTCCTCTTTTCAGGTCTGACCCAAACAGACACCTTTCCCCATTTGGAGAAACCAACATTCATTCTTTAACTTAAAAAAATAAATTCCATTCATTGAGAAAGAACAAGGGCTAAATACTGGTCACCCAACTGATTTCAGATTCCAACTTTTTTTTCTCTACAATAATCATGGTACTCTATATTCCTGAAGCTATATTCTGAAGAAAATGCAAAGGTTCATGAATTCATACAAGGAAGACTGAGCCTCCAATCTTTCAAATCAGGGGACATAGACTTCTGGTTTTTAAGGGTTTTTTTCATTGTCTTTTTACCACTCCAGAGTAGATAAACTGGTGTCTCCCATCTCCATATACCTCTGGATTTGTAGAGAAATCATATTTTGTGTGTGTTTATGTGGACTCTGATTTGGACAACCTGACCTCTGGACTGGAAGAAGATAGACCAGTGTCTAAGCATATCCCCAAAAAATGCTGTCCGCTTGGCCCTTTCATTGCTAATATAATGAACTTAGGAATCTACTTCACAGATCAGCTGATAGGTTAAATCAATACTATCTACATCCAAACTACTGTGTTTTCTTCCACTACATGAAGTGGAAATAATGTAATGACTGATTAATTCCTTATACCAAACACTTAACTTTTGGCATAGTCACTCACTTGCCAAAAAGAATATGATTTTATTGTCTTTAACAAGGCAAATGAAAGTTGAACATGGTACACAGAATTACAAAAAAATTTGACTCAAGTCTAGTTAGGCTGCTAGGTGTGGTGGCACATGCCAGTAATCCCAGTGCTTGGGAGGCTGAGAAAGAAAGGCTGCAGGTTTGAGGATGGACTCAGCAAATTAGCAAAGATTCTTTTCAAAATAAAAACAAAATGGCCAAGGAGAGGGTAGCTTAGAGGTAAAATGTCTCTGGCTTTCAGTCTTAGTACTAAAGGGGAAAAAAAATGTTGAACACAGCATGATAGCTTTGGGAAAATTCCTGGCTTCCCCCATCCTATAGTCCCCTAAATATCACTAATTTTTCTAGTGTTGAATCTAGAGCATCTTCAGCCAGATCTGTGCTTACTTTAGCCCTTGCTCAAATTGTTTTCTTCAGATGAACTATGTCACTGGAGACAAGAAGGACCCTTTAGGCCTTGCAACTTATACCACCACCATGTGTGATATACTGGACTGATAACGCAGAGTCTGTGACTGGTAAGACCACTTCCTACTAATCCCCAATTGCCAATAAAAGGGAATGTCAATAGAGGTCATACTGACAAAATTAAAGCAGGAAGTGGAAGAAAGCAAAGGAGCAATGTTTTGGAATAAGAATGAAACACAAGTTAGACAGAAAGTATTCGTATGGGACTCAAGGTGAGGAAAGAGAGCTTGTCTAAAACTTCTGAACCTTTTCTAAAAAGCCAGGACATAGAACCTGAGTCCAATTAGGGAACAGAAGATAAGATGGATTGTTGCTAGACCCTAAGTGAGAAGATAAATAAAACTATGTGGGTTCATATATTCTAAGACAGTTCTTCATGCCTACAGAAACTATTTTTATACTTGGAACATGTGTGTGTGTGTGTGTGTGTGTGTGTGTGTGTGTGTGTGTGTGTAGTACTGGGTATGGAACCCAGGAGCATTGTACCTCTGAGCTACACCCTCAGCTCTATTTTTTATTATTTTTTTTAAACAGGTGTCTCACTGAGTGCAGAGGGCCTCAGTGAGACAGCTCAGGCTGTCAGCAACCACAATCCTCCTGTCTCAGCCCCCCAAATGCTGGGATTAAAAGTGTGCCCCACCACATCTGGCTTACTTGGAACATTTAAAATTGTACCAAAACGTAGTATGTGCCCTACTGGTATGGAATTGTACCCTGAAATTGTTACTAAGAAAGTAAAATGGCTAATCTTACTATCTTACTTACAGGCTGAACAGAATGAATCACTACCCTGACTCTTCCCCCTGGAATCTGCCTCTTGGAAGAACTATTTCTGAGTTTGTGGTATCTCTGTGGGGAGTAAAATAAACTGCATACAACTTCAAAAAGTACTATTGGTGTCAGGAACTAACAAGTTACTACTGTATCTGTCCAGATATCATAAAACTGATTTTTCATTAATAAACATAGTCTGACAAACATTCACTCTCTACTGAGTAAGGGGAGAGAGAGATACAAGAATTAATCTTACCATTTCACAGATAAGAGGAAATGCACAAAGAGATGATGAGCAATTGTGCCCAGAGAAAGCTGGAATTATTAAAGGTAACATTGAGGAAAATTCCAAGTTCTCGGCCATTTCTACTCAACTCTACTCAGCTGCTTCTCCAAGCTATCTGAAATGTCAAGCCATCTGAGGTTGATACCAAGAAAAGATACAGAGAGTTTTAGATACACTGGGATCCTACTTTTCTGTGTACATTCCCTTGTCTTTGCTAACAGTAAGGCAGAGGTAGAACCTTTCTAATGTCAACCAGGCATGATGGCCCATGCCTGTAATCCCAGTTCTTTGGAGGCTAAAATAGGAGGATCTCAGGTTCAAGGCCAGCCCCAGCAAATTAGCAATACCCTACACAAATTAGTGGGTGGAATTTAAAGGTAGAATGCCCCCAGACTCAATCCCCATTACCACACAACACAAATAAAATGTTTTGGTGGTTGGCCTTTTCAGTCAATCCTACATGTTTATCATTTGTATCAAAACAGCTATGAAAATAATGAGTGGTTTGTGACTCTAATAGCATAATGTTTTCCCAAGTACAGTTAATCTTGGAGATGAAACCATCCAAGTTTGCTCATTCTGTAAGCAATAATTATTATACATCATTAGTCAGTTAAGCTAATCAACTCCTATCTCAGAATTCTCCTTGGCTATGGTTGAAGAAAACATACACTCAAGCAAAGATATATGACTTAGTTAACTTTGCACTATATCTAGATCATATCTGATTTTTTTCATTTATTTCTTTACTTTTTAATCCAGAGATGTTCTACCTCCAAGATACACCATAAGCCCCACTTAATTTTTTGTTTTGAAACAGTGTCTCACTCTTTGCAGAGAGTTTTGCTAAGATGCAAAAGCTGGCTTTGAGTATGTGATTCTCCTGTCTCAGACTTTCAAGTACTGGGATTACAGGCCTTTACCACCAGGCCCAGCTTTATATCTCATTTTAAACAAATGTTAATCTACATGAACAAATAGATGGCTCTATAGAGTCAATATATTAATGAATACATTGTTAATATTGTGAAAGGAAATACATTTCTGGGTTTCTGTTATCTGCAACTTCAAACTTTTGTGTGCGTGTCTGGTACTTGGGATTAAACCCAGGGGCTCTACCCCTAAGCTACACCTCCAGTCTGATTTTTTTTTCTTTTACTCTTTATTTTGAAACAGGGTCTCACTAAGTTGCAGAGGGCCTCACAAGTAGCTGAGGCTGACTGTGAACCTGAGATCCTCCTGACTCAGTCTCCCTAGTACTAGGATTACAAGCATACACTACCACACCTGGCTTGAAACAATTTTTCAAACCCAGTTTGATATAACCTCTGAGAAACTTCTGGTATTTTTTAAATTTGGTTGTATTTGTCTTCTGTTGTGATTTTGTGATCATAACAAATTTCACAAATGTAGTGGCTAAGAAAACAAATGCAAATCAATCATCTTTCTGTTCTGTGCATCAAAAGTGCAACATGGTCTCAATAGACTAAAATCAAAACACCAAGAAAGCCACTTTGCTTTCTGAAGATTCTAGGATCAAGTTGATCTGGATTTTGAACAAAATTTGCAACTCCCTGGCACATACACCCCTAAATTTCAGAAACACATCAAACCATGAATACAAAAATAATTAAAACTTTAACTGTGACATTTAATACCTATCTCTCTCTCTCTCTCTCTCTCTCTCTCTCTCTCTCTCTCTCTCTCTCTCTCAAAACTTTCATGAGATTTAAGAGTTGCAAGTATTTCTAAATCAGTTTTAAAATAAATCTTATAAAAATGAGAAAAGTGAAAAATTTGAAAACCAGTGAGTTCAAATATTGTTTGTATAGAAGTAAATAATGTGAGTACAAAAATTTCTTAAAGAGTTTTTATATTTAAAGACATTTTGCTCATGTTTTTACTGATGTAGAGTTCTGAATTGATGGGACAGTTTATCTTTTAGAACTTTGAAGAAGGTATGAAGGTATCTTCTCATTTTCTTGGACTCCTTTAGTTTCTGTTTTCAAGTTGGCTCTGGGTCTTATTGTGGACCATTTTGAGGTAAAAATTTGTACTTACATTATATACTTCTCACATACAATATTTGAGCTCTCACTGGTTTTCAAATTTTCCACTCTTCTCATTTTTATAGGATTCATTTAAAATCTGATTTTAAAATACTTGCAACTCTTACATCTCATGAAAGTTCTTAAAATATAAAAGGAGCAAAAATAACAATTTTATTTGAAACAATAAAATATACTTTAAAAATGTTAAGGTTATTTTTTTTCAAAGAACATTGAAATACTGAATTGATTTGTGTATTGGTGTCTTGGATGATGGTGCTAAAATCAATGAGATGACACGCCAAAAGTCTAACTGAAAGAAAAAATATTACAATAATGTAAGGACATGAGAAGACTTGGCTTAAAAATTAATAAAAATTTAAAGCCAGGTGTCGTGGTGCATGCTTGTAATTCCAGCATTTGGGAGGCTAAGACAGGAGGATCACATTTTGAGGACAGCTTCAGCTACTTAGTGAGGCCCTTTGCAACTCATTGAGACCCTGATTCAAAATAAAGAATAAAAAATAGGGCTGGGGTGTAACTTAGAGGTAGAATACCCCTGGGTTCCATCCCCAGCACCGAAGGAGGAGGAGGAGGAGGAGGAGGAGGAGGAGGAGGAGGAAGAGGAGGAATAGAAGAAGGAGGATGAGGAAGAGGAGGAGGAGGAGAAAAAGTAATAAAAATTTAAAGCATTGTGATATTACAGTTGTAATGACACTGTGGGCTCTTTTTCTCTATTCAACTAGAACTTGTTGAATAGGGATATTAAAGCTAATAGAGAGTTTGGGACAGTTTCAAGTCTTTATTACAAAATCAGTAGAAATTAGAAAGTGAAGAGAAGAAAAGAAACATGTTTGGGGCATGCTGGAGAGCCTGGAAGAGAAACTCTGCTCCCTTCTCCATCCCTGACCTTTAAACAGATTTTTTATTGATATGTGCTTATCAGCATTACCAAGGCAATGGGCTAGTAACTTATTTTTTTGCCAGGCAGTGACTCTTTGCCTCTTGACAGTATACTTATTAAGTGCAGGGGTCAATAATTTAGCTTGTTTTCACCTCTACTGTATTGAGCTGTATTAATTACTTACCAACTATGGGTGCTTTGAAGGAGCACACAGAGCTTACCTTTCCTATACTCAGACCAGGTCACAAAAGAGAAAAGGTAAACAGAGGCACGGATTGCCTCCATATATTTTAGGGCTAAAAGCTTCAATTGTCACTAAGGGCTTTTAAAACTAAAGGCCTTAAATTCTTTTACATTCTTACTATAGGTTAATCATTAGAACAAAGGGCAAAGAGAGAGGGGAGCTCTGCAGTGTAATAGCTGCCATCCTTCCTGCCTGAGTGTCTACACAGCACTCAGACTCTTTTTTACATTTTGGAAATTAATACGAGTGCAGTTTTTCAATACCAGCATAGTGGAAACCCATAGAGGAAATGCAAGCCAGCTGTGAAGATATAACCCTGGGCAGCAGCAGATGTACTCTTGTACTACCAGAGATGTATATATAGTTATGTAAGAAAGACTAAGCAAAATATAACATCAGGCAGGCATAGGCAGACGTCACTTTGACCAGAGCTCTATGTAAAGAACAAGTCTCTGAATAAACTGCTGTTTGTTCTCCTCCAGATGGCAACTTCACATGTGTTCTTTTGCTGGAGTCCTTGCCACCTAAACCTCCTCTACAACCTCAACTGGCCCCCAACCAGGTCTCTAATAAATGATGCAGTCAGCAGGTTATAGAGAATGAGGTATAAAACAATTTTAGAAACTCATAAACAACTTGCCCAGACATACCAACACAGGGTTCAGACCAGCATGTCTGTTCTGCGGTTGATAATGGACCCTTGTATCATAAAAATGTCTTCTCACCTCTATTAGACTTATATCATCAATACATTTAAATGACTTATAGGAGTTTATAAGGGTTTGATAAGACAGGAAGATCATGCCAAAGACATTGGAAAATGCTCAGAAAGTTCTATAAAGACACCAGCCTTCTTATGAGTAGTGTGCCAAGTTTTGTTTAAGCCACGACAATCTGCCTGCATGTATTACTCTGATTCAGCAACTTGCTCTGGTCCTGCTCTTCTAGCTGATCAAGGATGACTGTGACTCTGACCTGCTTGGTATCTGTGCCAACTCCTGAGTCATATCTTTTATTCCAGGACTTGGTTTGCTACTCCCTACTCCCTGTTTGTTTGTATTATATCATTTTGTTTATTAATTGAAGTGCTCTAAGTTTTAGAATTTATGTGTTAGATAGCACATTTATTCCACATAAATTGTTAGATTTGCTCATCTGAAGTGTATTTTTTAATTGGCTCATAGATGCAGCCCACATCATTTGGATTAACACAGGCAATTTGCCAGACTATGAGTGAGTGGATTAACTATTTAGAATGGCTGCAGATTATGCATGAGATGTGTATGTGAAAGATGATGCCTGAGGTCTGGTATACAAGCCCAGATAAAGAGATATTTATGGCCAGTATGAAAGAACTTATACTTGTGGTTAGCCTCCAGGGCACTTTCCACACCATGGCTTCCCTCCTGGCCCTGTATGTCACTCAGCCAGTATACATGGTAATGGCTGCATGGCCAAGCTGGGGGACATGAAAGTGGACTGGCAGGGGCACAGAGACCAAGTGTGAACCATAGTAGGGGGAAAAGGCTCTCAGTAGAATCCAGACGCCAAGTCACAGAAAAATAAGTCAGGAGATAAAGGACTTGTAAGTGTTAGGTGCAAACAGAAGTGATTTGACCTTTGGAATTCAGATTGGCAGAGGAGACAATAAACTGCCAGCCCAATGAAGTGCTCCTGAATCTCTAGCCTTCGCTTCATCCAAACCAAAGGCACACTCCTTTTCCTCCAAAAAAAGGGAATAGCTAGAGAGATATATTTGAGATATGTTTGGCCAGCTTTCTTCCAGACTAGGGACTTGGCCTGGCACTCACTTATCCTGGAAACCAACTCTCCTGAAACTGCATGTGGAATTGACTATTGACTGGTCCTTCCAAAATGTGCAATGTGTCCTGGACTTAGTTGATATGGGATTAGACAGTGCCTTTCTTTTTGGCAACTTGGACAAATTGAACAGACCAAAGGCTGCCATAGAGGGTTATAGAGGCTGTCTCATTACAGTTCAGCATGCCCCAGTGACTTTGGGAATCAGATATTTGCCTCCTAAGCAGTATGATATGTACTCCATAGCTGAGTACATCCTGAGGGTGGATGTGTTACAGGGATTGACTGTGTAGACAACTACTAGAGAATTATGGCTCTGGGTCCATATGGTAAAGATCATCACTAAAGGACATCCCCATCCTGCTCCCTTGAAACTTCCCACAGCCATGACAAGTTTAAATATATGGTAGTACAAGTTATCAGGGAGCATGAAGAAATTGGACAAATGATACTGAAGCTGGAAGAGACGAGTGTAATCTACCCAACTCATAGCCCATTTAATTCTCTCAAGTGGCCAATACAAAAACCTGAAGTACTCAGCACATGACAGTAGACTATCAGTAGCTATATAGTGACAACAACCTTGCATGCAGTACCACCCTAAATCTGAAAAAAGAAATCTAAGAAGATCTTAGAAGATGGAAGGATCTTCCATGTTCATGGATTGGCAGAATAAATACCATTAAAAGGGCCATCCTCCCAAAAGTGATCTACAGATTTAACGCAATGCCCATTAAACTACCAAGATCATTCCTCACATAGAAAAATCAGACCTTAAATTTATCTGGAAAAACAAAGAGCCCAGAATAGCCAAGGTAGTTCTCAGCAATAAAAACCATGCAAGAGGAATCACAATACCTGACTTTAAACTAAACTACAAAGCCATTGTAATAAAAACAGCATGGTACTGGAAAAAAACAGATACATAGACCAATGGAGCAGAATAGAAGACCCGAAAACAAGTCCAAATACGTTCAGCCAATTGATTTTTGACAAAGGGGCTAAAAACATACACTGTAGAAAAGAAAGCCTGTTCAACAAATGGTGTTGGCAAAACTGGTTAACCATATGCAGAAAATTGGAAATTAATCCCACTTTCTCACCCTGTACAAAAGTCAACTCAAGATGGATCAAAGACTTGGAAATCAAACCAGAGACCTTGAAGAGGGCATAGGTCCAACACTGCAACACATAGGCACAAATAAACACTTTCTCAACAAGACCCCAAAGGCACAACAAATTAAAAGGCAAATTAATACGTGGGATTGCATGAAACTGAAAAGCTTCTGTTTAGCAAAGGAAACTATTAAGAACCTCAATCGAGAACCAACAGAATGGGAGAAGATTTTTGCCACCTACACCTCAGATAGAGGACTAATATCTAGAATATACAGAGAACTCAAGAAACTCAACACTAAGAAAACAAAGTATCCAATAACAAAATGGGCAAAGGAACTAAATAAACACTTCACAAAAGAAGAAATTCAAATGGCCAATAAATGCATGAAATAATGCTCAACATCACTGACAATCAGAGAGATGCAAATCAAAACTACCCTGAGATTTCACCTAACTCCAACTAGAATGGCAATCATTCAAAACACAAACAACAACAGATGCGGGCAAGGATGTGAAGAAGTGGGAACTCTAAGACATTGTTGGTGAAATTGCAAATTAATGCAATCACTTTGGAAAACAGTATGGAGAATCCTCAGAAGAATGGGAACAAATCTACCATTTGATCCAGCAATACCACTGCTGGGTATCTACCCAAAAGAAAAGAAACCAAACTACCAAACTAATGCATGTGTATCTATGTTCATTGCTGCACAGTTCACCATAGCCAAACTATAGAACCAGCCAAGATATCCATCAACAGATGAATGGATTACAAAACTGTGGAATATGTACACCATGGAATTTTACTCAGCCATCAAAAAAAAATCAATTACATCATTTTCAGGGAAATGGATGGAACTGGAGGACATTATGCTAAGTGAGATTAGTCAGTCACAAAAAATAAGAAATCAGATGCTTTCCCTAATATGTGAGAGTTAGGGAGAATTGGGTCATAGGAGGAACTCTAGATGAAAAAGAAAATCCTATGGAGGAGCAAACAAGACAACCTAAATGAGGAGAAAGGAGGGGGGAAGAGGAGAATCTCTAAAACACACAATGTACTTCAACATATCAAAGTCAACCACTAAGCCAAGCAAGGGAAGGACGGATGGGGAGGGAATGGGGTGGGAATTGGGTAGGGGTTAAATCAGTGATGTGTATAGGTATGTACACACAAGTTTTTTACCCCTATATGATGTATGAATATAATGCACCAAAAATTTTTTTTAAATAATAATAATTTCCATTTTTCGACATATGGTTTACCAGTTTTGCCAACACCATTTGTTGAACAAACTGTCTTTCTTCCAGTGTATGTTTTTGGCCCCTTTGTCAAGTATCAAATGGCTGAAAATGTGTGGATTTATTTCTGAGTCTTCTATCCTGTTACATTGGTCTATATGTCTTTGTGCCAAGACCATGCTGTTTTTTATTACAGTGTCTTTGTAGTATAGTTTAAAGTCAGTTATTGTAATTTTTCCTGCATGGTTTTATTGCTGAGAACAACTTTGGTTATTCTGGGTTTTTTGTTGTTCCAAATGAATTTAAGGACTGATTTTTCTATGTCTGTAAGGAATGATCTTGGTAACTTAATGGGTATTGCATTGAATCTGTAGATCACTTTTGGGAGTATGGCCAGTTTGATAATATTTATTCTCCCTATCCATGAACAGGGAAGATCTTTCCATCTTCTAAGATCTTCTTTAATTTCCTTTTTCAATGTTTTATAATTTTTTGTAGAGGTCTTTTACCTCCTTGGTTAAGTTTATTCCTAAGTATTTTATTTTTTTGTGGGAAATCCTGAGTGAAAGTGTTTTCCTGATTTCTTTTTCAGTGGATTTATGGTTGGTGTACAGAAAAGCTTCTGATTTGTTGAGATTGATTTTGTATCCATACACTTTGCTGAAATTGTTGATCAGGTCTTTTGGTTGAGTTTGTTGGGTCTTCTAGGTATAGTATCATGTCATCTGTGAATAGTGAAAGAGTTCTTCTTTTCCTATTTGATTTCCTTTTCTTGTCTTATTGCTCTAGCTAGAGTCTCGAGTACTATATTGAAGAGAAGTGGTGATAATGAACATACTTGTGTTGTTCCTGTTTTTAGGGGAAATTCTCAAGATTTTTTCCCCATTTAATATGATGTTGGCTGTGGGCTTATTGTAGATTGTCTTTATGATGTTGAGGTATGTTCCTTCTATTCTGATTCTCTGCAGTACTTTTATCATAAATGGATGTTGGACTTTATCAAAGGCTTTTTCAGCATCTAATGAAATGATCACTATGGTTCAAAAATTAAATTTTTATAAAGCATACTTTGCATACAATAGAGGGCTCCACTTCTATAGAAGATACTCCATACCTAAGATGATCATCAGGGTGACCGAGTAGAAACATTACTGTAGATTCATCTGTCGACAACAGCAAATTTTACAATTTGGGGCTACTGGTTTCAATAGGCAGGAATGACATTAGGCCATCTAGAAGACAAAAAGGCAAAAAATTATTTCATGGATCCAAAAGACCCAGAACAGATTGGGAAGGAGATCCTGTTTAAAAATTAAAACAATATCCAACTGAATAATTCAGGAAATATTCTAATTTGACACTAATGAACAAAAAAAACTTAAACCTCCCTCAAATTTAAAAGAACAGATACATGTTGACTTTTCAGATAAGCAAACATGGTGGAAGTGGGAGGAATCTCAGTGTATGATGATTTTGGCTGAGTGGACCAGCCCAACTCTTCCAGAGACTTCTTAAGAGGAAGTGGCCTGGTCTCAGCCTGCACAGTGCTTCTGGACACCCCACACCTACAATATGCATGCTTCTCTGCTTCTGTTCAGGCCCAGTTCTGCCACTCTGATCCTGCTTCTCTTCCTAAGCCTTGGTACCAGCATGGCTCAGAAAGATGGGTAAGTGACCCTTTCTCCTTGCTATAGACAGTCTTCTAGGAAACCCATCTCCAAACCCAGAAACCCATTCCCTGATCACACAAATAATTTTTCTTCTCCAAGAGCCACATCCTGGGAATCCTCACTCTTTATGTCTCTTGGTCTCATTTGTTCTGTATTTAGAACCTGTTGTGGATGTTATAGGAATCACATTCTGCTACAATTTTGTGTTTTAATTTAGTTTTCTACCTTGAATTTTATGAGTCTCATCCTTTTCTTCAAAATGGAGGGCATGAGTAGAAATGTGCCCTGCGTGTCTGTGGAATAAACATGGAAAAAGATATTTCAACTGTATATAAGAGGCCATGGCATGGCCTTAGTCTCTATTATTGATTTACATAGTACTTATGCTTCAGTAGGCAACAGGCATATCTCTTCATTATATAGACTTATATATTGGTGTCAAGATCTATAAGCCTAAAAGAGTTTTCTCTAAGCAAAATAGCATCAGGATCTTAAACTTCACCTTTTTATTGAACAGTTCCAATATATAAGACCAATCCTGTGATAAAGCTAACCTCAGATATATAACTATCTGTCAAAAAGAGAAACGGGAAATTTCAAATACTAACTCCATGTGGGAAAATAAGGCAATTGAAGGGAACAATGCCTTTGAACATGAAGAAAAGATTTGGGTCCAGAAAGATATCTAAAATGTCTTATGAGACACAGTTATGCCACTGACAAAATGTGAAAAGTATGTAGAGATGGAAATGGAGCCCTGACAATTTCTGGAAAAAGGAGTACCAGCCAAACCTAGCCATTTTTTCCATAGGTAGAGTTTACTGGAGATATATGGAGTGACAAAATGCATGTGAGTTAATAGTTATTTTTGTTGACAATTAAATTTCTCTCTAAGCTTGAGGAACAGTAATTGAAGAAAGCTAAGCTAAGCTGAATATCATATAAAACCTTGATTTGCTAATATAATAAATTTCTAAGTCCTAGAGTATTGTATCCTGCTAGTTTACTAGTTCAATAAAGAATATTTTGCGAATTTTGAGATGGTTCCACAATAAAGTAGAATATGAAAACCACTGGACTCCAGTATACTATGCAACCAAATTCTTTCTTGCCCCCATAACACCTTGGAGATCCACTGAGAATCCACAATGAAGGGAAAAGAACCCTCCAGCCTAGTTCTCTGTCCACATTAGTAGACAAGAACTCTGACCTGTTATTCTTGTTTTTATTTTCCTTTTTATATCAAGTATGTCTTGGCTACACACACAAGCCCCTTCGATGTGATTTACATTTGGTGGATCCTTATGTGTGAAAGCATTGATCCCTGTCACCTCTACAAATTTCTTCCCTCTGCTCCCTTTCCCCCACATACCAGGAAACTTTAGTCCTGGACTCTCATCTAACTGCAGGTTTGTGCTCTCTTACCATTTCCAGAGAGAACATAATTTCTGTAAGCAAGACAGCTTATGAATCTGTAAAGCAAAATGAAGAGGTTGATGTCAAAGTCATTATCAGAATCCAAAGGGATAAATTGAAAACCTGAATGTTAAGGATGTCAATGAGAAAAAGAGACTTACAATAATAATAAAGGATGTTGGTGGTCATGCTAATTTTACATAAAATGGTTTAACATTTTGCCAAATGCTGCATCTGCAAGGGTTTGGGTGCACCTTTGCCTTGAACCACACAGCTTCACTGTTAGAAATGTACATCTAATGAATTTCTTCTTTAAACTGAAAAATGGTGAAATAAAAACAAAAATATTAGTTGAGTCTCTTAACCATGTGGACAGAACTCTGATTCACCTGAGGAGGCAAGGGACATTATGAATAGAGGTAAAGAATGGGAAGAGAGAAAGGCAATAAAAATTAGAATAAAAACAAAGATGAATAAGAGAGTGACAATGCCTTGTGCTTCTACTCCAACCCCCACATCACCCCATGCAGTAATGAGGTCCAGGCAGGGAGGCCACTCAACAGGTCACAGCAGGTGCAAAGGATCTATGGGGCTGAGGTCATTATGACTCCAAAGTGAAAGACTTCCTAACAGAAAGGCAACAGTTTTTCCAGTGAATGTTTTCAGTCACCTCCTTGCTCACATTTTTTATCATTCCACATCCTGCACCCTGCTGCCTGTCTTTGATTCCAAGGATCAATTCTTAAGGTTTTGTGTAAAACCGATATAAAATGAAGAAACTACATTTACAATTCCTTTGTAAAATTTTTTGCAAAAGTTACAGTGACACCAAAAGCCCTGAGATAAATAAAAATAGTACCTGGTATTTTATCAAATATAAATAATATCCTTTTTTTATTAGTGCAGTATATTCATACATCATATAGGGGTAAAAAAACTTGTGTGTAGAGACATGCACACATCACTGATTTAACCCC
This sequence comes from Muscardinus avellanarius, assembly GCF_963383645.1. Taxonomy (NCBI): domain Eukaryota; kingdom Metazoa; phylum Chordata; class Mammalia; order Rodentia; family Gliridae; genus Muscardinus; species Muscardinus avellanarius. Next base: position 102,649,859 of record NC_137795.1, read on the forward strand.
TACCCAATTCCCGCCCCATTCCCTCCCCGTCCCTCCATCCCTTGCTTGGCTTAGTGGTTGACTTTGATATGTTGAAGTACATTGTGTGTTTTAGAGATTCTCCTCTTCCCCCCTCCTTTCTCCTCCTTTAGGTTGTCTTGTTTGCTCCTCCATAGGATTTTCTTTTTCATCTAGAGTTCCTCCTATGACCCAATTCTCCCTAACTCTCACATATTAGGGAAAGCATCTGATTTCTTTTTTGTGACTGACTAATCTCACTTAGCATAATGTCCTCCAGTTCCATCCATTTCCCTGAAAATGATGTAATTGAGATTTTTTTGATGGCTGAGTAAAATTCCATTGTGTACATATTCCACAGTTTTGTAATCCATTCATCTGTTGATGGACATCTTGGCTGGTTCCATAGTTTGGCTATGGTGAACTGTGCAGCAATGAACATAGATACACATGCATTAGTTTGGTAGTTTGGTTTCTTTTCTTTTGGGTAGATACCCAGCAGTGGTATTGCTGGATCAAATGGTAGATTTGTTCCCATTCTTCTAAGGATTCTCCATACTGTTTTCCAAAGTGGTTGCATTAATTTGCAATCCCACCAACAATATCTTAGAGTTCCCACTTCTCCACATCTTCGCCAGCATCTACTGTTGTTTGTATTTTGAATGATTGCCATTCTAGTTGGAGTTAGGTGAAATCACAAGACCCCATAGGCACAACAAATTAAAAGGCGAATAAATACATGGGATTGCATGAAACTGAAGAGCTTCTGTTTAGCAAAGGAAACTGTCAATAACCTCAATCGAGAGCCAACAGAATGGGAGATTTTTGCCACCTACCCCTCCGATAGAGGACTAATATCTAAAATATACAGAGAACTCAATAAACTCAACACTAAGAAAACAAAGCATCCAATAACAAAATGGGCAAGTGAACTAAATAGACACTTCAGAAAAGAAGAAATTTAAATGGCCAATAAATGCATGAAAAAATGCTCAACATCACTGGCAATCAGAGAGATGCAAATCTAAATGATATCCTTTTATTGGTGATTTAATTACACATCATAGTGAGGTTAAAAAAGTCATGCACAGAGGTCTGTGTTTCCTTTACAAATGTGTTTAATAAAGAAAAGGTCTTTTAGATACAGTTTCAGTAAAACATCTAAAAATTCTTCTTTTCAGATCTGATCCAATAGACGCTTTCCCCAACTTGAAGAAACCAACATTCACTCTTTAACTTGAGAAATTATAATTCCATCCATTGAGAAAGAACAGGGTCTAAATACTATTCACCCAAGTACTTTCAGATTTCAAAGTTTTTTCCCACAACAATCATGGTACTTTATATTCCTGAAGTTCTATTTTGAAGAATGTGGAAAGATTCATGAATTCATACAAGGATAACTGGACCTCCCATCTTTCAAAACTTGGGGAGAAAGTACCCTATCACAAATTGGGGAAGCCGACTTCTGAGATGATCACACAGTTCCCTAAGCATATATCCAAAATGCGGTTTGCTTGTCCCTTTTATTTCTAATGTAATGAATTTAGGGATCAATTTCATGGATTAGCTGATAAATTCAATCAATACTATCCACATCTGGACAGCTGTGTTTGCTTCTACTCCATGAAATGAAAATAAATGTGATGCTAGGTGAAGTATTTAAAACATTTAACTTTTGGCATGGTCACTCACTTGTCAAAGAAAACATTTTTGTTGTCTTTAACAAGGCAAATAAAAGTGAACATGTCACATAAAGAGAAATACATAAAAATTGACTCAATCTTCTAGTCTGGCTGCTAGGTCTGGTGGTACATGCCAATAATTCCAGTGCTTGGACAGCTGAGAAAGGATAATTACAGGTTTGAAGAAGGACTCAAAAAATTCACAAAAATCCTTTTCAAAATAAAAACAAAATGGCCAGGAAGAGGGTAGTTTATGGGTAAAATGTCTCTGGCTTCCATTCCTAGTGCCAAAAAAAAATGTTAGACATGGTATAATAGCTTGGGAAAATTCCTGACCTATAGTCCCCTGAATACTATTCATTTTGCTAATAGTTAATCCAGGGAAGCTTCAGCTGGATCTGAACCTATTTTAGCCTTTGCTAAAATTCTATTCTTCAGGTAAAATACATTGTTGAGGACATGGATGACCGTCTAGGCCGTGTCATTTATTCTACCTGTTTGTGTAGTAAAGTTGACTTCTACTGGAAGGTTGTTGTCACTTATGAGACTGCTTCATACTAATCCCAAATGTCCAATAGGAGGGAATGTCAAGAGAAGTAACAGTGACAAGATTAAAGCAGGAAGTGGCAGAAAGCAAAGGATCAGGGTAATGGAATAAGGATGAGGCACAAGGTACACAGAAAATGTGGGTGGGAGGCTCAGTGTGAGGGAAGAGAGATTAGCTAAAAATGCTGTGCCGTTTTTATAAAACCAGGAAGTGAGACTTCAGTCCTTTCATAGAATGGAGGATAAGATGAGCTGTGGACAGAGCCTAAATGATAAGAGATAAAGCTATGCAGGGTTCTATGTTCTAACACATTTCTCCTGCCTCTCTGCAGAAACTACTGTTATAGTAGGAATGGCTGAAGTTGTGCCAGATAAGGATAGCTACCCTCCAGATGAGGAGCTGTATCCTGAAGTGGGTTACCAAGAAAGTCAGATTACATTACTTGGTGATGAAATATATTATTTGTTGTCCTGACTCCTCACCCCTGAAATCTCCCTCTTGGAAAACTCCCATTGAGTTTGTGGAATCTCTGTGAGGGTAAAATAAACTGTATACAACTTCTAAAATTCCCATCTGTGTCATTACTCAACAACTTACTGTATCTGTTCAGCTATCCTAAGGGCTCTCATAGTACTGATCTTTTAAGAATCTTTCCTAGACCTGCTTTGATAAGCACTCACTCCCTAGTGAGTCAGGAGAAAGAGAGACAGAAATTACCCTCATCATTAGACAAAGAAAAGAAAGTGCCCAGAGAGAGGATAAGCAATTGTCCCCAGGGAAACATGGTATATTAAAGGTAATATTAAGGGAGATTCCAAGTTCCCTACCATTGAAGTTCAACTCTATCCAGTTGCTCTTCCCAGCTCATTTGAGGTCCTAAAATGATTATATACTCACTCTTTTTCATCTAGTATCAAGAAAAGATCCACAAAACTTCAGATGCACTGGGTCTTCACAAACACAAAAAATCACCAGGAAGGCTGCTTTTCTTTGTAAAGATCCTAGGCCCAAGTTCATTTGGATTTTTGGCAAAATTCATAGTCCCCTGGCACATAGGCCTCATAAATTTCAGAAACACATCAAACCACAAATACAAAAATAATTGTCTTGAACCTGGACGTTTAACTCTTCTGTTAAACTCTAACTCTCTCTCTCTCTCTCTCTCTCTCTCTCTCTCTCTCTCTCTCTCTCTCTCTCCTTCTCTCCCTCTCTCCCTCTCCCTCTCTCCCTCTCTCCCTCTCCCTCTTCCATCCCTTCTCCCTCTCCCTCTTTAATGACAAGCTAATTAAATAAATAGTAAAAAAAAAATGGAGTTTCTAATCAAATATCTTCCTTCTCTTACCAAATCTCACCTTTATTTTTTAAATATTTTTATTGGTACATTGTAGTCAAACATCTCATTGGAATACAAGATTTATGAAGATATACAAGCACACATCATCCAATTAGCCTTTATCCGATCCCCATCCCTTTCACTCCCCCTCCCTCGATCCCAAGCTTGATTTAGTGATTGACTTTGATATATTTGTTTAAGTACATCATGTGCTTTAAAGAGATTCTATCTTCCCCCATTCCATCCCCTCTGATTGGTCACCTTAATTGCTCCTCCATAGGGCCCTTTCTTCAACTGGATTTTCTCCTATTACCCATTTCTTTCTAGTTTTTGCATATTAGGGAAAGCACCTGATTTTTTATTTTCTGTGATATTTCTCTGTGTATGCTACATTATAAGTTCCCATCCCACTCTTGGAGGCCGCGGCACAGGCCTGGCCACCTGGCAGGCTCTTATCCCAGCCTTGGAGGCCCCAGCACTAGCCTCACCCCTCTGCAGGCTCAGATCCTGGCCTTGCTGGCCCCGGCACCAACCTCACCCGTCAGCAGGCTTCGATCCTGGTCTTGGAGGCCCCGGCACCAGCCTTGCCTCATGGCAGGCTCCAATCCTGGCCTCGCTGGCCCCAGTACCGGCCTCACCCCTTGGCAGGCTCCGATCTTGGCCTCAGAAGCCCCAGTACCGGCCTTGCCTCATGGCAGGCTCCGATCCTGGCCTTACTGGCCCCAGCACCGGGCTCACCCCTCAGCAGGCCAACTCTTACCTTTAAAAAAGCATGATGATCTATGTGATATTTACCAAATGTTCAAAGAACAAAATAATCCTTTTATAAAGATGAAAAATATCAGAAGCTACCCTATGAGAGAGAAAGCCATTCCACTCATTTTTGTAGTAAGTTTAGCCTGTTCTACATAATGACAGTAAGAAACTGTTAAAAATAAATGACACTGAGGTACATAGATGCCAAACTTTAAATGAAACATTAACAAGTTGAATTTATTAATATATTTTCCAAAAAAATCTACTGAGATTCTAGCAGACACTGCTAGTTTTCTCTCAGTACATATTTTCCTTTTTATTTACTATTTCACATACAAAATCATCTGCATACAGCCTTCCCTGCATGTAACTGTTGCAATATGATTGACAGAAGCCAATGGTTTGCAAGAAGCAATGCAACTTTGCAGTTTACGGGAGTCTAATTTAGGGTCACAATATTCCTGCCTCTTCCTTTTCCTTTTTTCTTTAGGTCCACCATGAATGCAGTTGCCCTCTCTTGAATGAGGCTGAGATCTGCAATCTGGAGAGAGTAGAGGCTTGAGCATGTAGAAACGCTGGCTCTGAAGACTTCGTCTAACAATTGTCAAATCAGTCTTTCCTTTCAGCCTTTAATACAAGTCAGACTAAACTATGTTAAGTCCTGTTTGCAATTGCTGTTGCTGTTATGTAAAAAAATAATTTGAGATTAATTAATCTTAAAATACAAAAAATTAAGGCTTTTTCTTTCTTTTTTTTTTTTTTTTTTTTGCAGTACTGGGAATTGAACCCAGGGGTAGCCTACCTCTGAGCTATACTATCAGCCCTGTTTTTTTTTTTTTTCAATTTTTTTTATTGAACATAAATAGTATACATTTACACTATATTTGGTGCCCTCTCCCCTCCCCCCTCCCCCCGCCCCCGTTTTATCTTCCCCCCCACACCAATGGATGTCCAGGTTAACCATGTCTTATTCATAATTTTACACATGTTCAGGTGTAGACCCTCCTTAATCCAGATCGGCCTTTCTCCTCTCCTATCTTTCCATTAAAACTTAGCTAGTATTACCCCTCTAGTATCTGGGGACCTACTGGTATCCTTTGTGTTTTCTAGTTTGGGCATATTAGAGGAAACATGTGTATCTTCTCCTTCTGTGCTTGGCTGATCTCACTTAACATGATGCTTTCCAGGGCTTTCCATCTTCTTGCAAATGATATAATTTTGTTCTTCTTTATGGCTGAATAGAATTCCATTGTGTGTATTTCCCACAGTTTTTCTATCCATTCATCTGTTGATGGTGATCTGGGTTGGTTCCATATTTTGGCTATTACAAATTGTGCTGCTATGAACATAGGTATGCATATGTTGCTGTATTTCTCTGAATTCAACCCCTTTGGAAAGATACCCAGGAGTGGTATAGCTGGATCATATGGTGGATCTATTCCCACCTTTCTTAGGAATCTCCACACAGATCTCCATAGTGGCTGAACTAGTTTGCACTCCCACCAACAGTGTAAAAGAGTTCCTCTTTCCCCACATCCTCGCCAGCATTTGTTGTTGTTTGATTTCTTTATGCTTGCTACTCTGACTGGGGTTAGATGGAATCTCAGTGTAGTTTTGATTTGCATCTCCCTGATGGCCAGTGATGAAGAACATCTTTTCATGAATCTATTAGCCCTTTGTATCTCTTCTTTTGTGAAGTGTCTATTTAGTTCACTTGCCCATTTCTTGATTGGGTTGTTTGTTTTGCTAGTGTAGAGCCTTTTGAGCTCTTTGTATACTCTGGATATTAGCCCCCTATCAGAATGGTGGCTGGTAAAGATCCTTTCCCATTCTGTAGGCTTCCTCTTTAGGTTATTGATAGTTTCCTTTGATGAGAAGAAACTTTTTAGTTTGATGTTATCCCATTTGTTTATTCTTGCTTTAATTTCCTGAGCTTTGGAGGTTTTGTTGAGAAAGTTACTGCCTGTGCCAATATGTTGTAGTGTTGAACCTATGTTCTCCTCTACTAACTTCACAGTCTCAGGTCTAATTTCTAAGTCTTTGATCCATCTTGAGTTGATTCCTGTGTTAGGTGAGATATAGGGGTTTAGATTCATCTTTTTACAAATGGTTAGCCAGTTCTCCCAGCACCACTTGTTGAAAAGGCTGTCTTTTCTCCAGCGTATGTGTTTGGCCCCTTTGTCAAAGATTAATTGACTAAAGATGTGTGGGTTTGTTTCTGTATCTTCTATTATAATCCACTGGTCAGTATATCTGTTTTTGTGCCAGTACCATGCTGTTTTTACTACTATTGCTCTATAGTATAGTTTGAAGTCTGGGATTGTAATGCCTCCTGCGTGTTTCTTGTTACTGAGAATTGCTTTGGCTATTCTAGGTCTTTTCTTTCTCCATATGAAGTTCATGATTGATTTTTCTAGGTCTCTGAAGAATGTCACTGGTATTTTAATGGGAATTGCATTGAACCTATAGATCAGTTTTGGCAGAATGGCCATTTTGATGATATTTATTCTGCCTATCCATGAGCACGGGAGATCTTTCCATCTTCCAAGGTCTTCTTCTATTTCTTTCTTTAATGTTTTATAGTTTTTGTTGTAGAGGTCTTTTACATCTTGGGTTAGGTTTATTCCTAGGTATTTTATTGGTTTTGAGGTTATAGTGAATGGAATTGTTGTTTTTGTTTCCTTCATTGTGGATTCGTTGTTGGCATAAAGAAAGGCCACTGATTTCTTTAGGTTGATTTTGTAACCTGCGACAAACCCAGGGGTAGCCTACCTCTGAGCTATACTATCAGCCCTGTTTTTTATTCTTTATTTTGAAACAGGGTCTCACAAAGTTGTGAAGGGCCTCATTTAAGTAGATAAGGCTGGCCACAAACCTGCAATCCTTTGGTGTCAGCCTCCCAAATACTGGGATTACAAGTATGCTCCACCATGCCCAGCTCAATAAAGATGACTTTTTACATAGATAGATAGATAGATAGATAGATAGGTAGATAGATAGATAGATGTTAGATAGATAGATAGATAGGACTTAGATATAAATATATATTTATACAAAATATATCTGGATCAATGATAAAATGTAACTGAAGGGCTTTATTTAGGATAAATTACTTAGCACTTCATTATTGCTCAACATAAAGAAAATTATGTAGAAATAGGATAAATACTAATTACAATAGCCATAGATGAATAGTGGGATTATTAGTCAATTATATTCAATATAGTCTATGTTTTATACAAAAATTATTAATAGCAAAATTATAATTGACCTCACATCATATTTTCATATAACTCCTATAAGAAAGCAGAGAGTCATGTATACCTATGAAAAAGCAAAATATCAGACAGCTTATTCCATGGTGATATGAGCACTGTGCCATGAAGAAAACAAAAATCTTAACAAAATCAGTAAATAATAAAGGTAGAAGGAATGAAGAAAACATAAAATTGGAGTGCTATGGTCATATACTAATCATTGCTACAGGCAATATCCACTGATGAATACTCAAATCAGTGGGCAAGAGTTTTAGGGAAAACAAGATATTTGCATAGCTTCCGAGAATGTTCTCTGTAGTATTACTTCAGTGGTTTAAAATGTGTTCATCAATTATTTGAGATTTTTTATCTAGAAAGTGACATTCATCTTCCCTTATGGACAGACAAAAATTACAAACACAGTTCTAATGAGGATAGCATGCAAGAGGAGAAAAACATAACATTATGGCAGAGAAACTTGGCAGTTACCATCTAACTAAGTGATTGTAACCACATCACCAGCCACCAGACAGGAACATGACATATTTTGCCATGAGGAGGCATCCACCTCTGTGGAGTTCTCCCAATTTCATAGCCCCAGTCAAACAATTAGAATCCAACACAACCTTAGGCCAATACTCTAGAAACAGCTGACAATGACATTTCAAAACCATCGAGGTCATGAAAGAAAAAGAAAGACCAAGAATCTGACTGGAAGGGTCCAAGGAAACATAATTATTATAGGAAATGTAGTATCCTGGATGAGATTTTGGAACATAAGAAGGAGTATTAGTGTAAAAACTACCAAAAAAAAAAAGCAAAAGTTTAGCATATGGTATTCTAACAATGCTAATTTCTTAGGTTTGAACCATGTACTATAAGAAGTATAAGAAGAGGCTGACTGAAGAGGGAAGAGATGTTAATTATCTGCACTATCTCTATAGTTCTCTATGTCAAAATTATTTTAAAATAATAATTGAACACAGGAACATTCAACCTCTGAGCTACATCCCAAGCCCTATTTTATTTTTATTTTGAAACAGGGTCTTGCAAGGTTAATGAGAGTCTCACTACTTGCTGAGGCTGTCCTCGAATCTCCAATTTGTCTCTTAGCCACCTAAGTACTGATATTACAGGCATGCACCATCATGTCCAGCTAAACTGGACTTTTTTTTGGAGGGGGGGGGAAATGAGTGCTTTTATATTCTTTTCTGCTATGTTAGGCATTTGCAAGCTCGTGGGAAAGGAAAACATCAAAGAACAATGCTATGTAAAATATGGAACATGTATCATTTGCTTTTAAGATACAATCTTCTCAAAGAACATGCAGGGATAATAAAGGTCATGGTGAGCTCATAAAATTAATACTGAGAATGTGATAAAAATCTGGTCCCTCTCTCACTGGTGGGCCTAAAGCACGGAATCAGGAAAGAAAAGGAGTCATACCCAGAGTCTCAAAGAGCTAAACCTTTTGCCACCCCACCTTAACTCTTTCAGAATCTTTCATTCCTCAGGCTTCATCTATGTCTTCCATCATCTCCCCCTTTTTTTATTAAGTTGTAAGATGGCCGCAGTGAGAGCGAGGCTAGAGGATTTCAACAGCAACAGGGTTCGATGAATCCACCCAAAACAGAAAAGTACAAAACAGAACCAATGAGTGATAATTGTAGTATCCCTGCAGGTGTCTTTACGAGAGTGGATAGAGGATTGTTGGTTATAAGATCATTTAAAGTGGTGAAGAATTTTTCATCATAATTTGAAGACAAAGCTGGGCGTGGTGGCGCATGCTTGTAATCCCAGCATTCAGGAGGCTGAGACCCGAAGATCGCAGTTCGAGGACAGCCTCAGCTACTTAGTGAAGCCCTCTGCAACTCAGTGAGAACCAGTTTCAAAATAAAGAATAAAAAATAGGGCAGGGGGTGTAGCTGCCACAGGTCGAATGCCCGAGTTCCATCCCCAGGCCCGCAAAAAAATTTAAAATTAATAATTAATAATAATAATAATAATAATAATAATAATAATAATTTGAAGATAGAGTATGGGAGAAAGTCTCTCTGATGTCTTCTTTAAGTTTTTCTTTGTTTTTTCCTTTCCTGCCAGCCCCTCCAATAAATCTCTTGACTACAAGGTGGTCTCTTCTGGTGTGGTCAAACTTTGTCCTTTCACAAAGGGCTTCTCTAAATTCATTAACTCTATCTAATAGCTGTTGATCAACCTTAGGCTGTCATTCCCAGAGGAGTCTAGATTGATCATGCCAGTTAGTTACAAAATCTTCCTTTTGAATAGAGTTATGTAAAGCCATTCCTGCTACAACTCCTACCAAAGCAACTGTTATTAACCTTATTATTCCTAGGATAATCCATTCAAGAAACCATTTTCCCCTTCTTAAAACAAATTGATGCCAAGCATAGACAAAGGAAGATTCTTCCCATGGGTAGGATAAAGTGACTGGTATCCATATATAGGATCTTTGTTGAAGAAGAATGAGGCTCTCTGTAGATCTATTAAAAGCAATGGAGGCATTAATACAAGTATATAGCCTACGATTAGTGCAGGAGATATTTTGCCCTTGATATAACAGAATTCCTATAGCCAGTAAATAGAGCGGTTTAACACAAGCTTGTATCCAAAATTCAGTAGTGTAATTAATAGAGTAATTTTGATGTTTTATAATGGAAACAAATACCCCAGCTAATTTTATATGCCATTGTTCTGCTCCAGGAACACCATGGGCTATGATACATGGCCTCAGTGGTGACAACCTCCCATGATGCCAAGAAAGTATATTACCAGTCTATTGCCCAAAAGAGATATTACCTTCATGTTTTGACCCCATGATATTCTAGTGTATAGTCTCATTATTACAATACACATTTGATTCACCCTCTTCTTCAGGACAATTAGTGACATACCCATATGGTGTCTAATCCAGAAATGTAAAATTATGTCAAAAAGTCAGGCTAACTTGGCCCTACAAGTTCCCCAGTGTAATGGAGCATAATTTTTTCCAAGAGATGGCTTCATAAGGTAAGTCTGAGGGAGCCCAAAAGATGGCAGTATAATTTCTCATGTGATGAGGGGCTGTACGATCAGTAGCATTAAGCAGAAAGGAAATGGAGACAAAAACAACCAATATGTAATCCGGTCCCACGGTTAGCATTATATCCCCATCATTGAGGAAATATTGGAAGACATATAGCAATCCCCCAAAACATATTGGTAAAGTTTTATATCCTAAGGTGAAGTTTATCAGCTTTCCTTCTTCATTAGGATGAATGGGTAGCGTCATTTTCCACAGAGGCGGCATCATTCTTGAATTGTTAGTGGAAATTAGCGGTGCGACGTCCATCCAGTCAACAAATTCTACTAAGGGAGGAAAGGGGATATATGTCTAATACGTACAATTTTTGCCACTCGCCCCCGATGCGCAGGGTAGTATGGCAACCATAGCTAAGAACATCTTGTCTGGTGATACCGGTCTCCGGCTTCCTTTACTAGGACTCAGCTTTTGGGCTCAGGTTCTTTATCTGTGCCCATATCGGGCAAGGCTTCTTTTCTGATATATGTGTCTTATGAAACGAGAACCATGTGTCCTTATCTTCTTTTCTCCATCGGAGCTTTCACTCAGGAACCTAGAACCAATAGCCATTTTCATCTCGAGGCTTCCGGAGCCCCACATCCTCCCCGAGGCTCTTGCGGCCAGTGGAGGCCGCGGTGACAGAGGCCGAGCCACCTACGACCCCTCAGCGCCTAAAGGACCCGCAGATGGTGGCACGGGGATGCCAGTACCCGCGCCATGGAGTTAAACTGGACTTATAAAAGCAATTGTCTATGTCCTTAATGGGTCAAAGTCTTCTTCCTGAAATTTTCCTACATAGAAATATACTTGAATACATCTAAGAGCTATTTAGGAAAGTGAGTGTATCATTTAGGTTCTGGTCCCTTGATCTGCTTTGAGAATACCATCTCTTCACAGAGAAAGGTGCCTCCATTTCACCTCTGTCCACTCAGGAATCTGATTAATAATTCTCTTCCATTCATCACAGGAAGTGACTGCCTTAAGTGATGACAAGCAGAGCCTCTTCTGAACTGCCTCTAAATACCTCCATGGCCCCTGCTGCTGTCCATGTCTCCCATCACCGTGAATCCCACACCCAGGACAGGGGTCTGTCCAATCTGCCTGCTGTGTCTCTGCACCACCCTCTTTGTCTTCTCTGGGCCCTAATAGTGATTCTTCCATGGATGGTTTTCACAGAATCTGCGTTGTTCTCACTCCACCTCTCTGTTCATGTGCCCACACTTCATTTAAGCATAGAACCTGCAAACACTCTCCCTCCACCCCTCATTATGAAGAGCTTCTCTGAGCTAAACATCACTGGTAGGTCATTCATTAATCCAGCAAGGATCTGTGTACAAGGCACTGGGCTATAAGCCAGGGTACAATGACGGGCAAAGCAAGTAAGAGGAGAGATAACAGATTTCAGACACCATGCCCATTTTGCCAGACACTCGTGGAATCCTGAATCAGCAGCAGTGGGGTGAAACCCGAAAAATGAGTTTTTGGATATCCCAGGCCTACCTGCACAGAAGAAACAATAATAGAATGACAGTTGTTTATTATAGAGTTGAAGGAAAACGTTTGAAGCTCAGGAATAGAGATGCAAAGATGAGGTAATAAGATTCATGATAACTTATCTAAAACAGTTTATCAGGCTGAAACACTTTCATACTTTTTTTTTTTTTGGTGGCACTGGGGTTCCTGGAAGCCCTTCTACCTCTGGGCTACACTCCCAGACCTACTTTTTTTTTATTTGGAAACATGGTCTCTTAAGCCAGCGAGGCTGGCTCCGAACCAGCGCGATCCTCCTGTCTCCGCCTCCCAAGTGCTGGGATTACAAGTGTGCACCACAACTCCTGACTTTCATACATTTTTACTATTTTTTTCTTAAGCCTTGAGCACAAATATAAATAAATGTTAAAAAAAAAATTGGGAAGCCGGCTTTGGTGGCACATGCTTGTTATCCCAGTACTTGGGAGGCTGAGACAGAAGGATCACGGTTCAACAGCCTCAGCTACTTAGTGAGGCCCTTTGCAACTCAGTGAGACCCTTTTTCAAAATAAAGAATAAAAAATAGGGCTGGGGCATAGCTCAGAGGTAGAATGACTCTGGGTTCCAACTCCAGTACTGCAAAAAAAAAAAAAATGGGGAAACACTTCACCCACCAACCTTGTCATTAGAATTATTTTATCATTATTTAAAAGTTACATACACTCTAAAAATTGAATCTACTCTAAATTAGTTCGCTTTATCAGAAATATTGATAAAATCAGAAACAACCATATTTTAAATCAGAAAAAAACTTCCCCAAAATAAAAAAGAGTCTTTCTTCATCTCTTTTTGTTTTAATATTCCAAAATTGGATGAATAGGGGTGTTGTTTTATGGTAAGATTGATTATCCTACCTAACAAAAGACCTTGGAAACTTTGCCTTCAAACTTTATTTTCCTAGTAGTTTCTTTAAAATTAAAAGAAAATCTGAGTGTATTCTCAGTATCTTTCTAAAAGAATTAAGATCAGAATAATATAGTGACACATGCATACTCAGGTTTATAGAAGCACAGTTCACAATGAGCCAATTATGGAACCAACCCAGGTGTCCGTCACCAGATGGCAAAAAAAATGTGGCATATATACACAATGGAATGTTACCCACCCATAGAGAAAACCAAAATTATGTCATTTGCAGGAAAATGGATGGAATTAGGGAAAGATTATACATAGTGAGATCAGCCAGTCTCAGACAATTAAGATTCCTATGTTGGCTCTCATATGTGGACGTTAGAGAGAAACCAAGACAGAAAAGCAATTTCAATTAAGTGAGGAAAGAGACTAGCAGGGTAGTGGGAAAAAAATTGGGAAGAAAAAACAGGAGAAGGAGACAGGTCCTTGAGGATAGAAACAGAACATATAATATTACATTCAAATATGAATGACTGTCGGGTGTGGTGGCGCACGCTTGTAATCCCAGCATTCGGGAGGCTGAGACCTGGAGGATCATGGTTCGCGGACAGCCTCAGCTACTTAGCGAGGCCCTCTGTAACTCAGTGAGACCCGGTTTCAAAATAAAGAAAAAAAAAATAGGGCAGGGGGTGTAGCTTGGAGGTCGAATGCCCCTGGGTTCCATCCCCTGACCCGCAAAAAAAAAAAAATCAAATATGAATGATCACTACCAACCTTACAAGAATGTACAAGGAGGAAATAGGGGGTAACAGGATGGAGTTAAGAGAAAAACACACCGGTATCACTTTGCATCTTACTATGATGTATAATTATATTACACCAATAAAATTCTGAAATAAAAAGAAAAAAGAAAAAAGGAAAAACAATACACTTATATGTATTTTAAAAAGGTTATATCATGATAGCAAGTAATTTTATTCAAGGAATGTTCTATCTCTTAAATATTAGTGTTTTTTTTTATTTATTATTCCCCTTAAATGGTAAGGACATCATAAAGGACACCAGAGAAAAATGTCACAGTTGAATCAATCTTGCATTTAGTCTCTGGCACACACACAAAATAATCCACACAGGTCTAGGTGGCATGATACAGCAGGCAAGAACATTGGTTGTGTTCCCATGTGACTTGGGGTTGAATCCCAATTCTATCACTCTCTAGTTGTATGCTTTGGAGAAGTATTAGACCTCTATATACCTCAGCTTTTTCATCTACAAAATGGCAATAATGAAAGTACATGCCTTATGTTGCAGTGAGGTTTAAATGTAGTGATATATACAGTGGACATTGCCTAACACAAAATAAGAACACACTGCAAAGATACGTGCATGCGTGTGTGTGTGTGTGCGCGTGTGTGTGTGTGTGTGTGTGCGTGCGTATTTCAATCAATCAGTTCCCTGAATTGTTAAACGGTGACTCAGCAGGACAATGCTCAAATTAATGAAAGGTACCAAAGTACCAAAGCACAGGGCTCTCGATGCCATGTTAGTGGTTTATAAAGGACAGTCTATGCGAGTACTTCTCTGAGTCCCCTGATTGAACTAATATTGACATGCTGAAAATTAGGGAGAGGATTAGGAACCAAATCCTTCTATTATTTGCATCTGCCCATTTAGAGCTAAGAATTCTGAGACAAACAAATGGAGTGAATTTGGAAATGATGCATCAACTGTTCTCTCCTGTGACATGAAGACTGGCAGTTATCAAGGATCCACCCATCATATTCTTAGACATACTTTCTTCCACACGCCAAGGAGGAGCAGCAACCCAGGATGGCTGAACTCTGCAACTCCGCAGAAAATGAATTGTCACGATTTGCCCTCATCTTAATTTTTACAATTATGGGTACTGAATGCGTCATTGGTATCATTGCAAATGGATTTATCACGGCTATAAACGCAGCTGTATGGGTTCAGAAAAAGGCGCTTCCCACAAATGGCAGGATCCTGCTTTGCCTGAGCATATCCAGAATAGTTCTCCAAAGCTTCACGATGCTAGAAGTTATCTTGAGCTTCGCATCCCCAATTTTTCATAACAAAGATGTTTTACACGATTCATTCAAAGTAAGTTTCATGTTCTTAAATTATTGTAGCCTCTGGTTTGCTGCCTGGCTCAGTGTCTTCCACTTTGTGAAGATTGCCAATTTTTCTCATCCCCTTTTCCTCAAGCTAAAGTGGAGAATTTCTGGATTGATCCCCTGGCTTCTGTGGCTATCGGTGGTTTTTTCTTTCATCTCCAGCATGCTCTTCTGCAAGGATATCTACCCTATGTATTGTAACAGTTCTTTTGCTATCCCCTTCTCTAATTCCACAAAGAAAATATACTTCAGTGAGAACAATGTGCTAAACCTGGCTTTTTTCTTTAATCTGGGAATCCTCATTCCCTTGATCATGTTCATCCTGACGGCCTCTCTGCTGATCATCTCTCTCAAGAGACACACCCTGCACATGAAACGCAGTGCCACAGGCTCAAGGCACCCCAGCATGGAGGCTCACTTGGGTGCCATCAAAACAACCAGCTACTTTCTCATTCTCTACATTTGCAATGCAGTTGCTCTCTTCCTCTATGTGTCCAACATCTTTGATACCAGTAGTTCTTGGAATATTTTTTTCAAAATCGTCATGGCTGTGTACCCAGCTGGCCACTCAATTCTACTGATTCAGGACAACCCTGGGCTAAGGAAAGCATGGAAACGGTTTCAGCCTCAAATTCATCTTTACCCTAAAGGTCGAATTCTGAGATCAGCACCTAAAGAGGACCACAGAGCCTGGCCCAACCAGGCCTGCCCTTCCCCCACATAGACATCACTCTTCCCTCCTCTTGTCTTCCTCAAGCTTGATATGGTCTTTTCACACACTTGATGTGAGGTTTTTTTCTATAGGAGATTGAGCTGCATTTCTCTTTTGATTCATGGGCACAATCTTAGTGAGGCTTGTTGTATTCTTTGCCTGAGCCCTCTACGTCTACCTCCACTTGTTCTATCTAAAGCAGTGACTAACTACAGAGTAGATTTTCTAGAACTGACTTTTAAATATACCAATGCCCCAACCCAGCCTTGGAACTCGTGGTCAATTAGGTCAAAATTTCTGTGGTTAGAACTCAGACAATTTTCTAAGTTCTCCGGATGATGCTGATATGTAGCCAGGGTTGAAAACAGCCGTCACAAGTAACAGATTCTGAAACATGACTTCTTGACAGCTCTTCTCTGCTCCCCTCAACATGCCTTTAGAGCACATTCAGATTCATTGATGAACTTTCCAAGCAACAGCTGGAAATGCATTTTGTCTCCTTCCTCCAAACTCATCAGCTGAATAATTTGGAAATGTCTATCAAAATTAATAATGAAAAACCCCTTTCAACGTAAATGTTACTGTCTAAAACCTTTCACCAAAAACATGATTTTACAAATGTATAAGAATGCAAAAAAAATCATGTTATAAATTAGATATATAATGGCACCTGAAGAGCTTATAAATTGATGTTTGGGGTTGATGTAATTGAATCATGAAAATGGTAATCCCAGATGAAGGTAAATCCATTGTAATGAATTTATCTGGGTGTTGGTCTTGGCTGGTGTGGAGCGTGGTTGGAAAAGGTCACACTGGGACGTGGCCTTGGAGATTACATATGTTCCTCCACCGCTGGCTTTCTTTTCCTCCCAGCTCCCGTGATGTGAGAGTGAAGTCATACTCTCTTCCTCTCTCTGCTTCCCACTGCTGCCACGCCCTGACATCTGAGGTCTCCAGACTGATACAGACTGAATCCCCAAAGCTCTAAAAACTGTGAGAAAATAAATCATTCTTACTCTAAGTTATGTACTTAGTTCTGTGGATTATAGAAATGAGAATGCTTACTACAATAGGAATTAGTACCAGAGAACTGAGGTTGTGGCTATATCTAAATCTGACCATGTGGACCATTAGTCTTTGGAACCGTTTTGTGAGAAGAAATTGGAAGGACCAGAATGTGGTAGAAAGGAGGACAGTAGATACTGTCCTTAGGAGATCTGGGAAGGCAAAGAGGACTCCATAGGGAAATGGAGTAGTAGTCACTGATTGGGATTTTGCCCATGTCCTGAAACTTTGTGAAGTCAAATTTAAAGAAAATGGGCTGATTAATCTAACTTTATAGATTTATAGTTCGGCCAGAAAGGCATGTATAAAACTGGAGATCAGAAAATGATGTTTCAGAAGAGAGCATG
Organism: Muscardinus avellanarius; assembly: GCF_963383645.1. Taxonomy (NCBI): domain Eukaryota; kingdom Metazoa; phylum Chordata; class Mammalia; order Rodentia; family Gliridae; genus Muscardinus; species Muscardinus avellanarius. The sequence continues at coordinate 102,667,154 of NC_137795.1, forward strand.
GATAAAGGATGGAGGAGGATGTGGCCATGATGAAGGTATGGCCATCGATGGCCAAGAGGGAGCAAGACCTGCAGCTGCGATTGAAAATGCATAACTACCTTTCCTGATGGTGATCGGTTTTGGCACTTACATGCTTCTGGCTTTGTTGGAAAAGAAGGGTCATGGAGGCTTCTCCTAGATGTCAAAGGAAGGCCTAGCAAGCCAGGCAACATGTAGCAGGATTGGACACCTGCAAAGAAAACCAAATGGGACAATTGGTAAAATTGTTAGGGTGAAAACAAGGTTGCTAGAAAAACAACCCAAGCTTTAAAAATGCCAGAAATAGAAAATGACCACAAGGAAAGGCTGCAAGTTTTGAGCCACAGAGCCAGGCTGGAAGAGTGTGAACGCTGCCCCTTGTGATCAACCAGGCCACCGGGGCAGGGCTGCTGAGGCCTGCTGGGGGTTGAATCTTGTCACCTTGCACCTCAGAGCCAGGAATGGAGTCACAGAATTAATCCTCTTGGATTTCGCGATTGTTGTGGTCCCACTCCTCCTTCCTATGGATCTATTCCTCCCTTTAGGAGCAAATGTTTACTCTTTGCCATCATGTGTTGGATGTATGTAACTTACTTTTTATTTTTATTTTCATTTTCATTTTCATTTACAGGGTCTCAAAAGAGTTTGCCTTGAGTCTCAAAGGAGACTTTGAACTTGGGGACTCTTTAGTGATGCTGGAAGTGTTAAGACTTAGGAAAGTACTGAAGGTGGACTAGGTACAGTTTGCATTGTGAAATGGGCATGAGCTGTTCAGGAGCCAACAGAGGAATGTTATAGCCAAATACAGAGTGGCCCCTGAGGAGCTCATAAATTCACGTTTGGAGTTGGCATGAGTCATGAGGGTTTTAATCCCAGCAGTGGGTAAATCCACAGTAATGGGTTTATCTGGGTGGTGGCCTGGTCTGGCAGGGTGTAGCTGGTAAAGGTGAGTCCCTGGGAGTGTGACGTTGGAGCTTCTATATGGTTCCTCCTCTCCTCACTTGCCCTCTCTTTCTGTGACCTCTGTGATGTAAGAGCAAAGCCTCACTCTCCTCCTTGCTGCTTCCCCTGCTGCCTGCCGCGCCCTGAGATCTGAGGTTCCCGGCCTCACATGGACTGAATGCCAAAATCTCTAACAATTGTGAGCAAATGAATCTTCCCCTAAGTTACGTGCTCAGGTCTTTGGATGCTAGTTGTGAAAATGCTGACTAGGACAACGTGCAGGTGGCTCCTCCTTGCAGCCCTGTCCCTCAAGAAGAGGACTTGCATATCCAGAACAGAACATTATGTTGACATTTTCAAAGCATGTCAAGTGAATGTACAAGGTTTAAGAGACTTCTAATATGTTGTTCAGTCAAAAACAAAAGAAAATATTTCATTATTTCATTTAGCTTCCTATTTTTACAGAACATATATTTTGAGTGTCTTTATATACATATATCTGTATATAATTTCTGAAATAATGTATCAAAAATTGTAAAGAAGACTTCTAAGTAGTGACGATTTTATCTAGGATAAATGAAACACTTGTACTTTGTTTTATGCCTTTTTGCATTATTTCAACTATTTTGAATATATAGTCACTAATATAAAAATTTTAAGAGATGTTTATGGATTTATTTTATCGGGAGAAGAATGGATGAGTGAAGGAGATGTGAGTGAAGGCACTGTGTCCCTCAGTGTATTCATTCAATCTCACTGTTGGTTTTGATTTAAAAATTGCAAACTTCTAAAATCACAAATTAAGCATCTGGATTCTTCTAACACTATCTCGTATTTTTCCACTGCATTTGCTGACACAAAAAAGTCATAGGCTTTCAATCTATTCACACATTTCTCTCCTTTGTTCTATCAGGTCCCTCCCTTCTTCGGTTTCTTTTATTTCCTCAAGAAAATTTATATTCACTTTGGATGACTGGTCAATCTTTATGATCACATACTTAAAAATACTTGCAGTATTGAGAGACAAAAGGATGTCTGAAATTTTCTTTGACATGATACAATAGAGGACAAAGCAGTGAAAAGTGGAAAAGTTTAAAGTAGTCATTTGTTGATGATTCCTTTTGACCAAAGATTTTGGGTTCATGAAGGATTTTTGTGCCATTCCCTCTAACTGCAGAATATTTGAAGTTTTTCTCAATATAATTTTATATAAATGAATTATACTATCATCTCTTGTCCTCTCTTCCTCTTCAATTCCACAATATAGAATCCTTTCATGTGTAGATGAACCCAACCAACGCTTTGCATTTGCTTCTAAGCAACTGAATGTAACTTGGGCGCATTTCATAACTGGATAAACTTACGTTCCCACAAATTCACACCATCTGCTCATATGAACAGCATCACTGAGCATTTCTACCCCGCATTTCCCTAGAGAAGTCACTCCTTCACTGCCTTAAATGACTGCCTCGTGTCATTTCCTTGGTCCCCAAACTTTCAATCTCTTTCTCCTCACCTCACTTTTAACTGATGCAGTCCCTAAATTTGTTGACAGAAGCCATTAGGATATTCCTTCATTCATTCTCTCATCAGAAAACCTGCTAAACAACCAATATCTTCTATATTTTAAGCATTTCAATAAAAAAACACTTCTTGCAAGTACCATTTTCTACATGTTCTAATTTCTTTAAGACTAAGTCTTTTCTCAACTATTTGAGAATCTACGAATGTCAGCATAAAAAGAGAACTGCAAAATTAAAAATTAATTTTAATGAAGTTTTAAAATATAAAATCACATTGAAACCTCCAGGTGAGAGATATCTTAAAAGCCATGCATTGAAAGCTGAATTTTATTTAATCATTTATTTATTGGTGCTGGGAATTGAACCCAGGGGCATTCTACCACTGAGCTGTACCTCAACCCTTTTTAAAATTTTTATTATTTTGAAGCAAGGTCTTGCTAAGTTGCTGAGATTGGCCTTGAAATTGTAGTCCTCATATCTTGCCTCCCACGTATTGGGATTACAGGCATGTACCAGCATGCCTGGCCTGGATTCTTAATTTCCCCCAAAATATCATTTCCCCTTCCATTTCCTTTAACTCATTAAATAGTATCACAATATTTTCACCTGATGGAACTAAAATTCTAGGAACCATCTATGGGTCTATCTTTGCCCTGCATCCTTGTCCAATTCATCAGTAAGTTTCTCATGTCTGTCCCAGGATGTACATAATCAGAGGATCATTCATTTGTTAATAGGTATTAATTTATTAATGATATATATCATTAGCAAAGTTAAAATCAAGTAAAAAGCTAGAAAATAATGGCTGCCACTCAGATCCAAATAAGGGCTAATATTCCTAATATATGAACAGTTCATCCAAATCAATAGGACCAGTTACTGAATTTAAGTTGGCAAAGAATATGAGCTGACTATTACATAAATAAAATAAAGATAGCTCTCTGGGTTATATAAGAAGACAACAAAGATTAAATTTTTAAATTACAAAAAAAAACCTCCCACTAACCTTATACCATTTCTTCTGTACCTTTAACCTTGACAGGCGGGAATAAAAAGTAAAGAGGAGCAAATTGAAAACAAAATAAAGATAGTTTTCAAGAAATAAAAAGCTCATAAAGTGCAAAAAGCCCTAAAGAATAAAAATTTTAAATGATCCATTATCTATCTTTCAACCCAGAGAAAACTTTTATTAAGATTATTTTAATATGTGTGCATTCGGCTTAACAAAGTTGAGCTCATATTAAATATAAGTTTTTGTAAACTTTTTTACATAACATTTATACAATCATTTTGAATTTTATTAAATTGCCTTCAAAACCTTTTTTAAAAAGGATGAGCAGCCCAACTTATAACAAGAGAAGTAAAAATTAGAAATATTCTGAAATATAACCTATAAGTTGACAAAGATCAAAAGTTTGATAAGACACTGCTGTGTAGTGATAATGGGAACCAGGAAAATATTAAACTGGTATAGATGTTAATTACTACTAACTCACATGCATTTCGCACAGTACTATCCGTGAATATTATCAAGGTGCATATTTTTACTCAACAGTTTTAGTTAGGGGACTACATATTAGAGATATACTGAAACACATAAAATGTGACACATGTTCAAGGTATTTGTTGAACATTGTTTATAACAAGAAAAAAAGGAAAGCAATAAGTTTCATCTGTTCAAAAGGTAAATGGGAGACGCTATAAGCAAGAAAAGAAGAGGGGAGAAGAGAGAAGAAAAAAATAAATACAAATTTATGCATGAATGTGGACTAGCTTCCAAATGTATCATTAGGAATCTCTCCCAAGAAAAGTTTAAAAAGCAGAGTAGAATGTTTTATTATTTGCATTTAAAAGGAGTTTTTAAATACTTAAGCTTATAAGTGCTTACATATACATAAATTGACTCTGGAAAAATTATAAGAAATTAACATTGTTTTCTTTCAGAGGAGTAAATTATGTGAGTGTAGAACAACTGTACAGGGATGACTTTTCATGTTTTGTTCTGGTGGTAGCATTGAACCCAGTGATATTCTACTTCTTAACTATACTCCCAGCCCTTTTTATTTATTTCTCTGTGTGTGTATGTGTGTGTATGTGTGTGTGTGTGTTTGTGAATGTGTGCGTGTGTCTGTGTGTATGTAAAATATAAATGTATATTTAAAATTTTATTGGTTTATCATAATTATACATTAATGAAAAAACTTGTTCTAAGACACAGATGGTCACCAATTTACAGTGATTCTATTCATGAATTTTCAACTTTATGATGGGTTTCTTGGGGTATTAAGTGCATTGTCAGCTCCATACTTTTGATTTGCAGTGAGTTTTTTCAGAGGTAGCTTAGTTGTAGAAAAGCACCTGCACTGACTGTGCTGTTGAGCACACCTCCCATTGGAGCCTCTAATCTCATTCTTTTTTCTATTTATTCACTCTTCTAAAATTGCTTAAGCTTGCTTTGCTAATTTGTGGGGGGGGGGTTCTCTCTCTCTCTCTTTAAGTTTGAGATAAAATATGTTGTACTGAAGATTATTCACTGGGGTTTCTAACAATGTGAAGTCTATTTACAAGTGCTTGCTTATAAATCTAAAATGTTGAAGACTATCTCTCTGGCTGAGACCTTCGTCTTCTATGTACTAAACATAATGGTTCTAGGCTCTAATTCACCTTCATCATTGGTATGAGTCCCGGCTAGCCACCTCTTCCCATCCTATTATATGAGCGAGAAAATAGCATCACCCGTATCATTGACTGAACATTTGACTAATAAAATTTCTTTTACTCATCACTAGAGCAAGGGTAACTCATAGTCGAGTTTGAAAAGGTCAGGTAAACCAGGCGTGGTGTTGTATACCTATAGTCCTAGTACTAGGCTGAGACAGGAAGGTCCCAGGTTCAAGGCTAAACTTAGCAACTTAGCAAGACCTTCAACAACTTAGTGAGACACTGTTTCAAAATAAAAACAAAATAAGATAGGAGTGTGACTCAAAGGTAGAACACTCTTAGGTTCAATCCCCAATGCCAAAAAATAATAGAATAAAATTAAAATAAAAATCCAGATAGACATACATTTAAAAAACTAAAAGCTATCCAGGCGTGGTGGCAGAGGTCTGTAATCCCAGTACTTGGGAGGCTGATACAGGAGGATTGCAGGTCCAAGGCCAGCCTAGGCAATTTAGCAAACCCTCAGCAACTTAGTAACACTCTCTTTCAACATTTAAAAAAATAAAATCAGCATGGAAGTGTAACTTGGAGGTAAAATACCCCTGGGCTCAATCCCCAGTAAGAAAAAGAAAAAAAAAATACATAAAAGTTAATGATCAACTGGTAACAAATACTGAGGAAACAGTCATTAAAAGAGTGCTTGGAGAAGAAACTTGGACTGAATGCTAAAAATAAGTTGAATTAACAATAAAAATATCAATAGCAACAGTGAAACAATGATTGAAGAGTGCATAGTCTAATAATAAAAGAATGGCAAGACCACCGGTAGAGAAGCTAAATTCAAGTTGAAAATTTAAGCCACTGCCTTTTACTCTCCTAAGAAAATAACTAAACTTTACCAATTTTAATTCTCTCATCCATGGGAAAAAGGGGATAATAGTGCAGATCTCTCAGGAAAGGTCAGAACAAAAATTAAGATCATGCACATATGACAACACCACGTGTGACACAGGGTGACTTTGTTATTGAAAAGAGCCGTGTGGAGATAGTGGCTAATGTTGAATCAGCAGTCTCTGGAATGTGATCTACCACAGATTCTCCAGATAGATTTCACTTTCTATTTCCATCTGTAAAGAGCTTACTGAAACTCCTTCTGAAAGTACTATTGCTTTTTCTTATCAGGAAATTATAGTGGCTCAAGGTCTCATTTTCTAAACTTCAATGTCTCTGGACATTTAAGAGGAGACAGAGCAAAAGAGCAACTCTGAAACTTTCACGTTTGGGTCCAGGGATGGAACCCAGGGGCATTCCACCTCCAAGCTACATCCCCTGCCCTATTTTTTTTTTTTAATTCTTTATTTTGAAACAGGGTCTCACTAAGTTGCGGAGGGCCTCACTAAGTAGCTGAGGCTGTTTGCGAACTGCGATCCTCCGGTCTCAGCCTCCTGAATGCTGGGATTACAAGTGTGTGCCACCACACCTGACTTTCTCTTCAGGCCAGGTCGTGAACATCAGGCTCATGCCCTAGAGTCGAAAGGGCCCCAGAAAGTAAACATTCTGAAAGAAAAAAGGGGAAGTTCCCTCCTTCCATTTCTGAACCAACTTGTAGGATTTTATAAACATGGAAATTTCTAGAAGGGGCCTCACTTCCAAAGACTTGGCTGCTTTAACCAGTGTCCTTACATGTGCCATCCTTAAACACTACCCACAAGAAACAAGACTCTCTAATGGCCCTGTTTCATGGACTTCCAGGAATGAACTTGAATGTTCCGGGTGTGTTAGACAAACATCATTATTTGTCATTTGATCCTAACTGAGGACTTTGCTGTTTGAAAAAATAAAGCATTTGGTATTCAAAAATGGTCCCATGCTTCCGTGTATCCTAACAACGTGGACTTTGAATAACACACTGGGTCCTGAGCACACTGGCAAGCATTCTCTGCCAGTGCCTCCTCCTACCTCATCATTCTTAGTGTTAACTTTGCAGCTCTCAAAACGTAGCTCTAGGCAGCTGGAAATAGAACAGCAAAGGCATCAGGAAACCACCTGTGGAAAAATATGGGTGGGAAACAGTGAGATTTTTCATCCAGCTGCTCCCAGGCATCTCAGTAACAGGTGCTTAGAGGAACATGACACATGTCACTCTTTTCTGGAAATGTTGAGAAATTTCATTTTCTCCTGAAATAGCCTGATTGCTAAAAATCTGTCTATTAAAAGCATTGTAACTCAAAAATATCACATATGGCTTCTTTTTCTAGTGGTGGAGGAGATTAACTGTGGATTGGGCCCATGAACATTCTACCTCCAAACTATACCCCTCCCTTTTTTTCTTCCTTTTGAGACAGGGTCTCGCTAGGTTGCTGAGAGTCTCACTACATTGCTGAGGCTGTTCTCAAACCTCAAACTTGTCCTCAAACCTGTGACCCTCCTAAATCAGCCTTCTAAGTCCTGTGATTACAGTCATGTGCCACTGTGCCTGGTTTCACATATGACTGAAAATTAGATTCTCAAAACTATAAAAACATATTACCCATTTTTAAGTGTCCCTAAAAATTATAGGAATAAAATTAGAATTGTTTAAATACTTAGGGTTTTGTTTTGTTGTTTTTGTTTTGTTTTTGTTTGTTTGTTTGTTTGTTTGTTTTGCAGTACTGGAGATGGAACCTGGGGCATTATACCTCCGAGCCACATCCACAGTCCTATTTTTAATCCTTTATTTTGAAACAGGGTCTCATTGAATTGCAGAGGGCCTCACTAAGTAGCTGAGGCTGTCTACAAACCGTGATCCTCTTGTCTCAGGCTCCCAAATGCTGGGATTACAAACATGCACCACCAAACCTGGCTTAATATTTAATTATTATTACTATCAAAGAGATATTGACTTTTGGCAAAAAAATAGTTAAATGTTGTAAAAGTACACAAGTTAATATTTTCCAGAAGCAACATTTCTATCCATCGCTGGCTTTAGTTTTTGTGATGGTTACTCAGATAGTTCTATATATGTACACATGTACCTTTGCATTTACTTTTCTTCACCTGTACAAAGTATTCATTGATCCATTACTGTAAGAAAACATGAGAATTTAAGTGCTACACTGCTCTCAAGCTACTAACTCATATCTTCAAAATGCTGAGTTAAATACTATGTTTAAGTCTTGTTATCTTTATCTCGTGTGCTCATTTTCATTTTAAATTTTTTGTTCACCTATTTGTAGTCTATGACCATTGAATCTAGCATTATGTGAAAAGAGTATGTTAGACCCCTATTCTTCCTGCAGTTCCTGATCTTCTCCACCTTTTTATCATTTGCGAAAGGAACCTGTTCCATCCACACTGTCATATACTTTTCTATACCTATAACTCTGTCTTCTTTTACTTTTCTTTAAATTGAGTTTAAGTGTAGAAATTCAATAAACAAACAAGTGGCTAAAAATATTGACTCAGAATCCAATAAGATCAGTGACATAACCCATAGATTCACATCAAAGGAGACTGTTTTTTGGGATAAAGCAAATAAATTTTATACTTTTCAGTATATATTTTTACCTCTTTGATTAAGTTTATTTCTAAGTATTGTATTCTTTTTGATGTTTCTGTAAATGGGAATGTTTTCTTGGTTTTCTTTTCAGATAGATTATGCTTGGTGTGAAGAAAACACTACCAATTTTTGCATGCAGATTTTGTGTGCTGCAATTTACTGAATTTGCTTGCTAGTTCTTACACGCTTTTTATAGTTTCTACATACAGGACCATGTCATTTACAAGAAATGGAAAAAAAATTAAAATTTATGAGGAACCATAAGACACTTTTAATCATCAAACCAGTTTTGATTAAGAAGAGAAAAGCAGAAGGTATCATGGCTCTTGGTTTCAAAATATGTTCCAAAGGTACAGTAATCAAAAGAATGTGGTGCTGACATAAAAACACACAGCAAACAATGGAACAAAAAGATCCCAAACTAAACCCACACATCTACAGTAAAATGATGAGAAGGGTAAGAATACACAACAAGGAAAAGATGGCCTCTTTAGAAACTGCACATCCATTGTGAAAAAAATGAAAGTGAATCTTTCATTTTATACCGTACACAAACAGCAATTCAAAATTGATTAAAAACTAAACTGTAAGACCCAAAACCACAAAACTCCTAGGAAACAAAATATCTTGACATTAACCTTGACCATGTTTTCTCAAATACGATAACAAAAGCACAGGAAACAAAAGCAAAAAATGGACAAATGACATTAGACAGACTCGAAACTTCTACACAGCCCACAATCAGCAACGTGAAGACGCAACTTACAAAATGGGAGAAAATGTTTGTAAATAACCTATCTGCTAAGGAACAAATATACAAAATACCCAAGGAACTGCTGCAACTCAATAGTAAAAAATAAAAAAGAAAAATACTTCAATAAATACATATTTCTCCAAAGACACGCAAATGACCAACAGGCATATAAAAAAGTATTCAACATCACTAAGGCAAAATGCAAATTAAAATTAGATGAGAGCCGGGCGTGGTGGTGCACACTTGTAATCCCAGCATTCGGGAGGCTGAGACTGGAGGATCGCAGTTTGCGGATGGCCTCAGCTACTTAGTGAGGCCCTCTGCAACTCAGTGAGACCCGGTTTCAAAATAAAGAATAAAAACATAGCGCAGGGAGCGTAGCTCGGAGGTCGAATGCCCCTGGGTTCCATCCCCAGACCCACAAAAATAAATAAATAAATAAATAAATAAATAAATAAATAAATAAATATTTTTAAAAAATTAGATGAGGCATCATTTGTTAAGATGGATATTATAGAAAAAGAAACAAGAAAAAGAAAAAAATAAATGTTGGTAGGATGTGGAGAAAAGAATGCCCTTGTAACTGTTGGTGAAGATGAAAATTGGTTCAGCTACCATGAAAAATGAGGTGAAAGTTCCCCAAAAAGAAGAAAAGAGAATTTCTGTATGACCTATCTATCTCATTTGGAGTATATATCAAGAAGAAATGCAATTACAATCTCTTAGTGCTATCTTCACCCATGTTCTTTGAAGCATTATTCATAATAGCCAAAATATGGAAACAGATGAATGGATAAAGAAAAGGTCACACACACACACACACACACACACACACCACACACACACACACACACACACACACACACACACACTGGAATGGTATTCAGCTTTATAAAAAAAATCCTTTCATTTGCAAAAGCATGCATGATCTGTGAGATTATACTGAGTAATATAAACCAGACACAGAAAAACAAATGCTGTATTATCTCACCTATATGTGGAATCTATAAACAGTAGGTCTCATAGTAATAGGAAGTAGAAGGATGGTTCTAGGAGGCTGGGAGGAGGAAGAAAAGGGAAAGTTTAGGCAAAAGTTATAAAGATTTAGCTACAAGATGAATCGTTACCGGGAAACTGGTGTATTGTAGTTTTAATAATTTTTTTATACTTAAAATTTTCTAGAAGAACAAAACTCATGTATTACACACACACACACACACACACACACACACACACACGTACAATGGCAGCTATGCGAAGTGATGGGTATGTTATATGGGACTTCTGGGTCACAGCTTGAGTGTGGTAACTATATCCCAAAGCGTATGTATATCAAGATATTGTATTCATTATATATACTAAATATATCATACTGTAGTAAAGATGGAAAAATATTTTTTAGTTTTCTAAATTTAGAAAAATACAGCATCTAGATAGATAGATGTATGTATCTATACACAATGGAATATAATTTATACTTTAGAAAGAAGAAAATCCTGGCATTTGTGATGGCATGAACAAACTTGGAAGACATTATGCTAAGTGAAATAAGCCAGACACAGAAAAACAAATAATACATGATCCCACTTTTTTAATTTTTTATTGGTGCACTGTATTCATACATCATAGTGGGATACAAAGAAAACTTTTGTAGACATATATGCACACATCGCCAGTCAACCCCCACCCAATCCCCACCCCATTCCCTCCCCATCCCTCCTTCCCATGCTTGGCTTAGTGGTTGACATCTAGTATTATAGCAATTTATCCAAAATTAAAAATGATAATCTCACATAATAGTTTCATTTGTCTGATACCAAGCTTTTGATAACATAAAGATAACATTTCAATATTTCTTTTTGCTTTCTTTCTTACCAGGGAATATTTTTTCTTTTTTTTTTAGGTGGGTCGCACAGGTTCAAAGCCAGCCAACATATAGGTTCGCGCTGGCTTAAGAGACCCTGTTTCCAAATAAAAATATAAAAAAACGTAGGTCTGGGAGTGTAGCCCAGAGGTAAAAGGACTTCCAGGAACCTTAGTACCACCACCACTAATAATAATAATAATAATAATAATAATAATATAAAATAAAATGAATATATTGTAATTTAAAAATTGTTAAGAGGGTATATTTTATGTTAAGTGTTCCTGGCCAAAAGAAAATAGGAAAAGAAGAAACTTTTAGAGGAATGGTTATTTTAATGGCATTATTTATTGTGATAGTTTTACAGGTATTTACTCAACTTCAAACTCACCGATTATATACATTATAATCAACTACACACACATACAAACACACACACACACACACACACACACACACACACACACACACACACATATATATATATACATATATATATAATCTTTCTGTATGTCAATCATAATTCAACTTGTAAAATTTAAATGCATTATATGTTCTTACCCCCATCATTTACTCAACAGTAAGCAAGAACTTGTTTGTGGCAATCTACTCAGCCATCTTCATTCATGTTATTTAGACACAGGCTTCAAAAAGTAAATGGGGCTTCCAGGAAGATGGTGACTGAGGGAAGTAACACATACCAGTCCTGCTGACACCTGATCTCCATTGCCTCAAAAACAGTGTTCTAAAAAGCCAGAAAATGCTATTAGTAGAGGAGTAAAAATGATAGATACAAGGGACAGAGAAAAAGATTAGAGGTCCAATCAGAGAGAAGAAAATAAACCCACCAGCCTTTTGGCAGCAGCGCCACAACGGCGCAATGTTGCCTCACAACACCAAACTCCAGAGATGAAAAGGAAAACAACAGGGCCCTGAAGTGAGCAGCTGCAGACCTTCGGGGTGGTAAGCCATCAGTTCTTCCTGCACAAACACTGGCTACAAATTACAGCAGTGGTGGCAGAGCTCACCATGCCCTCCAGGGATCCAGAGTGGAGCTGAACGCCAGAAAATAAACCCGCCTGCCTCGCGGTAGAGGGCGCTGTGGCAGACCCATCTTGCCTCACTGCACCTGATAAAGGTTTATCTTTGATAAACTTGGATGGAAAACTGCCAAATAAAATACTAGCAAGATGCATTCAAAGCCACATCAAGAAAAGCATATACCATGACCAGGTAGGGTTCACCCCAGGAATTCAAGGCTGGTTCAACATACGAAAATTAATCTATGTAATTCATCATATAAAAATAACCAAAGACAAAAAATCACATGATCATTCCAATAGATGCTGAAAATGCATTTAATAAAATCCAATACCTATTTATGATAAAAGCACTGCAGAGAATCAGAATAGAAGGAACATACCTCAACATCATAAAGGCAATCTACAATAAGCCCATAGCCAACAGCATATTAAATGGAAAATACTTAGAATTCCTCCTAAAAACAGGAACAAGACAAGGATGTCCATTATCACTATTATCACCACTTCTCCTCAATATAGTACTTGATACTCTAGCCAGAGCAATAAGGCAAGAAAAGGAAATCAAAGAAGTACAAACAGGAAGAAAAGAACTCAAACTTCCACTATTTGTAGATGACATGATACTATACTTAGAAGACCCAACAAACCCAACCAAAAAAACTGATCAACAAATTCAGCAAAGTGCCTGGATATAAAATCAATCTTTAAAAAATTCAAAGCTTTTGCAAGGCGTGGTGGAGCATGCATGTAATCCCAGCATTTTAGGAGGCAGAGACAAAAGTATCACACAGGTTCAAAGCAAGCTTCAGCTACTTAGCGAGGCTCTCAGCAACTTAGTGTAACCCTGTTTCCAAATAAAGTATAAAATAGCCCGGAGGTAGAAAAGCCCCTGGGTTCCACCTTAATATAAAAAAAAAATTCGAAGCTTTTCTGTACACCAACCATAAATCCACTGAAAAGAAATCCAAAAAAACACTTCTACTTAGGATTCCCCACAAAAAATAAAATAAAATACTTAGAAGTAAAAGACCTCTGCCAAGAAAATTATCAAACATTGATAAAAGAAATTGAAGAAGACCTTAGAAGATGGAAAGATCATCCATGTTCATGGGTTGGCAGAATAAATATCATCAACAAGCCATCCTTTCAAAAGTGATCTACAGATTTAATGCAATACCCATTAAATTACCAAGATCATTCCTCACAGACATAGAAAAATCAGTCCTTAAATTCATTTCAAACAACAACAAAAAAAAAAAAACAAACATAATAGCCAAAGTAGTTCTCAGCAACAAAAAAAAAAATGCAGGAGGAATCACTATACCTGGCTTTAAACTATACTACAAAGCCATAGTAATAAAAACAGCATAGTACTAACACAAAAACAGATACATAGACCAATGGAACAGAATAAAAGACTCAGAAACAAATACACACACTTAGAGCCAATTGATTTTTGACAAAGGGCCCCAAAACATACAATGAAAAAAAGAGAGTGTGTTCAACAAATGACATGTTGGCAAAACTTGTTAACCATATACAAGAAAAATGGAAATTAATCCCACTTTCTCACCCTGCACAAGAGTCAATTAAAGATGAATCAAAGACTTGGAAATTAGATCAGAGACCTTGAGGCCCCTTGAAGAGGGCATAGGTCCAACACTGCAACACATAGGCACAGATAAAATAATTCTCAACAAGACCCCAAAGGCACAACAAACTAAAAGGTGAAATTATATGTGGTATTGCATGAAACTAAAGAGCTTCTATACAGCAAAGGAAACTAACTGTCAAGAACCTCAACTGAGCCAGACATGGTGGCGCACACTTGTAATCCCAGCACTTGGGAGGCGGAGACAGGAGGATCACACAGGTTAAAAGCCAGCTCAGCTACTTAGTGAGGCTCTCAGCAACTTAGTGAGACCCTGTTTTCAAATAAAGTATAAAAAAGGTCTGGGAGTGTAGCCCAGAGGTAGAAAAGCCCCTGGGTTCCACCCCAGTACTACCAACAAACAAACAACCTCAACCAAAAACAAATATTATGAGAGATTTTTGCCACCTACTCCTTCAATAGAGGACTAATACCTAGAATATACAGAGAACTCAAGAAACTCAGCACTAAGAAAACAACCCAGTTAAAAAATGGACAAGTGAATTAAATAGACACTTCAAGAAGGAAGAAATTCAAGTGGCCAATAAATGCATGAAAAAATGCTCAACATCATTGGCAATCAGAGAGATGCAAATCAAAGCTACCCTGAGATCTCGCCTAACTCCAACTAGAATGGCCATCATTCAAAACACAAACAACAAATCCTGGAGAGGATGGGGAGAAGTGGAAACTCTAATACATAGTTGGTTGAATTGCAAATTAATGAAACCACTTTGGAAAACAGTATGGAGGATCCTCAGAAGAATGAGAACAAACTTATCATTTGACCCAGCAATACCACTTCTGGGTATCTACCCAAAAGAAAGGAAACCAAATTACCAAACTAATGCATGTGTATCTATATTCATTGCTGCATAATTCACCATAGCCAAACTATGGAACCAGCCAAGATGTCCATCAACAGATAAATGGATTACAAAAGTGTGGGATAAGTACTCAATGGAATTTTACTCAGCCATAAAGAAAAACACAATTACATCATTTACAGGGAAAATGGATGGAACTGGAGGACATTATGCTAAGTAAGATTAGTCAGTCACAAAAAATAAGAAATCAGATACTCTCCCTAAAAAGGAGATTCTATAGATGAGCAAATAAGGTGACCTGAGGGGATGGGAGAGGGGAAGAGGGAAATCCTCTAATATACATGATGTACTTTAACAAACATATCAAAGTCAATCACTAAGCCAAGCATGAGAAGGAGGGAGGGTTAGGGAATGGGGTAGGAAATGGGTAAGGGCTAATTGGGTGATATGTGCATGTATGCCTCCTCCATCTTGTATCCCATTAAGATGTATGACTACAATGCACCAATAAAAATTTTTTTAATTGTAGAAAATTTTATATAAAATTTTTACTTGTCAGAGAGAATAAAATATTTTTCCCCAAAAAAGTAACAGAATGCTTGTCAATCTCCTGCAAGTAACTTAGATTTTAATTATGCTATTATTAATTGGATGCAATTAATCTGTGTCCTCCCAGAAGCAACTTTTTCAAAGTCCTTCATCCTCTTCTTTTAAACTTGATAACTGTGTCCTAATCTTGTCATCATTTATATTCCTCTAGAGAATGTTTGGATTATATCTACCAACTATTTCTTAGATCTCATGTCTTGCAAATATTTTAATGTAATAGTCACTCTGAGGCTAGATAAAATGCTGCAGCCTCTTCATCTCCTTTCTTTTCTTCTCCTTCACTGTCCCAGTCTTAGGCATCACATCAATACTCCAGGCAAAGTTGGGTCACATAGATGATCTTGCCAAAAATCTTCAGAGGAAATTACTTTTAATTTTTAACTGCACATACTTTCCCTCTAAATTAAATCAGCATTCTTATTAGGAAGAAGAGGAAGAATAAGTATGCCCTGGCTGCCTAGCAGTGAATGCCTCACTGACTTTTTTCTATTTTTTTAAAAAACTCTTTTCTTCCTCTCCATTTCTCTAACTTAACCACCTAAAACTCAACCATATATTTAGCTTCCTGTATTTAATAACTAATAAAACAATCATATTTTATTTTTTCTCTTACCTTTTTATCATTAATTTTTTCTCTGAATAATGAGAAATTATCTTCATTTTATCTTATTCTTATCATAATCATGCATTAACTGAATGTAATTCTGAATCATACTGCAACTTCCAGAAGCTTCTCATTTATTTTTAATAATTTTTTCTTATTTTATGAGTGTGATAGATTCACTACCTTCCCTGACGATACAAGATTGAATTACTGAATTCAATTGTTGATGTTTAAACTCTTTGATGTTTATTTCTCCTGGATTCACTGGTTCCTAGTGCTTATCTTGCTCTTTCTCTTTCTTTTTCAGGCTGTGGGTTTCGTTTCATTTCTGATAATCTTTGACTGCTAATTTATGAAGGAAAGTGAAAGGCCACCTTGGGTAAGCAAGTATTATTTTCCAATAGGATGATCTCCTGAATGTGATGGCTGATTTGAATGTGTGTTATCTTGATGGTCTGCCTCATCTCTTTAAGTATGTGGATGGGAAACCTAAAATTAGCCCGGCAATCTAAAACACCACAAAAAGAGAAATTTAATATATGCATAAAAATCTGTACTAGAAGCTCTAGTTTTTCTTTGAAAATGTGTTCCATTTCTCTAATAGAATTGTCAGTACGAGGACCACTGGTGGTGGTTCTGTGCAGAGTGGTGAGAAAGGTTTTTAAGGGATCAATGATGTTGCTGTATGACAGAATTTAGTGCTGCCTCTGGTTCCACCCTGTGTCTCACCTCCACTATTTAAAACTAAGAAACCTATATCCAGGGTCCTCCATAATCCCATCAGGCTAATCAGACACCACAGCTGCAGAAGCCGGCCAGGTGCACATCCTGCACATCCTCTGCTTCATTCACAAGATGCTTTCATTGAATGTCAACAACCAGGAAATGAGATGAATTCTTAGTATGTTCTTGGCCACTCTCACATCCTTTTCTTCATTTTTTCAAAAATTTTTTCTTCAATGAAGTCTCAGAAGAAAGAGGAGGCATATGCTTTATGAACAAACATAAAATCAGAAACCTGTGTTTCCTTATTATATAAAAACTTCTAGATTTATTTCAGAAACTTAGACTTTGATGGCCAAAATTTATCATCTTGGACAATGTTGTACAGCACAAATCTTAATTGGGGAATCATAAAAATTCCCCAACTGGCTTTCTTTTTTTTATTTTTATTGGTGCATTGTAATCATACATCTTAATGGAGTACACGATGGAAGAGGCATACATGCACACATCACTCATTTAGCCCCTACTAGCTTTCTTAAGGACAGCTTTGAACCAGAGCATTGACTTCATTGATAACAGGATTCTTCTTGTTTGCATTTTATGCTTGCATATTTTTTCTCACCTGTGAGGAAACCTGCTAATTCCATTATGTGACCCTTTGGGGAAGTTTATCAATACTTCCAACTGATTATACAGTAGTGACTACCAACTTCCTTTTTTTTACTGACAAAAAAAAATCAATTTCATAGTAAATATCTAGAAATATTAATTTGCTGAAAGTCTGCTGTTGGAGCTGAAAATGAGAAGTTGTCATCAATATATTGGATGAAAGGAATAATTAAAGAAAAACATTGATATGCACACATCCTATGTAGCTATGCGCATGTTTTTCATTGCTATCTCGGGTTTTTTATGAGAGCAAAAGCACAAGTAAGAGATGAAAGCGATGAGTAGGACACCCTCGCCAGTACTGGCTGGTCTGCTCAGTAGGTAAGACAACACAGAGGCAGACTTCTGGGAACACTTGTACCTGTGTCACATGACCACCAAGAAAGGAACTCTACTGAGGGGTGGAGGAACCAGCACCAGAAAAAATGCCTTGCAAAGAAAAACGAAAGGTGACATATTGAAGGTAGATGTCACCTTTTTTATTTCGACACATATTTTTTTTTTCTAAACCAATGATTCTGTCTCTAGGTATCCTCTGCCTTGCAAATGAAAATTGTTTTTATTCTAAGAACTATTATGGATTGGTATTTGTGGCAGAAATGAAAAATTACCCTCACTAAACCGCCTGCAAGATGTGATTTCCTGATAATTTGCGGGCTCAGAAATGCAAACCAGAGAGTGATCCAATGGCCACCAGCACTGACCAGGGAAAGCTGCCATTTGCATCAGTATTCCGGATCCTTGGTGGCTGCAAATACATCAGCATCTCATTCAAACCAGAACCCAGGCACAGATTGAAAGCTTGCATGGAGGTATATTTGGAAGGAAGAATGAAAAGGATGTAGCTCTGGAAATCAGGGTGGATGCAACCATGTCACTGTCAAACGGAAGGGTGGGCAGTGCATTCGCATGTGTCTAAGCCTACATAGTAGAAAAGCCCCTGGGTTCCTGGGTTCCACCCTCAGTACCAAAAAAAAAAAAAAAAAAAAGAAAAGAAAAGAAAAGAAAAGGAAAAGAAAAAAAAAACAACCCTCAGCCAGGCATGCTGGCACACTCTCGTAATCCCAGGATTTGGGAGCCTGAGACAAAAGGATCATGGTTCACAGACAGTCTCAGCTACTTAGTGAGGCCCTTTGCAACTCAGTGAGACCCTATTTCAAAATAAAGAATAAAAAATAGGGCTGGGGGTATAGCTTGGAGGTAGAATGCCCCTGGGTACCATCCCCAGTACTGCAAAATTAACTAATTAATACATTTTAAAAAAAAACCCTCTTGATAGTTACAGGCTTGTGTTATTAAGTACAGAATAGAGAAAGGTAGGGTTGGGAACAAAGTATCCACCTAAATTTAAAAACAAAAAAATCAAAGCGATTCTCCAAAGAGTCATGGGTTTATTTGGTAACAGCAGGGCACTGAAGTAGAAATATACATAGCACAGTAAACTATTGGCCAATTTGAAGGGGCTAGGGCAAGGGGAAGCTTTTGAAGATAAAAAAAATTAGGAGGATTGCATCAGATATTTTGAAAGAATATTCCTTGGGCACAGTGATTAAGGGCAAGAGTGGTCTCAGTCTGAAGTTGAACAAACAGTTGCCAGGCAGATGTCCTTGTGGAAGTATTAATTGTGTAAGGTCTTTGTGGCCTTTGCTCGAGGTTGTATTCTGGCAGTCCATTGTGAGTCGTGCATAAGAACCCTTTCTTAATTAGCTCCTGGCTGTATTTACTTATTTTGGGTTAGGCTTGGACCAAGGACTCCATTCCAGTCTGACAACTTTCATACTTCTTTCACAAAAGAAAAGCAAATACTTAAGAATACACCTTAAACATCTTTAAATTTCATATACATAGATTGAAACCTAGTCTACACCTAGATTCTTTGTGTTTAACATACACCACACCCATCCAAGTTGCAAGAACCTTGTGCTTGATACATGTGCAAGCCCCAGTCTAGCACAAAGACATTTTTTTTTTTTTTTTGGCACTGGAGTACTGGAAATAAAATCCAGGGGCTTTCTACCTCTGGGCTACACTCCCAGACCTATTTTATATTTTATTTGGAAACAGGGTCTCACTAAGTTGCTCAGAGCCTCACTAAGTAGCTGAGGCTGGCTTTGAACCTGTGCAATCCTCCTGCCTCAGCCTACCAAGCACGGAGATTACAAGCGTGCGCCACGACGCCCAGCTAGCACAAAGACATTTCTGAAGTGAGAGCCATAGCAATCCCCTGAGAATCACAAAATGTAAGAAACCACACTGCTCCTCCCAAAAATACAGCCAAGGTTAACAACATCGAATATATGTAACAAGGCAAACTCAATTCCAGGGGAGATAGAGAAAACGATTTTAAGGCAGACAGTGAGTTATAAACATGGGGCTAGCCGGGCGTGGTGGCGCACTCTTGTAATCCCAGCATTCCGGAGGCTGAGACCTGGAGGATCGTGGTTCGCGGACAGCCTCAGCTACTTAGTGAGGCGCTCTGCAACTCAGTGAGATCCGGTTTCAAAATAAAGAATAAAAAGGTCAAATGCCCCTGGGCTCCATCCCCAGACCCGCAAAAAAATAAAAAAAATAAAAAATTAAAATTAAAAAATAAACATGGGGCTATTTGGGTTTCACCAAGGGAAAAGCAATCGGACATCTTTTTGGTAGGGAGAATCTGCATTAGGAGGATCATGAGCTGACTGGAAAGTGATGGAGTCATTTATGCCATCTTTGCGGTAACACTTCTGACCTCATTGGATAGATTATACTCTTCCCACCACGAACTTCAAAGATTTCTGACATCAAAGTAGCCTTCTTGCTCTTTCTGTCCCAAAACATAGCTTCAGAATCCCTTCACTGATATGACTTCCTCCATAATCCTGGCTGTCACCTGAGGGTGGGGGGGTACAGTACTGAGGATTGAATCCAGGGGTGTTATAACGCTAAGCTACACCCCAGCCTTATATTTTGAATTTTGAAACAGGGTCTCGCTAAGTTGTTGAGGCTGGCCTCAAACCTATGATCTTTCTGTGTTGGCCTCCCAAGTACTGGGATTATAGGCCTGGGCCATGGTGCCCAGCCTGGCTACTACATCTTGAAGTAAAGTCATGATAGTACACACAATCACATACACAAAGGAACATTTTCATCTTTTCCCTCTTTCTTTCTTTCCTTCCACCTTCCCTCTTTCCTTCCCAACCTTTCCTCTTTCCTTCCCACCTCTTTCATCCCTTGTCTTGCTTCTTTCTCCAACAAACTACTTATCAGTAGGCTCCCATGTGGTCAGGCACAACTCCTTAATTTAGAAAGTGATTTTATACCCACTTTGAAAGTAAAAGCATCTGTTCCCGAGATCACAATGACAAACACATTAAGCAAAACTGAATCCAGCTTCACTAGGATATTTCCCACTCACCCAGTATCTTTTCTTGGCCAGATAATCCAGTGTCAGATTTTTGAAGTGAAGACAGCATGCACTCACAGAGGTTATCAATGTCTTCCTTTCAATTGCTGCAATACATCTGGACTCAAGCTTTAAAGTTCATTCCTATTTAGGACTTGGAGGCAGATAAGTTCTGCTCAACTCTTCTGACTCTTCTGTACATATTTTTTTTCTCGCTGGATGTGTTACTCTATTGGGGCTAATCCCTCTTCTGCTCTGAAGTCCTTCAAGCCCTACATTGATGTGGAAAGCACAAAATACCCAGTTGTCATAGCTTGGATATAGAATGTTCCCTAAAGAGCTGATGCATTGATGTTCAGAGTTGATATAATTAAGTCATGAGAGTTGTAATCTCATCAGTAGATAAATCAACTATAATGGATTTACTGTTTGGTAACCTAGACAGGTTGTGTGGCTGGATAAGGTGGGTCTCTGGGGGTGTGGTCTTGGGAACATATATAATCTATCTCTCCTTCCAGCCTCCATGATGTGAAAGCAAAGGGCTTGCTCTCTGCCTCCACCACCATACCCTGAGCTCCACCAACATAACTGCCCTGACATAGACTGAACCCTGAAATCTCCAGAACTGTGAGCAAATAAACTTTCTTCCTCTAAGTTGTGTGGTCAGTTGTTTCAGATTAAGGCAGTAAGAATGCTGACTAAAACACTATTTTTTTCATTGCATTTTCTTCGTGACCTGCTGCACTTTATCTTGACAAGCCAAAATCTCTGCTTAGAACAGACAAGCATTTCTGGAGCTATATAATCACCCTCTCAAAAAAAAAATAAAATAAATTCTTCAAATAAGTATATAATCCTTGTAGAAGAACTATTAATAGAGTACATTTGTCATTCTTAAATTCTTAAAATAGCCTTTGTAATCAAAGGTAAATGTCTCACATATAATAAAAAATATAGGTAACTTTGGTTTTAATTTTGTGGTAACCACTCACAATTTTTGGCCTTTGTGAGTAACCTGCACTGCTGTGTTTATGGGTTAGGGGGAGAAGGGGCACAGACTTGTTCAGCCACAAAGGAAGAAACTTGGGTTTAGACAGCCAATTGATATCCTCAGGAAACCCATGAAAAGTTTTTAGTTATAACTTTGGAGTTCAGGCAAGCCACCCATTTACAAGTTGGGAAGCATTTTAAAGTTTGATTCTAAGCTGCAGAGATGCAAGCTGTACCTCTCTCCTTGGGTGGCCATATGCCCCAGCATTTCCTGCCAACATGGATTTAAAATATTGTCTACTTGTTCTTCCTTCCTGAACACATTGGTGGTTATCAGTCCATCAGGGACTTCCCAACTTTCTCTCACTCTTCTCTACTTCTACCTCTTACCCCCAAATTTTTAGATAACAGAAAAATATACAGGGTTCCTGGAAAATTATAGGACACCACGGACTTCCCAAGATTCTCCTCCCAGAATCCTTTCCCTCTCTATAAAGATCTTTCCAGTCAATGGGTGGTTCAATAGAATTTGGAAATACCCCTTTTCCCAAAATTATCATTCCCAGGTTATTCAATGAGCTGAGTTCTAGGAAGTACCATGAAGAATAACTTTCTTTTAATCATTGCCTTTTGGTCTACTGGTCTAAACAGCATCTTTCTCCAGCCATCAGCAACCTTCCAGGTAGAGATCATGGCTCTCCAGATAGGTCAATAATTAGAATTATTTTGAGGTTTAAAAAAAAAGTCTAGTTCTATTTTAACTTAAACCTCTATCTCACACCTCCAGAGAAATCTGAGCCACAGAGCTCTGCTCTAGTTCCAGCAATAAGAAAGGGTCAATAAAATAGGCTCAAGTGAGGCCTGTTTTTCTCTCCTTTTTTCTTGCTTGCTCAGTGATGCCAGTCCCCAGCAGAAGGCAGGGAAGAGACAGAAGTAAAAAATATAGGGAATTACTTAAGCAGTGCTGGTACAATGTAGCTACTCAATGTTCCCTGGCTGATGAGTCCCCAAATGCCAACTGTGGTGGACTAAAGAAAGACCTCCAAAGAGGTCCACCTGCAAATTTGTAAGACCTAGAACTTTGTTACCTATCATGTAAGAGAGAACTTGCAGAAGTGATTAAGCCCAGAACACTGTGATGGAGAAAGGATCCCAGATCATCCAAGTTGGACCAACTGAATGCAAAGGATTTTTATAAAAGAGAGAGAGAAGGGCCATAGAAGATGATGTAACAGTGGAATCAGAGGTTGAAGTGATATCACTGCTGTTCTGGAGGTGAACCAAGGAAGGAGCACAGCCTGGAAAAGCTGGAAAGAGCATGGAAAGGGATTCTGGAAAACTCTCAGAGGAAGCACAGCACTGCCCACACCCTGATCTCCCAAACTACATGGTAATTAATGCTGCTTTACATTGCTAAATTTGTCTTACTTTACTATACCAGCTGTAAGGAACCAATACACCGGCTCCTCGTGGGATACTTTGTAGGTCTTCTAGACCTCCAGAGCTGGATTTTGGCAACAGCTTTGTCAGAAGCAATGTTTCCCAAATATGGGCAATGTTTGTCCCTCATCCCAGAGAGTATTTGGTAATTTCTGAAGTCATTCAAGGGCAGATGCCACTAGCGGCTAAGTGGGTATAGAAGTCAGTGGTGCTGCTGAATATCCTACAGTGCATGGGAAGTTTCTCTCCAGAGGTGATCAAAAAGATATCTGGTCCAAAATATCAATCATGTAAGTTTGGGAAACCCTTATCTAAAGTAAGCAATAAACACATTGACATCTTGTAGTCTTTTTTTTATACATCAGGCAGCTCCCTTCAAATGGGGTCTTTTCAAAATAACTTAATCCTAGTTAACTTTCCGCAGGTGCCTAAAGGGGAAACCATTACCTTCTTTACTCCACCAAACACTTCAAGCTCAGGGAGAGAGAGAAATAGATATAGATAGATATAGACATATAGATCATACATATACATATATACACATATGTACATATATATGTATATATATGATAGATCCTAGGATATGTTCTACTCTAGCAGAATGAATCTGAGGTAGCTTTTCAGTAGATAAAGCTACCCTTACACAATTCTTTGCATTCCATTTCATCCAACCTTTTATCATTATGATATCTTCTATATCATGTGGGTTCTACGGAAATGAGAATATTTCAAAATTCTTTGGGGTATTCTAGATATCTTCATTATTAAATAAAGTACACTTTAGGTATGTTCTTCTTTATTTGCAATTTATGTATCATTGCTCCTCACAAAGAGATGATAAATGTTTAACTGGATAGATGTGACAATTCCTCTGATTTAACCATAACACAAAGTGCACATGTGTCAAAACCTCACGTTACATCCTGTTCTCTTTGCATTGTGATTAGAGGCAGCTCCAGGAAGCCCCTTCCCTTCAGGTTTCACAATGTGAGAGTCAGGAATTGATCTATACATTCATAATTCCCTCCAGAATTGTGGCTGTAGTTCTAAGCCAGGATATTTTTGTTCTCCCAATAGCTATTTGGCAAAGTCTGGAAATATTTTGGTTTCCAGAATTTGGGCAATGTATGACTGAAGTAAAATAGTTACTGGCATCTATAAGTAAAATCCAGGGGTGCAGCACAGGACATATTCCCACAAGAAAGATTTATCCAGCCCCCAAATGTCCATTATGTTGAGGCCTGGCGAATCCACGTTGGGTTCTCTCAGAAACTCTCCTGCATTCCATGCAGGCATCAACTTAGGACAAGCATGTCAGTGAGGTGCTGCTTTTTCCAGGGGTCTTGATCCTGTCAGTGCTTCACCTGAAGCTCCCAACTTCACTTGTCTTTGTGGAGAAGGGAGGTAAGAGGGCATTCCAGGGAAAGGAGCAGAGAAATTGCTGCTCTGTTGTACGCAAATTTCCTCTGAAGAATCCTCTCCTGAGTAGGTGAGAGGTGAGAAAGAACTACAGAATCCTATTTTTAGATTATGTGGTCACTTATTACCATTGATTTCCACTTGAAAGGTTTAGCAAACACCTTAAGAGCCCCCAAATAACACCCCATAACACACCTTTTCTAAGACCTGACCATCCATTAGGGCTTGAAGATTTCCCTGTTTACTAATTCTGCTGGGAACTATTATAAGTCAACATTTGTATCCAGTGATGATGACTTATTTTTCCTGAATATGCCTTTAGCACAAATTCAAAGAACTAAAAGAGGTACTCTGATGTAGATGCCGGAGGAAGCATAGATAGAAACAAAAGAAGAACAGGATAGTAGAACAAGACTCGTGTGCTTTATCCACTCTTTAATCAATAATTATTCAAATGTTACCTTTGTACCAAAACATTTTTGATAAGTGTTTTATATAATCCCACTACCACCCTTAGCACTCTCTCTCTCTTGCTCTCTCTCTCTCTCTCTCTCTCTCTCTCTCTCTCTCTCTCTCCCTCCCTCCCTTCCTCCCTCCCTCCATCCCCTTACCCTACTTTCTCATCTTCTTTTTGAGGAACTGGGAACTGCTCAGCCATTTCTCAAAGTGGCTGCACCATTTTGCATTTCTACCACCAGCAACGTACAAGGGTCCCCATTCCTCTACATTCCTTCCAACACTTGTCACTGTTATATTTTTGCCATCTTAAAGGGCAATACCTTATTATGCTTTTATGGAGATTTCCCTAATGGTTGATGATGAGCATCTTTTTCATGCGCTTTTTTACCTTCTTTAGAAAAAATGAATCTATTAAAATCCTCTGCCCATTTTAATTGGATTATCTCTTTGGGTTAATTGTAAGAGCTCTTTATCTATCCTGAATACCCTTTTCAGGTATATGGTTTGTATGATCTGTAGGTATATTCCCTCGTTGTGTGGTTTGTTATTTCACTTTCCTGACAGTGCTCTTTGAAGCACTTTCTTTTAATTTTGATGAAATTCAGTTTCCCTCTTTTGCTTTAGGTTTCAAATATAAGAAACCATTGCCTAGTCCAAAGTCTCAAAGAATTACACCTGTTTTCTATTGTGTTTAAGACTTTTATTCATTCTGAGTTATTTTTGTATGTGGTGTTGAGAAAAAGATCTAACTTCATTCTTTTACTGTAGATATTTAGTTATTATAGCAACATTGTTTTTGTGTGGTGCTGGGGTTCCTGAAGGCCCTTCTACCTTAGGGCTACACTCCCAGACCTATTTTATATTTTTTTATTTGGAAACAGGGTCTCTTAAGCCAGCACGGCTGGCTTCAAACCTTTATAGCAACATTTTGAAGACTATTTCCCCTCCTATTGAATAGTCTTAGCACCATTATAGAAAATCAGTACTTTATTTTCTTTATGACACTTTTCATTACCAAATAAAATTATATCATTTTTTATTTTATATGTCTTTCTAAAACTCCCTCATTCACCTTCCCCTACTGCCCCCTACCCATACACAAACTGAACTATACGTTTTATGAAGACAGGAATTTGTCTCCTTTATTATTTGTTTCCAAGCACCTTGTGGGCACTTACTAAATAATCATTGAAAGAATGAAGGAGATTTCAGGATTTGGGGGCGTTGTTTGTTTTTTTGTTTTTTGGTGGTACTGGGGTTCCTGGAAGCCCTTCTACCTCCAGGCTACACTCCCAGACCTATTTTATACTTTTTATTTGGAAACAGGGTCTCCTAAGCCAGCACGGCTGGCTTTGAACCTGCACAATCCTCCTGTCTCTGCCTCCCAAGCATGGGGATTACAAACATGTCCCACCACGCCCAGGTTGAGACTTCAGTTTTAATGGGAGAAAGTGAAGCCAGGTGTGGTGGTGCACACTTTTGTAATCCCAGCGTTTGGGAGGCTAAGACAGGAGGATCATGGTTCACAGCCAGCCTCAGATATTTAATGCGGCCCTTTGCAACCCAGTGAGACCCTGTTTCAAAACAAAGAATAAAAAATAGGGCTGGGGGGTTAGCTCGGAGGTAGAATTCCCCTGAGTTCCATCCCCAGCATCACAAAAAAAATTAATGAGAGACAGTGGCCATTGTATGTATCTATACCTGAGTGCAGACAATCTATTTATGGCAAAATATTGCTGAACACTATACCTAAATAAGATTCCGTAACAATTCCCTAGATTGGATGAAAAGAGACTAATTAAGCAAGTAATTGTCCAATAGTAAGAAAAAAATAGCAGAGAACTTTAACAGAAATACAAATTCAAGTGCAAAAGGGCTATCCAAAACTTTGCAATTCTGATGAAGACCTTAACAGGTGAGTGACCTTAGGCAATTGCCTTATTTCTTTCTGAGTCCACTCACCTCCACTTGGGGAGCTCAGGGGCTACCCCAGCTCTCAGAACACTTCAGGTACTATTTGTCTATTATTCTGATATTTATTTATTTGTTTATTTATTTTTCTAGAAACAAGCTCAGTAGTTACCTTAGTCTAGTCAAGAACTATAGTTTTTACTTTCAATTTTCCTTTAAAAATAAATGGAATTGATATGCTAATTTTAAAAAAATGCTTGATTAACAGACATAGCTCTGACCATACAAAGAATCAGAGCTCTTCCTAAAAAGTGGGTTGTCCTCTATGGAACTGGAGGATATTATGCTAAGTGAGATTAGTCAGTCACAGAGAATAAGAAATCAGATGCTTTCCCTAATATGTGAGAGTTAGGGAGAAATGGGTCATAGGAAGAACTCTAGATGAAAAAGGAAATCCTATAGAGGAGTAAACAAGGCAACTTAAAGGAGGAGAAAGGAGGGGGAAGAGGAAAATCTCTAAAATACACAATGTACTTAAACATATTGAAGTCAACCACTAAGCTGAGCAAGGGAGGGAGGGACGGGGAAGGAATGGGGTGGGAATTGGGTAGGGGTTAAATCAGTGATGTGTACATGTGTGTACACACAAGTTTTTTTACCCCAATATGATGTATGAATATAATGCACCAATAAATTTTTTTTTAAAAAAGTGGGTTGTCAAAACTCACAGCCAACTTCGTACAATAGAAAAGGCTTTCAAAGGTTTTCTGGAGGCTCCTATTTAGAAAGAAAGTGCACTACTGCCCACTAGTGGATGAATTCAAGAATTGCTCTTTTTTTTAGCTAGGAACTCATAAGCTCCATCTTGGGGTGAAAAATGTTAATTAAGCATTAAAGCTATTGCATAATTCTTTTGATAGTATGCAAGACCTGCACAGAAGAGGTCATTGAAGATCTGAAGGCCTATTGAAACCAAGGACATAAAGGTCTATAAGCGAACATGGCAGATGTAAGAGCAAAAAAACCAACTTCCTAGAAAATCACCACGCTACCATAATACATAATAGAGCCATGTCTCCATAAAAAGTTCGAATTTAAATTCAAAACTGAAAAATAAAAGTTAAAGATAGAAAAATTTTTAATATTTTTTTAGACTCTGTTAACTTTTGTTTTTGAGCCAGAAATTTGACACTTTTCTCTGGCACCAACATGTCATGTTAAATCTTGTGTCCTGGCTGGGTATGTAGTGCATGCTTATGATCCCGGTATTTGGGAGATGGAGACAGGAGGATCACAGGCTCAAGGCCAGACTCAGCAACTTAGCAAGACCTGATTTCAAAATAAAAAATAAAATGAGGCTGGTGAGGAATAGCTAAGAAATAAAAATGCTGCTGTGTTTAATCCCTGGCACAAAATAGGGAGGAGGAGGAGGAGGAGGAGGAGGAGGAGGAGGAGGAGGAGGAGGAGGAGGAGGAGGAGGAGGAAGAGGAGGGCAGTAGCTGGGATATAGCTCAGAGATAAAATGCCTATGGATTAAATTCCCATTACTACCACCACCGCCACTCCCAACGTCTTGTGTTGATGTTAAAATGGAATTCAGTTTTGATTAGGGGTCATTAATTAAGAGCAATATCTGGTTTTACTTAGTTTAATAATGGAAGAGGGTTGTTTAAAATGTAGGTACTTTCAAACATGACTGTACAATTGTCAAGATATTTGTGGGAGCTTAGCCTTCAAATATCCCTGTACACAGATAACAGATTCGTGGCCAGTCTTAGCAACTTTTCCCTCTGCACTTAGTGAGACCCTTTTTCAAAATAAAAAATAAATAGGGCTAAGAGTAGAGCTCAGAGGTAGAATTCCCCTGAGTTCAATCCCCAGCACCACAAAAAAAAAAATTCTTTGTACTAAATTTCCCTTTGGCTATCACACAAGGGATCGTGCTTCACAGTAGAGCTAAGGATTGATCCAGGTGCACTGCACAGTTGCAGGTTATATTCACAAAATCTGACATCAATAAGCCATTTGGGGAACTTGGTTTTCAGAGCATCACGATTTTCGTCATAGTGTTCAAGCCATCAGCTATTTCTAGAAACTAATTCTAACATAAAAGGGAGGGCTAAATAATGCTATGCCAGATATATTTTCCCACAATATTTTATAACTACTTGTGGATGTCTCTTCAGGGAAATAGTCCAAGTGTTTGTCCACTCAAAACGCCAACTACCTGATAGCGATCTTTACTGCTTGGCATAATCAAGGATTTTTTTCCCCCTCGGATGATACAAGTTCATTTTTTGCAACAGCTCAACAATGCTCCTCTGTGCTCTGTGATGACTAAGCCACCCTCCCTCTGTATGGTGAGCAGCCTGCTGTGCTGCGTGTCCAGCTTGTCAACACTCTGCCTCGAGCCACGGGAGCAGATCCAGCTCAAGTGGTGAGCACTGTGTCCACGATGTCTTCCATTTTTAACTTCTAGCAGAAAGCGATTCCTGCTGAATAATGCAAATGAGTACATGTAAAGCTTGTGTCCTTACATAACTTGCCACATGGAACTTAAGTTTTATTGCAAGTACTATGTTAACACCATCCATCCCAGGAACAGCAGCTCACAGACACGCTAATCTCCCACACTCAATGGTGCAGAAGCCTATCCTTTTCACAAAAGTTAATTTTTAATCTTTTCTTGATGTACTCTCATTACACATCATAGTGAGGTTCAGAGTGACACATTCATACATGCACACAGAACTAGATGTGTTTCCCTCTGTATTCTACTCCACTCCCCTTTCTCCCTACCTGTACGTGTCAGTGAGATCGATAGTGATACCTTCACATGTGGATATAACATTATCTGAACTCTTTCTTTCCTCAAGTCTCCACTTTTCTTTTCCTCCCCCCCTCCCATAATTCCCTTTCACTCTTCTACTAATCTCGCTCTTAATTTAACTGAAGTCCCTTTTGTTTCTTATTTTTTCTTCTAACTTCCACATAGGAGAGAAAACATGACCCTTGACTTTCTGAGACTGGCTGTTCTCACTTATAAGAATATTCTATGGTTCCATTCATTTTCCTGAAAATTACATAATTTTGTTCTGCTTTATGGCTAAATAAAACCCTTTTGTGTGCAAAGACCATATTTTTTTATCCATTCATCTGCTGACAGACACCTAGGATGTTTCCACAATTTGATTATTGTGAACTGTGTTCCTATATACAGAGCCATTTTACTTTTTCACACAATTTTCTCTTGCAGTCTCTTAGCCTTACTTCCATTGCATTGAGCAGCAGTATTTCTGGTTATATTTATATCAGCATGTGCTTATATCTTTGTGGGACACATACAAGTTTCCCTACATTCAGTCCACACTCTTTCACAACCTGCTATCTGTGAAGAATTTGAGGCCTCAGGCAGATTTTTCACTTAAATACATAACTGTTTATTTTGTAAACAACGAACATAAGTCTTGTTGACATTTCAATTGTCTTTTTAGCTCTTTGGTTTTGGTCTTTTTTCCTAGAGTTTGTTCATAATGACATCTAGACTGTTTTCTTTCATTACATCCTTTGCCAAATAAGCATATAGGAATGTTCTTCAATTCATGAAGTGGAACATATGATCCTTTCAGTCTTTCTTCCTTTTTCTACTTTTCATAGACATATGCTTCGAATATGTTGCTCTTCTAACACTATGTAGTGGCTGTGACTTCCATAACCAAAAAACTCAGTTTTGCAAATATTGTAATTATTTTCCATAATTCAGTCTCTCGATCTGGTCTCCTTCCCTTTGATAAAAGGATAATCATCTTAGTCTTCTCCAAAAGGCATTTTCCACCAAGATGTTGGGTAGCACTTTTTCTGTTGTCTCAGAATTGACCCTAGAGTTCATATTATAAAACTAATATGTAAGTCCCCTTAAAAGGTAGTGGTTATCAGCTCTTCCCTACTACATATTAGGATGAAAATAAAGAGGTTTCAAAATGTCATTTTTTAGTTTTCTCCAAAAAAATTAATAATAATCTTTGAAAGTAGGATAAAAGTATAGATGATATTTTTTTTGTGTGTGGTACTGGGAGTGGAACCCAGAGACATTCTACCTCCAGGCTATACTCACAGACCTATTTTTTTTATATTTTATTTGGAAACAGGGTCTTACTAAGTTGCTGAGAGCCTCACTAAGTAGCCTCTGAGGCTGGCTTCAAACCTGTGCGATCCTCCTGCCTCAGCCTCCCAAGGACAGGGATTACAAGCGTGCCACCATGCCTCGCTATAGATGATATTTTAAAGTCCTTCAGGTAATTCCGGTAAAGGCAGTAAATAGACAGGGTTGAGGAAGACAGATTAAAAAGAAACAATGAATAACTGAGGTCAGAGTCCACCTGCAAAGCTTAATAAGAGACACAGAGCCAAGGCTCCTATAATCAGCCATATTGTGTCCATTTCTATAAAAAAGATTAGGAAAGAGAGAATGGGAAGGTTCCTGGAGCTATGGGTAGCACATTGGAGAGCTGCTGCAGAACACCCTCAAGTACTTACACATGCTCTTACAAGACAGACAGCACATGATGCCTGGCACCCAGACGGCATGAATGGCCAGATGGTGTTGGCCAAGGAAGTAACAGCTACCACAGGAAAGCACATTTACAACAGAGCCAGTGAGATAAAGAGACTGTCTCCTGCCCTCTCTTTCCTAAGGTTTGAAGAGGAAGAAATGGCCATATGTAGCCCACCCTTGTTCCCAGTCAAGCCAACCAGATGGGGTCTCAGCTCCTACGATACTAAGGAAAGAGAGAAGGTATGGTTTAAGCAAAATATGAAACTAAACTGGGTTGAGTACTAATAAACAAAAAAGACTAGAAAATATAAAATCTGTTCAAGGTATCAATCCCTGTAGGAAGGGGAAAAAAAGAGTCCATAGTACAGAGCTGAGCACAGTGATTGGGGAGAAATTTGTGTTCATACTCTTTACTGAGTTGACACTGATCCATAATCTAACTACACTTTAATGTTTTCTCAGTCATGCCAGGCTTCCACACTCTCCCTGATGGATTTTCTCAGGACTTCTTCCCAGGCTGAAATCCATGTTCCTCGGTGCTCACACATGCACTTGGCAAAGTGGTGGGGTATAGAGTCTTTCCAATGGCCGTTCTTTGCATTGGCTTCAACTGAAGATTCCACACTTCATCTGAACCCAACTTACAAAGTCTTCCTAGCATGACTACTAGATCCCATTGGAATTCATAAACTCTTTCAGATGTTCAAACCCTTTCTGGGGGCTCAGTGAGGGTTTAACAGCTTTTCCAGATGGGAGATTCAAGGGATGTGTGGCAACCCTCTCTGGCTTGAGACTCCATACAGCCATGAGGAATGGACCAAGACATAGGACCCTGAAAGGTCTTTCTCTTCTCTAGATAACTCCTTCATGCCTCTTCCTCTCCCATTCCTCTCCATGTTGCAAAATCATTTTCTAATCTACATGGTTGTGGAAAGGAAAGTGAGGAAAAAATGACTTTCTTAATCACATGCTCTTCCAATCTGTTCCATTCTAGGCCTGGACCAAAGCTTTTGGGCTTTATAGCCAAGAATTTGAAACCTTTGCTCTTTGTTTCCCCTATGAGATCATCCCTAAAGAACAGATGCATTTTGTTTTAGCTCATCTTGTGCTGCTATAGCAGCATATTGCAGGTGGGATAACTTATAAAGAACAGAAATTTATTTCTTACAAATAAAGATCCCAGGGAGAGCAAGCAGGCTTCATCTGACAAGGGTCTTCCTGTTGCATCATCCATGGGAGAAGGTAGAAGGGCAAGAGTGAGCAAGAGGTGGATGACCTCCCTTATTTAATAAAGGTGTTCTGGACATAATGGCATTAATCCATTCACTGTCGTGACCTAGTAGTATCTAAAGGTCCTACCCATCAACACTGTTGCACTGGGGACTAAATTTCCAACACTTTTATTTTATACATTCAAACCATAGCACCTTCATTCTAGACCCCCACATGGGAAAGTATCACTGAATAAAAAATTAATTGGCCCCCACATCACTACAAATATAATACAATGAGCGGCTTAGCTTTGGCAGCTCGGCCTGGTGACCTGTGCAAACCCTCAGCATCTGTCCCCATCCCCAGTTGACTGCTCTCCTCCTTTCTCATGCTCAATCTTCTGTGGCCACAGGCAAACCATGCCCACCAGCCCCCTCTGCCCTCACCTCTTAAAATCAGAGAAAAACATGAAGGAAAACCAACAGAAATGGTACCAGAACAAGGAAAATTATATGCAAGAAACTTGGGGAGACATTATTTACTACAACATTATACTGGGACGAAATATTCAAAAATATAAATTTGGTGCCTGGAATATATGAACGTTTCTGACAAATACTATACTTCTCCATTAAGGCAAGCAGCAGGAGTTAGTGAGCCTTTTAGACTAAGGCAATGCAGAACTTGTCCTTGTCAGAAGCTTGTCTTGTTTCTGATTTCTGGCTGCTATAAATGTTCTTGTACAAGTCTCTGTGTTGACATGACTTTTTATTTCTTTAAGCAATGCTTTCTTAATTTCATAACATATAACTTGGGTGCTATTTTATACAAATATGATCTACTAATAGTAAATTTCTAACTTAAGTAAAATTTGTTTGAGAGGTGGGAATATCTATTTTAATCATACTTCCATTTACATTGTAAATACTATTATAGGGCAAGCCCACAGAAAATGGCAGCTGGCACCAAACCTGAGTATCTATCAAGAGGTGTTAGGAACTGGTGGATACTGTTTACATCCTGAGAAACATTAGTTTTGTTTAAAAGAAGCAGCCACTGCCCCATTTCAACCAATTCACCATTCAGACCCAAACCCTCTATTTTTTTCAAGAGAAGACAGATATCTCTTGTGATGTTGCATGTATTTAATCTCTTAAGTTTAAATACTGGCAATAAAACAAGAAAAAAAGTTGATCACTAGCAGATTAACATCATCCAACATTAGACAATGTAAGATAAAACACAGTCACAGTGTTTTGACCCACAGATCATATGTTTCTAGCTAAGACTTTGGTTCTCAATCCTAGAGCTATGAGCTTTTTTGAGCTTTTTGAAAACTATGACACATCTGAGTTCTATCCCAGATTCTGATTTAGTAGATTTAAGATGAATCCTGGACATCTGTATATATATTTTAAGGTACTCCAGAGTTCATCCTGATTCACAGCCAGAGAAGAAGTAGAAAGTTAAATTATGAGTTGCAGGTGCTTTATTACATTTCCCTACTTCAATACCGTGTTCAGACCCCTCCAAAGCCTTTTCAGGCTAACCCTACCTACTGCCGAGCTCAGAGTCATGGGGAACTTAATAATCTGGAATCAGTGACACACGCGATGAAAACTGGGGGTTTTGTGACTTTTTTGTCTCTCATTAACCCATATAGAATCCAATCATGGTCTTTCCATGTACTATTTGAGGGCATTATAATGGTTGGCCTTTCTGGAAGAAACTTGTCTCTACGTAAACAATAGTCACGCGTGAGATAATAGCCATTTCTAATTCACACACACAGGAATAAAAACTTCTCCCAAAATAAGGCAGATAAGAAAGGAAGCAGAAGAAAGAAGATAAGAGAAGCAGTGTATGTTTTTACAGATAACAAGTAACACAGGTATTGTAAGACAAGTAAGAACGCCATGAGACGTCACAGAAAGTAAAGGGTCATATTTTTCTCTCATATGTGAAAGTTAGGGAATAGCTGGGATATAAGAGGTACTTTAAATAAGAGGGGGAACCCCAGGAGAATAATGAAGGGGGAGGGGGTTGGGGAGAGATAATTAATGAAGGAAACACTTGCATTGATGCTATGTATATGTGTAAAATTATCAACGCCAATCTCAGTATCATGTATAGGGCAGGGGAGGGAATGGGAAAGGGGC
Source organism: Muscardinus avellanarius (assembly GCF_963383645.1). Taxonomy (NCBI): domain Eukaryota; kingdom Metazoa; phylum Chordata; class Mammalia; order Rodentia; family Gliridae; genus Muscardinus; species Muscardinus avellanarius. The sequence continues at coordinate 102,702,113 of NC_137795.1, forward strand.
TGTGGAGAAGCTCACCAAGCTGTGTGCACATATGTCACTATCACTCTGACCTACATTATGATATGAAACCACAAGGCACCAATAAAAGTATATTTTTTAAAGACTCCTAACCTGAGCTTCCAGTCTTGTCAGGTAACTTACAAGTTAAGTAATTAAAGCAGGAAGGTGCTAAGCCAGATACACATGACAAAGTTTATTCAATGAGCTCCTGAAAGCCCCCAAACAAATGGGTCTTTATAAAAAATGAAGACGACAGAGGAGTTAGTAACCAGATGCTCTAGACATTTGCATGACAAGCCTCTAACTTTCAGCCACGTGACAAGGAAATGAAAAAAACTGGAAATAACCATTAACTGAGAGGGAAAAAATTACAACATTGAGTGCGGATGAGAGGACCGCAGAGCAGGTTCAGGTTCTTGGCGTAGAACCCTGGAAGTCAGAGTCAGAGATAATGGCAATGGTGAATAGAGATGCCAACGACAAGGACACTTCTGAGTTTAAAGCCACCTTCGCCTTGGTGGTGTCTGGAATACAGTGTGTCATCGGTGTCTTTGGGAATGGCTTCATCACAGCCATCTATGGGGCTGAGTGGGCCAGGAACAAAAGGCTGCCCAACGGTGATCGCATTATGTTGATCATGAGTTCTTCCAGAATCTTACTACAGATTTGGATAATGCTGGATATTACTTACAGTCTATTATTCCGACTCATTTATAACCAGAACACAATATACACAGTCTTCAAAATCATCATCCTGTTTCTGAGCTATTCCAACCTCTGGTTTGCTGCCTGGCTCAATGTCTTCTATTGCCTCAGAATTGCAAATTTCACTCACCCCTTGTTCATAACGATGAAGAGGAAAATCATAGTGCTGCTGCCTCGGCTCGTGAGTCTCTCGGTTTTGATTTCCTTCATCGTGAGCACTCTCATCTGTAACAACATCTTCAACGTCTACGTGAATAATTCTGTCCCTATTCCTTGCTCGAACTCCACCGAGAAGATGTACTTCTCTACGACCAATGTGCTCAACCTGGCCTATTACTATTACCTGGGGATCTTCATTCCTCTGATCATGTCCATCCTGGCTGCCACTCTATTGATCATCTCTCTCAAGAGACACACCCTGCACATGAAAAGTAACGCCACCGGCTCCAGGGACCCCAGTATGGAGGCTCACTTGGGTGCCATCAAAGCAACCAGCTGCTCCCTCATTCTCCATATTTTAAATGGCCTTGCCCTGTTTATTTCCATGGCCAACATCTTTGACATCTACAGCTCCTGGGATATTTTTTTCAAATTCATCATGGCCACTTACCCCGCTGGCCATTCAGTGCAGCTGATTTTGAGCAACCCTGGGCTGAGAAGAGCCTGGAAGCGCTTTCGAAACCAAGTTCATCTTTACCTTAAAGGACAGGCCCCGTGACTGGTGCACAGAGACTATCATAAGAACTGGCTCAGGGAGCTTCACCTTTTCATTCCCTAGAGCTCTCTCCTCACACATTTTTTCTCCCCCAAATCAGCTCTGATGCTTCTTCTCAAGTAACTGGATTCTTTCTTGAACGTGGAGCTGAATTTTTAAGTTGAGATTCTAAGCAGAAGTAGCTAAGCAATTTGAAGGTGGACTTCTGAAAACCTAGACTCATTCATATATTTCCTGCCCTGAGCTGCTCTCCACTTTCTCATTCCCCCTGAGCCGTAAGGAGATGGGGGCCAGACATTTCGATTTGCTTTGGACAACCTCTGCTTGTTGCGTGCTGTCCAATGAACACCCTTTAATTCTCAAGGATACGATAAATCCACAGTGAGGGGAAGGAGAGCAAGTAAAGGGCACCACGTGCAGCCCAGGAGGCAGAGGGACACTAGATTACTACAGAGAGAAAGGACCCAGGGAAGAAAGGCTGAGAAAGGCCATCAAGTGCTGCACAGGATCCAAGGAAAGAGGAGAGTAAAGAAAGAGGCTTTGGATTTGACCCAACAGGGCCCACATACACTGTTGGTGGAATGAGAATACAGCATTTCTGTTCCAGGAGTTTCTAGACATAATGATGAAAATGTGAGTGGAGAAAGACCAACAATGCATGGAGATTGTTTAGAGCCAGAAATGGAAACAAGGAATAGCAGGGGATAAGCAAAGGGTCCATTGACAGCTTGTTTACGTTTTTTCCGAATGGGGGAGGGGCCAAAGTGAGAAGAGAGGAAAAGAAAAATGAAGAAGAAAGAGTGGAGTGAGCAGAAAGAGCCCAGCACAAGTGCGCTGCTTTGTATAGCACCCACGTCTGTGGTAATACGAGCGGCACCTATGCCTCCGGCTTCACCAGGTCTGGGCTACCCTGAGGTCACTGCTGGGTACGGGGCAGGTCCCCTGGGAGGGAGAAGGAAAACGTTCCTTCTTCTTCACCATCATTCTTGAGAATGGGATTGTCAGTGCTGTCTCAGAAGGTTGTTCACAAAGTTAGACAAGCCATCCCCTAGATATCTTGGAACTTGAAAATTAGGAACTTGATCGTTTTCTTTTATTAGGTAAGGTTTTAAAAATCGTGATTACTGGAAGAAAATGTAAAAATAAAACAACTGCTCATAGCAAGATTAGTTGGCTCCCAAATAAAAATCCATGACTGGTAGCAAAGACTAAATTCTGAGCTTTCAAACATATATTTAAGAGAGTTCCTTACAACCATAAATTGCAAGGAAAATCTCTTTCTCTGTCTCTCTGTCTCTCTGTCTCTCTCTCTCTCTCTCTCTCTCTCTCTCTCTCTCTCTCTCTCTCTCTCTCTCTCATCTATAGTTCTTTAACTAGAAAGCAAAATATGTACAAAAACACATAATTTTGGTAGTTTTCTTAAGAGATGCCTTATTTATTAATGTGACTACTTCAAGTTAGTATAGTTACTATAGTAAAAGACAATTTTGATTTGGGAGTTTCATTCCAACTCCTAAAGAATAGAAAAATACATCATTTCTTTTCCAAACAATGCATGCTGGTAAAAGAATACCCAAACTCAGTTTGTGTGCTTTAATGCATCATGGAGAAAAAGAGAAAATTGATTACCTTCGTGTGAACCATGCTCCCAAGACAAAAAAGCAGCTAATCCCTATCTGTGCTTAATATGAAGAAACGCCTGCCCACAGTTTGCAGGAGCCTCAGGCAGAGAGCTAAGAGCTCCAAGGATGGCAGCATCCTTATTGATACATCATCCTTCCTTCCACCAGAGGAAGCTCTTGCCAGATCTTTTTCCTGCTCTTTGTACATCTCAGTATGTATTCAGGAAGGGCCAGAACCCTTGCTCTTCAAATGAGTTGGTAGAAATCAAAAGTCCAAAATAAACATAAAAGTTAGCCTCTGCTGGACCAAAGTCAATAACCCTGTGCACAGCCTGGGTTGCTGTGGCCCCGGTATCCTCTCTGGATCTCGCTCAGCAGCTCCCTAGGGGAAGTTGGATGTTACAGATGCCGCACCCACAGTCTCTCCAGAGGTTCAGAAACCATGTGGAAAAGCGAAAGGGCTTTGGGTTGGCAAGAGATCCCAGTTTGCAGAACTCAGCACAGAGGCAGAGGCTCTGCCTCCTTCCCTAACACCTGCAGGAGTTCTCACAAATGAAGGCTAGACCAGCCAGTCTCAGGGCGGTGGCCGAAGGGTGGCCCTGGATTCCTACAATCCACCATGTTACATTGACAAAGTGTTGATGGAAGGATGAAAGCTTTTTGAGGCCTGGGATGTAGCCCAGGAAGGACAGGTGTGGACAGAAATGGCAACCTGTGATATAAAAGATGTGCCATAATGTGTTGGAGCAGAAGAGACCCTGAAAAGGAAGGTGTCAGGCACCGGGTGCCAAGGTCAACCTCTGCCAGTCTCGGTTTGGAGGACGCTCTCTGCCCAAAGCTCTGGCCTAGGCCCTTGGGGAATACCTCCCCACACATGAGCTTTCAGGAGGAACTTGTCTGGGTGGGACACTCCTCAGTGAGGGGTGTGGCACTGCGGAGATACTGGATATACTCCCTTTTCAACCAACCTCCCTGGGGGGAAAGTAGACTTTTAAAACATGTTCTGGCCAGACAGACATGGTGGTACACACTTGTAATTCCCATACTTGAGAGGCTGAGACAGAAAGCTTGCAGGTTCAAGGCCAGTCTCAGCAATTTAGCAAGACCCTCAGAAACTTAGTGAGACCCTGTTTCAAAATCAAAATATAAAATAAAATAGGGCTGGGGGTCTAGTTCAAAGGTAAACCATTCCTGAGTTCAATCTCCAGTGGCAACATTCCCCCCACCCATAAAAAAGTTCTGGTTTCTCTTTCATTTTTTTTATCTTTTTTAAAGGTTTTTTTTTTTCAGTAGATGTTCCATTCTCTTTGAGTTGCATCAGAAGAAAGTAAGAGAAAAGTGGTTTTATTTTTTTTAATTTTTTTTTATTTTTGGTGGTACTGGGGATGGAACCCTTCTACCTCCGGGCTACACTCTTAGATCTATTTTATATTTTATTTGGAAACAGGGTCTCTTAAGCCAGTGCGGCTGGCTTCGAACCTGCACGATCCTCCTGTCTCCGCCTCCCAAGTGCGGGGATTACAAGCGTGTACCACCACGCCCAGCGAAAAGTGGTTTTAAAGATAATCCAAAGAGAAACAGAATCAGCAATCCCCTGGGTCTGTGTGTGAGAGGATCTGGGAAAAACTCCAAGGTGAAAAGTTAATGGGAAAACCTCGTGGCCCAGGGGGCAGCTGATCCATCCCAACCCTGCGAAGCCCCTCAAGTCAAGAAACTGGGTTTTTATCCTGACTCTTCTATTTACTGTTGTGTAACTGGTCATGTTTTCATACTTTACTGTGCCTGTCCCTGCATATGTAGGATGGAAATTGCCATCACTATACTTACCTCCTAGGATAACTTCATTCTAAGAGACAAGTGAGAGAAAGTGTTTAGCACACAGTGTCTGACCCAGAGTAAACTGAAAGAAACGTTGGCATTCCTGTCCTACAGGGAAGCCGCCCAGGCTGAGAGGCAGGGCCTACAGAAAGAGGACTTCCAAAGCAAGCCAATGTGGGCCAGCCAGGTGGGCCAGAGTCACACGGAAGCCTAGACCTGCCCAGGAGACTTGGTGGTAGAACATAGCCAGGAGATTGGGGGTCAACAAAGTTTTTCGGTCAAGGGCCAGATGGTAACTGTTTTAGGTTTTGCAGGACAAGCACAGTCCCTCTCACAGGGACTATTTGTTGTTGCTGTTGCTGTTGTTGCTGCCTCACAAAAGCAGCCAGAGACAATGACAATCAATAGACATGGCTATGAGCCAATAAAACTTTATTTATGAACACTAAAATTTGAATTTCAAATCAGTCTCATGTCATGAAATACTATTCGTCTCTTGATTTTTTTTCAACCATTTAAGAATGCAAAACATCTTAACTTCTTGTATATATATATTGGTAGATTTGCCTCCAAGCTGCAGTTTACAGGCCTTCCACCTGATTTGTTCTATAGCCCAAGAAAGCAAGTTATTCCCCCAAGCACCAGTCACATTTCACTGTAAACTATCGATACATATCATGATAACTTTTGCCCATGTTTTGAGTATTTCAAATTTTCAAACATTTTGTCATTTTAAATTTCTACAGTTTTCCTCCTCTTTGAAATTCTTAAAATACAACCCTGTCATTAATTGTGGGGGGAAAAAAAACCCTAATGATCTGCTCCCTTCTTATTCCTGCCAAGGACAGACATGGGGCCTAAAGCTTTGAAAGACACCACCCTAAAGCCTAGTGTGGTGGCTCACGTCTGTAATTTCAATACTTAGAAGGCTAAGACAGAAGGACCACAGATTCCAGGCTAGCCTTAGCAATTTTGCAAGACTTTCAGCAACCTAGTGAGACCCTGTTTCAAAATAGAAATTCTTAAAAGAGATAGAGGTATAGCTCAGAGGTCAAATTCCAATCCTTGGTACAATAAATAAATAAATAAATAAATACCCCAAAGCTACTCACTTAATAACATTAATAATTGGTAAACAGCTTCCTGCAGGGTCTCTGGGATTGCTTGAAAGTTGTAGCTTCAGCTTTGAAATAGCCATGCCCCTGTAAGCCATCTCAGCCAAGACTGGACACTGGGCTGTGGTTCCCATGATCAGTCCCATCCAGTGTAGTAATGCCTGACTGAGTGCTTATGTTCCTTTCAGATGGCCAAGTAACTGGCTGCCTTATTGTACAGCACATGAAATGTTCAGTCAGTGTGATCCGTGACAACAAACCCTTGCTTTGCTTTCAGAGATCTAGATTCAAATCCCCACTTTGGTGATCTTGGGAAAACCTTTTAACCTCTGTAAGCCTCAGTTTCCCCCACCTAGAAAACAGTGGTCATCATAAAAACCATGTTACAAGGTTATGATGCTTAAAGGAAATGCTATATGAGTGTATAATAAACTATAAACCGCCATAAAAAGTTTAGTGTGTGTATTCATTTAACAAAAATGTATTCATTACTTCAAAGATTGAGTCAACAAAATATTACTTTTCAGCACTGCATAGTCTAGAAAGGAATGACTTATTAAATTATCCTGAGGGAATATTCAAGGGAAGTCTGTGTACTATGGAGTCAAAGGTGTATCTTAAACCTCAAATGTTCACAAAGAAAACTTATACCCACCAAAAAAAAAAATAGTTCAAAGCTTGGCCTTCCTCCCTTAGCTCCTTCACCAAGAGGAGGGAGACCTCACCACAAAAATTTTTCGTTCTTATTGAACCTCTTAGAAGAAATGGAGATTGGAGACAAAGATATTTTCCACTGAACATCTTCAGAGATCCTCATCAGAGCACAAGGATGCAAAATAGAAAAGGGTCCCATTACATCCAGAGCTCTCTAGGGAAAGCTGCCCTTTGCATCTGCTGCCAGGAGCCCAGGGAGACTGCAAACGACCCCAGGCTTTATTCAAACCAGTTGCTGGATGAGAGATCATGGCTGGTGGCCCTGAGTGCAGCTGAATCCAGGGATGATATGAATGCTTATGCTGGAGGAGGTGGAAATGAGATTCTTGGGAAAGATAAAGGACCCACAAACCCTCTTTTCTCACATTTCAGTGGGAGAGAACCTAACACTCAGTCTCATAAATGCAGTGATAATAACTTGCTCACCTTTGGATTCAAACCCCAGAAAATGCCTCAGAAAGTTCAGACTAGTCATTTGGAGGCCATGGCTGGATGGGGCTCTTCAGCTTTCTTTTTCCTCCAACTTTTCCTGAAAGCCATAACCGGCTTCCCCAGGAACAAAAGGATGTCTGCCACAGGGGTTCTAGCGATATATGGGTGAGCGGGGCTGGATTTTGCATCCTTTGTGGAGGTTGGAGAGAAGTGGGGTTGTGACCTAACTCCTCCTCCAATGCCTGCTCTAGCAGTTGGTCCTCACAGTGACACCCAGTCCCCTGGAACAGTTTCCAGCAGGCACCAGGGGGTAGGGGTACAGGGCACATTTCTCTGCATTTGTTGAATATGTGAGATAAAAACAGGGGCTAGATAAAGCCAAAGGTAAGCAGTGGCTCAGTACAAGAAAAGAAAAGCCATGTGACTTTGAAGGTATCTGAAGTGGAGAAAAAAAGAGCAACCTTCCAGCCAATCAGCATCCAAAAATGGCCTTGCTGAATAAAACCCAACATCCAAGCTAAAAACACAGTAGACTGTGCCATCTGGGATCTGCTCTCCATCCTGCCTATGCAGCCTTGGGACAAAAGATTACCCTTCATCTCTTTGGGAGGCTATCTAACTCATCTTTCTGTTCCAGGTAGCCTTAGCTGAGGACCTCATTCAGAATTCAGCAGAAGAAATGCCAAAGGGAATTAATCCATTAAGATTACCAAAATGAGCAAGTGGGTTAAAATTTTCTCTAGGTATATTAGTTAGCTATGTGTGTTTTTATATTTATCTGTTTTGACTAAGATTTGTTTGACTTTTCATGGGATTTTTTAATAATATAATAAAAACTAACTCCAAATACTGCAAGAGATTGCTTTAACCTTTTTCTTTTGAAATCATTTTATTAATGATTGCAATTATATGTCATAGTGGGGTTCAGTGTGATACAAACATACATGCACACAGGTCTTGATGTATTTTCTGAATATTTTTCTTTAATAAAATTGTTAAAACACTGAGAATGCCTTTACAGCTTACCTTTCATGAGTTATTTAACTAATTCCTACTTCCATATTCCTATGTCCAGGAGTATAAATTCAATTTATATTTTTGGCACTGAAATTTTTTTTAAATTAATTTATTTTTTAAATTGGTGCATTGTAGTCATATATCAATCACATTGGAGTACAAGACTTGAGAGGATATACAAGCACACATCATCCAATTAGCCCTCCTCCAGCCCCCATCCCATTCCCTCCCCCTCCCTCCATCCCACACTTCTTTGGTGATTTACTTTGATACATTTGTTTATGTACCTCCTACGTTTTAAAGAGGCTCCGTCCTCCAGTATTACATACCCTCTGATTGGTCACATTAGTTGCTTCACTATAGGGCCCTTTCTATAGCTCAACCTCTTCCTGTTGCCCTTTTCCTCCTAGTTATTGCTGATTAAGAGAAGCGTCTGATTTATATTTTCTGCGATATTTCTCTGTGCATGCTGCGTTGCAAGTACCGATCCCACTCTTGATGGTCCCAGTAGTGGCCTGGCTACTCAGTGGACTGATCCAGAGCTCGCTGGCTCAAGCAGCGGCCTTGCCTCATGGGAGGCCCCAGTTCTGGTCTCGCTGGCCCCTGAACCGGTCTAACCCCTAAGCTGGCTTTGGTCCCGACATTGGAGGCCGCAGGAGTGAACTTGCTTCACGCCAGGCTCCGATGCTGGCCATTGGCCCCTGCACCGGTATAACCCCTTGATAGGATTCCAATCCCGGCCTCGGAGGCCCCAGCACCGGCCTAGCCTCATGGCAGGCTCCAATGCCGGCCTCGTTGGCCCCAGCACCAGCCTAACCCCTCGGCAGGCTCCGATCCCGGCCTCGGAGGCCCCAGCACTGGTCATGCCTCAAGGCAGGCTCTGATGCCGGCCTCGCTGGCCCCAGCACCGGCCTAACCCCTCGGCAGGCTCTTATCCTGGCCTCAGAGGCCCCAGTACCGGGGCCTTGCCTCACAGCAGGCTCCGATGTCGGCCTCACTGGCCCAAGCAGCGGCCTAACCCCTCGGCAGGCTCCGATCCCGGCCTCAGAGGCCCCAGTACCGGCCTTGCCTCAAGGCAGGCTCCGATGCTGGCCTCACTGGCCCCAGCACCGGCCTAAGCCCTCAGCAGGCTCCGATCCCGGCCTCGGAGGCCCCAGTACTGGCCTTGCCTCAAGGCAGGCTCCGATGCCGGCCTCGCTGGCCCCAGCAACGGCCTAACCCCTCAGCAGGCTCTTATCCTGGCCTCGAGGCCCCAGTACTGGCCTTGCCTCAAGGCAGGCTCCGATGCCGGCCTCGCTGGCCCCAGCACCGGCCTAACCACTTGACAGGCTCTTATCCTGGCCTCGGAGGCCCCAGTACCGGCCTTGCCTCAAGGCAGGCTCCGATACCGGCCTCGCTGGCCCCAGCACCGGCCTAACCCCTTGGCAGGCTCCGATCACGGATTTGGAGGCCCCAGTACCGGCCTTGCCTCAAGGCAGGCTCCGATGCCGGCCTCGCTGGCCCCAGCACCAGCCGAACCCCTCGGCAGGCTCCGATCCTGACCTCGGAGGCCCCAACACTGGTAATGCCTCATGGCAGGCTCCGATGCCGGCCTCACTGGCCCCAGGACCGGCCTAACCCCTCGACAGGCTCTTATCCTGGCCTCGGAGGCCCCAGTACCGGCCTTGCCTCACGGCAGGCTCCGATGCCGGCCTCACTGGCCCCAGCAGCGGCCTAACCCCTCAACAGGCTCCGATCCCGGCCTCAGAGGCCCCAGTTCCGGCCTTGCCTCACGGCAGGCTCCTATGCCGGCCTCACTGGCCACAGCAGTGGCCTAACCCCTCGGCAGGCTCCGATCCCGGATTTGGAGGCCCCAGCACTGGTCATGCCTCAAGGCAGGCTCCGATGCCGGCCTTGCTGGCCCCAGCACCGGCCTAACCCCTCAGCAGGCTTTTATCCTGGCCTCGAGGCCCCAGTACTGGCCTTGCCTCAAGGCAGGCTCCGATGCCGGCCTCGCCGGCCCCAGCACCGGCCTAACCCCTCGACAGGCTCTTATCCTGGCCTCGGAGGCCCCAGTACCGGCCTTGCCTCAAGGCAGGCTCCGATGCTGGCCTCACTGGCCCCAGCACCGGCCTAAGCCCTCAGCAGGCTCCGATCCCGGCCTCGGAGGCCCCAGCACTGGCCTTGCCTCACGGCAGGCTCCGATGCCGGCCTCGCTGACCCCAGCACCGGCCTAACCCCTCTGCAAGTTCCAGACCCGACCTCGGAGGCCCTAGCACAAGCCTTGCATCATGGCAGGCTCCAATGCCAGCCTCGCTGGCCCCAGCATCGGTCTAACCCCTCTGCAGGTTCCAATCCCGGCCATGGAGGCCTCAGTAGTGGCCTTGCCTCACAGCAAGCTCCGATGTCGGCCACTGGCCCCGGCGCCCGCCTAACCCCTCAGCAGGTTCCGATCACTGTCTCTGAGGTTATTATTTCAAAGGTTCCAGTTGTAATGTATCAGATCTCTGCCTCCCCCGAATATTGGCCACTGGCATTGCCACTGCCTCCACCGTTTCAAATCCTTCCCAGGCTCTTTTTCCACTCTGAATGTTGTCCAGTGTTCCTAAGCATGCGTGATGGTAGCATTCGACATTTGGTGTAATTTCTCCAAAAAAATAAAGTTGGTAAGATCCAGTTTCTGCTTCTCCTGAATACAAGTCTCCACCACCATCGCAGAGAACTCTTTCAACACCGCATTTCTCCTTGGTCTCCGCTAAACTCTCTCCTTATATGTGATGTCTGAGATTCTTAACAATATAGAGAAATAGCAGTCCTCTTTCATGGCGAATTTTTCCATAAGTTCCAGTGCATTTAGATAAGTTTTGTCTGCATCTCCAGTGTCCTGGCATCCATAACGGCTTTCTTACCACCTCTCCGATATTTTTCTTTATCATTTTCTGTTCTGGGCCCGGTTTCTCCAGGGGTCTGGCGTGCTACTCGCAGTTCGGCCCGGGGCCCAGAGTCCCGCAACCCGGGCCCCAGCTGGCGTGCCCCACGCGCGACCCCTGCCCAGAACCCAGCATCTTACTGGGCCTGGTTTCTCCAGGGGTCTGGCGTGCTACTCGCAGTTCTGCCTGGGGCCCAGAGTCCCATGACCCGGGCCCCATCTGGCGTGCCCAGCCCGCGACCCCCGCCCAGAACCCAGCGTCTTACTGGGTCCGGTTTCTCCAGGGGTCTGGCGTGCTACGCGCAGTTCGGCCGGGGCCCAGAGTCCTGCAAACCCGGGCCCCATCTGGCGTGCCCAGCCCGCGACCCCCGCCCAGAACCCAGCGTCTTACTGGGCCTGGTTTCTCCTGGGGTTTGGCGTGCTACTCGCAGTTCTGCCTGGGGCCCAGAGTCCCACGACCCGGGCCCCATCTGGCGTGCCCAGCCCGCGACCCCCGCCCAGAACCCAGCGTCTTACTGGGCCTCGGCACTGAAATATTTTGATTTGATATTTTTTGAAGACTAAGTTAAAAAAAAATGTCTGACAAGTCCTAATTTGCAGAAGTTATTTTAGAAAATCAAACCCTAGCCAGGCATAGTGCCTGTAATCCCAGTACTTAGGAGGCTGAGACAGGAGGATCACAGATTCAAGACCAGCCCCAGCAACTTAGCAAGGCCCTCTGAAACTTACTAAGACCTTGTTTCAAAATAAAAAAAATAAAGATAGGGCTGTAGAATGCCTCTGAGTTCAATCCCCAGTACCACAAAAAAAGATTTCAATTATTAATTATGGTCTTTCAACTTCAGCTATGATATTTACTCCATTTTCATACATTTTGTGATCAGAAAATATGAGCAGCCAATCACACTTGAATTACACACACAGTGCACCTCTTTCTTTCACATACACACACACACACACACACACACACACACACACACACATACACACACAAAATCATCATACACATAACCTGTTTCAAAGCCTCCAAAGACTTCCCATTAATGCATGGGCTTTCCCAGTGATATGCAAAGCTCCCCATACCTCATCTCAGGTCTACCTTTTCTGACAGCTGGACATAATCACCTAAAGAGCTTGATGGATTGGTTTTTTTTTTCTCATTAATTTTGAAAACTGTCCAACATACACTTATGCTGATGCCTGTGTATTCAGGACTCAGACTTAACACCCATCAATGTGTGCCAGTACTGATCACTGAAAGCTTTGAGAGTGTTATTATAGGTTTCAAATAGTTCTAATAGTTCTAATCCAAAGGATTTTTGTGGATTCTTTTTGATTCCAGCTAAATTTTTAGTTTCTGTCAAAGTTTATTAGACCCTGAGATCCATCTTTGCAAAACATATTATCTAAAATATACCAAAGTGAGGACTTCCGGGAAGATGGCGACCGAGAAAAGCGGGGTTTAAGAGCCCCGCTAACAACCAATCTCCATTACCACAAAACCAGCGCCTTTCATAGCCAGAAAACACCATCACCAGAAAAACAAAAAACCACCAGGCTCCAGAGAGAAAGCGGACTGAGAACAGAGCTCAGAGCCACAGAGGAGGCACACGCGCCCGAGGACGCGGCAGCAGCGCCATACTGCCGGCAGCAGCGGCGAACTCAACGGACGGCTACAGCAAGCCGAGGTGAGCCGCTGCGGAACAGCCAGGCGGGATCTTTCGGCGCAGACAGCATTTAAAGCTCCCAGTGGCCGAGCTCAGCACACGCTGCAGGGATTCAGAGTGGAAATCAAAACCAGAGAAGAAAAAATACGCCAGCCTCACGGCCGAGGGCGTGGCAGCAGCGCCATATTGCCACCGGCGGCGGCAGCAGCAGTGAATTCACCGAGTCCAGTACAGCTACATCTGTGTACTCAAGAACAGTGAGTCAAATTGCGGGCCACAGAGGAGAAATCCCAGTATTGTACTCCCTGGGACTTGACCCAGTGGGGGAGTGGCGGTGGCAGAGATATCACACCATAGGAGAACGTGCAACCTGGCACCCCCCACAGTCTAAAGCAGCCTCTATCAACTCTCTGGGTCAGAGACTCTGTGATACAACCCAGTAAAGGAGTAGTGGGGTCTGAGATAATACAGACTCGAGATCCAGAACACCTTAAGTGAAGTCATAGTGACCCAAGGGAAGAACCCAGAGAAGGCACAAACCTCCAAAATCATGGGAAAGAGGAATAACACTGGAGTAATGAATGCGCACAACCCCACAACATCAGAACCCAATAAAACAGAAAATCAGAGATTTCTAGAAGATCAAATCAGGAAAATAACTGTAGAAATAATAGAGGTGCTTCGAAAAGAACTCAGAGAGAGCCAAAAAGAGATAAAGGATGCAATTAATGAAGTAAAGGCCTCAATTCAAAGCACAAACAACCGATTAGAACACATGGAGAACAGAATCTCGCTCTTAGAAGATGAGCAATCCAAAAATGAATGCATAGTTTCTAATCTAGAAAAAAATATCCAACAGCAGGAATCTGACATTGAAGAAATATGGGCCCAACTTAAGATAGCTAACCTAAGAATAATTGGAATAGAGGAGGGAAAAGAAAGTGAAACCAAAGGGATCAACAATCTCTTCAAGGAAGTAATAGCAGAAAATTTTCCAAATATAGAGCAAGAGGTTGATACACAGATCCAGGAAACTTATAGAACTCCCTTTAGACAGGATCGGAGAAGAGGATCCCCACGCCACATAATTGTCAAAATGACCAATGTGGAAGCCAAGCAGAGAATCTTAAAGGCAACAAAAACAAAGGGCCAAGTGACATTCAGAGGCAAACCAATTAGAATCACTCCAGACTTCCCAAACCAAGTTATGAGAGCCAGAAGGGCTTGGAGTAACATATTCCCAATTCTGAAAGAAAACAACTTCCAGCCAAAAATTTCCTACCCAGCAAAACTTTCTATCAAATTAGATGGAGAAATAAGAAGCTTCCATGACAAACAGAAACTGAAGGAAGTTATGTCTTCAAAACCAGCGCTAGAGAAAATACTCAAAGAGATTAACTACAAAGAAGAAATAGGTAACACTCACCAGAACCAGAGAAACAAGATTTTCCATCCAACAGACAACTAAGATTGGTTATCTGTGGAGATTCATTATTTATGTTAGTCTTTTACCTATCTCTAAATTGTATTGTTTGCCTTTATTGTTGTTAATTTTTAGGATTTCTAGTTGGAATATTAATATACCTCCAGATATAGCATTTGGAAATATTTTATCCAATTCTATTAGTAACTTTTAACCCTGTTTACATTGTCTTTGGATATACAATATTTTCTTTTATTTTTTAGGGAGTTTGTATATTCTTCTGTTGCCTGTGCCATTGAAATCATATCCAAGAAATCACTGCCAATTTCAATGTTGTGAGGTTTTATGACCCAGATTTTCTTCTAAAACTTTATAGTCTTAAGATTTATATTTAGGTCTTTTATCTATTTTGAGTTAATACTTGTACGTGGGATTAGGTAAGGGTCCAATTTTATTCTTTTCCATGTAATTATTATTTTTCAACAATATTTAGTTAAAAGATTATTATTTCTACCACCAAATGTTCGTGGAAACCTTGTCAAAAATAACCTGACAATATAGGGAAGAATTTAGCTCTAGGCTTGTATTTAACTCCAATGGTTTATATATCTGCCTTTAGAACAGTACTACACTGTTTCAATTATTGTAGCTTTATATGGTTTGAAATCAGAAAATATATATCTGCTAGCTTTGTTCTTTTTCAAGATCATTTTGGGTATCTAGAATTCATATTCCATATTAGGATAGATTTTTTTCTGAAAAATAAATATATAAACATTTGATAGTTTCACCTAAAAAAACAGAAAAAAATATGCTCTGGTAAGAAAGAAAGCAAAAAGAAATATTGAAATGTTATCTTTAAATCATCAAAAGCTTGGTATCAGACAAATGAAACTGTTATGTGAGATTATCATTTTTAATTTTGGATAAATTGCTATAATACTAGATGTCAACCACTAAGCCAAGCATGGGAAGGAGGGATGGGGAGAGAATGGGGTGGGGATCGGGTGGGGGCTGGCTGGGCGATGTGTGCATGTATGTCTACAAAAGTTTGTATCCCACTATGATGTATGAATACAGTGCACCAATAAAATAAAATTAAAAAAAATAAATAAAATAAAATAAAATATACCAAAGTATATATTTTTTCTGGTAAAGATCTATATATTTCCTCTAATGCAACCTTTATTTTGCAGTAGTAGGGATGGAACCCAGGGGTATTCTTCCTCCAAGCTACACTCTCAGCTCTATTTTTTATTCTTTATTTTGAAACAGGGTCTCACTAAGTTGCAGAGGCCTCACTAAGTAGCTGAGGCTCTCTGTGAACCACGATCCTCCTGTCTCAGTCTCCCAAGTCCTGGAATTACAAGTGTGCACCACCAATCCCAGCTCTAATTCAACTTTGATGATGTATTAAACATGGATGATTTGGTTGCAAAAAATAAAAACCAACTCAAACCAGCCAAAGAAAGAGGAAATTATTAAAATGATCCAAGGTCTCTTCAAAGCCCTCTCACCTCTGCACATCTGCTCTGGGCTCCTCTCTACAATCCACCTTCCAGGGAAGGATGGTCATTAGTCTCATGACCCCTTGTAATCCCAGCTCAATTTTAGTTTCACACTTCTACATGGGTATGAAATTCAGACTACAGACAGGATGGCACTGAACAGGCTGTTGGAAGAAATATACACTATCCATGATCTAGCTGGTCAGAGATGACCCCAGCACACCACTTTCTCTTCCTTCCAGGCCCAGGAGCACAAACATTAAAAAGTCTGTTTAGAGACACACAGTGTAGGTTTTAACATAGTATTAGCTGTGTGGTCATGAGAAGTTACCTGACTCCTCCAAGCCTCAATTTTCTCATCCTTAAAAGAGGAGGAATAAGAACCTATTTTTACAAGAACCTATTTTTACAAACCTATTTTCACCTATTTTTGTAATGTGAAAAAATTTTAGAGCAGTGCCCAGCATATAGTAAGCACTATCCTGTGCTTTTACTTAGTTATTACTGCAAATACAAGCCTATTACAAAGGACTGAAGAGTCCGTGGTGTTTGGATACATGGCCACTAGATGGCAACCATCTCTGACCAATTGAACTGATATATGATCTTTTCTGCAAAGATACCTGAAATTCAGTCTGCAACTCAATAGTCAACAAACCACAATTCAAAAACACAAAGTAACTAACATTTTTTTCTCTGTAAAATTTCCCTTGTGAAAATTGTACTGAGAACCCAGCTACTGGCCCTTGTGTGTAGCTACTTTTAAAGCTCAATGCAAAGCTATACTTACTCAAGAATTTCTAGTCTCTATGAGTTATGATAAGAGTTAAAACCAAAACATGTTTGGCATTGAAGGGGCCAACTCCCTGATCTTTTCTCTCCTCTTCTGGTCCTCTCCTTCCATCTCTCAAAAGAAGACAAGATGGCTTCTAGTTATCACATCTCTGTTCTCTATTATCACATTTCCCACCTACTTACTTCAGACTTCCGTCACTTCAGGACACAGTAAATTCAACAATCATGCAGTTCTATAAATATTTATTCAGCAACTCTGTGTGAGATATGCTATTGGATTTTATAAATATTTATTCAGCAACTCTGTGCGAGATATGCCATCAGATAGGCACACAACATCTCGACTATAGAGGATTATGAAGAAAAGCCAAGAATCATACAATGGCAAGAAACTTACCTGTCAACAAATCTACTGTCTCATTCCAGAAGTAAAATATTTACTTTTTGATGAGCCCAGCAATCTATTCTACAATTTCAAAGAAGGATAGGAGTTCTTCAGTGGCTAGTATCTCTACCAGATATTTTCATACTAAGTTATAAACTAGTTTATACTAAGATATAAACTAAGACAATGTGAAAATGAGTGTGAAGACAGACTTATTCACTCGCAGGTACTTAAGATATGATCAGAGTTAACTATATATAAGATGGTAACTGACAAATTGCTAAATGGTACTGAGCATAAGGATCACTGTTAGGGTCTGAACCTGAAACGACTCCCAAAACCTCCTGTTTTAGGCAATGCATCTAGGACACAAGGTGGGGCATGGTAACAGGAGGTAGATCACTGGAGTCATGACCTTGGGGACTATATGTTGGGGACCTTTCCCTCCTCTCTGTCTCTCTGTCTGCTTCCTGGTCATACTGAGCTGAGAGTGGCTTTTCTTCCCCACACACTCTGCAGCTGTGGTTTCTGCCTTGGAGCCAGCTGACCACTGACAGAACCTGTGAAACTGTGAGACCAAATAAACCCTTCCTCCTCTCGGTTGTGTTTCTCTGGTATGTTAATGTAGCAATGAAAAGGCTAGCTAAATTGCTCACTATTTGGAGAAAGATAAAGTAGGATTGTATCCTTAACTTTATGTAAAGGTAAATCCAAATGGAAAAAAACCCCAAATGTAGAGGTTGACATTGTAAAACCAATGGAAGAAAACATAGAATAACTTCGTGATGTGATCAGAGTGGGAAATGGCTTATTAAACAAGGTAAAGATGGATTGGCTCTCCATCCCATGAAAAACACAAGTGACGGAGAGAAGACACTGACAATATCTAAACGCTACAGGCAACCACTATCTAGTGTACAAAGAAAATTGATAATATATATACTCACTTTCCTTCCTCTCTCTCTCTCTCTCTCTCTCTCTCTCTCTCTCTCTCTCTCTCTCTCTCTCTCTCTCTTTCTCTCCCCCCCCCCAAATAGGCAGAGAAAACCCAATTGACTAGCAAACAGAAGGAATGTTCATTCCTATTTAAAACCAGAAATATTGCCGGGCGTGGTGGCGCACGCTTGTAGTCCCAGCATTTGGGAGGCTCAGACCAGAGGATGGCAGTTCGCGGACAGCCTCAGCTACTTAATGAGGCCCTCTGAAACTCAGTGAGACCCTGTTTAAAAATAAAGAATAAAAAAAAAATAGGGCAGGGAGTGTAGCTCAAAGGTAGACTGCCCCTGGGTTCCATCCCCAGACCCACAAAAAATAAAAATAAAAATAAAACCAGAAATATGCCCATTAAAATAATAATAATAAAGTATGGTTGCCCCCTTCTAGCCGGGGTTTCACTTTCTATAGTCTCCAATACCTACAGTCAACAAGAAAAGCGAGCATATTAAAATAAGATATTTTGAGGGAGAGAGAAAGAGGACATTCACAAAAGCCATTGCAAGGTATATTGTCATAATTGCTCTGTTTCGTTGTTAGTTATTGTACCAGTACTGGGAAGAGGCTTCAAAATGTATTAATGTACCAGTAGTGGGAAAGTTTTAAAAATATATCTTTGGTAGTAAGGAAAGCCAGGAGCATCAGGAAAAGGGCCTTATTACCTTTCTAAAGAGAGGCAAGGTTCCTCAAGGATGTGAGGAAATCCCAGATCCCACATAAGCAACTTAACACATCTTGGGAGTGTAACACAAGGTGTGGGGGTCTGTGCTGGAGACAGAGCTGCCCCCCTCCCCGCGCGCCTCAGAGGGGTCGGGTCTGGCTGGGATGGAGACAGAGGAGACCTGGGCTAGAGACAGGGCAGCACATCTACATATCTAAGGTCCTGCCCAGATCTGGTCAGGCGGCCTATAAGAAAGCGCCACATGTTGTATCTTTGGTGAATTTGTTCAAACCACCCCCCCTTCCATTTATGAATGGCAGGGGGCTGTAACTATCTTCTGTATTTCTATCTTTTTAATAAACTGCTTCAAATCTTCAGCAAGAGTCTGGGATAATGTGTATTTACCCTGAGCTCAGGACAAGAACCCGCCTTTTTTATCTTTTTGTCTTATTGTGGTTTGAGGGAAATTGTGTCCAGAACCCTAACAGGGGTCCCCAGGGACAGTTTCCCCAATCAGTTATTTTTATAATTCTTTAGCCTAATTTAAAAATTAAACTAAATTAAATAAATGAGAAAAATAGTATCCGTAGGTTTAAATGCCACCTGCAGTTTCAGGCACCCACTGGGGAGCCTGAATTATATCCCCAGTAGATGAAGGGGACCACTGCACCACTTTACCTTCCTCAGAATGGCCAAACAATTACCAAGCGTTGTCAAGAATGTACCTTTATTGGGAAGAGGATTCAAAATGTATTAATGTACCAATATTGGGAAAGATTTTCAGTTTTTCCAAATATATCTTTGGTAGTAAAGAAACCAGGAGCTTCAGAAAAAGAAGCTGCAGGACTCCAGGCACCAAGGGAGATTAGCAAGACAACAGAGATAGTTTCAGGGCCTTTTTCAGTATAAAGATGAGATTTCCCAAGGAAGTGGAAGGATGCCATAAACCTTCAGGAGATCCCAGACTTCGATAATCATGAGAGGATGCCATAAGCCATGATCAATGAACACATTTGGGGGCTTAGAGAAACAGGACAGACCTGCAGGAAGGAATCCCCCACATCAAAAGACTGGCCCTAGAAGGGGGCAGATCTTTGTGAGTTAGGAGACTGGCTATACGAATACTCTGTGTCCAGAAATCTTCAGGGAATTCGTTCGAACCAGCCCCCCATGCCACTCCTGAATGGCAGGGGCTGTGACTGTCTTCTGTATTTCTATCTTTTTAATAAACTCCTTTAAATCTCCACAAGAGTCCGGGCTATTGCATATCTATCCTTAGCTCAGGACAAGAACCTGAATGTAAAGAAATAGAAACCTCTGCGATGCATAAAGTATTATGCAGCAGTTAGAAGCAGTGAACTATCTGTCAAGAGTGGTGTAAAGCATTGAGTGAAAAATAAAAGAAGCAGAACAAGGCCTACAGCCCAATGACATTTTTGTTTATGAAAAACACCTCAGCTGTAAAACAGCACTGATTGGCCGGGGTCCCTTCCACACTCTGCCCTGCGAGCAGCATCTCGTGAGAAGAGCAGCATCTCGCAAGAAGCATGTGTTCCCATGAGTAAACCCCTCCCCCAGAGATGCATACCTTAAAAAGAAGAGCCCACCTCTTCTAGCCTCGGATGGGCGCGCAGGCCCCATGGAACTGGCCAGCCCTGATCCCCAGGAGAGCCGTGCAATTAAAGTGAATGCCTCATGTACCGGACCTCTCTCGTGTTTTTCACACTCCGCCGGACCCACATTTTTATTTTACTTAATAAGCATTACATATTTTATAAGGTAATGTTCATGCCCAAGGTCCTTATCAGTCACAATAGCATGTGTCTAGGAGTCATACATAGAGCATCTGTGTCATAATATGAACAGAAGTGTGGCTTCCAGAGTCAGACCACTTGAGTTCAAATCCTGGTCCTGGCACCAATTTGCTCTGTCACTTTGGGCAACTCTCTTAACCTTTCTGTAAATCAGATCCTAGGCTTAGAAAATAGCAACTACTGATTTAAGTCTCAACTGAATTAATATAAGTTGCTTAAACAATGCCTAGCTGTAAGTGTCAAGTGTTGTTGTTATTGATGATAATATGAGCATGGGACCAAAAATACAGAAGAAAAAATAAGATTAAAGTAAGGGTGGGGACCTGGATGTATGTCTCCATCAACATTCTCACTGATAAAATCAAAAGCAACTGGCCATACAGGAAAGAAGTTTAGTTATTCAGTTTTCTTGGAGAATTTAGGCTCAGTCCATGAAAGGCCAGGATCTGCTGATCTCAGGGCATTGCATTGAGAAGCAGAACGGGAGAAAACAAGGGTTCTGTTCTCACATCATGGAGACTAGAAGCAAGAGGATAAGCAACCAAGGGGAGTCAAAGACACAAGCACAGAGCCTGAAGACACACCCCCAGGGGGCACCTCCTCCAGCCTCACCCCACCTGCCTAGGTTACTGCCCAGTAAAGCCATCACAATGGATTCACACACGGATGAGATTAAAACTGTCTGCCATGGCTTAATTACATCAGTTCTGAACATTAATACATGAGCTCTTCAAGAAACATTCTATATCTAACCATAAAAATGTATGACACAGTGAGGTATAAATTAAAGAGAATGATTAACTGAAGCCTCTACCACAGATTAAAAATACTCATGCAGCCAGGCGTGGTGGTGCATCCTTGTAATCCCAGCATTCGGGAGGCTGAGACAGGAGGATCCGGGTTCGCGACTAGCCTTATCTATCTAGTGAGACCCCGTTTCAAAATAAAAAATAAAAAATAGGGCTAGGGGTGTAGCTCAGAGGTAGAATGCCCCTGCATTCCATGTCCAGTACTGAAAAAACAAAACAAAACCAAACAAACTTGTGCATGTTGGCCTCCCTGACAAAAGTTACAGTACAATGGAGAATACCTATCATTTCAATATGATATGATAGAGTGTGTGATGAGAGAATGAACAAGTGATATGAAAACACAAAAGAGGGGAGCTTGGGGGGTCACAGAGGCTTTCTGTAGATCGGGGCTCTAAGGTAACAGTGTGGTCAGAGCTACGATTTGGGGCCTGAGTTGGGAGTTCAGTTATCATCTTACTAGCCTATGTGATTTGTGGCAAGTTGGATTCCCAGAGCAATGACTCCTAGTATAACACCCAAGCCCCAAGAATATATAACTAGAACTCAAAGGTGAGGACAGCCTCACCTTAACTTGAGCTATGACTGTGCCTTCTCTAGGATTTGCTAGCTCTTCACAAGCAATGCCCCTGCTAGTCATCAATCAATCATGTATCTTTTAACCTCAAGACCTAAAAATGTAGGCTTTTCTCTTTTGTTCAGAACACAGAGAGTGGAGCTGTCTCATTATTTCCTAATCCTCAACAAAGTGTGGATGGAAGCATGGAGATAAGATAAAATCTTGAGAACAGAAGATGACAGTGGTGACCTTTAAAATCAGAAGGAAGTAAATACCAGCCAGGGGCAAAGGGTCCTTTGGGCAGTTGGCTCATTCACTAAGCAAGAGACTAAGTCAGCAGTTAGAATAAAACACCCAAGAAGATCGTTCCTGCTCCGAGAAAGGAAAATTAGTCTCTG
This sequence comes from Muscardinus avellanarius, assembly GCF_963383645.1. Lineage (NCBI taxonomy): Eukaryota > Metazoa > Chordata > Mammalia > Rodentia > Gliridae > Muscardinus > Muscardinus avellanarius. The sequence goes on from NC_137795.1 coordinate 102,724,171, forward strand.
GAATGTTAACCAATCCCACCGGACAACACTTGTTAAGTTTGTTTATTTTTCTCATGGAAGAAACATGAAAATTAAAACACTCAAGCAGGCTAGGGTTGCTTAGACATCGACCTCAGAAACAAAGAAGGAAGAGCCAACCACAGACATCCCTACACGTACAATCCCCCCACACAGAACTGAGTGGCACGTTCGCTGACTCTCTGAAACCAACAGACCGGGTGGGGAGAGGAGACAAAGCACATTCTGAGAAACTGGGAACAATTCCAAACAAACAAAGTGCATGAAAGTTCCCTGTTAAGTTCACAGAGTTCAACTTAGGATGCCAAGGATCGGTCGGCACTTACAGGCCGACTTTACTTGTCCATCACTTATAGGCTTTATTTACTTGTCCAGTTTCCCCATCAATACAATGGAGGTGCTGGTAAGAGTACCTACTTGAACAGCCATGGACATTCTTTGAATAGCACACTCATACTGGGTAGATTTTATGTTAAATAGATAAAGTTCCCCACGGGCTGTGATGCAGTTGTAGAGCACTTGCCTACCATGTGTGAGGCCCTGGGTTCAATCCCCCAGCACCGCAATAAACAAACAAGTAAATCTGGTGACAAATAGTACTTAGCTGGTAGAACTGCTATGGGGATTAAAACAGTTGATATTTACAAAGCACTTAGAACAGTGTAAAGTGTAATAAGCTCTATGTGTATTTGCCAAATTATAAAAAGTAAATATTTGTGGCAGTGTAATTCATCATAGAAGTGAACTACTAACATTTCCTGTATGCTTTTCTGCACCACAGAAATCACTTCTGTATACTCACAGAAGTGAGTTCTGAGCCAGGCGTGGAGGCATGCACCTCTAATCCCAGCACTTGGGAGGCTGAAACAGGAGGATCACAGATTTGAGGACAGCCTCAGCAAGTAGTGAGAAACGCATCAACCTAGCAAGACCCTGTTTCAAAATGAAAATAAAAAATAGGACTAGGAGTGTAGCTCAGAGGTAGAATGCCTCTGGATTCAATCCCAAGTACAAAAAAACATGAAAGAAAACACTCAGTTAGTGGTCATTCCAGCAGAAACTGTAAGACTTGTTATGTGACATAGCGTCTAACATCTACCTGCCCTGGATCCAGTCTCATTTCTTGCCTCCAAATCCATCTCTTGTTTCCAAATCCTGCAGCTGAAGAGAACTTCTTTTTAAGAACCTAGACAATGGGTTTTTGCACATGTTTCTGGCTCTTAGAGATTATATACCTATTTTCCTTCTATATCATGGAGTGGGGGTTTGTATCCCCCAAATCCTAACTCCCAAAATGATGGAATTAGGAGGTCAGGTCTTGAGGAGGTGATCGGGTCATAAAAGTGCAGCTCTCAAAAGCCGAGCGTGGTGGCGCACGCTTATAATCCCTGCGCTTGGGAGGCAGAGACAGGAGGATCGCATAGGTTCGAAGCCAGTCGCGCTGGTATAAGAGACCCTGTTTCCAAATCGAAAAAGTATAAAATAGGTCTGGGTGTACAGCCCGGAGGTAGAGGGGCTTCCAGGAACCCCAGTACCACCAAAAAAAAAAAAAAAAGTGGAGCTCTCAAGAATGGGATGAGTGTGATGACAAGAGAGATCCTGGAGACCTCCCTCTTCCTTCCGTCACGTGAGGACATGAGAGCAGAGCTGTCTATGAACCAGGAAGTAAACTGGCCGATGCCTTGATCTCGATGCCCAGCCCCCAGAACTGTTAAGAAATATGCTTTTGTGGTTTATAAACGACGTGGTTGATGACATCCTGTACTAGCAGCAACTGAACATACTTTCAATGGCCTATTTCCTACCTGCCATTTCAAGTCCTTTATGGTCACTCTCCCCAGAAAGCTTTGCCTAGATTTTATTTGCTTTGTCTTCAACCCCTTCCATCAACATGTGCGTCGCGCGCGCGCGCGCACACACACACACACACACACACACACACACACACACGATACTCACTATATATTAGATTTGCAAATCGACATTTTGCCTCTTAACTCCCACATCAAAGGATTTGCGGGATGTTTGTATTCACAAGCACTCAGAACAGTACATGGAACAGAATGAACACTCAATAAATACTAGTGTGTTGCTTCTCAACCAGGGTAATATTGATGCCACCAGGAGACATTTGAAAATTGAGTCACCCCAAAATTTTCTTCAAGAATATTCCATGTTTACCCTCACTTCCAGAGTGAAGGAAGACTACTGAGCTTTCTGCCTTTTCTGGAAATTTCACACAAACAAAATAACACAATATCTACTTTTATTTAGCATATTTGGCCATCACCACTAGGGTGCAAGGGTTTCTCTTACATCTAGTAAGTAGAGGCAAGAGATACTTTTCCCTTCCCCTTCCATTCCCTTCTGTTCCTTTTCATAGGTGATGATCATAAAACAAGCCTCTAATAAAACTTCTTCACTCCACTGTCCAGGAGAATACCTCTCATATGATTTATTTATTTATTTATTTATTTATTTTTGGTGGTACTGAGGGTGGAACCCAGAGGCTTTCTACCTCTGGGCTATACTCCCAGACTTTTTTATATTTTATTTGGAAACAGGGTCTCACTAAGTTGCTGAAAGCCTCACTAAGTAGCTGAGGCTGGCTTCGAACCCATGCGATCCTCCTGTCTCAGCCTCCCAAGTGCAGGGATTACAAGCGTGCGCCACCATGCCCGGCAATTCCTCTCATATGAAACAAATACTCTGGCTTCTAAAGTGTAGGGGAAGTTTCACAGGTGCACACACATGTCAAAACTTACCAGGGTATGTAAATTATTTATTTGTTTATTTTTTGCCATACTGGGAATGGAACCCGGGGGCTTTCTACCTCTGAGCTATACCCCCCAGGTCTATTTTTTATTCTTTATTTTGAAACAGGGTCTCACTAAGTTGTAAAGAACCTCACTAAGTAGCTGAGGCTAGCCACACAATCCTCTTGTTCTCAGCCTCCCAAATGCTGGGGTTAAAAGAGTGCACCACCACCTCTGGATCAAGGTATGTAACTTAAATATGTGTAGTTTATTGTATATCATTTATAACTCAGTAAAGGCAATATATAAAAGAAATAATAAGAGGAAGAAGGAGAGGAAGGAAGAGACAGAGAAAGAAAAGAATCAGCACCTTAAAAAAAGTTTGAGAAAGTGAGAAAAATGTGCATGATTCCTAATATAGCTACTTTAATTTTTAATTTTCTTTTAGTTTTGCATGTACACACATTTTTTCAAGGATATAATTATAGTACATATTAGCTACTCTCAGCTTCACTGTTAGCACACTGACATCTCCTGATGAACTGTCTGGTGTTTTATGTCAGTTTATTAATCATATTTAAAATATCCCACTTTACCAAAGTTTATCTCTTTTAATAAAGCATAATACATCCAAGATTAGAACTACAAATGTGAACCCTAGGCTCTTGAATCTTGGTGTGAGAGAGTTAGCACACAGAATTTCACACAACCTTTGGACAATATCAAGCATTGAGAACCAGTAATTAAGTACTTAGTTGTATCTTAGCAAATATTAAATTTTAACACTGTGTCACATCTGTTAATATATGCCCTTCATAACTGACATCTTCCCTAAATCAAAGTAAAATGTCAAATTATAATAAATAACATAAATAATAAGTCTCATCCCAGTATGGTGGCACATGCCTATAATTCCAGCACTTGGAAAGCTGAGACAGAAGAATTGCAGGTTCAAAGTCAACCTTAAAAATTTAGTGATACCCTCAGCAACGTAGTGAACCCCTTCAAAATTAAATAGGGCTGGGAGTGTGGCTCAAAGGTAGAAATCCCTAGGTTCACTCCTAGTGCCATAAATAAATAAATAAATAAATAAATAAATAGTTTCTTCTAATATCCTCCCTTTTCTGCCAATACAAGTTCCTCAGGACAACTTTCTTTCATTGTTACTTCCTCTTCCTTCCTCCTCTCTGCAACTTGTTTTAGCCCCATTTCTCTCTGCTTCCTCCCATCATCTCTTTGTTTCTGGGCATATTATTTACTCACATAAGTGAAGAAAACAAAGTGCTATATGAAGCATAATGCTCCATATATTTTGTTACCCAATCACTTAGTTTCCTTCCTCAAAAGCAAAAAAAGTGTTATCATTCTTATGTTTCTCCATTCAGTGCCATCAGGAAGCACATCTATGTGTATGTATATATACTCACACACTTATACACTACTTCAAGCTTTAGAAATAATATGCTTAGGTTTATGTTTTGCTTTTTTACTTAATAGTACATTTGATATATTATATATAACTAGTATGTGATATCATCCAATATTAACACTAAAAAGAACTTCCAAAGTCCTTATATTTTTCCAGAACATTCTACATATTGATGTGCTGAGCCAGTGCCATAATGTAAGCAAGTAGGTAATTCCCAAAATGTTGCAATTACAACCAATGCTGTAATAGGGATGCAAGCTCGTGCCCTGGAATACATGAAAAGTGGAGAATCTGGCCCACCTAACCCTAGTGTTCAAGCACAGACTATGCCAAGCATATGCCGGTAGAGCAGAGCTTTTGGCCTTGCTGTTTGCAAATGGCCAAACAGCAACCCAAGAGACTTCACCCAGCCTTAGAACCCAGTCTGCAGCCCAGTCCAACTATAGATGGCAGTACCACCATTCCAGGGAATACGACCTATAGTCCTGCCCAATTGGAATCCAGCCAGTGGTCTCACCATACCAGTAAGCATAACCAGCAGCCTCACCCAACCTCAGACACCAGCAGCTGCTCTTTCCTACAAGAGAACCTGACAGCAACTATCCTTCCCATGGTCATTACTAGCTGGCTCATCTAGGATCCTAAACTAAAGAGTGAAATCTGCCTCCACCAAAGAATACCTGCAAAGTCCAGAAGAGGCAGATGCTTGCTCACAACACTGCAAGGAGACAGGATTGCAAAGGGTCAGGAAAATATGACACTACCAAGAGAAAATACTAATGCTCCAATATTGACCCTATAGGAATACATAGCACGACGGGCGTGGTGGCGCACGCTTGTAATCCCCGTGCTTGGGAGGCTGAGACAGGAGGATCACACAGGTTCGAAGCCAGCCTCAGCTACTTAGTGAGGCTCTCAGCAACTTAGTGAAACCCTGTTTCCAAATAAAATATAAAATAGGTCTGGGAGTATAGCCCAGAGGTAGAAAGTTTCTGGGTTCTACCCCCAGTACCACCAAAAAAAAAAAAACATAGCTATAAAATGGATGACAAAAAAAAAATTTCAGAATAACCGTCTCATCTTGATGAACTTCTGGGAAATGTAGAAAAATATGGGTAGAAAATTAAACTAAATTTGTAAAACAATACATAAACAAAATTAAGTTTTTCAAAGAGCAAAAATTTCTCAAAAATGGAATTCCTAAAGGTACCAAGTCCAACTGAAGTGAAAATTTCAACAGAACATGTCAAAAGCAGACACAATTAGGCAGAAGAAGGAACTGGTGAACTTGAGGACAGAAAATTTAAAATTATCAAGTCAAAAGAGAAAAATGAATAAAGAGTGAAGACAGCCTGTGAGAATTATGGGACATCATCAAGAGAATTAACATTTGCATAACAGGAGTGACAGTAGAAGAGGTCAGAAAATATATTTAGAAAACTAATGGCTGAAATCCTTAAAAAGCTAGAGAAAGATGTTGAAATCCTGGCACTGGAACTTAGAGATCTCTAATCAAATTCAAGCTAAAAAGGAGTTCGCCAGGACATGTCATAATCAAGGTATGAAACCTGGGCATGATAGTGCATGCTTGTAATCCCAGTATTTGGGAGGCAAGACAGGAGGATCACAGGTTTGTGGCCAGCCTCAGCTACTTAGTGAGGCCCACTACAAACTATTGAGACCTTGTTTCAAAATAAAGAATTAAAAAATAGGATTTGGGGTGTAACTTGGAGGTAGAACACCCCCGAGTTCAATCCCCAGTACCAAATAATAATAATAATAATAATAATAATAATAATAATAATAATATAAAACTATGAAAGATAAAAAATAAAGAATTCTGAAAGTAGCAAGACATAAGTATATCACATACAAAGAACACTTAATGTGGCTATTAGTACATTTCTTAGCAAAAATATGGCAAGACAGGAGAGAATAGGATTATATATTCAAAGTACTAAAGGAAAATCTGTCAACTAATAATTCTTCAAAAAACAATGTCATTTGGAAATGATGGGTAATAAAAATTTTCCCAGACAAACAAAAGCTAAGGGAATTCATCATTCTAAGTCTTGCTTTACATGAACTGCTAAAGTTAGCTCTTTATGTTGGAATAAAAAGCTGCTAATTAATACTATAGAACATGTGGAAATATAAGTAATAAATAATCATATTCAGATTATTTTACTACTTTAACAGTGTTACAGAAATAATTTTATCTCTATTCTGAGAGTTTTAAAAACAATTATAGCCACAATAAGTTGTTAAGGGATACACATTATAAGTTATATAAATTTGACACCAAATTCATAAACCTACTGAAAGGTAAAAATGTGGAGTGACTAAAGATAAGGTGTCATCAACTCAGAATATCCTGTTATAAAAATAAGATTTTTATATCAGCTTCGTGGGAACCAAAAGGTAAAAACCTATAATAACTGTATAAAAGAACATTTTTAAAAAATTCAAAGCAAAGTACATAAAATCATCAACCCACAAAGGAAAATAGCCAAAGAGCAAAAAAGTAGCAAAGGACCTACAAAATATCCTACTGTTATAGTTTTGATCTGGAATGTTCCCCAAAGGCTTGGTCTCCAGATGGCGGTGCTCTTGAGAGATGGTGAAAACTTGAGGAGATAGGCTTAGTTACAAAAGTAGATGAACAGAGGTCATGTCCTTGAAGGGTACATCTTGTCCCCTGCTCCTTCTCTCCCTCTCTCTCTTTCTCTATCCCCCCCCTCTTTCCCAGCCATAATGAAGTGGCCAGCTTTGTTCTAACACATGTTTTCAGTGTGACATTTCTTTCTCACCACGGGCCTAAAATCAATGAATCTAGTTGACTCCTAAAACTGTGAGCCAAAATAAATCCTTCCTTTCTTACATTAACTTACTCTGGGATTTTGTCACAGTCATGGGAAGGGGACTAACAAACCTATCAATAAATATCTGGCATGTAAGTTGATTAAATCTCCAGCCAAAAGACAAAGAGTGGCAGAATGTATAGGAATTTCTCTAAAACACACAGTGTACTTAAACATACCAAAATCAATCACTAAGCCAAGCATGGGAAGGAGGAATGGGAGGGAATGGGGTGAGAATTGGGTAGGGGCTAAATGGGTGATGTGTACATGTATGTCCACACAAGTTTTTCACCGCAATATGATGTATGAATATAATGCACCAATAAAAAAATTCAAAAAACACACAAACCCAATGACTGCCTACGAGAGAGCCATAACTAGTAAGGATACGTAGAATGGAAGTGAAAAATGAGAAGAGAAAATCCATGCAAATGGAAGCCAAGAGAGAATGAGTCTGAATGTCTGGTTTCTGCTGCTATGATCAAAATACCTGACAAGAAAACTTAAAGGGGAAAGATTTATTTTGGATCACACATTCAGAGAATTCACTCTGTGATCAAACAGCTCCATTTCTCTGGGCAGAGTATCAGAGCAGAAGGGCCTGGAGGATGAAAAAGAAAGGGAGGAAGAGGCTAAGGAGAAAACAAATAAACAAACAAAAAACTTCCAACATACAACCCCAATGATCTACTTTTTCCAACATATATTTGGAGTTTTCCCATAAAATCAGGATTCAATAAGAAAGCCAATTCTCACATTTTTTTCAACATTGTACAGGAAGTCCTAGCCAGAACAATTAGCCAAGTGAAAGAAATAAAAGATATTCACAAAATATAGGAAAATGTTTCTGTTTACTGATGACATGTTTTCATATAGATATAAAGCCATCAAGACTCCACCCAAAAAACTTAGAATAAACAAATTAATAAAAGTGTCAGAACCCAAAATTAACCTGCAAAAAAATTAATAGTGTTTCTACACACTAACAACGAACTGCCCAGAAAAGAATTTTTTAAATCTCAATTATAATAATAACAACAACAAAGACAATAAAAAAATTTAGCCTGGCGTGATGGCACACTTGTAATCCCAGTGATTGGGAGGCTGAGACAGGAGGATCGCACATGTTCGAAGCCAGCCTCAGCTACTTAGTGAGGCTCTCAGTAACTTAGCGAAACCCTGTTTCCAAATAAAATATAAAATAGGTCTGGGAGTATAGCCCGGAGGTAGAAGGCCTCTGGGTTTCACCCCAACCCAGTACCACCAAAAAATAAAATTAGATATGAATGGTTAAGTCTGCTAAAAGGAAATTAGAAATATGTTTAGCAAAAACAATAAAACAATAATGAAAGAAACTGAAGAAGACACAAATAAATGAAAACATTTCAAAGACTGAAAGTCTTGATATTGTTAAAATGTCCACATTACCAGAAGTGGTCTATGAATTCAATGCAACTCTACAAAATTTCCGAAGTAATTTTTAGTAAGGAAAAACAATGCTCAGATAAGGGAAGTGATGGCTGTGTCCAATAAATTGATTTAATCATCCCACATTGTAAACATTTCCAAACATTACAGTACACACCATAAATATGTAGAATTATGATTTTTCAATTAAAAATAATAACTACATAAATTCATAGCATGTGATCTAGCATGTAGGCAATTATGTTTATACAAAAAATTCTTTAAAGTGCTGAGTCAAAGGGTTGCTCCAGTCCACATTCCCATTGGCTACTAAGAAAGAGCCTTTTCTTGAATCCCTGCCAAAACTGAGACATCAGCCTTTGTGAACTTTGTCCACATAATGGACAAAACATGTCACAGTGTGAATTTAATTGGCAGGTTTCATAAGTAAGTAGAGAAGGATTTGTTGTTGTTGTTGTTATTTGTTATTGTTGTTTTGAGAGCCTTTTAAAGCAACTCTGTGAATATTTTGTTCTTTTTACATGCCCATATTTCACTGGGCTTCTTTTCTTTTATTATATTTATCTTTATTTCTTTCTACATTAGAATAATTAAAACGAGTTTTTATGACTGAAAGGAGCACAGATATTTTAACCAGAGTATTTTCATTTGCTGGATTTAGCTAAGTACATCTCTTTTAAAATTTTCATGGCATTAAATTTGGCCAGTCTTTTAAGGTATTATGAATTAATTTGGTACTATTGAGACTGTCTAAACTTCTAGATATTTTTAAAGTGTTCTCATAAGTCCCTCGGGTGTTTCACTGCTCTCGCTCTCTCTCTCTCTCTCTCTCTCTCTCTCTCTCTCTCTCTCTCTGTCTCTCTCTCTCTGTCTCTCTCTCGGTGGTGGTGGTACTGGGGTTCCTGGTAATCCTTCAACCTCTGGGCTACACTCCCAGACACGTATTTTTTTTTATATTTTTATTTGGAAACAGGGTCTCTTAAGCCAGCAAAGCTGGCTTGGAACCTGCGCTATTCTTCTGTCTCCGCCTCCCAAGCAAGGGATTACAAGCGTGCGCCACCACGCCCGGCTGGTTTCTCTTTTTTAACAATTGAACATCTGACCCATTTAAAGATGTTTCAAGTATAAGGTCTGATGTCTGATGTCTGAATCCAACAGCATTGTGTTTAGACCTCCTACGTGTCCCAATATTATTCATTGAATAATCCATATTTTACTAATTTGATGTTTTTCATTTTTTATTGGTGCATTGTAGTCATACATCTTATTGGGGTACAAGATGGTAGAGGCATACATGCACACATCACCCAATTAGCCCTTCCTTACTTCCCACCCCATTCCCTTCCCCCTTCCTCCTTCTCCTGTTTGGCTTAGTGATTCACTTTGACATGTTTATGAATGTACATCACATACATTACGGAACTTCCCTCTTCCCCCTCCCATCACCCTCAGTTAGGTCGCCTTATTTGCCCATCTGTGGCTTCTCCTTCCTCACCCAGAGCTCCTCCTCTGATCCCTTTGCTCCCTAGCTTCCTCACATTAGGGAGAGCATCTGATATTTTACTTTTTGTGACTGACTAATCTCACTTAGCATACTGTTGCCCAGTTCCATCCATTTCCCCAAAACTGACATAATTTTGAAAGGCACCTTCTTTAAAGCATTTCTAAAATCAGTTATATAATTCCAAATTTCATTATTAATGCTGTATTTATTGAGGTTTTAAATGTAGACAATATCATTGGTTCATCTACAAAAGATGAGAGTTTGGTTTGTATACACCATCCTTTCTCTTATGAATATATATATATATATATATATTCACTATATATATATATATATATATTCACTATATATATATATATATATATTCTTCTATTGGGTCCTTTGCCTACTCTCAATAGTCTACTTCTACCACTATTCTTGTTTCAGGACCTCTCATTACTATCTAGGGTTAAATTAAATAAGGAAAAGGCCAATGGCATGGGGCTGTCTCCCTGCTTTGAGTTCCTAAAAATGGAATTGCAACCTAATATATAGAAGTAAACTAAACTCTAGAGTTTAATTTTCCTGGCCAAATTTAAAAAAAAAAAAACCTCACTGTAACCAACCCAGCTATTTCTGTACTTTAATTCATTGTTTTAAAAAATAATGAATGCCAATACTGCAGACAGTGGAGTTCTTTAAACCTGACTCATGAATATTTCTTTGCCCAAATTAAATCAAATTTCACTTATCCAAAGCTTTTAACTCTAGACCTCTCTCAGCAATTTAAAGACAACAGAACATAGAAGTGTGTCTGTTTGGGCTGTCTGTTACTCTCGAGTTCACCATAGGTGAGTTAATGGGGCCTACAGCAGTCCCCACCTGTACCTGCAGTTTCTCTGTCTACGGTTTCAATTATCTATAGCTCCCATAGTCCAAAAATAATACCATTCAAAATTTTTAAGTTGCCAGCCCTTTTCAGGGGCAATGATGAGATCATGCACCATCCCTTCTGGGCAGCGAATGAAATAGCCCTTTGTCCTGTGTATCTACACTGTATAGGCTACCTACCTCCTAGCCATGTAGTAGCCATCTAGTTATCAGATGGACTGTTGCAGTATTGAAATGTTTATGTTCAAGAAACTCTTGTTTTACTTAATAATGGCACCGAAATGCAAGCTTTGAGTGCAGTATACTGCAATTATTTTTCTAACCTTATTAGTTATGGCTGTTGTATCACCCCTAAAGAAAAGAGGGACAATAGAAAATCCTTAATGCTTCGTTTCTCTTCCCCAAAACCCAGCCACGTCAAGGAAACAATGAGAGAATACTTGGGCTGGAAAGCCCAGATACATATTTTCTTGAAAAACATTGTTTTCCTCTTGTGCATACTGGGGGAAAAAAGGACAAATTAGGACAGTTGCTCCTTAGAATTCTGCCCATGCATACCAGCAAGAGAAAGCTGATGATGTCACTACGCGTGCAGCCTAACCCCTCTTTGAGTGGGGTCAGGTAAAGAACTGAATGTACTGTGGAAAGGAAAGGAGGCGTGTTACTCATCCAGCACACCTCTGGAGAGAGGAGGCACTGCTTGGCAAAGCCCCCTACTTCAGCCTGTCTCTGCCGTAAATCCTAGGTCTTGCACACTGACTCCGGGCACTTCCCTTGAGCTGTCAGCAACCTACCCCCCACCTGCACTACTAGGCCGATGACATAACAGCTGTCAATCTCTGCCTAATTATAAACCTCATCATAGTTATGTTTCCAAGAAAAGGCATGGAACAGATGGGTTTTGAATCCCACTACCTGGGATTTCAGGTATCCCCGGGGGCAGGGGATGGGGTCTTAGAATGTGTGAAGGGGGAGGATAAAGAAGTATTACAGTATTGTCAGATAAGGTCTGACTGTGTTACTGCCTTTTATGTGACAAAGGAAAACACAAGAAAATGTGTAATTGGTAACTTCTCTGCCCCAGTCGTGACTGCCACGTAACAATAATAACACGCAACATTGTATGGATTCCACTACTCACTACCCTGTACCATTGTGTCCCCCACCCTGCCAATGGCCATAGGTGTCAAACCACAGTTAGGGATGCAGCATGGCACACACACCCCTTTACCCTACACCTCGCCCCAGATGCCCGCGGCTACTGGAGGTAGTGGGATCTTCTGCATTAGCTGGGATGCGCCTCTCCTGGGGCTCCCGAAACTCCAGGACAGAACGCAATCCGCCGCGACCTGCACCCCAGGCGGGGCCGGAGCAGGTCCAAGGGGGCGGGGCCTCGGCGGACACCCGGAGGGGCGGAGCCTGCGCGGGCCCCAGGGGGCGGAGCCTCGGTGGCCCGGAGAAGGGCAGAGCCTGTGCAGGCCCAAGAGGGGCGGGGCCTGCGCGGGCCGGAAGGGGCGGGACCTGCGCGTTTTTAACAACACAGACTCCCAACTCACATTCCCAACTCTGGCTTGTCTTCTGCAGCCGCCGACCTCGCCTCTCCCTAACTTTCGCTGCCCGCCTTGCAGCATGGGGCCCCTGCCGCGCACCCTGGAGTTCTTCTACGACGTGCTGTCTCCCTACTCCTGGCTGTGTTTTGAGGTGACACGAGGGGCGCCGTCTGGACCAGGGGCTGGAGGGCGAGGGCACGGGGGACGAGGAACTCGGGGCACCGCCGCAGAGGTCTCCCGATTACCCTGGAGCCGCTTGCGAGCTTAGGACAAGCCGAAACCATGCTGCGGCTGAAGGTCACTGTGTGCTTTTGAACGAGATAGAGTCACTGGCTCCAAATAGATCCCTTAATTCCTAAGACCTTACAGTCACTTTCCCGCAGTGGAGAAAGAATGGGGGCACTTGCAAAAAAATCCAGGAGGAAGCCCGGGGCCGTGTCCAGCGACCTCCATGGCGAGTTTGGGAGGCGGGATGCCGAACAGGAGGGAAACTGTTGGACCAGAGACCCTGAAAGTGGTTTCTAGGAATGGTAGGAATTTCATCCTTTTAAGCCAAATAATTCAGTGGCGCTAATCAGGCGCACTTCCAGCTTCTGGCTAAATGGTTGCCAAGAAACAGCCCTCTCCTGGGCCTCAGCCTGTGGCTGTCCCCATTTTCGCCACACTGGCTGACCTTTGCTCTGTGCCTGTAGGTCCTGTGTAGGTATCGGAACATCTGGAACGTGGAGCTGCAGCTGCGGCCCACCCTCATTGCAGGGATCATGAAAGACAGCGGTAGGAGGGCAGCAACTGGGGCAGGGAGGGCTTGGGGCAGGGGAGCTGCCCGCAACTGGGTCTAATTTTGTCCCCTGTGGCTGGGAATGGACCCTCTGCCTGACACCCAGGGAGGGGTCCTCCACACCTGCTATCATGAGGTCATCTCTCCTTGTGTGCAATCTCCACTGCCAGGGAACAAGCCGCCCGCTCTACTTCCCCGCAAAGGACAGTACTTGAAGAACGACCTTAATCTCCTGAAACAGCAATTCCAGGTTCCCCTCAACTTCCCCAAGGATTTCTACTCTGTGATTCTTGAAAAAGGTGAAGAGGGCCGGGTGCCGTGGGGAATCAAGTGCAGAACGGAGCAGCTGAAGACTAGGGCCCAGGAGGGAGGCTCTGGAGACCAAATTAGGTGGAGCCTCCCTGGGAGACCTCAGGGTCAGAGCTGAGTGACCTGAAGGTCCTAGGGGCAGGAGAGAGAGGCCAGGCAGAGTGAGTTAATTATGAGAAATGTAGGTGAAAGTCTGGGTGATGGAACCCTGGGAATGTCAGAAGAGGGAGGCACTGGACATCAGGACAGAGGAGCCCTGCCTCCTGCCATGCCCCACAGGGAGTATGTCTGCCATGCGATTCCTCACCGCCTTGAACATGGAGCAGCCAGAGATGTTGGAGAAGGTGTCCAGGGAGCTATGGATGCGTGTCTGGTCACGGGTGAGGGCAGGGCTCCGGGAGCGGGCTGGGGGACCCTTCCTGGTGTCCTGATCTGCCCTGCCCGCGTGTTATACCCTCTCCTTGCCACTCCGTTCCTGCTGAGTTATTTTTTCTTCCCAGGATGAAGACATTTCCCAGCCCCAGAGCATTCTGACTGTGAGTGTCCCCTCTCCAACCCCTCTGCTGCCGTAGGGAACCTGAGAGTGACTGGCATTTGGGGTGAAGAGGATAATAGTTTTTATATTGTATGGAAGAGGTCACAATGATTTGGGGAGAAAGAATGTGTGTGTTTTAGGGAAAAACTTCCAAAATGTTGGAACTAAGAAGATTTTCAAAAGAATGCCTCGGGGGCTGGGGTGTAGTTCAGTGGCACTCCAGAGCGTGGAGCATTCGCAAGTCTCATAGACTCCCACGTAAACTTCAGCAGAGTAGAAAACAAGACACTATTAAAAGAGACATAAAAAAAAATAATGGACAGCTGGGCACGGCGGTGCACACCTGTAATCCCAGCTCTTGGGAAACTGAGGCAAGCAGATCACAGGTTCGAGGCCAGCCTCAGCAATTTAGCGAGACTGTTTCAAAATAAAGAATGAAATAGGGCTGGCAGTATAGCATGGAAGTGGAACGCCCTGGGGTTTGATCCCCAGTACCAAAACAAGAAAAAGATAATGGACAAGTGCTGCAATTATATCCATACCGAAGGAGAGCCAAGGTAAAGACCTCGGCATGTTGAAATGCATGCTGGACAGAGATGGGGGATTAAAAAGTGAGATGTTCTTTGGGATTAAGTCAGAAAATTCAAAACGATGTGTTCCCTGCAGTTTACAGAAATGGCTGAGGCATACTCCTACTTCATGCGTGAAATAGCAAATCATACTAAGTGTACAAAGACCAGTACATCTTCTAGTGTCTTTATTCCTGTAACAGCTGTGCAGAGCTTTTAACCTGCCTCCATACTTAGTACCCCAAAGTCATTTTCTATGCCACTTTTAACTTCTCCAAGCATAGTTCTTTGTTTCTACGTAGCGTTACACTCAGAGGCCTTTTTTTTTTAACCTACTCACTCTGCAATTGTTGAACATTGGTCTGAGACACAGTTCTCTCATTCAACCTGTCAAAGACAATGACCCTTAGCATGGGCTCGTGACTTCCAAATGTAAGTCAGGTTATAGCAGTTCTCAAGCTGGGCTGTACCTTAATATCACCTGGAGCACGAGCGTGCCACCCAATTCCAATGGAGTCATCCTCTAGGGATGACCTGCACATTCAGATTTTTTAAAGCCCCTAGGAGATTTTAATCTACAAACAAGGTTGAGAACTGCTGATCCCAAACTTTATCAACCAAAGCCTTTATCATTTTTTTTTCTTTTTTGTGGCTGTGAGGCTTGAACCCAAGGGCATTCTACCTCTGAATCTACATCTCACCCCACTTTATTTTTTGTTTTGAAACAAGGTCCTGCTAGGTTGCTGAGAATCTCACTGCATTGTACAGGCAGGCCATGAATCTGTGATTCTCCTGTCTCCGCCTCATAAGTACTGGGATTACAGGTGTGCAACATCCTGCCGAGCCTTAATCATCTTCTTAAAGCTAGGAAGGTGACTGCAACTCTGACTTTATTACAGAGCTCTCCGGAAATTCAATGGGAATTTAAACCCATGATTCAAATCATGCAAGCTGGAAGTGTAGCCCAGTGGTAGAGCACTTGCCTCGCATGTACCAGGCCCTGGGTTCCATCCCCAGCATTGCACTCAAACAAAAGCAACAACAAAAGAGTGTAAGATGCCTAAGAAACCTCAGAAGTAGGAAGGAAAGCATCAAGCTAAGTTCTAGGGACTTGAGTCTAATATCGCTGCTGATAAGCTTGTACCTCTGAGCATGGCCTCTGCCTACCATCTCCTTTTGAAATAAAGAGGTGGGACTTGCAGGTGTCTAAGATGGCCTCTGGCGATCAGTTTTTCTGTGACTATCATTCTGTGCCCCCTGCTCTTCCCACTCTCAAGATTTTAGAGAAAGGGCACAGTTTCTCGTAATAAGGACACAGCACCATTTGCAGGTGGGTGAAGGCACTACTAGGGAAGTGTGCGAGATTAAAAAACAGACCAGAATTTCCTCCTGAGTCCCCACCCCCACAACAGTCACAGCTATGTTTCCTTCTGCATCCCCTCAGGCTGCAGAGAAGGCAGGTTTGTCTGCAGAGCAAGCCCGAGGCCTTCTGGAGAAGATCTCCACAGCACCAGTGAAGAGTCAGCTCAGGGAGGTCACCGAGGCGGCCTGCAGATACGGGGTGAGCAGCGCTGTGTGTTCCCAAGCCCCATCCTGAGGCGGAGGTGGAGGGCTCTGGTTGGGCTCTGGGTTCCCAACTGAAAGCTCCTTTCCCTCAAGTGTCCTTCTCAGCTCTCCCAGAAAACCAACTCTCACCTCCCTTCTTCTACCTGAGCCCAAAAAAGGCAGAGAAGGGCGTAGGTATTTAGAGAAAGGACAGAGCCCCTGATGCTGCAGATGCAGAGAACGTGCCTTGGCCGCAGAGCCTCTTATTAAACATCTTTTTGGAAGCCTTCATCCAGCCTGATAAGTACCTGCTCCCTGCCTATTACCTGCTTCCTCCAGGCCTTTGGATTGCCCGCCACCGTGGCCCATGTGGATGGACAAACTCATTTGTTATTCGGCTGTGACCGCATGGAGTTGTTGGCATACCTGCTGGGTAAGTTCAGGTTTCCTTTCTGAGCTGCTTCTAACCCCTGCTCCATGTCCACTGTATTAGTTGGCCACAAGGAGATCAAAGCAAAAACTTTCAGTGCAATTCCAACAAGGAAGCCTGTAAGTCAGTGCTGCTCAAGGTCAAACGGGCAGCAGGGGAGAGGTGCACCTTCCTCCCCAGAGGACAGAACAGAGACTTCTGGACCTTGAAGCAAAGCAGGGCTGTCCTAGAACACGCCTGAGCCCAGGGCCAACCTCTGCTGCAGCACACAGGAGAACAGTGTGCAGACACCTGTGATTCTCTCCTTCCAGGAGAGAAGTGGATGGGGCCTGTGCCTCCAGCCTTGAACGCCAGACTTTAGGATGGCCCTGCAACTAACACTGTCAACAACAGGCCATCTGCGAAGCCCTCCTCCTGGCTCCTCTGTGGCCCAGGGGCGCTCTCCTGCCTGTTCCCAGGGATGATGGGGGGCCATTAGCTCACGTTGCCTTTACTTCTGTGCCTCACAGTGCCTTATGGAAGACCCAAATTCTGCTCTCCCACAAAATAAACCTACTGCCATTAGACAAAGCGTTTCTGGATCTGTGTCTGTGTTGCTGCTAGTGGTGTAGTCTCTTTCCTTCGATCACATCCTGTCCACCCTAGGGGCTGGGGAAGATCAGTTCTTTGCTGATTTGAAGCCCAGCCATCCCCTCAAGGGACAGGTACTATAAAGAGTCCTGTTCTTCTTACTCTTGGCTATAGAAAAACCCCCTTGTCTATATCAGGGACAGAAGACTAAGTCCCATCAACTTTTCAACTAATCACTTTGCCAAGATATGCAGCCAATGCAAGTGTCAGTCAATAGATAAATGAAGAAAGAAAATGAAGTATATGTTCTTAATAGAATACTACTGTGACAACATGATAAAGAGGAAGACATACTTATTCCAATAACCCAGGCAAAGAAAGGCAAATACTTCGTAATCTCACTTACATGTAAAGAATAAAGAAAGTCAAACATGATAGGAATACAGAAGAATGAAAGTTACTAGAGGCTGGGGAAGGGGTTAGGGTGAAGTGAGGTGATGGATATGTTAATAACATCAGTGTACTCATTCCAGGATGTATACAAATATCAAAACATTACATTGTAGCTGAGCATGGTGACCACGCTTGTAATCCCAGTACTTTGGAGGCCTGAGACAGGAAGATCACAGGTTGGCAGCCAGCCTCAGCCACTTACTGAGGCCCTCTGCAATTTAGTGAGACCCTATTTCAAACTATAGAATAAAAAAATGGGCTGGGATTGTAGCTTAGAGGTAGGATGTCCCTGGATTCTAAGTCCAAGTACCACACCAAAAAGAGACATTTGTATTTGTTAATGTCTTTATTTGTGTAATCTACGTTTGAAATGAGTTAGTAATATGTGTCTTTCTTTATTCATTCTTTAATACTTCCCAAAAGTGTTACCACCTCTGAAGAAATCATTCTAACTTTGTCAATTAAACCCCTGTTCAAGGATGTGGCTGGCTCTCTCTGGTATTATAATGGTGTGAGATGGAGCCATGGGTTCTTGTTCTTAGCTAATATTAGAAAAAAATGGCCAGAACGATTCTGCTATAAGCTTATGTAATTTTTATTATTACAAAGGTAGCAAGAAGGGACAGAGCACTAAGAGAGATGTTGTAGTGTGCCTTGAAGGTAAGACACTGAGGTTTTGAATATAGGACAGTTTTTATAAAGATTCATTATCTTCCATCTTGCCTAACCAGTAGTCTTCCTGACCCGATGTGTGTGGGCCCACCCATTAACTCCAGTACATGCCTTTCAATATGATTATGAGGATTCACTATCTTACATCCTGCAGTTATAAATATATTTTAGAGCTGGGCACGGTGGTGCATACTCGTAATCCCAGTACTTGGGAGGCTGAGACGGGAAGATCACAGTTCATGGACAGCCTCAGCTACTTAGTGAGGTCCTTTACAACTCAGTGAAAATGAATTTCAAAATAAAGAATAAAAAATAGGGCTGGGGGGTGTAGCTCAGAGGTAGAACGCTTCTGGGTTCCTGTTGCCGACTAATCTCAGTTGGGTCGTTATTGTCAGCTCCCGGTCAAATCCTCAGAAAGATGGGGCAAAAGGCAGGTGGAGTTCTGCAGAAGGCTATCTGCAGCAATTCTTTCCCCTCTATGAATTCCCTAAGTTTTTAGGTACGGCGCTTGGGAAAGAATTTGAGGTGGACAAAGGCTTCTTGAGCCAATGACAATTTATTACAGGAACCCAGAGAAATTTATACCCTTCACCAGTGAGATTAATAATAGGAGAAAAAGGAAAGGGAAGGGGGGCAATCACAGCAAAACAATAGTAAATTACATATAAACAAAGTAAATGACTAGTCCAGCATTTAGGAGATTAACTCCTCCGATATCGCAGCAGGGCAGGTCCAAAGGTAAATTCCAAAGGCAATACAGGCACGCCCAAGGCCCAGGGCTTGGAGAATACGCCTTCTCATGGAATCTTCTTTTGCTTTCTTTTTTGAAGTTTCCATCTATATCCATATGACAAGCATGGGGAGATGTGGCGTCCAGGGAGATGCGATGGGCGTCTCTCAGATCTCATCCGCTTTGCCTTCTGAAGTCTGAAAGCTTACAAAAACTCACAACACAGCTTGGCAAATAAGACACCACAAATAACACTGTGAAGTTCTTGGATTTAGTTGTCAGATGTATTTCCTTGACTGCTGAACACTCTTTTTTTTTAGACAAAAGCCTATTAAAGGCCTATTGGTCTCTAATAATCCATTTCCTTATCACAAACCCTCTGCAACCTGCTTCTACCTTTCTAATTCCTTTCTTTCCCAGTCGGGACGTTCTTATGATAAGCTCTTCTTCATGAAAAAGTGCTTTCTTACTCTTACGGTATTTCCTTTCCTTCATACATATATATTTAGAATATCTGTCCTTTATTTTGTCATTTTCATTTCTAGCCATGCGGCATTCTCCCTGTTTTGGGGAATGCTCACACTGGGCGTGAAGGTCAACAATCTTTCTCCTTGGCTCTATTGTATTTTGGCAATTAAGCTGTCCTTCAGTCAAATTGCTTTGAAGTCACACCCAAAGTTTCTAGGCAGGGTCTCAAGGGTAAACAGGGTTACCTTGAACTGAGCTAGTTAATGGCTTAATCCTGAGTTAGTGATAAAGTGAGGGTCTGAGCTGGAATGCTTATTACAGCATCTGAGTTCTGGCCAGTTTTTTCATTACTATTGAGCAAAGCCAAGGACGTTTATTTCCACGGACTCAATTTCTGATCTCACATCATCAGAGCAATTCGTGTAGAGAGTTAAAAGAATACCAAGAGAATAATAGTTATGAAGGATATCTAAAGTGGGGGATATTTTTTGCCAGAGACGATACCTCTTTCTCGGGGCTTTTTGCCGATTTTTACTATGTGGAGTGGGGGTCCTCAACACATAGATGCCGAGGCAGCAGGATGTCTTGGCAGGTTCCATCTCCACTACTGCAAAAAAAATTATATATATTAGAAAATGGAAAGAATTAATATTTATCTATGGAAATGGCTAGGAAGAAATGAGGAAAATTTATGGATGATTGTATTTTAATAAGAGGGGTAAACTTGGGTGCAAAACTACTAAAAAAATAATAATAACAACACATTAAAAACCATATCAAGAAAATCATACACCATGAACAGGTAGGGTTCATCCCAGGGATGCAAGGCTGGTTCAACATACAAAAATCAATCCACATAATTCATCATATAAACAGAACCAAAGACAAAAATGCACATAATCATTTCAATAGACGCTGAAAAAGCATTTGATAAAATCCAACATCCATTTATGATAAAAGCACTTCAGAGACTCAGAACAGAAGGACAGAACATACCTCAACATCATAAAGGCAATCTACAATAGGCTACAGTCAACATCATATTAAATGGGGAAAAACGTTGAGAATTTCCCCTAAAAACAGGAACAAGACAAGGATGTCCACTATCACCACTTCTCTTCAATATAGTACTTGAGACTCTAGCCAGAGCAATAAGGCAAGAAAAGGAAATCAAAAAAGTTCAAATAGGAAAAGAAGAACTCAAACTTTCACTATTTGCAGATGCCATGATACTATACTTAGAATACCCAACAAACTCAACCAAAAGGCTTATAGAACTGATCAACAAATTCAGCAAAGTGTCTGGATACAAAATCAATCTTAACAAATCAGAAGCTTTTCGGTACACCAACCATAAATCCACTGAAAAAGAAATCCAGAAAACATTTCCACTCAGGATTTCTCCCCCCAAAAATAAAATACTTAGGAATAAACTTAACCAAAGAAGTAAAAGACCTCTAAAAAGAAAATTATAGCACACTGAAAAAAGAAATTGAAGAAGATCTTAGAAGATGGAAAGACCTTCCATGTTCAGGGATTATCAGAATAAATATAATCAAAATGCCCATACTTCCAAAAGAGAGCTACAGATTCAGTGCAATACCCATTAAATTACCAAGATCATTCCTCACAGACATAGAAAAATCAGTCCTTAAATTCATTTGAAACAACAAAAAAAACAGAATAGCCAAAGTAGTGCTCAGCAACAAAAACCATACAGGAGGAATCACAATACCTGACTTTAAACTATACTACAAATCATAGTAATAAGAATAGCATGGTGCTGGCACAAAAATATACAGAGACCAATGGAGCAGAATAGAAGAGTCAGAAACCAAATCCACACACTAACAGACAATTGAGTTTTGACAAAGGGGCCAAAAACATACTCTAGAAAAAAGCCTGTTAACAAATGGTGTTGGCAAAACTGGTTAACCATATGCAGAAAAATGGAAATAAATCCCACTTTCTCATCCTGCATAAGAGTCAAGTCAAAATGGATCAGAGACTTGGAAATTAGACCAGAGACCTTGAGGCTCCTTGAAGAGGGCAGAGATCCAACATTGCAACATATGGGCACATATAAAAACTTTCTCAACAAGACCCCAAAGGCACAACAAACTAAAAGGCAAATCAATTCGTGGGACTACATGAAGCTGAAGAGCTTTTGTACAGCAAAGAAAACTATCAAGAACCTCAACCGAGAGCCAACAGAATGGGAGATGATTTTTACCAACTACTCCTTTAATAGAAGACTAACATCTAGAATATACAGAGAACTCAAGAAACTCATCACTAAGAAAACAAATAACCCACTCAAAAATGGGCAAGTGAAAGCCAGGCGTGGTGGCACACGCTTGTAATCCAAGCATTCCAGAGGCTGAGACTGGAGGTTCTAGGACAACCTCAGCTACTTAGTGAGGCCCTTTGCAACTTAGTGAAACCCTGTTTCAAAATAAAGAATAAAAGCCGGGTGTGGGGGTGTGGTGGCGCATGCTTGTAATCTTCATGCTTGGGAGGCGGAGACAGGAGGATCGCGCAGGTTCAAAGCCAGCTACGCTGGTTTAAGAGACCCTGTTTCCAAAAATAAAAATGTATAAAATAGGTCTAGGAGTGTAGCCTAGAGGTAGAAGGGCTTCCAAGAACCCTAGTACCACCAAAAAAAAAAAAAAAAAAGAATAAAAAATAGGGCAGGGAGTGTAGTTTGGAGGTCAAATGGCCCTAGGTTCCATCCCCAGACCGGAAAAAAAAAGGCGCAAGTGAATTAAATAGACATTTCTTGAAGGAAGAAATTCAAATGGCCAATAAATGCATGAAAAAATGCTAAATATGATTAGCAATCAGAGAGATATAAATCAAAACTACCCTGAAATTTCACCTAACTCCAACTAGAAGGGCAATCATTCAAAACACGAATTACCACAAATGCTGGCAAGGATGTGGAAAAGTGGGAACTCTAAGACATCATCAGTGGGACTGCAAATTAGTGCAATCACTTTGGAAAACAATATGGAGGACCCTCAGAAGAATGGGAACAAACTTACCATTTGATACAGCAATACCACTTCTGGTATTGGAAACCAAACTACCAAACTAATGTACGTGTATCTACGTTCATAGCTGCACAATTCACCATTGCCAAACTATGGAACCTGCCAAGATGTCCATCAACAGATGAATGGATTACAAAATTGTGGGATATGCACACAATGGAATTTTACTCAGCCATAAAGAAAAACACAATTACATCATTTACAGGGAAATGGATGGAACTGGAAGACATTATGCTAAGTGAGATTAGTCAGTCACATAAAATAAGAAATTGGATGCTTTCCCTAATATGTGAAAGCTAAGGAGAAATGGGTAACAGGAGGAACTCTAGATGAAGGAGATTCTATACAGGAGCAAATAAGGCACCTAACTGAGGGGATGGGAGAGGGGAAGAAGGAAATTCTCTAAAGCACATGATATACTTAACCAAACATATCAAAATTAATCACCAAGCCAAGCATGAGAAAGAGGGAGGGGGAAGGAAGAGGGTGGGAAATGGGTAAGGACTAATTGGGTGATGTGGGCATGGATGCCTCCACCATCTTTTATCCCATTAAGATGCATAACTACAATGCACCAATAAAAATAAGTAAATAAAAAGGAGTTAAGGGTATACAGGTATGTGCTTCTATCAAAAGTCAGGGTATAGGTGTACTATCAAAAGTCAGGGTGTACTTAAAATGTAGGTGTTCCATTGTATTCCAATTTTACTTCAAAGGAAAAAATTGTACAGAGATCGAAATTTTTTTGTATGTCATACTAGGGATTGATCCCAGGGGTGTTCTAACTCCAAACTCCAAACTACATCCCCAGCACTTTTTATTTATTTTTTTTTTGAAACAGTATTTTGCTAAGTTGTGAGGCTGGCCTTGAACCTGTAATCCTCTTATCTCAGCCTCCCAAGTACTAGTATTGGTGTGTACCACCTTGTCTGACTCCTATTTTTGTGCATGCTAAAGTAGTTGGGCAGTTGTTTAATGATGTCTGCGAATGCCATTACAATTAAAATGTACCAAAAAATACAGTGAAGAATAGATGTAAGAATAGATTGAGAGAAGGATATGTATTAAGCAAATGTATATGTTACTAATTTTAAAATCTAAGTGGTAGGTATAAGGGTATTCACTGTAAAATTATTTTCTATATATTTATATAATTCACAATACTAATCTATTTGTGTTGATAAAAATAATCTCTAACATATGTTGTTAGGTGGAAAAAATACATAAATCAATATTAATGGTATGCTTCCAAATGTATTCAGGGAATATATATATATATATTCCTGGTTTCTCTCTGCAGTGGGATGGTGGAGGAGGCACAGTTACCCGGGAAACTGATTGCTTCTAGTGAAAAGAACTGAAAGACCAGTTTTGTGGGGGTATAAGGAGACTTGCTTTTTACTATAATCTTTTAAAAATTAAATGTTATACCACAACCTAGATTATTTAAATTTAAATTATTACATTTTAATAATCTTTATCTTTAATTTTACATTTTTAATTTTTTGTCTATACACACACCTTGCCACCTTCTCAGATACTGTCTTTATTTTTTGTTTAATTCTTTCATATGGGTGTCTTATCTCTCAGCCCACATCACAAAACCCTGAAGCCCAAGGTCAACTGTGTTTCCTCTCCTAGGTAAGTATCCATAGAGGTTAATTAGCATGGACTCATGTGAAATGTAAACAATATTACACAGTGAACTCAGGTTTCAGTGACAGGATGCTGTCCTTTACTGGCCCCTTGTAGATGGTCCCAATATCTGAAATATACCAAAGTATGTGTTATTCTTCTGGTAAAAATCTATATATTTACCCAAATTCAAATTTGGTGATGTCTTAAACATAGATCAATTGATTGCAAAAGAAAGAGAAAAGAAAGGAAGGAAGGAAGAAGAAAAGAAGAGGGAAGGAAGAAAAACTCAAGGCAGTGAAAGTAAAATGGGAAAGTTATGTAAATGATTCAAGGGCTTTCATGGAAGCCCTTTCAGCCAGTTGCAGGAAATATGACTTGGCTTCATGAAAACTGGAAAACCATCAGAATCTCCCTCTCCTCGGATCCCTTCTTCATCCACTCTCTCCCTCGCCTTTTACTTATTTCTGAATGTCTCTGCACGTCTATCCTGGGCTCCTCTCTTCATCCATTGGGAGGATGTTCATTAGTCTCATGTTCCCTTGTGATTCCAGTTTGCCTTTATTTTGAGACTTCCAGATTGGCAGAGTTTTCTGATTCCATTGTGTAAACACTCCCACCATGACAGATTTCAAACTGCCAACATGATGGCATTGAGTGGGGTGTTGAAAGAAACGCACACTCAGCGTCCACGCCCTCTAGTTGCTCAGAGCTGACTCCAGCACACCACTTTCTTTTCCTTCCAGGCACAATAACAAGAAACTTTGTGTTTTGTTTTTGTTTTTGTTTGTTTTGTTTTGGTGGTACTGGGATTCCTGGAAACTCTTCTACCTCCGGGTTACACTCCCAGACCTATTTTTATACTTTTTTAAATTTGGAAACAGGGTCTCTTAAGCCAGCGCAGCTGGCTTCAAACCTGCGTGATCCTCCTGTCTCTGCCTCCCAAGCACGGGGATTACAAGCGTGAGCCAGCATGCCCGGCCTAACAAGAAACTTTGAATGTGCCTATTCTGGAAACACACAGTCTAGATTTCAACACAGTATTAGGTCTGTAATCATGGCAAGTTACTTGACTCCTCTAAGCTTCAATTTCCTCACCTTTAAAAGTAGTAAGAGCAGGCGTGATGTCACATGTTTGTAATCCCAGTACTTGGGAGGCTGAGACAGGAGAATCGCAGGTTCTCAGCCAGCCTCAGCTACTTAGTCAGACCCTCTGCAACTTAGTGAAACCCTGCTTCAAATAAAAAGAATTTTTTTTAAAAAATAGGGCTGGGAGCATAGTTCGGAGGCAGTACACCCCTATGTTCAATGCCTAGTACACTTAGATAAATAAATAAATAAATAAATAAATAAATGGAGTTGTAAAGCTGGGTATGGATGCATGCCTGTAATCCCAGTACTAGGGAGTATGAGAAAGGAGGATCACAGGTTCAGGGCCAGCCTCAGCAACTTAGGCTCTCAGCAATTCTTTGAGACTTTATTTGGAAATAAAATAGGGCAGGGAGTATAGCTCAGAGGTAGAATTCCCCTGGGTTCAATCTCTAATACTACTAAAGCTAGAGGGGAAATAATGACCTATTTTTACAGGGTAATTGTAATGTGTAACATTCTTGGAGTGCTGCCCAGCCGTAGAAAGCACTTGGACTGAAGTGCAAAGGGTGTTTGGAATCATAGCCACTAGGTGGCGACCTACTCTGAACTACTGTGGCACTGATTTATGATCTTTCTGCAAAGGTTATCTGCAACTCTTCAGTCAACAAACCACAGTTTGATTATATGAATTAACTGACAACATATTTCCTTCCATAAAGTTTACTCTTTGAAAATTTTATATTCTTTGAAATTCCACTCAGAACTCAGCCACTGACTCGTGTGTGGCCACCTCTGAAACTATGCTGAAGTTATTCTCATTCGAGAATTGCTAGTCTCAGTGAGTTCTGAGAACAATTAAAACCAAAGTCACAGCTGTCCCTGAAGGAGTCACTCTCTGGTCTCTCACGCCTCTTTTACTCTTCTTTCTCAAAAGAAGGCAAAATGGCTTCTGGTCTAATCTCCATTATCACGTTTCCCATCTAGTCACTGAAAGGAAATTAAAAATCATTTTAGCAATAGTTCGTTTTTATAAATATTTATTGAGCAACTGTGTATGAAATACACAATCAGATGCAAACATGGTATCTTACATTTAGAGGACATGAAGGCAAATGAGAATCCTACGTCAGGGTTGGGTTTTCGTCCAACTAATGGACAAATTAGAAGAAAGGTTTGTTCAAGCTCACAGTTCCTGAGGTTCGGTCCAAGGGTGGCCTGCTCCAACGCAGAAACACCTTTTAGTGCTGGCAGGGTGTGGCCGATGAAAGCTGCTTTCATCTCATCGTGGATAGAAGCAGAAAGAGACGGAACACCCAGAGACAGACACATTACTCAAGGACTGCCTCCGACGACCTACCTCCTCCACCATGCCCTACCTCTAAGCTTCGTTTGCCACACTGCCAGAACATGAGCTTTTCTGGGGGCATTCTATATCCAGAGCATAACACACCACCACTGGCTCTTAAAAGTTTAGGCCGATTTATGATGTGATACTACAGTGCACCAATAAAATAAAATTAAAATTAAAAAATAAAAATAAATTTAAAAATTAAAAAATAAAAATAAATTTAAAAATAAAAATAAATTTAAAAATAAAAATAAAAATAAATTTAAAAAATAAATAAAAATAAATTTAAAAAATAAAAATAAATTTGTTTGCTTTTTTTGTGGTACTGGGGTTGGAACACAGGGGCATTCTACCTCCAAATAAAAATAATTTTAAGAAAGCTTAGGCCAATCACACAATGCAAAATGCCAGGCCTGGAGGTGCAGGCTCATATTCCCAGTACTTGAGAGGTTAAAGGAGGATGATCACATGTTCGAAGTCAGCATATGGTAACTTAGCAAGACCCTATTTTTAAAAAACAAAATAAAAAGTGTGTGATATAAAACACGATGGTAGAATTCCAATGGGTTCAATCCCCAGTAACACACACATGCACACACATACACACACACACACACACACACACACACACACACACACAGCAGTATATATCTTAGGGAAAATGTTACCAGAAGTCCTCATCAATCACAAGAGCACGTGTGTCTAGGAGATGTACATACAGCATCTGTGTCACAGGGTAGCACAGAAGTTAAAAGTGTGGATTCTGGGCCTAGAACTCTTGAGTTCAAATCCTGGCCCTGTCACCAACTCGTTCTATCACTGTGGGCAAGTCTCTTCGCCACTCTGTAAGTCAGTTCATTGTCTGAAAAATGGGAGCTACTAACAGTAACTATGTTATGCGGCTGTTGTAAGAATCAACTGAATTAATGTAGGGTGCTTAAACAATGCCGGCTGTAAGTGCAAAGTGGGACTGTTGTAGTGAGGAGAAAAATAAGATTTTAAAAAAGGATGGGGACCAGATTCAGTGGTGCACACTTGTGATCCCAGGTACTCAAGAGCTGAGGCAGGAACAGTGCCAGTTTGTGGCCCGCCCAGACAACTGAGCAAGACCTTGCAAAAATAAAATTAAAAAGGGATAGGGGTGTAGTTCAGTGAAAGAAACCCCTGGCTTCACTCTGCAAGAACTGCAAAAAATATATTAAAAATAACGGTGGGGACCTGTATATATGCTACCATGAGCTATGAATTAAAGGGAATGATTAACTGAACTGTACTGGAAATTAAAATGCACGTGCAAGCTGTCCTCCCAGAAGATTTTAGCACAGTGGAGGACACTGATAACTTTCATGTGATATGGAAACATCTGTGATAAGAGAATATCAGATGACATAAAAACATAAAAAGCGACCTTAGAAAGTCACAAAGACTTTCTGAAGAACAGGGGTTTGGGGAGCAGTATGATCACAGCTAAGATCTGGGGCCCAAATTAGAAACACAGTTATCTTATTGGCTATGTGATTTGTTACAAGTTAGATTCCCAAAGCAATGACCTCTAATAAAACATCCTGGCCCCAAGAATATAGAACTAGGACTCAAAGACCACAGTACAGCCTCGCCTTCACTCAAAGACCCCAGTACAGCCTCGCCTTCATCTGAGCTGTGACTGCGCCTTCTCTGAAGGATGTGCTAGCTCTTCACAAGCAATGCCCCTGCATGTCATCAATCAATCATGTGTCTGTTGACCTACAGACCTAAAAATGTAGGCCTTTCTGCTTTGTTCAGAGCACAGACAGTGGAGCTGTCTCATTTATTTCTACCCCTCAACAAAGTGAGGCCAGCATGGAGATCAGATCAGATCTCGAGAACAGAAATGACTACAGTGACCTTTAAAATCAGAAGGAAGTAAATACCAGGCAGAGGCAAAGGGTCCTTTGGGCAATTGGCTCGGGAGCTGCTGAGGCTCAGCCCACACACTACCATTGGCATGTGTGCAGCAGTCTACCAGCTGCTGCTTACAAAGAAATCCACCAGGCACAGAGACGGAATCAGTAGCTAGTGTGGTACTTTATCTAAAGAAAATGGTCCCTGCTCCAAGAAAAGGAATTTGGTCACTAGAGTCTTAACAAATCCCACTAGGAAACACCTGCTACATATGTTCATTTTTCTCATGGAAGAAGCATGACAAAAATATTCAAGGAGGCCTGAAATTTGCATCGACCTTGGAATCAAAGAAGGAAAAGAGCACCACAGAAATTCCTACAGGCACACTGTCCCCAGAGAGAACTGAGTGACATGTTTCTAAAACCATGATCAGAGCTGGGCGTGGTGGTGCTTGCTTGTCATCCCAGTACTTGGGAGGCGGAGACGGGAGGATTGCAGGTTCACGGCCAGCCTCAGCTACTGAGTGAGGTCCTCCACAATTTAGTGAGACCCTGTTTCAAAGCAAAGAATAAAAACTAGGGCTGGGGATATAGCTCAGATATAGAATGCCCCTAGGTCCGGTACCACAAAAAAATAAAAATAGAAATAAAATAAAACCAAGATCAGGTAGAAAGCACAGACAAGGCTCAAGCTCATTCTTGGAAACTTGGAAATGGGATAAGTGTGACTTTAAGAGAGACCCCTTTTACCATGTGAGGGCACAATGAAAGACAGCTGTCTATGAAACATCAGGCCCTCCTTAGACCACAAGCCTGTCGCTGCCTTCATTGGTTCTCAACCTCCAGAACCATAAGAAATACATTTTTTGTTTATATACTTCCCAGTCCATGGTATCCTATAATAGCCTCACTGTCTGACATAGTTTCACTGGTCTATATCCTACCTATTATTAAACACTTCATTTAGGGTCATTTCCCCAGGGAAGCTTGATCTGATTTTATTCTCATTGTCTTTATCTCCATCTCTCAATACACATACACACACACACACACACACACACACACACACACACACACCTATATTTTTTACTGCTAAACTGATGGATTAACAGAGTTCCTGTATTTTCAAGCATTTACATCATTGCATGGGACAGGGGAACAGTCAATACACTCCAGTGCATTGGTTCTCAAACAGGGGTGAGTTTGATGCCTTTAGGAAACATTAATATATATATGTTAGTTTGCTCTTTGTGTGTGTGGTACTGGGGTTGGAACCCAGGAGCATTCTACCTCCAAACTATACCCCCAGCCCTTTTTTTTATTCTTTATTTTGAAACAGGGTCTCACTGAATTGCAAAGGGTCTCACTAAGTAGCTAAAGCTGCCCTCGAACCCGCGATACTCTTGTCTCAGCCTCCCAAGTACTGGGATTACAAGCATGTGCCACCACGCCCTGCTCTTATCATTATTGTCAATGGGAAAGGGAAAGAAAGGGGACATTTGAAAATTCTGTCACCTCAGAATTTTCAATGCCTACTCTCACTACCAGTTTACTATTAGTAGAAACTATATTTCTGCTCTCTGTATTTTCTAGAAATTCTTATAGAAATGAAATACAGCACTACATACTTTTCTTTCATCAAAATATTTAATTATAACAATTAGGGAGCTGATGCACTACTTACATCTAGTGAGTAGAGGCCAGAGATGCTACACTATATCCTACAATAAGCACAACAGCCCCTCCCCCAAGCTAAGATTTATCTAGTCTACTAATGTCCATGATGCTGAGTTTGAGAGATTCTACACTCCTGGGATGGATTAAGGAGTGAATTGATGAACAATTGCACACTTTTTTAGGCCCGACTCTCAAGATTCTTAGCCTGGGTTTCCACAATCCCCTGCAGGGGCATGTTCCCAATGACCTAAAGACCTCCCACAAGGCTCCACCTCTTAAGAGCCTACAGAGCCTCCCAGTACAACCACTCTGGGACCAAGCTTTTATGTGGAGGCTTTGAACCCATGCTCCTCCTGTCTCAGCCTCCCAAGTACTAGGATTATAAGCATGCGCCACCACACCTCACTGAAACATGAAGATGTTTAATCAACAAAACTTATTTGCAAACTAATCTGTCATGTCAGACAGTAGATCCTTAGTTATTTGGGATTGAAGGGCAGAAAGAATGAAGGAAGATATTGCAAAAATTCATGAGGAATCTTTGGGGAATAATGTAAATACTGTATTTACTGAGGGACAGCATTTCATTCAACATTCTTCCTGCGATAATCGAAGACGACTGACGACATAACTTAGAGGAAGAAAGATTTATTTGCTCACAGTTTTTGGAAATCTGAAGGTTCAGTCTATGAGAGACTGGCATCTGAGGTGCTCAAGAGATGGTGGTGGAAAGCATACAGAAAGAGAGTGCAAAACTCTACTCACATCACAAAGGCTGGAGGCAAGAAACAAAGAGAGTGATCAGGAAATGGATATATAATCCCCAAGGCCACACCCCGGGGCCTCTTCTTAGCAACCAAACCCCACTTCCAACATCACCACCTTGTTTCTGTGAACACTAGGTGCTATTTTAAGTCCAAACTATTACAGTTTCATAGGTATATACATAGGCCAAAACTTATCAAGGTATATACCTTAAATATGAGCAGTTTGTTGTATATCCATTATGACTTAATAGAGCAGAGAAAGAAAGGAAAAAGGAAGTTAGTTATTATCAATGTCTTAAAGAAAGTAAAAACTTCAGAAAAATTGTATATAATCCCTAAAACAGCTACTTTTACTTTTCATAAACTATGGTTTTCCCATATGCAAACATATTTTCCAAGGATACAGTTACAACATATATTAGCTATTCTCATCTTCAATGCTATCACACTAGTATGTCTTCATGAACAATAAAATGCTCCATCTAAATTTGCTATTAAGAGCCGGGCATGGTGGTGCACACTTGTAAACCCCGTACTTGGGAAGCTGAGACAGGAGAATCACACAGGTTCAAACCAGCCTCAGGTACTTAGTGAGGCTCTCAACAACTTAGTGATACCCTGTTTGCAAATAAAATATAAAAATAGGTCTGGGAGTATAGCCCAGAGGTAGAACGCCTCTGGTTTCTACCCTCAGTACTACAAAATAAAATAAAATAAAATAAATTTGCTATTAAGCATATTAAAAGTATCCCAGTTTGCCAGTTTATCAGCTCTAATATAGCACAATGTAGCCAAGATTAGAATTATAATGTCTACTTCACACTATTGCATTTTTGTGTAGGTTTTTTGGGGGTTATTAATATATATGATACATGTAATATAAAACTCATTTGGGAAATCATCCAATATGAATATAGAAAAGGCTTCCAAATTCTTTTTAAATTTTCAAAAAATGTTTAACATTAATGGATTGAATTACTGCTGTAATAGTGAACACATAGGCAATTCCCAATATGCTGCAATTTCAATAAATGCTATAATAATCTCATAGAGAGGCAAGCTCATGTCTCAAAATACATGTAGAAATTCATCATGACTCAACCAGAAAACTATCAAAATTGACAAAGAAATTAAGAAAAGTTGCAGGACACAAAATTAACCTGCAAAGTCAGTAATGTTTCTATACAGTAACAAAAAAAAACTGCCCAGAAAAGAATTTTTTAAAACCATTTATAATAGCAATAACAAAGACAATTACAAAAACTTAGGTATAAGTGGTTAAATTTGGTGAAAATGAAGTAAAAGATATGTATAGTGAAAACTCTAATATAATAATAAAAGAAATTGGAATACAAATGATATATTATCCCTTGTTAAAATAACTGAAGAATTATTCTGGGTATGGTGGCACACGCTTGTAATCCCTGTGCTTGGGAGGCAGAGACAGGAGGATCACGCAGGTTCAAAGCCAGCCTCTCTGGCTTAAGAGACCCTATTTCCAAATAAAAATCAGTCTGGGAGTGTAGCTTATATTTTATTTGGAAATAGGGCTTAAGAGACCCTATTTCCAAATAAAATATAAAATCAGTCTGGGAAGGGTCCCCTCCCCAGTACCACAAAAATAAATAAATAAATAAATAAATAAATAAATAAATAAATAAATAAAATAGTTGAAGAATTGGCATTAATAAAATATGCATAACTGGATAAATTTTGTCAGCTTTTCTTCTGATAGAGGCCTAATATCTGGAATATGCAAAATACTTAAAAGACTTAACACTAAGAAAACAACCCAATCAATGGGCAACTGAACTAAACAGACACTTCACAAAAGAAGAAATACAAATTATCAATAAACATAAAAAAAGTTCAACATCATTAACAACCAGGGAGCTGCGAATCAAAACTACACTGAGATTCCATCTAACCCCAATTAGAATGGCAAGAATCAAGAAGTCAAACAAGAATAAATGCTGGTGAAGATGTGAGGAAATAGGCACTCTTCTACACTGTGGGTGGGATTGCAAATTGGTGCAGCCACTATGGAGATCAATGTGGAGATTCCTCAGGAAAAGGGGAATGGATTCACCATATGATTCAGCTATGCCACTCCTGGGTATCAAAGAGATGAACTCAGAATATTATAGCAGTACACGCATATCTATGTTTATAGCAGCACAGTTCATAATAGCCAAATTATGGAACCAACCTAGGTGTCCATTAACAGATGAACTGTTGGGAGCTATCCACACGCTGAGAGTATCATCTCGGACTGGCTCTGCTATTTCATAGTACCTGGCTGACAAACTTCCAAGGACTGGAGGGAATCAAGAAGCAGTGTGGACTTTGATGTATTCACTTCCCAGCAATGTTTGCCCTTCCCTAAAGTTAACTCCTGATTGCCTCTCCCTAGAGTTAATACATGATTGCCTCTCCCTAGAGTTAATACATGATTGCCTCTCCCTAAAGCTTATCCTGTGACTGCCTCTCCCTAAGCTTAACCCTAACTTCTTTGCTGTTTAGTCATTTTTTTAGAAATGCTTTGTTTAAATTCTAAATTTTAAAAAGAGCACTGGTTGAAGGAAAGGAAGAAGCTTTTTCTGCTTTTCCCCAGCTGCCTCATTTCAATAATAATAATAATAATAATAACAATAATAATTTTCACTCTGAGTCATTTCATACACAGAGACTTCTACCAGCAGCAGTTTTCCATGGCAGTTGGTGTCCGTCACAATGAATGGATTACAACATTGTGGAATATATACACAATGAAATTCTACTCAGCAGTAAAGAACAAAATTATGTTTTTTGCAAGAAAATGGATGGACCTGGAGAATATTAGGTTAAGTGACATTAGCTAGCCACAGAATGTGTAGGGTCATATATTTTCTCTCCTAGGCAGAAGCTAGAGAGTCACTGGGATACCAGGACTTTAGATAATGGAGGAGAAACTCCTGTGTGGCTTAGGTAAGGGCATATATGTGTGTGGGGGAGGTGAGAATTAATGAAGAAAACACTTTCATTGACTATATATATATGAGAATACCAATGCCAACTTTGGGGATTCACCTGATCTCCTTATCAGAGGGATTGTGAGCACTCTAAAAAACAGAAAGCCACCCAGTGTACACCCTACACAGAGGAGGGTCATTAGAAGATAAAAAATTCCCTGAGTATTTTTATGGGAAGCCATATATGGGTCAGCAAAATTCTGACCCATCCTGGCAGATGGAATAACTAGTAGAAGAAAGACTAAAGAAGCCAAGAGGCTCCTCAGGAGTTCCTAAAAGTGACTCATGTGGAGTCTCAGCTGATCTTACAAATGGAAATGGTTAAATTTTGGCCAACACAGAGATCATCTATTTAGTCTTAAATTCCCAAAATAAAAAATAACCAAATATAAATGTACTAATATTAGGGTAAAAGAAAAGCCAAAGAACAGTCAGACATGAGCATTTAAAAGGAAAAGACTGATTGGACTTCCAGGAAGATGGCGACAGAGAAAAGAGGGGCTTACAAGCTCTGCTAACAACCAGTCTCTATTACCACAAAATCAGCGCCTTACATAGCCAGAAAACACCATCAGCAGAGAAACAAGAAATGTAATTATAAGGGACAGAGAAAAAGAGGGCTGGATAAATGAGACACCAGAAAGAAACCAGACCGCAGTGCTGCGGCCGGAGCCGCGGCGCGGAACAGCGGGCACCATCTTCCCTTGCAGCACCAGGCCCCAGAGAGGAGGGGGACTCAGAACGGAGCTCAGAGCCAGAGAGGAGATACGCCGGCCTCACGGCTGAGGATGTGGCAGCAGCGCCTTACTGCTGGCGGCAGTGGTGAGTTCACCAGATGGCTCCAGACCAAAGCACTCAAGAGCCCACCAGGCTCCAGAGAGGAGTGGCAGACAGCAAGCTGAGGTGAGCCGCTGCGAAATAGCCGGGTGGGATTTGGCAGATTTCTCGGCACAGGGAGCATCTAAAGCTCCCAGGGGCTGGGCTCAGCACACCCTGCAGGGACTCAGAGCGGAGCTCAAAACCAGAGAAGAAATACGCCAGCCTCACGGCCAAGGGCATGACAGCGGCGTCATATTGCCACCGGCGGCAGCAGCAGCAAACTCACCGAGTCCACTACAGCTCCATCTGCGCACTCAACAACAGTGAGTCAAATTGCGGCCCATAGAGGGGAAATCCCAGTACTGTACTCTCAGGGACTTGACCCAGTGGGTGAGTGGCAGTGGCAGAGATATCACACCATAGGAGAATGCCCAATCTGGCACCCCCCATGGTCTAAAGCAGCCTCAATTGACTCCCTGGGTCTGAGACTCTGCCATACAACCCAGTAAAGGAGTAGTGGGGATCGAGATACCACAGACTCGAGATCCAGAGCACCTTAAGTGAAGTTGTAGTGACCCAAGGGAAGAACCCAGAGAAGGCACAAACTTTCTAAATCATGGGAAAGAGAAATAACAATGGAGCAATAAATGCCCACAACCCCACAACATCAGAACCTGATAAAACAGAAATTCAGAGATTTCTAGAAGATCAAATCAAGAAAATAACTGTAGAAATAATAGAGGTGTTTCGAAAAGAATTCAGAGAGAGCCAAAAATGATGCAATTAATGAAGTAAAGGCCTCAATTCAAAGCACAAACAACCGATTAGACCAAATGGAGAATAGAATCTCGCTCTCAGAAGATGATCATTCAAAAAATGAACGCATAGCCGGGCGTGGTGGCGCACGCTTGTAATCCCCACGCTTGGAAGGCAGAGACAGGAGGATCGCGCAGGTTCGAAGCCAGCTGCGCGCACTGGCTTAAGAGACCCTGTTTCCAAATAAAAATGTAAAAATAGGTCTGGGAGTGTAGCCCAGAGGTAGCAGGGCTTCCAGGAACCCCAGTACCACCAAAAAAATAAAAATAAAAAAAAAATAAACGCATAGTTTCTAATTTAGAAAAAAAAAATCCGACAGCAGGAATCTGACATTGAAGAAATATGGGCCCATTTTAAGAGAGCTAACCTAAGAATAATTGGAATAGAGGAGGGAAAAGAAGGTGAAACCAAAGGGATCAACAATATCTTCAAGGAAGTAATAGCAGAAAATTTTCCAAACATAGAGCAAGAAGTCGATACACAGGTCCAGGAAACTTATAGAACTCCCTTTAGACAGGATCAGAGAAGAGGATCCCCACGCCACATAATTGTCAAAATGACCAACGTGGAAGGCAAGCAGAGAATCTTAAAGGCAACAAAAACAAAGAGCCAAGTGACATTCAGAGGCAAACCAATTAGAATCACTCCAGACTTCCCAAACCAAGTCATAAGAACCAGAAGGGCTTGGAGTAACATATTCCAAACTCTGAAAGAAAACAACTTCCAGACAAAAATTTCCACCCAGCAAAACTTTTCATCAAATTAGATGGGGAAATAAGAGGCCTCCATGACAAACAGAAACTGAAGAAACTGAATTTATGTCTTCAAAACCACCGCTAGAGAAAATACTCAAAGAGATTAACTACAAAGAAGAAATAGGTAACACACACCAGAACCAGAGAAACAAGATTTTCCACCCAACAGGCAACTAAGATTGGTTATCTGTGGAGATTCATTATTTATGTTAGTCTTTTACCTATCTCTAACTGATATTGTTTGCCTTTATTGTTGCTAATTTTT
Organism: Muscardinus avellanarius; assembly: GCF_963383645.1. NCBI lineage: Eukaryota > Metazoa > Chordata > Mammalia > Rodentia > Gliridae > Muscardinus > Muscardinus avellanarius. The sequence goes on from NC_137795.1 coordinate 102,760,764, forward strand.
AGGATTTCTAGTTGGAATATTAATATACCTTCAGATATAGCATTTGGAAATATTTTATCCCATTCTAGCAGTAACTTTTAACTCCATTTACATTGTCTTTGGATATACAATATTTTTTTTTAATTTTTAGGGAGTTTGTTTACCCTTCTGTTGCCTGTGCCATTGAAATCATATCCAAGAAATCACTGCCAATTTCAATGTTGTGAGGTTTTATGACCTAGGTTTTCTTCTAAAAGTTTATAGTCTTAAGATTTGTATTTAGGTCTTTTATCTATTTTGAGTTAATATTTGTATATGGTGTTAGGTAAGGGTCCAATTTTATTCTTTTCCATGTAATTATTATTTTTCAACAATATTTAGTTAAAAGATTATTATTTCCTCCACCAAATGTTCGTGGAAACCTTGTCAAAAATAACTTGACAGTATATGGAAGAATTTATCTCTAGGCTTTTATTTAACTCCAATGGGTTTATATATCTGCCTTTATAACAGTACTACACTGTTTCAATTATTGTAGCTTTATATGGTTTGAAATCAGAAAATATACATCTTCTAGCTTTGTTCTTTTTCGAGATCGTTTTGGGTATCTAGAGTCCATATTCCATATTAGGATAGATTTTTTCAGAAAAATAAATAAATAAAGGTATGATAGTTTCACCTTAAAAAATGAAAAAAATATTCTCTGGTAAGAAAGAAAGCAAAAAGAAATATTGAAATGTTATCTTTAAGTCATCAAAAGCTTGGTATCAGACAAATGAAACTGTTATGTGAGATTATCATTGTTAATTTTGGATAAATTGCTATAATACTAGATGTCAACCACTAAGCCAAGCATGGGAAGGAGGGATGGGGAGGGAACGAGGTGGGGATAGGGTAGGGGCCAACTGGGCAATGTGTGCATGTATGTCTACAAAAATATTTTTTATCCCATTATGATGTATGAATACAGTGCACCAATAAAAAAAAGAAAAGAAATAAAAGGAAAAGACAGTAGACCTTTAAAATGTAACTTGAAATGTATCCTCTGTCAGCCCTACCAAAAGAAAGAGAAGTCCTTATGCCTGTGCATCTGATAATAACTATCAAAAAAGATCCTGTCAAAATCAGAGGTTTTTCCTGAGTTATTTTGATTCTGATACACCAGGCCTGCTCCTGGAAAAATCTAGACCTTGAGATATGTACAGGTAAAAAAATAAATTTACTAGCCTAACCTTATTTGGCTGATAGCATTCTTCAAACCACTGGTTACTCTACCTCTTAGTCTGATAGTAAAACTCACATATTCTAGATTTCAAAGGTTCATGGTTAAGATGAAGACAGTACAAGAATTTTAACCCATCCCAACAACTGAGACCACTTTTTCTTTTCCACCATTAGACAGGCAGAGACTTAATACCCCTAGTGTTATGGTTTGGGTTTGGACTATCCCCCCAAGACTCATCTGTTTAAATCATGGTACTCAATTCAGGAACGTTCAGATGGGGGGCATGGAGGGAGGAGGTGAGTCACTGGGGAGGTGGCCTTTGGGACTATATTCGGCCCTAGGCCCTTCCTCTTGCTCTCTCTGACTCCAGCCACAATAAAGTGAGAGCAAGGCCCCTCCACCAGCCTTGCAGCTGTGGCTTTTGCAGCTGCTGACTATGGAATGACCTCTAATACTCTTAGTCCAAATAACTTTCCTTCCTCTAAGTTGTGCTTGTGAAGTATCTTGGTCACGGTGATGAAAATGCTGGCTAAAACACCCAGATAAACAGGGATATCACTTTTGTGTGTGTGTGTGTGTGTGTGTGTGTGTGTGTGTGTGTTACTGGGGTTCCTGGAAACCCTTCTACATCCAGGCTATACTCCCAGACCTATTATATATATAATATATATATATATATATATATATATATATATATATATATATATTTTTTTTTTTTTTTTTTTTAAACAGGGTCTCTTAAACCAGCGGGGCTGGCTTCGAACCTGCGCAATCCTCCTGTCTCTGCCTCCCAAGTGTGGGGATTACAAGTGTGCGCCACCACGCCCGGCTGGGATATCACTTCTTGCCAGCTTGAAGCATCTCTAGAAGATAAGTCTTTGACCTCTCACCAACCCTTAAGAATAAGGGATCACAGGTTGGAGATGGGGAAAATGAGCTAAAAATCTGGGGATAATGGTGAGAGATAATGTTTCTCAAAAGAAGTACTCATGAACCACTAGAATACAGAATATGCCTATGGACATGTGAAATGCAAAACAAGTCACTCATGAGCCACTCAGCCAGGAACTTAGCCTTAGCCCATGACCTTGGCCCATGCATTCCCGAAAAAGTAACATTAGGGCAATGCACATACACTAGAAACACTGCTCAGAACTGTATAACTCGATGCTGGCCCTCCACTAGTCCACCCCTCACTACTGTCCCTCTATAGATATTAACACCCAGAACCAAGGTGTTGCTGTGTCGGCTTCTAGGGATGGCCCCAATCTCTCTTTAATACTACTCCTTGCCTTACCCCAAAAGCTCACTCTAAGATGACACTTCCTCTCTGAAAAGAGTATCAGCTTTTCTAAATACATCTGTGTCTCTGAAGAAAAAAATATATCTTTAAAAAAAACATATATTTTATACTGGCCTCAATAGAAACACACAAAAAAACCTATAGTTGTTGTAAAAAAAAAAAAAACATAGAAAGGATTCAAAGTATAACATTACAGAAAACTCACAAACTATAAAGACAGCAAGTAAAGGTAAAAGAAGCAAAGAATCTACAAGATGACTAGAAAGACCAGTGTAAAAATAGCAGCATAAAGTTCTTCCTTACCCACTGTTATAAATGGGATCTGGAACATGCCCTGTAAGCTCATGCTCCATTGGAGGCTTGGTTCCTGACTGATAGCGCTACTGGGAAGTGGTGGACACTTGAGGAAGGGCTTACTGGAGATAGTAAGTTACTGAGGTCATGTCCTTGAGGAATATATTTTGCCAGCCAAGTGTGCTGGCGCACACTTGTCATGCCAGTACTTGGAAGGCTGAGACAGGAGAATCATGGGTTCAAGGCCAGCCTCAGCTACTTAGTGAGTGAGGCCCTCTGCAACTTAGTGAGACCTTGTTTCAAAATAAAGAATAAAAATATAGGGCTGGGGGTGGAGCTTGGAGATAGAATGCTCTTGGGCTCAATCCCCAGTACTGCAAAAAAAAATTATATATATATACATATATACATATATATATATATATATATAGTCTACAGTGTCTCTGTCTCTGTTTCTCTCTTTGTTTCTGTCTCTGTCCCCCGCCCCCAACTTCCTAGGCACCCACAGGCAAGCAACTTTGCTTCAACACATGCCCGCCACCATAATGCTTCTGCCTTATCACAGGCCTAGGAGTAGTAGAGCCAGCTGCCCTCTAAAAACATAAGGCAAGCTGGGTGTAGTGGCGCACGCTTGTAATCTCAGCATTTGGGAGGCTGAAACAGGAGGATCACGGTTCGTGGACAAGCTCAGCTACTTAGTGAGGCCTTTTGGAATTCAGTGAGCCCCTGTTTCAAAATAATTATTATTATTATTATTATTATTATTATTATTAATAATAATAAAACAGGGCTGGGAGTGCCTCTGGGAGGTAGAATGCCCCTAGATTCCATCCCCAGTACCAAAAAAAAAAAAAAATGAGACAAAATAAAAATAAATCTTTCCTCCCTTAAGTTGATTTTCTTGGGCATTTTGCTACAGTGATGGAGAGCTGCCTAACATATCAACAAATATCTGGCATGTAATTGATTGAGTTCCATAATCAAAAGATGTAGAGTGGCTAAATGGATAAAAAAAAGTTGAAACCCAACTTTCTACTGTCTACAAGAGACTAATGTTACCAGAAAGGACACACATAGACTAAAAGAGATGGAATGGCAAGAGATATTTCCTGCAGGCCGGGCGGGCATGGTGGCCCAAGCTTGTAATCCCTGCGCTTGGGAGGCTGAGACAGGAGGATCCATATTCAGTTATGTCCTAGCTACTAGTAATCCATTCAGCTACAAGTTAATCCATTTTATGGACTAATCCACCATTGAGGCCAGATCTATCATAATCCAATCACTGCCTACAAGCACCACCCCTACACCTTGCTGAAAGGGGGACCAGGCTTTCAAAATGAGACTCTGGGAGACACCAAACCAACAGGGAGTTAGACAAGAAACTAGAAACTGAGTCAAATCGGTAACAAGAGAAAAACAAGGTCCTTACAAAATAATAAAAAGATCAGTTTGTCAAGAGAATATAACAAGCCCGGCATAGTGGTGCACACTTGTAATCCCAGCATTTGATAGGAGGATTGCGGTCTGTAGACAGCCTCAGCTACTTAGTGAGGCCCTTTACAACTCAGTGAGACTATTTCAAAATAAAGAATAAAAAACAGAGTTGGGGGATATCTCAGAGGTAGAATGTCCCTGGGTTCCATCCCCAGTACTGCACAAAGAGAGAGAGAGAGAGAAAGAATATAACAACTGTAAATATATAATGATCCCAATGTTGGAGTATCTACATATATAAAGCAGATACTAAATTATTTGTAAGGAAAATTCATTTGTTGACAGGTTTCAATAAAACAAGAGTTAGAGTGCTTCAGGACCCCATGCTCAGCAATGGACAAATCCTCTAGACAGAAAATTAATAAGAAAACATTTGACTTGAACTACACATTAGGCCTAATGTATCTAAATGATATATTCAGAATAAGAATATTTCACCAACAGCAACACATGTTCTTAAGTCCATTAAAAATCCCCCAAAATAGATCTATATGTTAAGTCACAAAACAAGCTTCAATACATTTAAAAGGAATAAAATCACATCAAGTGTGTGTGTGTGTATGTGTGTGTATGTGTGTGTGTGTGTGTGTGTGTGTGTGTGTGTTTACTGGAAATTGAACCCAGAGGCGTTCTACCTCCAAGCTACATCCCCAGAGTGATTTGATTTCTTATTTGTAAACAGGGCCTCACTCGCTCCCTCAGTGGTAGAGTATTTGGGTAGCTTGCATGAGGCCCTGGGCTTCATCCCCAGCACTGTAAAACAAACACAAATCAACACAAAAATAGCAAGAGATACCTGGGGATTCTGAGAAATAGAGAGGAAATAACTGAATTGAACTCCAGAGACCTGCAGTCTACACTTGCTGCTGACAAATGCTTTACCATTTGAGCAAATAATGCGTGGCCTCTACATAATGATCTCCTCCTTTTGAAATGGAAGTCCTGGGACTAGCCAGTTGCTATGACGCCCTCTGGTGTTCAATGTCTGTGTCTACGACTGTGTCCCTTGCTCTTTCCACTCATCTCAGGATTTTGGAGAAAGAAATTAGTTTCTTTTGATAAGGATAGACCAGCGTTTGCAGGTGGGTGAAGGCACTGCTTGGAAAACTTGGGGGCAGGGAAGGAAAAGACCAGAATTTCCTCCTGAGCCCCCATCCCCACAAAGCAGTCACAGCTGTGCTTAGAAGGTAGGTTTGTCTACAGAGCAAGCCTGAGGCCTTCTGGAAAAGATCCCCGCAGCGCCAGTGAAGAGCCATCTCACCGAGGTGGCCTGCAGATATGGGGTGAGCAGTTCTGTGTGTTCCCAAGCCCCATCCTGAGGTGGAGGTGGAGGGCTCTGGTTGGGCTCTGGGTTCCCATCTGAAAGCCCCTTTCCCTCAAGTGTCCTCCCCAGCTCTTCCAGACAACCGACCCTCACCTCCCTCCTCTACCTGAGCCCCAAAAAGACAAAGAAGGGCATAAGTATTTAGAGAAAGGACAGAGCCCCTGTGCTGCAGAAGCAGAGAAGGTGCCTGGGCCAGGAGCCCAGCCTGATAAGCACCTGCTCCATCACCCCGGTCCCGCCCTGTTACCTGCCCTCAGGGCCCTTGGGACAAACTCATTTGTTATTCAGCTGTGACAGAATGGAGTTGCTGGCATACCTGCTGGGTAAGACAAGTTTCTTTTCTGAGCTGCCTCTGACCCCTGCCCCCATGTTCACTGTATTAATTGGCCACAGGAGGAGTTCAGAGCAAAAAAAAAACCAAACAATGTTCTTGTATATCTATCCAACAAGAAAGCCTGTAAGTCAGTGCTGCTCAAGGTCAAACGGGCAGCAGGGGAAAGGTGCACCTTCCTCCCCAGAGGACAGAACAGAGCCTTCTGGACCTTGAAGCAAAGCAGGGCTCTCCTAGAACACCCCTGAGCCCAGAGCCAACCTCTGCTGCAGCACACAGGAGAACAGTGTGCAGACACCTGTGACTCTCTCCATCCAGGAGAGAAGTGGATGGGGCCTGTGCCTCCAGTCTTGAACGCCAGACTTTAGGATGGCCCTGCAACTAACACTGTCAACAACAGGCCATCTGTGAAGCCCTCCTCCTGGCTCCTCTGTGGCCCAGGGGTGCTCTCCTGCCTGTTCCCAGGGATGATGGGGGGCCATTAGCTCACGTTGCCTTTACTTCTGTGCCTCACAGTGCCTTATGGAAGACCCAAATTCTGCTCTCCTGGCGGACGCCCTGTAATGCACGACACTCGAGACGATCTTCTTCAAGCTCTTTATTGCCCCAAGCTGTTACATCTTCTTCTTCTTACATCTTCTTCCTCCCAAGCCCTTCGCGCCCCGCTTATAAGCACCCATCAGCCAATCATGACGGCGATCACGCGGACATCGCCTGATTCTCTAACCACCCATTGGCCGGATGCCGATGGCATGACCTGTTCCCGTGCACACCATGCTCTAGTCGTTGGACTGCGCATGACTTGTTTACAACTTTGGTGCCTCTCCGTACTTCCGTTCAGCGCCATCTTAGAAAAGTCCGCCAGCAAACAAGGGTGGGGCTCGCCACAGCTCCCCCTTTTTGTTTTAAAAGCGCAACAGGCAAGAGTAGAGGTCTGATCTCTGATGCTGGAAGCTAGGACATTGTACTGTCTCCCATCCAGGTGTGTTTCCCTTGATGAGAGCCAGACCCGTCCGATACCCTTTTTCTCAGAGGCGGGATTTGGGGTATCTACCCGCGTGCAATCAGACATGCTCTTCTTGAGATCGCTATCTGCAGGCCGCGTATCTCAAGTGCAATGCTTTGCTTGTCATCCTGAGCGCATTATGCCTTTTCCATTACTGCCAGCCAGACGGTGGGCGACTGACCCGCCTCAACGGCCACAAAGGCCTGGGCTAGAAGTACCTGATCTTTGGCTCTTTGTGTAAATAGCCGTCGCAGACAACAGAGACATAGAATGCACAGGAAGACTAAACAAAATCCCAGAGCCCCCAACCCAGTCCATTCCTTAAGATGGAATGCCGCTCTTTGTATCCAGGAGGCCAACGTCTGGGCGACTTCAGGATCGATTCGGGTGGTGTTGACCTTGACGATCTCCGCATGTAGCTGTTCAGTAAGCATATCAAACTCCTTACTCCAATTTCCTGTAAGATGAGAAGACAACTCTCGAGATAGATTAGCAGTAGTAGCATTCCAGCACAAAACTCCGCATAGTAGCCATATATCAAAGGGATTACTAAAGATAGATTGAGTTGGATTTTGATTAGTGAAATTATAACCTCTAAAGGTGGAATTAACAAAGGTACCAATGCGGGGAGAAAAGGTAAAATGGGGGGAGGCCCATTGCAAAAGGCGGGCCTGGCAGCCTGTCCAAGGGGGCGCTAAAGACTGCCTCGACAACGTGGAGCCCATCGTGGCTGAGCCCTTGGGGTATCAGAAGAATTTAAGAACTGTACAGGCCACAAACCCTGTATCCAATATGCAGAAGCATTAGCAATACCATCGCTAGAAACATTAGGTGTCATAAACCATCCTGCAGCCTGAGGGGACAAAAATATACACGGCCTGGAATCATCAGGGGATTGAAGCGTAAAACATAAAGCTCCAGGAAGCTGTATATTATAAGATTACTCCATGCTGGTTGTAGGCCGATTGTCATAATGAGGAGGTATATCCATGTCCCTGATGCCATCTTGTGGAATCCGACGTGTCAGCCTTTCCGGTACCCAGAGTGGATCTGTTCCGTCCTGTGGAAACACACAGACAGAGCCTCGGGCCCATGTGAGCACTGGATCAGGGCCCTTCCACTGACCTGTGAGTACATCCTTCCATTTTGCCATCTCCTGAGGAATCGCAGTGGATCCAAAGTGCCGGTCTGCAGCCGATTTACCATTGACATCCAGATTTAAAAAATTTAGAGTAAAAAGTGCCAATGATAATCGCTGTTTTGGTTTGAGATCCGCCCCTATTCCCCCTTTTTGTTTTATTAAACATTCTTTCAATGTGCGATGTGCACGTTCAACAACGCCTTGGCCCTGAGGATTATAAGGGAGACCATGTTTAAGCAGTATTCCCATCTGCTTGCAGAAAGATGTAAATTTTTGTGAGGTGTAAGCCGGGCCGTTATCGGTTTTAATCTCTTTAGGCGCATTCCATGCTGCCCAAGCCTCAAGGCAATGTGCAATAACATCATAGGCCCTTTCTCCTGCATGAGCGGAAGCATATATAATCCCAGAGGCCGTATCAATGGACACATGCACATACTTAACAGTGCCAAACTCAGGTATGTGAGTCACATCCATCTGCCATAAATGTAATGGAAGTAGGCCTCGCGGGCAAACACCAACAACCGGGGAAGGTATAAACGGTGCACAAGCACCGCAAGTCTTAACAATTTCACGGGCTTGGCTACGAGGGATAGCAAATTTAAGCTGCAAAGTTTTAGCATTTACATGGAATTGGTGATGAAACTCCTTTGCCCGTTGTAGCGGTGTAAGAAAGAAGATCATAGGCAACTTAGTGAGTTTATCCACAATATCATTACCATGGGTAACCGGTCCAGGCAGACCCGTATGTGCCCTAACATGTTGTATATAAAAGGGATTATTTCTTTTCCAAATTAAGTGTTGAATGTCCGAGGCCAGACAATGGATTGGGGTCTGCGTAGATATTTGTCCCGCGCATTCCAAACTTTTAACTAATTCTACAGCATACGAGGAATCTGACAGCAAATTAAAAGAAAATGTATATGTTTTAAATACCTCTAAAATAACATGTAATTCAACTAGCTGAGGTGACCTATGCTCATATTGTATGACTATGGGGTCTTGGCCTTCAATTACAAAGGCTCCTAACCCTGTTTTGGATCCGTCTGTAAATATATTAGGAGCATGGGGTATCGGCTTATCTTTGGTTACGATGGGGAAGATTATAGGATGCTTTTCCACAAAATGCAATATAGGGTCTGAAGGCAAATGATTATCTATCTCCCCTACAAATGTGTAGCGTAATGTGGCCCACTCATCTATGGTCGTCTGTAATGTTAATATTTGATGTTTACTATAAGGAATGATAAGCTTATCGGGGTTTTGGCCAAAGTGTTGAATGCATTGCTGGATAGCCATAGTAGCAACCTTAGCTACCATAGAGGGGTAATGTTCTATAATCCTTTGAGGGGAAATTTTAGGATGAATCCACAACAGAGGTCCTTGCTGCCACAAAACTCCAGTAGGTTGTAACTTAGTAGCTAATATACATGCCCAAATGGGATCCTCTGGTGATACACGTTTAAGGGAGGCCTTAGTCAAAGCCTGTTCAATTAATGTTAAGGCACTCCGAGCTTCAGGTGTCAGTGTTCGCGGGGAAGTCAATGAAGAATCCCCCATCAGGATCGTGTATAAGGGCTTCAACATATGATTGGGAATTCTTAAAGCAGGTCGAACCCAATTGATATCCCCTAGTAATTTTTGAAAATCATTCAATGTATGCAATTGGTCTGTGCGTATAATAACCTTTTGGGGCCTAATAAAACGGGGATAAAGAACATTTCCTAAAAATTGAATGACAGTGCCCTTTTGTATCTTTTCAGATGCTATTATCAGATTCCTACTCTCTAGAGTCTTGACAAGCATGCAAAATGCCTCTTCTAGTTGTTTTTCCTCTCCACAGGCTATCAAAATATCATCCATATAATGACAGCACCGTACGCATGGAAATTCCTCTCTAACAGGTTGCAAAGCAGCATCCACATACAATTGACATAGAGTAGGGCTGTTGGCCATACCCTGAGGAAGCACTTTCCACTCATATCTCTGATCAATTTGTTCGTGATTCACAGAGGGCACTGTAAAGGCAAAGCGTGGGGTATCCTGAACATGAAGAGGTATAGAGAAGAAGCAATCTTTTATATCTACTACTATAACAGGCCAAAATTGTGGGATAGCCGAAAGAAGAGGAAGACCATGTTGAACAGGTCCCATACTTTGCATTTGATAATTAATAGCTCGAAGATCATGCAATAATCTCCATTTTCCTGATTTCTTTTTTATTACAAATATGGGCGTGTTCCAGGGGGACGTGGAGGGCTGGATATGGCCTAATGCTAACTGTTCTTTGACTAACTCCTGAGCCGCCTCTACTTTTTGCCGGGGGAGGGGCCACTGGGAAACCCATATTGGATCCCCCGTTTTCCAAGTAATGGGAATTGTCTTCCCAGTGGCTACTTCCCAAAAACCCAGGCCCCGGGCATCATTTTGTCCTTCATTAGGAACGGGGCTCTTGCGCCCTTGAAGATGTTTGCCCAGCCCGTATGACGGGTGAAAGCCCTGTTTTATAAGCATTTGTTGTGCTTGGGGGGAGTAGTCATTTTGTAAATGAAAACCCATATCCGAAAGTAAATCTCGTCCCCACAAGGAGACCGGAATTTCCAACTTATATGGTGTAAAAGTGCCAGAGTGCCTTTCCTGATCCTCCCAGTGGAGAGGCCTTGCACTGACATCAGGAGTTTGGACGTATCCCAGCCCTCTAAGCTGTGTGTCAGCCTTTTTTATAGGCCAAGCAGGCGGCCAATCTTTGGAAGCTATCACACTTGTATCTGCTCCTGTATCAAGTAACCCTAGAATAGATTTTCCTTCCACTTTTAAGGTAATTAAGGGTCGCTTCCCCATATCAAATGCAAGTGATATAATGTTAGTACCAGAGGAACCAAACCCCTTTTCCCCCCGTTGATTTTGCTTAGAGGGGAACAGAGAATGTAAACTGGGTAACACTAGTAACTGGGCTATTCTATCACCGGGAGAGATGGCCACAATTCCCCGGGGGGCAGAAATCATAACTTTTATAATCCCCTCATAATCTTGATCAATAACCCCGGGATGGGTAACGAGGCCTTTTAAGGTGGATGATGATCGTCCCAAAACCAGGCCCACGGTTTCTGGGGGTAATGGACCAGACATATCGGTTGGCATGACTTGAATTCCCATTCGAGGGGTTAATACCAACCGGGTGGTGGCACAGAGGTCCAATCCCGCTGAACCGGGAGTGGCTCTCCTGATTCCTTGGGTTGGTGCAGATTGGGCCATGGGGGTGTCTGGTCCGTCTCCATAGCATTGTACATTTGTTGGCCCCCATACTTGTAAGGGCCCTGAGGGGAAGGGCCCCGTTTCCCGTTTTTTGGCGGTTGACGGCCCTGTTCTGGCAAAGCATGAGAAGATAAAACATTGCCATCGATATCCTTCACAGATCGACACTCTGCGGTGGGATGCCTGCCTTTCCTGCAGCGTTTACATAAATCTGGCGGAGCTTGCTGTGGCGGGGCAGCACGTTTAGGGCAATCCCTCTTTAGGTGTCCCGCCGCCCCGCAGGAAAAACAATTGCCCAACCGGGTATTATTGTTGTTCTTTTGCCGACCAGAGGCCTGCAAGATCGCAGCGGCTAACCCTGAATTTGTTAAAGGCCCACCAAGTTCTCTGCACAGTTTCATCCACACCTCTAAGCCTCTATTTTTATAGGGGTTTATGGCCTGTCTGCATTCTAAATTGCATTGTTCAAAAATGAGTTGTTTAACAAGAGGCATGGCTGCATCGACATCTCCAAATATTCGTCCAGCAGCCTCTATTATTCTGGCCACAAAATCAGCAAAAGGCTCGTTAGGCCCCTGAATTATTTTGGTAAGATTGCCCGATACCTCCCCTTTATTAGGAAGCCCTTTCCAGGCTCTAATGGCTAAATTATTTATTTGTTCGTATATCTGTTGAGGAAAACATGTTTGGTTATTTGCGAACTGTCCCTGCCCCAAGAGCATGTCTACATTCCAGGCAGGCTGCCCAGCGGCTTGATTGGCTGCCGCCTGTTCAGTTGCAAACTCGATCAAGAAAGCCTTCCAATCCAAGTACTGTCCTGGAGTCAGGGCCGCTCGGGCCAAATTTTGCCAATCTCCAGGAGTCATGGCATATCTGTGAATACTTTCCAGGGTAGCCACAGTATACGCAGCATTTGTGCCGTATGTTCGCACTGACTCAGCAATATGTTTTACTAGTTTGTAATCTAAAGGCTCATGGTAACGAGGCCCTCCGCCCTGCGGCTGAAATACGGGAAAAGCTTGTCTAGCCATCAACACCTCCGGCTCCCTCCATACCTTTTCATGAAAGGAACGACCCCCGGTCGGTCTTAAACGCTCGGGGGCCGAAGGATTATAGGGAGGAGGAAGGGACCCCTGGGAGGAATATGTATCCACGGTCATTTTGCTGACTTCCTTTTCTATGGCAACAAGTTCCTCATCCGATTCTCCCTCCCCATCCGAGCCCTGTTCGCTAGTGGGGTGAGAGGAAATAGATCGTTCCTCTTTTAGCTGATCTAGGGCAGCTTGCCCCTCCTGTACTAATGGTTTATAGCATTTTTGTTCTAGGCACGCTCGTATGAGGCGCCACAAAGGGTAGGTTCCTCCTGATACCAGATTGTCCTTCTCTGCCCGTTCTATGTCCTTACCTAGTTTATCCCAGCTCGACAGGGTTAAATTTCCCGAAACTGCAAACCAGGGAGCTGCCTCATCTACTTGGCTTAGAAAGTTTTGAATGGTCTTGTCTCTTAGTTTTAATCCCTTTCCATTTAATAGGGCTTTTAAAGCCTTCTGTATCGGGTGTGAAGGGTTATTCCCCATAGCGACACTCAGGACCAGCCTGAGAATCTAGTACAACCTCCTTTTGGAGCTCCCCTTTGTCCGTACGGAGTTGGGGAAATAATATTTTTACCTTTATAATCCTCTGTTCTCCAGAGCCTCCCAAATCCCGGGAGTACTTACCAGCCGGCTGCCTTGGGAGAGCGGAAGTTCTGATCGTCTGCAAAACGAAAGCTGCTTCGATTCCCCGTACGGGCCACCAAATGGCGGACGCCCTGTAATGCACGACACTCGAGACGATCTTCTTCAAGCTCTTTATTGCCCCAAGCTGTTACATCTTCTTCTTCTTACATCTTCTTCCTCCCAAGCCCTTCGCGCCCCGCTTATAAGCACCCATCAGCCAATCATGACGGCGATCACGCGGACATCGCCTGATTCTCTAACCACCCATTGGCCGGATGCCGATGGCATGACCTGTTCCCGTGCACACCATGCTCTAGTCGTTGGACTGCGCATGACTTGTTTACAACTTTGGTGCCTCTCCGTACTTCCGTTCAGCGCCATCTTAGAAAAGTCCGCCAGCAAACAAGGGTGGGGCTCGCCACACTCTCCCACAAAATAAACCTACTGCCGTTAGACAAAGCGTTTCTGGATCTGTGTGAAGGTGTTGGTGGTGTAAGTTTCATTCCTGAGATAACATCCTGTCTGCTCCAGGGGCTGAGAAAGAAGAGATCTCCAGACTAGCATCCCACTGCAGCCCCATCAGGTTGCTCTGGGGCCAGCAGAGGAAATAGTCCCCTCCCAAGTACTCTGTGTCTGGAGCAACATAAAGTCTTCTGTCAGGGACGGAAGAGTAAGCCCCATGAATTTTAGAAATAACCAATTTGTCAAGTTATGGATCAACAGAAGTGTCCATCAGTAGAAAACTGAATAAAGAAAATGTGGTATACATGCACAAGGAAATACTATTTGGCCTTAAGAGAAAAAGAAATACCATTTACGACAACATGAATGAAGCTGAAGGCATTATACTGACTACAGTAGACCCGGCACAGAAAGGCAAATACTAAATACTGCATGCATGAGCTCATTTATGTAAAAACTGCAAAGTCCACCCTACAGAGTACAATGGAAGTTACCATAACTGGGGTAGTGAGTGGCATCGGAACCATGTAGGCCAAAGGGTGAAGTCTCTGTTTGACAGAGGGTTGTTCAAGATCAATTACACACCACAGTGCCTATAGTTAATAATAGTATACTGTATATTCCCAAATTGCTAACGGAATATGTATTGCTCTTCTCATTTCATGAAGACCATTAAATGAGGTGATGGGTATGTTCATAAGCTCAAAGTAAGCATTCCACGATGTGCACAGATATCAAAACATCACATGGTACCTCATAAATACAATCATCACTTGTTAAAGGTAATTTGAAGATCATGAAATTTTATATAAGTACTGTACGAAAAAAAGAGAATGTAATGAGAGTGTGCCTCTGAGGCTCCACGTTTCTCCCAACCCCCTCATTACTGCTCTCGTGGGCCGTCTTCCCGGTCGGTCGTGCCCACACTCACGTGGCTTTCAACTGGCTTGAGCTTGTCTATCACTGGTTTGAAATTCGTGATAACTTGTAGTACACAGACCCCAGTTGCTTTTTGTTTTGTTTTGTTTTTTGCACTGGGCCCCACACATTATGTGGCTGCAGCTGACGCTAATGAGCACATTATACATGCTGACTAAATGCTTCTCCAATAAAGGGAAGGAAGCGAATAAGATAAAAAGGAGATGGAGATAGCCAAAAGGAAACAGCCAGGTCAAAGGAGAGGTGGAGGAAGTTACACAGTAGAAAAGTCGAAAGGAGAGTCCAGGAAATGAGGCTGCTGGGGAGGCTGGGAGGTTGGGAGTGAAAGTAGAATTCCAGGAGAAGACAAGAGTTTAGGGCTGTGATTCTCCCTTCCCTTCCCAGAGGACACAGTCCTTCATTCAGCTCGCTGCCATTCCCATGTGCAAGCAAAAGGAGAAGCAGAAAGAGGTGGCCATTCAGACCCCAGGGGAAGAAGGCAGTGGAGGCCGGGAGGCCACGTGGACGACTGCTTGTTGGTCCCACCCCCTAATCCTAGCCTGAGAGGTCCTTCAATGTCTTTGGGGAAGAATAAATACCTTGACTTGGATCACAACTACACCCTTTTGCATTTTAGATATTAACTTATTATAAGAGACATGGAAACGATTTACCTGATGAAAGAGTTCAGATCTGCCGTGGAATGCACAGCCCGCTTCTTGGAGGCCATTTCAGTAGTGACTCATTTCCACTCTAAATAAGAAATTTGTATTTAATGTCTAAATTTATTTGTGAAATCCCAGATTGAAATGAGTCACTAATGTGTGTTTGTCTTCACTCATCCTTCAATACTTTCCAAAAGTGTTAACACCTCTGAAGAAATCATTCTCTTTCCTCTTATCAGTCAAGCCCCTGTTCATGGATGTGGCTGGCTCTAGCTGGTACCAGACTGGAAAAGACTTGGGATGGGTGTGTGGAGGGGGGGGAAAGGCGACTGAGGGGAATTGAGAGGTCAGAAGATCTTGAGTCATAGATCAGTAAGTATTCACTAATAACCAAGAAAAGATATGGCAGGTATTTATTCCCTGCCCCATGCCTATTACTGAGCTAGATGTAGAAGCAGTGGGCGTGGCAGCAAGCCTCCCGCTGATGCAGCCCAGCCCCACCCTTCCCAGCACTGGCTCCTCCAAGCCCCAGGAGCACCTTGCCCCTGGCTCTCAGCACTCGTCACCTTGGACTTTGTCTTTTGGTTAGTTGGGTAAGGTTCTCTCCTCTGGACTGTAAGCTGCCTGCCAGTGAGATCCCTGTCTGGTTTGTTGCGCACACCTTAGGGTGTTCACGCTGTAAGTGCAGGATCAAAATGTGTCGACCCCAAGTGTGACAACTTACCTCCGCAGGGTGTGAGGACACAGGTGCTCCTGCAGTGAGATGAGTGAGAACCGCTATACCTACTGGAGGGCAATTTGAAAATATCTGTCAAAACCGTCACTCTGTGGCATCTTTCTTATTTATACATGTAAATAAAGACACATACGGAAAAATATTAATTGCAAAATCCTGAGAATAGTCCAAATGGCTATCAGTTGGAGAGTCATTAAGCAGATTAATAGTTATTCCTTAAAATAGAATAAAATGTATATTATAATATACACATTTAATTTAAAAT
Organism: Muscardinus avellanarius; assembly: GCF_963383645.1. Taxonomy (NCBI): domain Eukaryota; kingdom Metazoa; phylum Chordata; class Mammalia; order Rodentia; family Gliridae; genus Muscardinus; species Muscardinus avellanarius. The sequence continues at coordinate 102,776,877 of NC_137795.1, forward strand.
ATGGAAAGAAATCATATTTGGCTATGGAATTGACTGGTAAGGGATGTAAGGAAACTTTCTGGGTGATTAGTAGTGTTTCACTGGAGCTGGGATTACACAAGTAGGTGCATTTATCAAAACTCAGAATGGCCCACTTAAAATTTCATTGTATGCAAATTTTACTTCAAAGGGAAAAAAATTAACTGTTAGCAAACACTGAACTCTACTTTTGGGGCATGATAAAATGTTTATGCAGAAGTGTACTCATGTCTGCCTACAGACTTTTTTGAAATACACAAAAAGTTAAGATAAACTAACGAAGGATAAAGAAATAAATAAACATTTACTAAAGCAAATATATGTTAACTGAAAAATCTAGACAATGGGTATAAGGGTATTCACTGCCAAATTCTGCATATTTTTAGTAATTTTAATAAGATGGCCTAAATATGCTGATTTATATACATGGATATGGAATAATCTCCAATATATATTGTAAGTTTAAAGAAACAAAATATAAAGCAATATTTATGGCATGCTTCCAAGTGTACTCAAGGGGCCTGGATATACTACTTTTGTATATTCATTGTCTGTCTGTCTGTCTGTCTGTCTCCCCCCCCCCCCCGCCCATGGTGGGACATGAGGGTACAGAATGACCCAGAAAACACTGAGAAACTGATTGCCTTTAGGGAAGGAAATTGAGAGACAGGTCTGGGGGTATAAGAAGACTAACTTTTTACTATAGTCTCTTAATTATTAAATTTATACCATGACTCTAGGTTACTCTTTTATTTTTATTTTTTATTTTTTTATTTTAGTGTGTGTGTGTGTGTGTGTGTGTGTGTGTGTGTGTGTGTGTGTCTCACTGGAGATTGAAGGGCATTATACCTCTGAACTACGCCCCCAAAACTATTTTATTTTTTATTTTTGAATCAGGGCCTCACTAAGTTGTTGAAGGCCTCACTAAGTTACTGAGGCTGATTCCAAATCAGCATTCCTCCTCTCTCAGCCTCTCAGGTGCTGGGTATTACAGGCATGTGCCCCCACGCCTAGCTATAGATTACTCTTAATTAAAACTAATTATATTTCAGTAATCTATATCCTTAATTTTTTTTAAATGTGTTAATATCCATACAATGATACTTTCTCAGGTATTATCCTTAACCATTGTTCAATTCTTTCACATAATAGTCTTATCTCTCTATGTATAAGACAAAACCCTGAGGCCCTGACTCTCCTGCCTAAGTACCCTTACAAGTTGGCACTGGGCTTATACAGTGTAAAGAAAACAATGCACTGTGAACTCAGGGACCAATGACAGGATGGTGCCCCCTGCTGGTCCTACATGGAGGTGCCCATTATATTCATACCACAACTCTGGATTTCACTGCACCTCACCAAGCTGGAGGAACAGGGTAGAAATGGGGTGAGAAACGTGGGTTTACTTTCACCAGTTTACCAATTAGAAACCAAAGCTTAGAAAGGTTGCATAGCTGACAGAAGGCCACACAGCTGGGAAGTGGTAAAGCTGATATTTGGGACCAGGTTTGGCCATCTCCCAAACATACATGCTTAACCCTGATGCCTCCTGTTTGCTCATATCTAGGGACCTATATATGTGGGATTCTTGCCTCCATCTGCAGACATAACAGTGCTTTTGTTGTTGCTGCTGCTCAGCAACAACCAGGCTCAATTTCTCAAATTTCAGAATGGCTTTGGCTCCTTGGTGCTGAATATCTGGGCTAAAGCAACTCCTAAACCCCTGAAGCATTGACTCTGTTCTCTCCAAATGAGCACTACACAATATTAAAACTAATCGGTGATGGTGAAAAGATGTATTTATCCTTCCATGTTGGACAATCTGTGTTCTTTGGAAGTAACAAGGTGACTAAAGGAGAGGAAAATGTTCCTAATTAAAAAGTCATGGCTCTGAACTTGAGTGTAACTGAGTCAATCATGTCCTTTCTTTGAGCTGGCTTCCTCTTCTGTAGAATGGAAATGATAATCAGTCTTACCCTACACAATTGTTATTAAGGCTCAAGAGATGACCATGAATGTAGTCTCCAACCAATTGTTTCTGCACAAAGATGATATCTATGACCACCAATATCTTTTGAAAGAAGTCACCTGCACTGTGACTATGACGTCTATGGCTATTCAGTCTTAATTAGAGATGAAAGACTGGCATCCAGATACTGAGCCTGCAATCTTATCTTCCCTGTCCTGCCTTACATGACCTTGCTTTATCTTCTGACAGTCTCCTTTGCTGCCCTTGCTGTGGAAAAACCAGCCTTCTCTTAAGATGCCAAATAGTGGGGGGAAATAGCCACTAACCACTCCTTAGGGAAGACCAGAGTGATGATCCCAGAGGCTTTAGGTGTTGTGTTAAATGATCATAATGAGGGCAGCCAAAAAGAGTGTTTGGCCAGGGATGACACAGTGGGTAAGAGCCAGGGTTCTGGGCTTGGATTGTGGATTCAAGTCTTCACCCCACCCTGGATTAGCTACCTACATTTCTCAGGCTTCCTGACCTCACTCATAAAATGGATATAATCATGGTAACTACTTCCTATTATATTATACATACTCTAAATTACTTAATTTGTGTATTTAGCACAGTGAGCATTACACAGCAAATATTCCACTGCCATTGGCCACAACTGTAAAACAGACCCAGGTTCAGAAATAAGAAATCAGAGATACAGAGCCCCAAAGACAAGCACACAGCGGGGGCTTTCAAAATCACCCAGGGTCTGGCAATCATCTGGTCTTCTTTGTTCCCCTCGACTGCCACTCTACTGTCTCCCCCACGATGAGGTGGGGGAGAGAGGGGTGACTGGCTCAGCAGGCAGAGAGGGGTGACTGGTTCAGCCTCGTGGCAAGTCAAAAGTGGAATGACAATTGAATTAAATGGTACCTTCTTAGGTCACTAAGGATACCAAGTTAATAAAGAAAAAAGGCAAGCAAAACCTTTGGGAAACAGTTTGGCCTTATGTATTCTAGGCAATGCAAACTTTCATATTGCTTCGCTCTCAAGAATGACATGTCTTAGAATTCATCATCCAACCCAGAAAAGAAGGGAAACCTGTGTGCAAGATGTTCATGCATTATTGTTAAACAGCTTCCTTGAGAAATTGTACCCTTTTGAAGGGTACAATTCAGTAGGGTTTTTTTTTCCCAGTATATTCTAGAGTTCTGCAACCATCACCACCATCTAAGTGCAGAACATTTCATCACTCCACAGAGAACCCCATTAGCAACTACTCCCCATTTCTCCCTCCACCTCTGGGCCTTGCAACCGCAACCTCCAACCTTCTTTCTGTCTCTGTAGCATAATTTTTAACAACCAAGAAAACTGAGTAAGTTCAGTGTTATAGAGAAAGACATTATAAGTGTATGTGTTATGGTTTGAAAGTAAAATGTGACCCAGACCTCAAGGTCTAGAATCAGACATGCTGGGAGGTGGTGCCTGGGGGTGTGGCTGAGTAGTGTGTGTGTCCCAGCCTCACTCAGCTGCAGTTTCTGCTTCTAACCCTCTCTCTATGGCATTTTTCTTTCCCTTCCCTTCTCTTCTTTTCCTTCTTCCTTCTTCTCTCTTTCTCTCTCTCAATATCTCTCTTCTTCTTCTTCTTCTTCTTCTTCTTCTTCTTCTTCTTCTCTCAATCTCTCTCTCTCTCTCTCTCTCTCTCTCTCTCTCTCTCTCTCTCTTCTTTTGCCTTCTCTCTTTCCTACCATCTTAGGAATATAGTCCAGCTCCTGCTTGGAAACCAGAGGGGGGGGGGAATATATATATATATATATATATATATATATATATATATACACATATTGTACACAGTAGATAGAGAGATAGATACTGAAATCTTCAGACCTATAAGCAAATAAATCTTCCTCTAAGTTGTGGTTGTCAGGTATGTTAGTTCACAGTGGTGAAAATGCTGACTGAAACATTATGTTAATTCAATTATGGCATATATACTCAATAAGACATTGTATGGTTATTAGAAATTACTAAAATAGGGCCATGGGTATATAGGTCAGTAGTAGAGTTTGTACTTAGTATGCACAAAGTGTTGGGTTTGATTCCCAGAAGAAAAAAGAAATACACTACTACGATGAAAACTATATGAGTTGGGCGTAGTGGCACACACTTGTAATCCCAAGTACTTGGGAGGCTGAGACAGGAAGATCATGGGCTCTTGGACAGCCAGCCTCAGCTACTTAGTGAGGTCTTCAGCAACTTAGTAAGACCTTGTTTCAAAATAAAGAATAAAAAATAGGGTTGGGGGTTTGGCTTGGAGGTTAGAATGCTCATGGATTCAATTCCCACTACCACAAAAAAAATAAATAAAAGAGTATATGGACAGGCAAATTATATACAGGGACCTGGATGTGGTAGCACACAATTGTAATCCCAGTACTTGAGAAGCTAAGACTGGAGGTTCGCAGGTTCGAGGACAGACTCATCAACATAGTGAGTCTCTGAACAATGTAGTAAGACCTTGTTTCCAAACAAAAAATTTTTAAAAAAGAATGGGAGTGTAGCTCAGAGGTAGAATGCTTGTGGGGTCCCAGCCTCACTCAAAAAAAGAAAATAATATTAATTACATATAATATATACATACAATAAAATGTTTAAAACTTAATTACTTATTGTGGTCTGGAGATTGAATCCAAAGCTTCAAGCAAGCTAATTTTTCTCTCTTCGATGGAGGTATATTCCCAGCCCTAAAATCTTTTTTAAATATACTAGTAATGAATATATTCTGCCCCAGTACTGCAAAAAAGTAAAAATAAAAAATATATGCTGATCTCAACCAAAGTATGGAAATCCTAGAAAGAAGGCTAGGTGTGGTGGCACACGCTCGTAATCCCTGTACTTGGGAGGCTGAGACAGGAGGATCGCGCAGGTTCAAAGCTAGCATCAGCTACTTAGTGAGGCTCTCAGCAACTTAGTTGTTAAGTTGGGTCCTGCACTCATGTGACTTTGTGTCACATGACCTCTGCAGGGCAAGGGAGGGGCTGAAACCCCCGCGAGAATTGGGCGTTCCCACGAGTAAAACCCCCATCTCGCGAGATGCATGCCTTTAAAAGGAGAGCCCGCGTCCTCTAGCTTCGGACAGGCGCGCGGGCCCCACGGTGCCTTGCCCTGATCCCCGGGAGAGCCGTGCCATTAAAACTTTACATGCCATGTGTACCGGACCTCTCTCGTGTTTTTCACACTCCGCCGTACGCACATTATTTTTATTTTACTCGCATTTAATTTTTTATTTTACTTATCATTTGGTGCCGAACCGGGAGAACTCTTGGGTCCCTCCCCATTTTTTTCCTTTTTTTTTTTTTTTTTTTTTTTTTCTGTTTTCTCTTTTTATTTTTACTCTCTTTTGGAGCCCCGGACTCTCCGACCCGCCAGCAGCTCGACTGTGAGGTCCCACACCAGCGCTCCGCTTGCAGGCGTTGCTCCCACCACTGCCGCCGCTGCCGCCCCGTGCCTGCCTGGACCGACCTCTGCCTGCCGCTTGGACCTCCTAAAACCGCCGTTCCCGCCTGCCCACGCCGCCCGCCGCTGGAATGGGACCGCGCCGCCCGCGGACTGCGCCACGCCGTGCACCTATGTCTTCTCCATGCCTGGCATTGCTTAGACCCGCCTGCCGGGGCCGCCTGCCTCCTCCATCTAGGCGGCCGCCACTCTGCTAAACAGCCCCCAGCCCGCCAAGTCCAGCCCGCGCTCCAGCTGGTTCCTCCACTCGGACTCGCGCCCTGGCGCCCTTCACCCTGTGCCTGCCCACCCCTGCTGCCTGGGCCTGGCCATTCCGGTAAGCAGCCACATGGAATTACTGGGGGGGGGGGTCGCCAGCTTTGGCCCGCCATCTTGGACACGTGGAATCACTGGGGGGCCGCCATCTTGGCCCCACCATCTTTAACCCCTCCCACCTCACGGCCTCACTGGAGGCCTCGCCATCCTTAACCCCTCCCACCTCATGGCCTCACTGGAGGCCCCCATCCTTAACCCCTCCCACCTCATGGCCTCACTGGAGGCCTCGCCATCCTTAACCCCTCCCACCTCATGGCCTCACTGGGGGCCTCGCCATCCTTAACCCCTCCCACCTCATGGCCTCACTGGGGGCCTCGCCATCCTTAACCCCTCCCACCTCATGGCCTCACTGGAGGCCCCCATCCTTAACCCCTCCCACCTCATGGCCTCACTGGAGGCCTCGCCATCCTTAACCCCTCCCACCTCATGGCCTCACTGGAGGCCTCGCCATCCTTAACCCCTCCCACCTCATGGCCTCACTGGAGGCCCCATCCTTAACCCCTCCCACCTCATGGCCTCACTGGAGGCCTCGCCATCCTTAACCCCTCCCACCTCATGGCCTCACTGGAGGCCTCGCCATCTTTAACCTCTCCCACCTCATGGCCTCACTGGAGGCCTCACAATCTTTAATCCCTCCCACTTTCCACTCCTAACCAATCCTAGGAGTCGGCGGCCATCTTTCCGGCCCGAGCCAGGCAGCTTGGCACTTGCTCTGCCTGCCAACTGCCTGCGCGGGCCAGGACCTCTGCCTGCCGCTTGGACCTCCTAAAGCACCGTTCCAGCTTGGTTCTCCGGTCACCGCCGGGACCTCTGGCCGGTTTGCCCCACCCGCCCCGAGCCAGGCTCACTGGCGGTGCTCCTCAGGGCCCAGCCTCAGCGTCTGGCGCGTGCCTGGAAGCCATTTTGTCTCCACGCCGCGGGCCCGGCAAGCCACGCCGCCTGCGCGCCCCCACTGATCCCACCAGCCGCCAGTGCCGTCCACACCAGCCACCGGCATCCACGCGCCCCAGCTCCACCACGCTCCCAGCAGCTTCTCAGCGCTTCTGTCGCAGCCAGCGCTGGCTGGCAACACTTCACTCCGGTAAACTGCCTCCTTCCCTTGGTTAGCGGGTTCCGGACTTGGGTCTTCCGGTCCACTGGGACCCAAAAATCCAAGCGCTTGGTGACCCATTGTCCCCCGGTCCACTGGGACCACGCTGCGGATGACCAGGTCATCCTCCGGTTTTGAGAAGGAATGAAGACGTTCTTCCCTATCTCTTAACCTCTGTTTCCGAACGATTGAGCAGGGAAATCGGGGACGCCCATTTCCTGTTCTTCGTTTCCGCCTGCGAACCAATTATGGGGAGTCGAACCTTTATACTAGCAGATGCCCTGAGAGCCTGTCTGCCTTGATACGAGTTGGGAAATAGGTTGCGGTGGCCCAGGAATAGTTAGGAACTTTTATAAGCGGTCTGGTATCCCTCCAAATGCTCTCCCCCATCAGCTTCCATTTATTTTCCTGCCAGCTGCCATTTTGTGATGGCGCATAGTCACTGCCTGGTGATGTCACAGTCACCATCTTGGCCTGCGCCAGACTGCAATTTTGCTGGGTGGCCCGCTCGGGCGCGCCCTAGGTGCTGCGGGAAACGACAGGCCGGGGCTGGGGCGACACTCTCTGTCTGCCCGTGCGGAGTCCGCGTTGCCATTCTTGCTGGACACCCGTCTCGGGACGTGCTCTTTGTGAGTATAGGTCCGTTGCAGCTGACAGAACCTTAACATAGCATCTAAGTTTTAATTCCAGAGAGAAACAGGCGGAAATGGAGCATACACTCCGACTTTGCCAAAAAGCAGATCCCTGGTAGCTGCCCTTCGGTTGGCTGTGGCGGCTCAGCCCCCTGGAGCGCCACCTAGGTGTGGAGGACTGCAACAACAACTACCTCCAGGAGCCTGCCTCAAGTGGGGCAAAGCCACGCCTACCAATCAGACTGCTCGGCGTGTGGCCAGGAGGGCCACTGGAACAGTGCCCTTGGAAAAGGGTGAGCCCCAGGTGCCTCAACACAGGGGGAGCACCTTTCCAGACCAGGCCCCGCCGCTGGCCCTACTCAGCCTGGCTGAAGACTGATGGCTCCTGGATCCCTCAACCTCCATCCTCTTTGCCAGCTCAGGGTAGCTCTCCAGGTACTGAGTAAGCCAGTCTCCTTTTTGGTCGCCTGCTCAATCTCATGATTTGTTTTTTTCTTTAATAGCCCTTGCCTGTTCAAGCCTCCTCAAGCGCACATCACTAAGCTGTCCAGGGTAACCTCCAATTCGCACTGCAGCTATGCACCCACCTGCACCCCCTTCTGGGGGACTGAACTCCCGACTCCTCCCGGCCTGGGGCCCCTGACGACGCCCCTTGACAGCAGGAAGAAGCTAGAGGGTCCAATCGTCATCCATTATCCCTACCATCAAAAGGCCGGAATGTTAAGTTGGGTCCTGCACTCATGTGACTTTGTGTCACATGACCTCTGCAGGGCAAGGGAGGGGCTGAAACCCCCGCGAGAATTGGGCGTTCCCACGAGTAAAACCCCCATCTCGCGAGATGCATGCCTTTAAAAGGAGAGCCCGCGTCCTCTAGCTTCGGACAGGCGCGCGGGCCCCACGGTGCCTTGCCCTGATCCCCGGGAGAGCCGTGCCATTAAAACTTTACATGCCATGTGTACCGGACCTCTCTCGTGTTTTTCACACTCCGCCGTACGCACATTATTTTTATTTTACTCGCATTTAATTTTTTATTTTACTTATCATTAGTGAGACCCTGTTTCAAATTAAATATAAAATAGGTCTGGGAGTGTAGCCCAGAAGTAGAAAGCCCCCGGGTTTCATCCCCTGTACCATTATAAAAAAAAAAAGAAATCCTAAAAAGAATTGTAAAACTTTTAAATGGCCATGTTAGGACAATTTTTCATCTTTTTCAGCTTTTAAATATTATGCAATTTTTTTACAAATGCAAATTTTATTTTATTTATTTATGTATTTTTGGTGCTGGTGATTGAATCCAGGGATGAATCCACCTCCAAGCTACACTCCAGCCATTTTTTAAATTTTTTTAATTTTGAAACAGATTCTCACTAAGTTGTTGACACTGGCCTTGAACCTGCGATCCTTCTGTTTTAGCCTCCCAAGTACTGAGATTACAGGTGTGTGGCACAACACCCCACCACAAATGTAATTTTTAGAAAACAGATTTAAACTTATTGGAATAGAGACTAGATTACAGGGCACAGCCAGCAGGCAGTGCAGCCCCTCGGATTTGGATTTCCAGATCCAAATTAAAGATCTCTATTGTCTCCTCCTCTGGCAACCAAGAACCCTAAGGTATGGAGGCCCCACCTCTTCCAGACAGCAAATACCTCACCCGGTAGACACTCAGGCCCACACCCTCCAGCCTTTTGCCTTTTTCCCCACCCCCACCCTACTCCTTAACGAAGCTTCCCTAGCTTATTGTGTGTACCAAAAACGCTTGATCAATTTCCTCCTATTCATATATTAACTAAAGGTCAAAATACTGATTCCAGGCATAAGAGCTGAATAGTAAGCAAAACAACCACCCTCTCCTTCCACTTCTTTCCTACTTTGCATGAAGGTATACCTCCTGTAGATAACATGAACTGCCAAGTCTTCTCTCCATAACAATCAGGTGCTGACATCCGTCATTACCCTTATATATAAATTCAGCTCTCTCTCTCAGCTCCTCTGTGCACTCTCAGGCTCGCCCTCTCTCTCTGTCTCTGTCTGTCTGTCTGTCTGTCTGTCTCTCTCTCTCTCTCTCTTGCCGTAGCCCTGGATAGGCCCCATAACCGTTCCTGGGGACTCTGGACTGAATTGCACCCGTCAGTCTGCAGCTCCCCTTGGCTTGTTCAGTGCTAACAGGCTGAAAGGACAGAGCCCAGTCTCTTTTGGCTCAGGGACACAGTAGGCCTCCTGCCACCCGCCGCTGCCCACGCCTCTCACATGGACTCACTAGCTGACCACAGTTAAAGAGGGCTCCTGGGTCCACAGGGCATGCTGAGGCCCCCTGCAAGCGAAACTTCTAAAAAGGACATGGCTCTACTGAGGTGTCAGGAACCACCGACTTTCAGGGTAATCACACTCCTTGAGAAACTGGCAGTGGAAGTAAAGTTAAAAGTATTATATAACCAGGGAAAGCCTGGGATGGGAAGAAAGAAGGAAAAAAGGAAGGAGGGAGGGAGACAGGCAGGCAGGCGGGCCGGCTGTGGATACATAGTGGAGACAGGCTCTGAAGCGTGCATTAGCTGGGATGGGGATTCTTAAGACTCCAGAGTGGACCCCTTGGGTCAAGAAGCAGACAACCCTATCTCCGACAGGTGGGCCACAGAAAGAACTGGAGGCAGAACCGACGCAGGCCTCACCACCTCACGCCCGCACCACGGCTCACAGTACACAGCACGGTGTGACCTACAGAGAGAAAATAAGCCACTGCCCCTGCTTCTGAACACTGGGAGAACAGGCACTGAATACATTGCCCAAATGAAAGGCAAGCTGCTCAGTCAGGGCTGTGATTACCATCCAATGCACAATGAGCAGAAAGGAGAGGACCAGGTTAGTTGTGATTTGGGTGCTGAGTACAAAGATCCAAAGATCGCTGGGAGCGGGAAACCCTCTCCTCAGGGCACTTGCAGGGGTGGGTGGAGTGGAAATCAAGGTGGGGCAGTAGAAGGTCAGTCTTGGGAATAAAAGGAAGGAGGAAGACGTGCAGGTCCCAGGGATAGGAGAAGGAGAGAGGGCGGGACTGTAGCTCCGCCTCCTCCCCCTGTTCTCCTTACAACCTGCTTCTCAGTCTGTGGAAACAGGTGAGCAGGAACTCCAAAGGCTGCTGAGGGGCCGGGGTAGAGGGGGATCTTAGCCTCACCCAGGCGGAAGGGGTCAGTGTCCCACTGAGTTCAGGGAGCTGCCAGGCCAGACTGGGGTGTGGGCTGCTTCTGGATTGTTGCTGTGTTTCAGAGAAAAGAAAAGGCTTCCCCTGCCGGCTGGCCTCCCAGCCTGCTGACTTCTGGCAGGAACTATGAAATCTGAGTTTAGCGAGTTGAGGCGGGGTGGGGGTGCCTGGCAGATTTGGGGTGTAGAGGATGACTGGCATGGTCAGGGCTTCTGGCTGTCGCCCTGGCCCTTCTTTCTCACATGCCTGTATCCTGTGACTCTGTTGAGTCTAAGTGCGCTTTTTCCCTCCACCAGAGCATGGGCTGACTGTGGGGATCTTCCAGGGCCAGCTGGGACAGCCAGGGTAAGTAATGCACCCTCTCCCCTTCCCTTCTCTCTCTAATAGGGTCAGGCTGAGGGCCTCTGGCTGGGGAGGTGAAGGGTAGAGGTCGACCACAGCAATAATAAAGAAAGGGCAGGGCTTGCCCCATCACCTGGATTCCAGAGATGCCGGTGTGCACTGAGGCCGTGGAGGGTTCCTGGATGGTGTACACAGATTCCCAAAACAAGGGATACCACCCCCTGGGGGGAGGCTGGAACCATCCATGGTGGCAGTACTTGACTCAGGTGCAAGGGGAGGGGGTCATTGAATAAAATAAGGGTGCAATAGAAGCACCAGAAGTAGCACTGGGTTTTGTTTATTCTCCTGAAAAAGGGCCAGTAAGTTTGGAGATCTGGTAGAGGGAAACTGGAAGGAAGAGTATAGGGAAGGATAAAGATCTCAGGTAGAGCCATGACACTGAACTCACTTGAGAGCTGGGAGTCAGTGCTGCTAGGCTGGATTCCTGGTTTTCATGCACAGTGATGACTTTGAAAGCATTATGGAGCTGCAGGGGATGCCGCAGGTCATTTATGTGATCTGAGACTGAAGAACCTGGACTCCAAACAGAGAAGCATAACATAGTTACTTCACTGCCTGGCATAGCCATGAGGCCAATTTCTAGCACATACACGATAGCCAATAGCTGTGTGTCTTTTTGCAGGCCCCCTGGGAGGGACCATGGTGCCAAGCCAGTTGTGGGGGAGACTGGAGAAGCCGCTGTTCTTCCTGACTTGTGCTTCCTTCCTCCTGGGGCTGGCTTTGCTGGGCTTCCGACCGGATATCGCCTCTGTTGGTTATCTCCTTCTCACCACGGCTGGCATCTTCTTCTTTGCCGGCCTCCTGGCCTGTTTTCTGAAAAGGGGGCTCCTACTGATGGAAAGAACAAGGCAGTCAACCCAGACCCAGAACCCAGAGGCCTCGGCAAGGTGAGTTTCAGGGTGGGTGCGGAACAGGAGTATATCTTGGGCCCATCTTCCGTTGACCTCTGTAGTTTCTTAGGCTTTCATCTGTTGCCACTATTAGTGAGAGCAGAGTCAGGGGCCAGCAGAGGGGTCTCTTGCAGATATGGGATAGAAAAGGGAAAAAGAAACTTCTTTCAGGAAGCCATCAATGATCCTTTTCCTCCGTCCTCAGGGACAATGAAGCTTTTGAGGTACCAACCTATGCAGAGGTCATGATGGAGCTGGAATCACAGAACCGCTCCCAAGTGCCGGATCAACCACCCCCTTACAGCAGCGTTGTAATCGCACCACAAGTTGAGGGAGAACAGCCTCGGCAACCAGAAAGGCCCCGAACAAACCGACTGGCAAGGCGAGTAGGCTCTGAAGGGACAATGACCCAGCGAGGAAGTCCTGGAAGAGCTCTTATCAGCCTTCGGCTTCAGGGACCACGGATTGTGTCCACAGCTCCTGATCTGCAGAGCTTGCGGTTGCCCCCTAAATCGGAGCCTCTTACTCCACCCCCTGCCTATGAAGTCTGCTTCGCTAACCCTGATGATGATGATAATGTTTTCTATGAAGACAACTGGACACTTCCATAAGTATCTCTCCTAGGACTTAGTCATCTCTCCACACCAGACTCACTCATTTGACTGGCATATCCCAGTTACCTACTAAGTATCAGGAGCTGTATTTCTGCCTGGAGATCACAAATGGGTCCTTGATCCTGAGGAGGGCTATGGTAAGGCCTTCCCAGTGAGAATATGGGTGGCATAATTTGACTCCTGGTAACCTACTCCAGTATATTCAGAATTAGATTGAGGGCGAGGTGGACCATCTGTGACCGCTGTGTTACATCTAGTCTAGATGTTCTGCTTCCATTAGATCCCTTAGCTTTTCAGATATTATTACCCTTACTGAAAAATGAGGATTCCAGTAAGTCAGAGGAGTTGGATAAATGGCACAAGGACATACTGCTAGTAAATAACGGAAATTACTTGAATGGATTCCAAAGCCTATTGTGTTTTCAATACAAGGCAAGAAAGGGGAAGCAAGTCCACCTACATTCCTCTCAATCTCTCTATTAAAACTGCTGGCCAGGAATTTTTTTTTTTTTTTTTTTGAAGGCTTCCTATGGACAGGAGGGGTTCGGCGGCAGTAGTGCCTGCAGAAAGGGTGGTCTGAGCAGGACCAGGGCTGATTCCCAGCCTCCTGGAGGGGCAAAGCTAATCATAGCTCTCACGGTCCCTGTTCCACGTGGGCTGTAGTTACTGTTTCTCTAACCTTCCAAGGAGCTTGTGTGCCTCTGGACGCTTGTGCGTCCTAACTGGAAGTAGTGGAATAAATTGCCTCAGAAAGACTTCCAGCTTTGAGAGTGGGTGGATATAAAGGTGAGAACGTATCAGAATGTTTCTAGGCCAGTGGTGAGGGGTAGCATCTATGGAGATTCCCTCTTGTATCATCTATCAGAGCGCTGGACCCTCTACAAAATGTCCCTAAGCGTCTCTGGCGGTTTCACTCACGCACTCTGACCACTAGGGTTTTACCCCAGCCCCTTGCCGGGCTTCCTCAGATCCCAATTGCTGCCACGGGAAGTAAGATTCAGCCACAGAAAGCCGTGACTCCGCACTCCCCGACTCAAGCTTCCTTTAGTTGCGCAGATGTCTCCTAGGGCTCTTCATCTTCTCCACACCTTGGCCCTAGCAGCTGAAAGCCGGTAAAGTCTGGTCACACTGGTTTAAGAAAGTTATTGCAATAGGTGGGGCGGGAAGGGGAGGAGCCAGGGGAGGAGACCGCAATTTCCGCGGGAACCCACAGCCAATTAGATTCTCGGGTGGGCGGGTCCTTGCTCTTTTCCCCGCCCTTCCCGTTCCGCCAGCTCCTTCTCTTGCCCCATTGGCCCGCGCGGCCGGGGCAAGAGCTCTGCGCTTGCGCACGCACCGACCACGGCGGGGGCGGGGCCTACCCGGAGTCGGGGCGGGGCCAAAGGGGGCGGCAGGGTCGTTGGTGCGCGTGCGCAGAGGCAGGAGGAGGGATGCGAAGGAAGTGGCGGCCTGTGGTTTGTTTGGGTTGTGGGCGGTGCGTGCACAGCCCGGGAAAAGTGGGAAATGGCGGCACCGAGTGCGGGGTCCCAGCCCGCACCGCAGCAAAAGGGGCTGATGGCCGCTGACCGAAGGCGGAGGTGAGAAGGGAAGGGCCCCGGGGGCCTTAGTGGGACCCAGGTAGAGGATCGCGGTGCCTGGCGTGCGGCCCCGCCGCCCCCTCCCCTCGCAGCCCCTGGATGCAGCCGAGTCCGCGCTGCCTGCCAAAGGTGGGGGGCCCCGCCGACCCCCAGGCAGCTCCGAGCTCCGGGCCGCGCGGGCCGCCCTCTTGGCCTTGTTCTGAGCCAAGACTGCCCCAGCCTCCCTTTGTCTAGGCGGGGGATGGGGGCTCTGCATAAGGGACGCTCTCTCCAGTCCTGCCAGGGCTCGGCCTCGCCTTCTCTTAAAGACTCCCCATCCTTTTCTCTGGTTCTTTTAGGAGGAACTGTCCCATTAAAAACCGATGAGCCTTTTTGCAGACTTCAGTGCTCGTCGTCCTGGTGTGCAGTTGAGTTGGACAGACTGTATCGTGATTGCGTTGCTTTCCGTGGGATGACCAGATGTTTTTAAAGAATTCAGAGGTTTGGGGCTTGAGTACTTCGAAGGGACCTGGAGGCACCAGTGTCTCCTCTTCTGCCTCGACCACTCCCGTTTCGAGGCAGACCGCACCCAGGAGGATTTTTTTTTTTTTTTTTTTAATGCGCCCTGGTTAGAACCAGAAAGTTGGTACTTCGTAACAGGAACCTTAAGGACAAAAAAAAATCAAGACTTTAGAATTCCCTTGGTTCCCCTCTCCCTCACTTTCCAAGTGTGTCCTAAAATTCAAGGTGATGGGAAAGCTTGTGCAGAGAGTGGGTGATGCTTCAAAAACTTCTCTAAGTTGTAAGTTCAAATCTGGAACTGAAGAGAGTTCAGAATGGGAGTCAGTCAGTTGTGCGTGTGGATGAGATTGCATGGGAAAAGTCTATTTGTAGGGAAGTCCCAATGCAATGCAATGTCAACATTTAAGGTCTTTTAAAAGAAACAAGCATGGTAGGCATAGAGAATGGTATGGAAAACTTAAGAGAAAGTTAAGGAGTGAAGGCTCTTGGTAAACTACAGGAAGAAATCTGCTCCACAGCTGGTTTTATACCTTAAGGAAATTACCCAGCAACCAGCTGCAGTCGCCTCTTCTATTTACTAGAATTCATATGCCATCATTGTTTCTGCTTCCATGGTTCTTAGAGTTTTTTGATTGTGTAGATTTTGTTTCTTTTTATCTTATTTCAAAGATCAATTAGTGTTGCTATCAGTTTAGAGATTGATTTCTGTTTATCAGCCACAATGAAGGTTTGGACTAGCACAAGTAATCCTCTGACTTAGGATGCCACTTGCTTTCTTGAATTCCTCCCAAGCCCTGCTTTTCCCTTGGACTATAAACATCTAGTCTCCAAGCTAAGCAAGCTGACTGCATTTATATACATTAGGCATATAAATGATGGGTATTAGAAATGGGATTCTTTAGTTCATAAGCAGAAGCTGGTCTCTTTCCAACCTGAAAGCACACTAAGGAATCTTTGAAATACAAGTATCTCCAATAAACTAAGTTACCAAAATAATTTAACCTTTACTTTCACTGACTATGATTTTTAAGTTACATTGATTTGCATTCATTATTGTTACTTAACTGCGGGGGCTTTGTGTCTTACATCTTACAGGATTCCAATCATTTCTAGTGTCATTTTGTCACAGGAACTTAAAAAGTTTTTTAAACCCCAATTTGAATAAGTAGTCTACAGGGACGTTGTGTCTAGTAAACCTGGCCTTTGGCTTGGATTTTTGCCATGTATTAAGTTATTTTAGCCCTCATTCAAGGTCATTTTTTTTTTTTCTTTTTTGGTGGTACTGGGGTTCCTGGAAGCCCTTCTACCTCCGGGCTACACTCCCAGACCTATTCTATATTTTTGAAACAGGGTCTCTTACTTAGGCCAGCGTGGCTGGCTTCGAACCCGCCTGATCCTCCTGTCTCCGCCTCCCAAGCGCGGGGATTACAAGCATGCCGCCCGGCCTCAAGGTCATTTTAAACTTACATTACTTCTAGATAAATAATATGAAATATTTTTCTGGAACTTTATCTTAACATTGGCCTGTCAGACCGAAGTCTATTCCTTCTCTTGAATATATGTGTCCTTGTATATTTTTTTTGATCAGCATAAGTATTTCCATCCCTTAGACCATTCATCTCAAGTCTCAGTTGAACATACTCCACAAAGAATGACACAGTATTTCTTTAGGATTGGTTGCTACTGCTTGGTACATCTTTGGTTTGAATCAGATTTAATACAATATGTCTAATCTTGGTTATTATAAATCCATTTTGTTCTTGCATATCTCTTCCTCTTTGCTCTTGTATGTCAAATCTGGTACTTGACAGCCTTTCCATCTCCCTCTTGTCTGTAGGATATTGGGAATGTGTGGTATGCATCCTGACCATCAGGAAACTCTAAAAAAGAACCGAGTTGTGCTGGCCAAACAGCTCTTGCTGAGTGAACTGCTAGAACATCTCCTGGAGAAGGATATCATCACTCTGGAAATGAGGGAGCTCATCCAGGTATCTAGAGTCAAAGGGAGGAACCAGGAAGATAGATCAGTCTTATTAAAGAAATGGAAATTCCCTTCTGACTAGAGAATTTGACAGAAAAGATACATAGTTCAAGATTAATGGGAAGAACTTCACCTCTACATGCTTTTCCTGTAAAAAGATTATTTTATTTTACTTTGTGGTACTAGGGGGTGGAACCCAGAGACTTTCTACCTCCAGGCTATACTCTCAGACCTACTTTATACTTTATTTGGAAACAGGGTCTCACTAAGTTGCTGAGAGCCTCACTCAGTAGCTGAAGCTGGCTTTGAACCTGTGTGATCCTCCTGTCTCAGCCTCCCAAGCGCAGGGATTACAAGCATGCGCCACCACGCCCGGCTAAAAGGAATTGTTAGGATGGGTGAAGGCAGTACTAGGAAGCTTATGTAGTACGCATGACTTCATGTTGTGTTCTTCTGTCTTAGGCCAAGGTGGGCAGTTTCAGCCAGAATGTGGAGCTCCTCAACTTGCTGCCCAAGCGGGGTCCCCAGGCCTTTGATGCCTTCTGTGCGGCGCTGAGGGAGACCAAGCAGGGCCACCTGGAGAAGCTGCTGCTCACAACTCTCTCCAGTCTTCATGTTCTCCCACCGGTACGGACGCTTAGACACATGGTGTCTGGGGTCTGGGAAGAGTTAGTTTGGCAGGAAAGACCTTTTTGGAGACAGGCAGGGGGGCCAGATTTTGTTTTGTTTGGACTCATCTGCATACCTAACAGCTATCATGGTATGTCCTGGCTTCTTACAGTTGAGCTGCGACTATGATGTCAGTCTCCCTTTCCCGGTGTGTGAGTCCTGTTCACCTCACAAGCAGCTGCGCATGTCAGCAGGTAAGGGTGGAATGAGTCTCAGATTGGCTTCCTCTTTTTTGACTGATTCTGGCTTATCTGTAATATGAGACATATTTCATCCTGGGACGCGTTCTTTCCATGGATTTATTAGAGGCTGGCAGGACAATTTAGACAAACATTAATTGGGCCCATTTCCCTTCCATCACAGATAATATTCTTCATGGTCATTGGCCCCTTAAGCAACTTAAATTGGTAGGAAATTTTAGTACACAATTGGCTTGTCATCCCTTTAAAGCAAAATGAGAAAAGACTATATTGGGATCACCCTCCTGCCGGTTGTGTACCCTGTGTAATTTAATGAGGCTTTTAGGAGGTAATACTTTGTCTTCCAACAAGTTGAGCACCTACTACACGAAAGCCAAGTGCAGAGGACCCAGTGGCGCTCTCATGGAGCCTATAGCTCAGGGGAGTGAGAGACTAGTATTTATCAAAACTTCAGGTCAGGGACGGGGATATAGCTGAGTGGTAGAGTGCTTGCCTAGCATGCACAAAGCCCTGGGTTCAATTCCCAGCACTGCCAAGAAACCTGCTTTAAAAAAAAAATAAAAAAAGTAAAACCTGCCTTAAAAAAAGTAAAACCTCAGTTCACAGAGAGGTGTCTAAAATCATAGCAGTGTGCTAGGATTGATGCTTAAGGTGCATACTAGTTTTTGGCTTTCTCTCTATTTGGCAGATACTGTGGAACACTCCATCGATAATGGAGATGGTCCTCCCTGCATTCAGGTGAAGGCTTGTACACCTGAGTTTTACCAAACACACTACCAGCTGGTGAGTCAAGTTAGGGAGAGAGAGGCCTTTCCTGGGCTTCTGAATCTAGTTTGTGTATACATTTCTTTGCTATTAAAAAGTCATTACTGATTGAATGCCTTTTGTGGGCATTTCTATATTTACCCGGTGGGGTTAAGAAGAAGAGTATAGTGTCCTGGGTTTTCCTGAAATGCTTGGTCTAATGGGGAATCATTGTAACTATCATTAAGAAGCTCGTGGTCTAACTGGCCTCTCCTCCCCAGGCCTACAGATTGCAGTCTCGGCCTCGTGGCCTGGCACTGGTGCTAAGCAACGTGCACTTCACTGGAGAGAAAGACTTGGAATTTCGCTCTGGAGGGGATGTGGACCACAGTACTCTAGTCGCCCTCTTCAAGCTTCTGGGCTACAAGGTCCATGTTCTACATGACCAGACTGCACAGGTACCTAGGGCTGGAAAGACTGACATGTAAACCACAGGGCTGGAACACTCGGGGGCCAGATGTGTCTGCTGCCCTAGGATGTGTCTTCTAGTTATTTACTCCCCTTAGTATTCTAACTCGCTGTGTGTGTTATGCTTCTCAACTTGCATATAGTAAAAAGGAATTGGAGTCAGCCAGCTGTTCCGGTGTTGACATCTCAAGGTAGCTGTGCTGTCCTGGAGTACAGTGCTAGTGCAGGGGTAGGGTCTCACTTTTACATGATCTGAAACTTGACTCCCCATCACTCAGGAAGTGATGAGATGCTGGGAATCTGCCTGACCAACTCAGAAAAGATATTTATAAACTGCCATACACAGGACATTTTCTTCTTGATTGATACCACTACTTAGGAGCGCAGATGTTGTTTAAATAATTACTTTGGCGGCCGGGCGTGGTGGCTCACGCTTGTTATCTCCGCACTTGGGAGGCTGAGACAGGAGAATCGCACAGGTTCAAAGCCAGCCTCAGCTACTTAGTGAGACTCTCAGCAATGTAGTGAGACCCTGTTTCCAAATAAAATATAAAATAGGTCTGGGAGTATAGCCCGGAGGACCACCCAAAAATAAATAAATAGATAAATACTTTGACAGAAAACAGTTCTTTCAAATGGAAGTTTGCGACAATTATTTCTGTAAGTATTAATGATGATGGTCAAATGAATTAATACATGGGGAAATTCCTTATTTTCTCAGGAGTATGGCCACAAGTCATATCTTAGGGTAGATTGCGTCTGGATTAGATTTTCACAAATTGTAAGCAGTTACGTTACGGGTTCCTCCTCGTTAACATCAGTTACCAAACTGCACTAATGACTTAGCTTTATTTTGAAGTTGATAATAGCCTATTTATAAATTCATTATCAACTCTATTTTGATTTCATAATGATGTCTTAAACTTGCCTTTGGGGTTGTCAGTGGTGAAACTAAAAGTTTCTAGGAGATTGATTTTGAAGAGCTGAGGTAGAGACTGTGAGAGTAATTATGTATTTTCAGTCATTTGTTTCATCGGTAGGTCTCTAGGTGTTGGCTTTTGCCTGCTGTTTTTGCCAGCTTCCCTTTATAGCCAAAGCAAAGCAGCAGTTAGTTCACCCTTACTTCAGAGCCTTACTGGATGGAACAGCTTTGCCAACCCTCAAGCGCTGGGCAGCCTCCACGCTCTCCTGAGAGGTCTCTGGGCAGGAAGGGCTCAGGGCAGCCTGCTCACCCTGCTTGCTGCAGAAGGATCCTGTTGGGAGGTTGCCTCGCAAAATGTGTGCTGTGTGCTCTTTCCTAGAGGCCCTCATCTAGCCATTCCTCTCATGAGGAATCTGTCATGTCATCGTTTTCCAAATCATACACAGCTGATAAAGGATCTTCTGCATCCCGTGGTTAAAGATACAGTATTGAGTCACAAGTCAGCTATATACTGGTACCATTTATGGCAAACCTGTTGCAGATTCAAGGACTGAATTCAAGGATTGAATGGAGAAGCAGTAAGATTGAATTTTGAGCACACAAAAATGGGGAACTTTGTGAAGTACCAGGAATTTTTTAAGTGTGAACTTTGAGTTTAAGGGACTTCAGATAAATGAGGGAATCTTAACATTATCACAACAGGAAACATGTCTCTCTTTATTGCTAAAAACTGAGCAAGATTAGTGACCCTGTCTTCTATAGGAAGTTAGAGGAAGAACTGCCTGGGTAGATAATGGTCAGAAGGATTAACAGAGCAGGTGAGCCTTTATGTGGTTATTTGACAAGCAAAGAAACAGAACCAAAAATTTAAGGTCCTCTTTTTCCCCTGTATCAAGCCTCGCTGACTTTAGAGATATACCTACTTGAAAACAGGGACCTGTGTTCTGAATCTTGGAGAACACGCTCCTTCTGATAGTGCTGAAGAGAACGCTAGTGTTCTCGTGACCCAAGTATTTTTCAGTGTCTCTGTCACCAACAACTCATTGCATCTACCTCAAGATGTTACCAGTTCTAGGATTACAATTCAGCATACATTAGGAAATACAAATAAAATCTAAAGCGGTAAATTTCTTTTACCATGTTCTTTGTGTTCTAACTTGACTTTGAGTCACAGTTGACTTTGAGAATCTAGAGATAAGCTGTAGATGACCCCTGGAAAATGCAGCCACCCGTACAGTTTTTCATGTAATTTCGGAGGGTTCATAGTCCTTATGTTCTGTGTCTCCACAAGCCCCAGCCAAAACACACTAGAGCTAAAAACGCTGCTGTTTTTATAAAAGTAGCAGAAATGGATCTACAGCTCCTGTTTTAAGCTGTGCTACTTGAGGAAAAATTTCCCTAAATAGCTAACTCATATTTATCTAATGTTTTGATCTTGTGTTTAGTAATAAAGTGTGCTTTTGGGCTTTGTTGTCCCCTGCTTACTGACCTAATAATCTCACTAAGTTGAAAATATTCCTGAGTAGATGCCCAGGTAAATAATTTTTATTCTATCCTTCAGGCAAAATTTATTTCTGTTACTATTATATATTCAGTTCTATCAATAGCCAGTTCCAGAGAAACATTTGTAGTCATGATTCTTTTGAAATAATACATTCTATGAACAGATGAATTTTGGATTCTTTCATTATCTGAAAATTCTCCTAATTGTTGGCTTCTGTTTACCCAGAAGATATACTGGACTTTTTTTCTACAAAACCAAGTTCTCCATTTCTACTTATATGACCGTCTTTCAAAGCTTTTATATAATATTTCAGTTATATATAAACAGAAGTATTCCAAATAGATTGATAGACCTCAAATTTTAAAATTCCAGAATCAGCTGAAGGGCTTTTTAGAAAGTTTGCTGCATGCTGAGCATGGTGACACACACTTTTAATCCCAGTACTTGGGAGGCTGAAATAGGATTGCAGGTTCGCGGCCAGCCTCAGCTATTTAGTGGGGCCCTCCGCAACTTAGTGAGACCCTGTTTCAAAATAAAAATGAAATAGGGCTGAAGGTGTAGCTCAGAGATAGAATGCCCCTGTGTTCAATCCCCAGCCCCCCCACACACACGTTTGCTGCGGCCTGAGATTTCCCGTTTCTCTCATGCTCCTGGGGGCTGTTGATTTTGCTCTTAGAGCGGGGTGGGGAGAGGTGGCAAATACATGGCTCTAGTATCTGTTCTGTCTAGGTAATAGATTCATTTCCATTATATTTCCTTTAAATTCATAAAAATGGAAATGTTTTTCTCTGTGAGAGAAGACCCACACATTGTGAGTTGTAGGGAGAGACGGGTTTGGAAATTATTATACTGTTAGATACTGCATAGCGTTCTGTTGAATGAACCGAATGCTTAAGTTACTGATATGTATATATGGCAACTTAGTCTAAGATAAGTGTGATTCTTGAGTTGGACTATGGAGTTGACCAATAATAGGCTTCTTTGAAATAATCATACTACTCTGTCAGATATGCGTTTATAATAATGGAAGATATTTGCAAAAAGGGTAAGCCTTCGTGATTAAGTCCTTTCAATGCAATATCTAATCTTTGAGAATATCTACTTGTAATTTCTTATAAAGTGGAAATCTGCCGGGTGTGGTGGCACACAATTGCAATCCTATCATTCAAAAGGCTGAGACAGGAGGATCACAGTTTGTGTCCAGCCTCAGCTACTTAGTGAGGCCCTTTGCAACTCAGTGAGGCCCTGTTTCAAAATAAAGAATAAAAAATAGGCTGGGAATGCCCCTGGATTTCATCCCTAGTACCACAAAAATAAATAAATAAATAAATAAATAAATAAATAAATAAATAAATAGATAGATAAATCAGAAATTCGAGCCTTGAGGATTATTCCAGCTTATTCTAGTGTGTGGACCCAGGGTTCGTATGTAGGTGAGTCTGATTCCAGAGCCTGTGTATGTCGTCTGCCATGAATGGAATTGTCCATTGTAGCTGCTCCCCCTGAGCAAGTGTTATATGTATAGACGTTGTCTCTGTCTTTTGGTGCCTACAGCCCCCGACAGAAAATAGCAGATGAGCAGTGTTGTCTCTACCTTGGCGAGGCTTTCAGCCCTGTCACAGAGCAGTTTGTCTTCCTGTGGCTGAGTAGGGAAGGTCCCCTGTGCCGTTTAGAAGGGCACCTGCTCTGATGACGGCTGTGCTGGTGAACAGGGAGTGAGTCAGAGTTGGTAGCTCATGATTAGCTTCATTAGTCACTTGCTTCAGTCCAGGAGTGTGTAACCTATCTCAGTGAGTGTATGTTTCTTTACTGAAAATTCTGTGTCTGAAGCCACGTTCATTTTTCTCAGGAGTGCAGAGCTCTCTTTAGCCTCTCAAAGGTGCTTTGACTTCTCTTACCACTGGCCACGGGAATAATCAAAAGCCAAGTCCATCACAATATCTTAATATCTGCTTGAAACAGAAACTGAAGATTGGTGCTTATGTTGGTGCTTACAGCAGTGAACAACACTGAAAGGTGCTTTTCTTTCAGGAAATGCAAGAGAAACTCCAGGACTTTGCACAGCTGCCCGCACACCGTGTCACGGACTCCTGTGTGGTGGCCCTCCTCTCACATGGCGTGGAGGGCGGCGTCTATGGTGTGGACGGCAAGCTGCTTGAGGTGCGCATCGGCGAGCGCTGGCCACGGGACTTGGCCGCTTCTCCTCCCGCCTGCCGTCTTCCCAGCATGGCTGCCGCTGGCAGATGGGACTTCAGGACCTTACCGACTGCCTAACCTGCGTTCTCCCTCGTTTCTCTCTGGCAGCTCCAGGAGGTGTTTCGGCTCTTTGACAATGCCAACTGCCCAGGCCTCCAGAACAAGCCCAAGATGTTTTTCATCCAGGCCTGCCGTGGAGGTGAGTGCCTGGCAGCCCGGCCCTGGGTGGTGGCCCCGGGCAGCCTCCACCCGCTCTCACTCTCCTGTTTGCTCTCTCAGGTGCTATTGGACCCCTTGGGCACCTCCTTCTGTTCACTGCTGCCACCGCCTCTCTTGCTCTGTAAGTGTCTCCCGATGCATGGGGTGTGCTGGGACTTGGGCAGCCCACGGCTCTCAGGCTGGTCAGCTCTCTGTGCACCGCCATCTCCTGCTCTCAGGAGTCGCCTGTCAGTGTCTGTCCTCCTTTCTGACTACTCTTTCTGTGCTTATTAACTCCCTACTTTTTTTTTGCTGCTTCTCATTCCCTTTAAGGACTTTTGTCTGTCTCTTCTCCTGCCCCTCTCACTTCACATCCTCTTTTTCTTTCTCTCCCCCCTGTGCACTTCCCCTGTTCTTTGTTCACCTACATGTCCATTCTTGCCTCCTTTTTATCATCCAGGATAGCAGTGCAGAGCCACGTCACCCTTGGACTCTTCAGATCTGCTCTTCCCTTTCCTTTCTTTCATGCAGTCTCTTCTACCCCTTTAAGAGGCAGGCCTGCATGACAAGGCTCAGAAGACGCCATAGGCCAGCTTCCGTCCTAGAGGGGAAAGCAGTAGTAATTAAGAGCTCTAAATTTGGAGTTGAATTCTGACTCCACTACTTAGTAATTATGTGACGTTAGAGAAGTTATTTGACATCCCTCCACCTCAGTTTCCTTCGTGGAAACTGGATGACTGTGCCTGCTTCATATGGTTGCAGTGATTAAGTGGAACTGTACATGTAAGAGCGTATTCAGCGTTGTACCTAATTCCATTGTAAATCCACAGGGAAAGCCAGCTATGACTGCTGGAAAGTGACCAGTGCCCTCAAGGGGTTTAGAGTTTGGGGTAAAGTTTGCTTTGTTCAGACACCACAGGGCCTATGTTATTAAGGCCCCACAGTGCAACTAGCACTGCACTAGATACTACCGTAAAAGCAAACTGAAGTGTGTCACCTGCTGGGAGCCCACCAATTACTCAGGGAAAACAAAGCAGAAGTTCATGAAGTAAAGCCGGGCGTGGTGGCACACACTTCCAATCCCAGCATTTTGGAGGCTTGAGACCGGAGGATCGTGGTTCGCGGACAGCCTCGGCTACTTAGGCCCTTTGCAACACAGTGAGACCCAATTTCAAAATAAAGTATAAAAAATAGTGCAGGGGTATAGCTTGGAGGTCGAATGCCCCTGGGTTCCATCCCCAGACCCGCAAAAAAAAAGTTCATGAAGTAGAGACCGGTTCTCAAGCAATGGTGAAATTAGTGAGATAGAGACTGCGTGTGTGCAGGAGTGTGCCATATGAGTAGACCACTTTAAGTGAGGTAGAGACTTTGCGGGTAGAATGAGGCTTAGTTTGCACCAGGACATTTGACTTACATAGGTGTGGAGAGGAAGCGTCTTTCTTGGGAAACGGGTCAGTGCACCATGATAAGCACACCCAGATTAAAAGACAGGACATGCTCGTCTGCCCCAAGTGGTGGGATCTAATTAAAAAGCGAAGCATCTCTGGAAGTAAGAAGTGAGGGTGTCTGATCATAGAAAGATCTGCTAGTTGCGAACTTTGAGGCACAGTTGACATAGGACTTCAACAGATGATAGTAAGGAGCTGTTGGGAACATAAGTGAGAAAAAATGTGCGTCTTTTCCTCCCTGGCAGAGAGCTGAGCTGTACGTGAAGCACACACAGCTGTCTTCCCAAGCCCAGAGCACTGAAGGCCAGTGGTGCCACTTATGAATATTGAATGGATGAAAATGTGTCTGCTTAAAGATTGTAGCCGTAGTATAGAAACAGATGATACTGAGGAAGAGCCAGTGGCACTTACCCAGGAGGAGCTCTGCAGCATGGAGTCGAGAACAGAGTCCCCCGCTTCTCGAAGGACATGCTTCACTCAGCCTGTTTCCTTTAGGAGGCATTACCAGCAAAATAACATGAAGATGGTAGTGGTCGTTTTTCTTCTGAATTCAGAGATAAATAAAGAACTAGATCTGAATAGGAAGAAACTATTCTGTGATAATCTGACTGCTCCACCTTCTCTCTAAACTGTCCATTAAAGGGTATCCAGTTGTGAATTATAACCTTGAAAATTGGAGCTCACCGTCTACTGCTGTGTGTGATACTACTCTTAATATCTCTAAGCTGGGCATGGTGGCGCACGCTTGTAATCCCAGTACTTGGGAGGCTGAGACAGGAGGATTGCGTGTTTGCAGCCAGCCTCGGCTACTTAATGAGACCCTGTTTCAAAGTAAAGAATAAAATAGGCCTGGGGTGTAGCTCATAGGTAGAATGCCCCTGGGTTCACTCCAGTGCCGCAAAAATTATATCCGTATATTACTAATATCTTTAAAGATACTACCCCTGCCCTGGTTGACAGACTCCTAAGTTGGATTATCAGTTTAATAAGGGTGATTCCCTTCACTCCGTCCCTAGGGCTTACTATAAAATGGTGATACATATTAGTGACTCAAAGAAATTTTATTGAATCAACTAATCTTGGTCCTTTTCCTCACAATTCTTCAAGCATCCCTTCCTTCAAGGCTCTCTTGAATATCTCATGGAACAGGAAGTACTGTAAAAGAGCACATGCCTTTGCTGTGTTGGCCTGTGTATCCTTCCTGTCTGCCTTTCCTACCAACAGTTCCCCCACTCAGCCCCCCACAAAAACAGCAACATCAAAAATAAAGATCTGAAGCCGGGCGTGGTGGCGCACGCTTGTAATCCCAGCATTCGGGAGGCTGAGACTGGAGGATCGCAGTTCGTGACAGCCTCAGCTACTTAGTGAGGCCCTCTGCAACTCAGACCCTGTTTCAAAATAAAGAATAAAAAATAGGGCAGGGGATGAAGATCTGTCTATAAGGCTTGAGTTAAAAGAGTTTCAGTGTGTGCTGTGTGCACTAAGAAACTACTTCTGAAATTGAATAATGGTATTTTTTAATTTTGTGGAGAAAATAAACTGTTCCAATCTTAAGTTCTTCCTCTCTTCAGTTTCTCTTAAATCTTGGATGCCAGCTTAATTTGTCTTATGAAATTAATAAATATGTAGTAAATGCTTTAAAATTTTCAAAAATCACCATGGAAACAGATTGCTTCGTTTTCTAATGATGATGTAGTTTGAACTTAAGGTTCTTCTTATTATACATTAATACAGTGTATGTTCTGTTTTCCACTCGTGTCCTAAAAGTGAATGCATCAATATTTAATCATGTAATGCACTAAAAAGCACTGTGACTTACAGGTATATTGCTTCCAGGTATATTGCTAATTGAACTTGGATGATTTTTAGTTCCATTTACAAAGACTGAAACTCTCCAACCATGTACATGTGCATCTGCTTAATTGTGGTGTCTGGCCTCCTAGGCACCCCTGCATAATGGATGTATGCTGGAAGAGTACTGATTTTCTCTTCTCAATTGATCAGCCATAGGTTGGAGACAACAGCTGGAAAGGTCTCTTCCCAGTCCAGGCTATGGGGAACTGGGCATGCCCGTGATGAGTCGTGAGAGTTGAGAGAAAGTAACGCCTTTGTCTATTCTGTGTGTCTTCCTACAGATGAGACTGATCGTGGGGTCGACCAGCAAGATGGAAGGAGCTGGACAGGGTGTGAGGAGAAGGATGGCGGTAAGGAGGAGTTGCTGAAGATGAGACTGCCCACTCGCTCAGACATGATATGTGGCTATGCCTGCCTCAAAGGTATTGTGAATGCAAAAGAGTGATCCAGAAGGATGCACCTTCCTGGGCTTGGCGTCTTTGTGCTGGGCTGTCTGTCTGGGAGGCACCAGGGAAGGATGCCCATGACCCTCATGCCTCTGCTTGCAGGCACTGCCGCCATGCGGAACACTAAACGGGGTTCCTGGTATATCGAGGCGCTCGCTCAGGTGTTCTCTGAGAGGGCGTGTGACATGCATGTGGCTGACATGCTGGTGAAGGTGAGTGCTCAGGCAGGCTCTGCTAGCCCCTGCATCCTAGCATTCTCCCCTCCCCTCCCCTTAGCTGAACTGCTGTCGAAAAAGCACAAGATGATCTCAAACTCTGGACCATTGGTTCTGCCTTTCCAGGTGAATGCCCTTATCAAGGAGCGGGAAGGCTACGCGCCGGGCACAGAGTTCCACCGCTGTAAGGAGATGTCTGAGTACTGTAGCACTCTGTGCCGGCACCTCTACCTGTTCCCTGGACACCCTCCCACATGACGCCGCCCGCCGGCCATGCCGGGGGAGGCCGCTGGAGCACTGAGGCGTGCTGGAGCCCTTCTCTTCAGGATGCACGGGTTTTCTTCCGCCCCTCAGGGCTGCAGGGCCGCCCAGGCTTGTTTCCTTGTCCGTCATCTCCGCCTTTGCGTGTGGGACTCCAGGCCAGCTCCTGCACTTGAAGCTCTCCCCCTCCCCACAGGCCGCTGGTTGGACTTCTGCCCGGAGTCTTTGGCTGCCGTCAGGCTGGCAGGGACGCTGGCACACAGTAGTGTCGCGGGGAGAGGACGTGGGTCCCTGTGTAGTGTCTGCCCCGGGCTTTGGTAAGGGCACTTGGTTATCGCTTTTGTTATGGTCGGTCTCAGAGATCATCGTCTGTTCCTCCATTCATATCCACGGCCCCATTCCCCCCAGAGTGAGAGTTCGGGAGGTGCCCTTAGTTACCGGAGGCATTTATTTGACTTTGAAGAGGCAAGACTGAGACGCACCTGCAGCTGCGAGCGAGCAGAAGTGCCTGTGCGTGCCCCTCAGGACCGCAGGCCCCGGGGAGGACGCCTCCTCCACTTCTCTCGGCTTCCTGGTGTACAGGGGCCCAGCCTCCTGCAGAGGGTGGAGTTTGCATGTCTTTCTCCCAGAAGTCCTGAAGATCTTCCTTGGGCACTCGTTCCCTGAGCCATTACTGGAATGAGACAAGCATGGCGTGCCTCCTGCTCACCGCACCCACTTCCTCCTTCCTGTCCTGTGAGGTGTCCCTTCCTCTCCTCGTGCAGCCAGACTGTACCTCGGATGTGGGCGTGTGTGTACTTCCTGGTTACCTCTCCCTTTACCTGTTCATCCCCGTTGGTGCTGCCGCCATCCCTCCGAAATGCTCCTTCTCCGCACGGTTGGCTGCTTAGGGTGTAACGCGGCCTCTTGTCCCTGCATTCCGCTCCTGTGATTTTATGTGGTCTTAGCTCCCTTCTCCTTGTTTCCAGCCTAGAAACCTTTATCTTTGCTTCTGTGCTATCTTCCTCCTTACAGCCTGCCTTTTCATTTCCATTTTGCCCTCTCTAGTGGGTTCTGCATGTAACAGAATAGCTTTGGGTTTTCAAATATAAATCTGATGATGTTACTCTCCTGCTTGACACTGGCTTCCTGTTACACCTCACACAGACCCAAACTGCTCTCCCTGCTGATTTCCCCCTGTTCTCCAGCTCTAGTCGCCTCAGTTTCTCAGATGTCCTGCACTTCCTATCCCTGCTGCTCTTAGCCTGAGTGACTACTTATTCTAATCTAGAGGCCTTCCCAGAAGTCTTTTGTATCTCTTCATTACTACGTCCTGTTAATTCTTTTTTGGTTCTGGGAATTGAGTTCAAGGGCGCTATACACCCATCACTTTTTTTTATTTTGAGACAGAGTCTCACTAAGTTGTCCAGGCCAGCCTTGAACTTGTGACCCTCCTGCCTCAGTCTCCAGAGGAGCTGAGATTATAGGTGTGCACCACCACACCTGGCCTTTATGAGTCTTTCCTTGCACTTACTGCAACTTGCAGTTGTATATTTGTTGTTTTTATGTCCCCTACTAAGCTATAAGCTCCAAGAGGGCAGGAACTCTCAGTATATACCCAGTGCTTGGCACTTACTAGGTCTTTCTTTGTTGAATGAAGGAAGAAGGCCAGCAATCAGCCCTAGCTAGGATCCTACTTTTGGGCAAAATGTTCCTGTTGACAATGTACACAGTTTGGTATTTGTACTGTTTTTCCAGGTGTTTTGTTTTTATCCACTGGTATTTTTAGCTCCTTGAAGACACATCCTGTGTGAGACAACTTCTTCACATCTCCCATGGTGCCTAGCAGAACGCTAGGCCTGTAGTAGTCAAGGTGCTTGATCAATGTTTGTTCTGTGAGCCAGCTGGCTTGAAGACTTGCTGCCAAGTCGGTATAGGATGGTCGTGTTTGAGTGATACAACCTTTCCACTTTCCACTGCCAAGATTTTGTATTGCCATGAGGTGCCAAATAAATGTTCCTATTTGTTTTGGTGTGTGCCTGACTTCTGCGTCTGTTCATGCTCAGTCTTCTGAAGCCCACCTCTCTTCTCTTAGCCCCTTTTTCTTCCCACTTCACAAGGTATACCAAAGCAGAAACCCCCTTATTTTGCTGTCTTTTTTACATGCAGGCGTGGGCCTGTCTTAAGCAGTGTATGTTCTGGCTTACTGGGTCATGGGGCCGAGGCCGGAGTAGCAGACTGGGCTCCAATAGGAGGTTGAGAGAAAGGGGTAGTGGGGTCTTCTCAGATAGTGGACAGAGATTACAAGAGAATTTAGGGCTGCATGGAAGAGTCCTAAGCAATGAACTGTAGGTTGGTGTGCTCTTGTACACACCTGGAGAGGCACGTGTGCAGGTGCAGATGGGCCCCAGTTTTAGCAAGAGGTGGGCAATTCTGTAGAAGCATTTGGGTAGGAGGCAGCTGTGGATGGACCTTGGGATGTTGGTGGGCATAAAGAGGAGAGGTAGCTGTCTAGATGGAGCACAAGAACATCTGAGTGGCCCTGACACCACCAGACAGAAGTGGGTGTGGCCTGAGGAAGACTAAAACCAGCTGATGGTACTGTGAGAAGAAACAGCCTCCAGGGAGGGAGGGATGCAAAAATCTAGGAGAAGTTAAGAAGTTCCTGGGACAGAGTAGCCATTTTCGGCATAGCAAGGCTGTGAGGGCTGTGGTAGGTCTATTAGAGGTTATTACAGACCAGTGTTTGTCTGGTCTGCAGTTCGTGTCCTTCCCAACCTGCCCTTGAGTAAGGGTGTCAGGTTGAATTTCACAGTTCTCTTCCCTTCCTCCACTTACCTCTGCCAGGGCATTCTCTTCTAAAATTATCCCCCTCCCTGAGCAGGGGGCTGCCTGCTGCCCTTCCCTATCCTGTTTTCTAAAGAGGAAAACAGGAATCAAAAAATGAAATATCAGACCAAAACTGCTATCAAAAGGAGAGGAGCTGTCCACACAGGAAGATAACACAGCTGTAATTGACCAGCAGCTTAGTCTGATGTGGGCGCTGACGTGGACCTTTCCATTCCATTTATTTTCCTCACAATCCCATGAGGGAATCATACCCCTCCCTTTTTTTCCCATCCAGAAAAGGAAAATCAGTTTCAGAGACTCAATTAACAAAAAAACAAAACAATGTTACATAATCGTAAGGGATAGACTCTAGAGTTATATAGATCCGATTTTGAATATTTACTTTTGAAGATACTGGCCAAGGTAGCCAGAACAGAAGGGGGAGAAAGAGACCTGTCCAAGGAACAAGCGCCAACGGTGTGTGTGTGTGTGTGTGTGTGTGTGTGTGTGTGTCTATGTGTGTCTGTATGAGAGCGCGTGCACATGCGCACACTGGCGCTTGAACCCAAGCCCCCACACCAGCCAGGCAAGTGCTGTACCCCTTGGGAGGCTTAAGAGACCCTGTTTCCAAATAAAAATATAAAAGTAGGTCTGGGAGTGTAGCCCGGAGGTAGAAGGGCTTCCAGGAACCCCAATACCACCAAAAAAAAAAAAAAAAGAATATCCTCAAACATTCTTGTGATTGCAGGTGTTGCTTCTAGACATGCGCTTCCTCTCAGCCCGTCAGCTGTGTGCTTTTCTGGTGTCTGGTCTCTGCCCTCAAGTTTTGTTTCTTTTTTGTTTTTGTTTTGTACAGAACTCAGGAGCATTGTACCTCTGATCTGCACCCCCTCCCCTATTTTATTTTCTACTTTGAAATAGGATCTTGCCAAGTTGCTGAGGCCAGCCTCAAATCTGTGATCCTTTTGTCTCAGCCTCCCAAGCACTGGGATTATAGATGCGGCCACTGTGCCCAACTCTGCTTTTAAATCTGAGAGCTTGTGACCCAGTTTTTTTGTTCTGTTTTGCTTTAGATACCTAGCTTTCTCAGGAACAGTAAAGAAGTAGTAATTGTATCTGATAATTTGTTTCTCATAATGTCCTAGGGAAACTGGTTTCGTTCTGGAAAGCCAGAGTCCATAACTAAGCAAAAAAAAAAAAAAAAAAAAAAAAAAGAAAAAAATCTTTTCTGTTTCTAAGCCCTCCAAATATATAACATTTTATTTTATTTATTAAGAATACCTCTTTCATTTCATACCAGTTCCTTAGATCTTCCCTTATTAATGTCTGCAGAAAAGACAGGTTATCATCACAGAACACTGAGTCCCTTGAAGCAGGACACATTTGTCATCTTTGTGGGTGGATTTAGGCCTCAAGATTTACAGGACTGATGCTAGAAAAGATAGAGCCTTTCATCTTTTTGGTTATGTAATTGACAAACGGAGGTTGTCCACACTTATGTATACATACGTCCATACATAGGTATACACCTGGGTGTGTGGTGTACATATGCATTGTAAAATGACCAATGCAGTCAAGCAGTTAACACAACCTTCAATTCACAGTGAGTGTGCGTGTGTATTGAGAACACCTAAGATCGTGTGTGTATTGAGAACACTTAAGCTCTACCCTCTTAGCAAATTTCAGACACATGATATAATATTGTTAGTTATACTCGCCATGTACATTAGATCTCCAGAACTGTACAACTGAAACTACCCTTTGGCCATCTTCTCCCAGTGCCTACTTCCCTGAGCCAGCCTCTGCTTCTATGTGCGATAATGCAGTATATAAGTGAAATCAGGCAGTGTTTGTCTATATCTGGCATATTTTACTTAGCATAATGTCCTCTTGATTTATCCATGTCATCACAAATGGCAGAACTTCCTTTTTTAAGGCTGAGTAATATCTCATGTGCATGCACCACATTTTCTTCGTGTACTCATTTGTTGACAGCTTGGGTTGTTTTCCTATCTCGGCTGTTGCAAATACTGCTGCATTGAACATGGAAGTGCAGATACCTCTTTGAGATGGTGATTTACTTTCCTCTGGCTATATACCTCAGAAGAGGCATTGTTGGGCCATATGGTAGTTCTATTTTTAATTTATGAGGAATCCCCATACTGTTGTCCGTAAGTGCTGTACCAATGTCCATTCTCACCGACAGTGTGCGAGAGTTCCCTTTCCTCTGCATCCCTGCCAAGCCTCCTGTCTTATCCTTTTGAGAGTAGCCGTCCTACCAGGTGAGAGGTGAGACCTCATCGTGCTTTTGGTTTGCATTTTTCTGATTACTAGTGATGCTAAGTACTGGGGAAAAGGTGCTTTTGATGGTACCCATCTTCCTGCTCTCTTTGGGCGATTCCAGCCAGCTTAGCTCAAATTGTACAGTAGGCCAGATGTTTGGTATTCCTCCCTCCATTCCCTGAATTCAGACTGCCCTGGGAAGAGACTTCACTAGGCGATGTGGCTCTAAATGTCACCTCAGTAAATAGCTTTCCTGCTATGGGGAGGAATCCACAGAGAAGGAATGTCTTCTTAGGAAAATTGATGGAAGAAATATGATGCCAAATGGAGCAGTTTGGCCTTGGTCAAAATGATTTATTGACCTGAAGAGGGAAGAACAGAAAGCTCACTTCCCCATCATGCTTTGTGTGTTGGGCTCACCATGAGAAACACGGGCTCCCTTCCCACCACCGTCCCCCATGCCTCTGGCTGACTTCCTCTTCTCCCCTGTTATCTCACCCCCCTGATAGAGATGTCACGGGCACTGCCATCGAGATGTTGGCTCGGCTTCTCCCAGTAGATCTGAGCTGGTAATGTGGTTGGCACGTGAGTCTGGGAAATGGGAGAAATTTCAGAACCCAGGGCTACTACCCCTGTTTCCCACAGTGTTCCACACCCAGTGGGTGATAAGGCTGGAATCCAGGGGATGGCACCACAGGGTTATTAGCAGCTTCAGGCAGATGAGAGCAGACAGCTGGAGGGGAACGCTACAGGTAGAATAGGTTGGGAGAACCAGCCAGGTACTTCAGGATCCAGATGAAGGCTAAACCCTGCAAAGACACCGAACTGGCAACAGCCCAACGTGGAAAGGTGGCAGAGAAGCATCAGCTGCTCTCCCAGGTGAGTTACCTGCCTGGAGTCTCCTGGCCCGCCAGTCTCCACTCAGCACCGAGCCCCTCGCTTTCCGCGCTTTGACTGAAGGGGAGGCAGAGCCTTGAGGTCTTTAGTGCACCCGACTGCACACAGCTAGAGCATACTACACAGTTCCCATCTTGGTCGGGGAGATATTTATAGAGGGACAGTGACCTGGGGCTGGAAGCCTACTAGTGACCAGGGAGGGGCAACAGGGCTGGCTCTCGGAGGGAATTCCCTGTGGGCTGTCCCGCAGGTCCTCTTCCCAGCCCCCACCCGCACAGCACTCACACCTGCTTCGACCCCAGGCAGATCAGATGTGGCCGTGGGGGGGGGGTGTCATGTGATGGAGAGGCATCTATAAATAGCTGGAGGTGGGCATGCTGCCCCAGACGCCTTGGGGACAGGCGAGAACAGAGGCTTAAGGAGGTGGCCTGGGGGGAGGACAGGCGCAAGCAGGCCAAGGCCTGCCCGGGGCCGGGGGCAAGGCCTCATGGAGCGATCCCAGTCCCAGCAGCACGAGGGCGAACAAACCTGGTGGGGGAGTGCCCCCCAGTACCAGTACATGCCCTTTGAACACTGCACCAGCTATGGACTTCCCAGTGAGAACGGGGGCCTTCAGCACCGGCTTCATAAGGACGCAGGCCCCCGTCACAACGTCCACCCCACGCAGGTAAAGGGCAGAGGGGAGGGGGCAGTGCAGAGGGGAGGCGGCGGTGCCAGGGGCTGGGGGAAG
Organism: Muscardinus avellanarius; assembly: GCF_963383645.1. Classification (NCBI taxonomy): domain Eukaryota; kingdom Metazoa; phylum Chordata; class Mammalia; order Rodentia; family Gliridae; genus Muscardinus; species Muscardinus avellanarius. The sequence goes on from NC_137795.1 coordinate 102,811,397, forward strand.
TTAGCAAGTGGGTGAAAAGAGGGAGCAATGTTTATTTAACTGGAAATAAAAAAAGTCACATGTTAGAATATGAAAATATTTGAAAGTTCTGGGGTTGCCTAAGTGTGCACTTACAGCGGCATATATGCACGTCCACAGAGCCTGTACTAACGGAATTACCTTGTCTAAGGGGAGCCGTAGAAGGACTCTTACAGACAAGCTGGAGCTTATGTAACCCCACACAGTGATTCCTTAGGAGCCCACCCCACTGTGTGCTCAGCGTCTTCCATGCCCTCGCCCACATGCTGACACGGAGATTTCTGCCATGCAGACCACCTCAGGACACACACACACACACACACACACACACACACACACGTCTCCTTCTGCAGAAGACAGAGGAGAGGGGTTGGGACAAGTAGTGAAAACAGACCAATGGCTTATCAATGGTCAAAGGCTTACCAAAGTCAAAATGGACAGAAAGATGGAATCAAGCTTTTAGGGGTTTGAGTGGTAGAGCTTGCCTAGTATGTTTATGACCTCATGGCCCTGGATTCTATCCCCAGGACTGAAAAAAAAAAAAAAAAAAAAAAAAGCCTTTAGGTGACAAGAGCGATCAGCTAAGATCCTATTATGAGGCACCTGGAAAGGTGCAGCGGTGCGATGTGATCCCAGCGAGGGGCTGGCAAACTAATCAGGGTGTCCAGGGAGGAGCATCCTCCAGATGGGGGTGTTGGTGGGTTACAGGCATTCAGGGGAGGGGAACTCGGAGGGAGAGAGGAAGTTGCACTGGCATATTTACAGGCCAGGGTGGTGTGTGCACCCCTCACCTCAACCACTGCAGTGTGATGGAGGCCGGGGAGTGTCCAGAGGGGCGGGAGGTCAGGCCTGAGAAGAGTTATTGCAGACAGGGAGCCTATGGCTCCTGTAGGTGTTGGGCTGGGAACCCAAGGGGGTGGGCTGTGCCGGCGATGATAACAAAATATCAAAAGAATCCTAAGTCTCTGACACATTCCCAAGGGTAATCACAGAGGCGACGTTGGGGGCATCTGGGGCAGCGGACTCGGCTGTCAGTACAGTCTCCAGTAGCACAGTAGCCAAGGCCTTGTGGAGATGGTGGTGCCTGACCCAGGCCTTGGAACGCACCGCTGGGCTTAGACTGAAGGTCCCTGCCCCCCGCCTTGGGCTCACTCTCACCCCAAATGCAGGTCATTTTGGAGGGGGAGGGTGACAACTTGGGTGAAAGCCCAGCTAGGGCATTTCCTGGGGAGAGGAAGGACACTGGGCAAGTGGCCAGGAGCCTGGGATGGGAATGAGCGGCAGTCAGTTTGGGGAGTGGGGTGCAGCTGGTTTCCACAGGGCTTTGAAAGCAAAGAAGCAGTTACGAATTTAAAAGTTGTTCTTTATTGCTTCATTTATTTACTTATTCGTTTATTGGTTGGCATTAGGAATTGAACCCAGGGGTGTTCTATCTTCGAGCTACACCCCTAGCCCTTTTTATTTTTTATTTGGTAACAGGGTCTTGCTAAGTTGTTGAAGGTGATGCTAAATTACTGAGGATAACCTCAAACCCGAGATCCTCCTGTCTCAACCTCCCAAGGGCTACTGAAATTACAGGCGTGCACCGACACACCCAGCTTTTGTTTAATTTTTATGATGGAAAATTCTAGACTCGCACCAGAGAGAATGGTATAATGATCCCTCAGGTAAACAACAGTGGTCAGTATTCTGTGAACCTTGTTTGATCTCCCCTTTTTATCCTCATCCCTCCACACACCCCGGAGGACTGCGAACATGTCCCACACAGGACATGGCTAGTAGCCTAGCCCAGGGGGCTGACTTCTCCCTTCCCCTCGCCTACCTCTGCCAAGGGTGTGGTGGTTACCACTGGGCCAGGAGGACGGGTCTGGGATGTAGCATTTTCCTCGTCCAGGTTTTGGTAGGAAGAACTTGCTTGCCCAACCTCCATCAGCCTGAGAATTCTGAGAGCTGGGGCAGGCCCAGGTCTCTGACTGCTATGGGGAGTGATTTCTACTTCTGAATGTCTCCTCCCATCACTGACCTCATCCCAGGAGGCAAAGGAGCCATGATCAGAGCAATTCACGTGTGCTGTTCAAGACCCAGGCACCAAACTCTGCTGCTCATATTGTGAAATTAGATCTCTTCTAGGCACTCCCAGAATCAGCAACATGGCCTAGACTGCCGGCCCTTAGAGCTCAGGGTTATGGTGGTGAGTAGAGCCAACTTAAGGTGACCAGAGGCCAGACACAGTGACACACACCTGTAATCACAGTACTCAGGAGGCTGAGACAGAAGGATCACAGGTCTGCAGCCAGCCTCAGCAACTTAGCTAGACTCTCTTTCAAAATAAAAAATAAAAGCCAGGCATGGTGGTGCACGCTTGTAATCCCAGTACTTGGGAGGCTGAGATGGAAGGATCACAGGTTTGTGGCCAGCTTCAGCTACTTAGGCCCTCTGCAAATCAGTGAGACCCTGTTTCAAAAAAAGGAATAAAAAAATTGGGCTGGGGGTATAGCTTGGAGGTAGAATGCCCCTGGGTTCAATCTCCAGTTCCACAAAAAAAGATAAGATAAAAATAAAAAATTAAAAGAGCTGGAGCCAAGAGTGGTGGTACATGCTTGTAATCCCAGCATTCAGGAGGCTTAGACAGAAGGATCCAGGTTCGCAGACAGCCTCAGCTACTAAGCAAGGCCCTTTGCAACTCAGTGAGACCCTGCTTCAAAATAAAGAATAAAAAATAGGGCTGGGGTCAGGATATAGTTTGGAGGTAGAATGCACCTGGGTTCCCTCCGAAGAAGAAGAAGAAGAAGAAGAAGAAGAAGAAGAAGAAGAAGAAGAAGAGGAGGAGGAGGAGGAGGAGGAGGAGGAGGAGGAGGAGGAGAAAGAAGGAAGAGGAAGAAGAAGAACAACAACAACAACTAGAGTAGAGGTGTAGCTCAGAGGTAGAATGCCCCTGGGTTTAATTCCCAGTACAACCAAACAAACCAAAAGAATAGGTGGTTGAAGTTCTTGTGCACTCTGCACACACACATGCTGATGCTTTTCGATCTAACAGGTGCTGCTCTACCCTCCCCACCTGTCCGTGGGGCCTGGTTACCTGGCTTAGGGAAGAAGCAAATAGACTCGCCTTATCAGGCCTGGTCTCTATTTGTGCCTACAGACTCTGGGAGATGAGATGGATAGGCTTGATCCAAGCTTAAAGGTCCCCATTTCCTCAGGGAAGGCAATCAAATCAGGCAGAGTGCAACCACGTCATCAGCTCCTATACATATGTAAAATTTTCAATTAAGAAAAAAAGCCAGCTGGATGAGGTGGTGCATGCTTGTAATCCCAGCATCTGGGAGGCTGAGACAGGAGGATTGCAGTTCTCATACAGCCTCAGCTACTACATAGTGAGGCCCTTTGCAAGTCAGTGAGACCCTTTTTCAAAATAAAGAATGAAAAATAGGGCTGGGAGTATATCTGGGAGGTAGAATGCCCCTGGGTTCCATCCCTAGCACAAAGAAAGAAAGAAGGAAAGAAGGAAAGAAAGAAAGAAAGAAAGAAAGGCATCTGCTAGCTAGGCCAGCCTCCTCTCCCCAGTCCACATCAGGAACCCAGGCTGTGAGATGGATGAAGGGGACAATGGAGATATGGAAAACCATGGAGACCTGCAGAAAGCACAGTGACTGAGGCTGCAAGCACCTTCCTGATAGGATGCCCAGTCCCAGCACAGTTGTCTTCGCCTCTATGCCATGAAAGAAACAAGCCTCTCTTCGAGCTGGGCGTGGTGGCGCACACTTGTAATCCCAGCATTTGGGAGGCTAAGTCAGGAGGATCAGGGTTCATGACCAGCCTCAGCTACGTAGTGAGACCCTTTGCAACTCAGACCCTGTTTCAAAATAAAGAATAGGGCTGGATAATCCCCGCGCTTGGGAGGCAGAGACAGGAGGATCGCGCAGATTCTAAGCCAGCCTTGCTGGCTTAAGAGACCCTGTTTCCAAATAAAAAATATAAAAATAGGTCTGGGAGGGTAGCCCGGAGGTAGAAAGGTTTCCATCCCCAGTACCACCACCACCACCAACAACAACAACAAAAAATAGGGTTGGGGTTGTAACTCAGAAGTAGAATGCCCCTGGGTTCCATTCCCAGTACCACCAAAAAAAAAAAAAGAATAAGAAAATAAATCAGCCTCTGATGAAGGCTACTAGGAGCACGATGAGCACGCATTAAGGATTGGCTGGAAGGCAAGGTGGATATGAGAAAATGTGAAAAACAAAAAACATAGGGATGGAGATAGGAGAGAAGAGCCAGGGCTGATCGTGAAGTGCCCTGCAGCCCTCAGCAGCCAGTAGTCAGAGCAGCTGAGAGTAAAGAGCTAGGGACTGAACCCAGGGGCATTCTACCTCTGAGATATGCTCCTAGCCCCTTTTTAATGTTTAATTTTTATTTTTATTATTTTTGCGGGTCTGGGGATGGAACCCAGGGGCATTCGATCTCCAAGCTACACCCCCTGCCCTATTTTTTATTCTTTATTTTGAGACAGGGTCTCACTAAGTCGTGGAGGGCTTCACTAAGTAGCTGAGGCTGTCCACAAACCACCTCAGGTCTCAGCCTCCCGAATGCTGGGATTATAAGCGTGTGCTATCACACCAATTCATTTTGGGTTTTCAAACAGGGTCTCAGTTTCTGGGAGTCTTCCAACATGGCTGAGGCTGGCATCGAACCTGTGATCCTCCTGTGTCAGCCTCCCAAGTACTTGGATTACAGGCATGTGCCACCACATCTGGCTTGTCTATTTTTTTTGACTCTTCAGCAGAACAGACATTAGCCATTTTCCTCCCATCCAGCTTTATGGCCATTACCAACGGCAATTCTCAGACAAGGAGCAGGCCATGGGGAGGTCCAAGAAGATGGGCTCCAGTTCTACCTTGGACAGCAAGGATGAGGACCACTATTCTAAGTGCCAAGGTGATGGGGCCTGAGGAATAAAAGAATCTGGAATAGGAGGTACAGGGATTATGAGATTAATTTGGGTGTCCCATTGTGCATACCCTCCTCTGTCCACACACATGTAAAAGCCCTCCTCTAAACACTGAGGATAGGGTACATCACTCTTCCCTTCTCCTACTGTCCCTCCCTCAGCCCCTAGAAAAGAGTTTTAGAAGGGAATTTGTGTATTCATGGGGAATTGGCTTCGGTGCCTTCGGACAGGCAGCAATTGGCAGAGATGTGCGGAGGAGAAATCTGGGGACTAATTGTGTTCAGACAAGACCTGACAGGCCCAACTCCTCCCTCTGCTCTTCAGCCAGGCACCCAAAGTAGTGACTGGTCAGCTGCTTTCTCTTTTTTTTTTTTTCCCTTTTTTACCTTCTTCTCTTCCTAGATTGTATCCACCGCCTGGAGCAGGTGGTGAGAAGGAAGTTAGGGGAAGACTGGATCTTTCTGGTGCTCCTGGGCCTGTTGATGGCTCTGGTCAGCTGGTGTATGGACTATGTCAGCGCCAAGAGCCTCCAGGGTAGGTTCTCCTGGACAGCGTCTCTGGATTTCTCCCTAAGAACAGGCTGGGTGTATTTGAGTAGGGGATACTGCACAGGGGGCAGGTGCGATGCTGGCCCCTCGACAAGACCAAATTCATCAAGACCCGAGACCCACTTTCAGTACTCATGTCCTTCTACCTGCTGCCAAGCAAGCTGTGGGTGCCCCTGCAGAAGGGTGGCCCACCTGCTCCAGTTTCCCTGGGATCTCCCCAGTCCTAGCTCTGAAAGTTCGGAGTCCTTGGAACCCCTTGGGTGCTGGCCAAGCTGGGTGGGCTGGTCATCCCATGGCCTTAGACTCCATGTGACTTGTACGACCCCATGAAGTGACCTTGAACAGGTGCTTCACCTCCTGCAACTCAGGTTCGTACATGTAAGCCGGAGTGGTACCCCGGGGAGGGCTGCGCAGTGCTGTGGGTGTGCGCGGGCTGGCAGGGCTGTCGCCGGCACGGTCAGCCCCTCGTCCGCCATCTGACCCAGGCTCGTGTCCCTGCAGCCTACAAGTGGACCTACGCGCAGATGAAGCCCAGCCTTCCCCTGCAGTACCTGGCCTGGGTCACCTTCCCGCTTATTCTCATCCTCTTCAGTGCCCTCTTCTGCCACCTCATCTCTCCCCAGGCTGTTGGTGAGAACCTTCTAGAAGACTCCCACACAATCTGCTTGCCTGCCGACTGGTCCATTCTGACTTTCTCCTGCCCTCCGGCCCCACGTCCAGCCCTTCGGTGGCCTTGCCGTGGTCCTCCCCCCCACCTCTTTGGCCTTCCCAACCCCATTTCTTTTCTACTTCCTGTTTAATCTCTAGTCTGAGCCCATAAACAATACTTTAAAAAAAAAAAAAAACAACTTTTAGGCTCTGGGATCCCTGAAATGAAGACGATCCTTCGTGGGGTTGTCCTGAAGGAATATCTCACGCTCAAGGCCTTTGTGGCCAAGGTGGTGGCCCTCACTGCCGGGCTGGGCAGCGGCATTCCTGTGGGGAAAGAGGTGAGGATGTGTCGAGGATGCGCTGGGTGAGGGCTGAGGAGAGGGCACACAGCCAGAGGGTGGAGCCGCCCCTGGAGATGGGACTAAAGCAGGGCCCAAGGCCAGCGGGGACGGGGATGCTCAGAAGGGCCTGCCCTGGGTCGAATGACGAAAACATCAGGGGCTTTATAGCAAAGTCCTTCAGCCTGGGCACTGTTGGCATTGGGGCTGGAAGGATGGTCCTGTGCATTGGAGTATGTTAGCAGCATCCCTGGTCTCTAACCCTAGATGCCAGGAGCAACTCCTACTTGTGACAACTAATGTCCCCTGGGAGAAAAGATACCCCTTAGTGATAATCCAGACCAATTCTCTTGTTTTAACACTCAAAATCAAAATGGAGCCCTGGAAACAGGCTGTGCTGCATTGAAGGCGGCACCCCCGGGCCCCTCCGTCCCATCCTTTAGTCCCTGTCGTAGCTCTACACAGCAGGCCAGTCATCTTTTAAAAATGGAATAGGTCACGTCTGCCCTCTGGTCAAGAACTTCTTAACAGCTTTCCATACCCTTAAAATAAAACCTGAACTTCTCACCTGGGCTGATCTGTATCCTCAAGTCTGTCCCGTCCTCCAGCCTCCCGGCCTGCTACCGCCGTGGTCACAGGCTTCTTTCTCGTCCCTCAGTGCCTTGGCCACTTCTAGCCTGTCCCCACTCAGGATCCTGCCCCGGCTGATCCCTCTGCCTGGCACAATCTTCCTCCTCATACCCATGCAGCTCACAGGTGTCAGCCCAGGGAGGTCTCCCCAGGTGACCTTCTCTGAGCACAGGTCCCCAGGTCGCCTCATCCATCCATCTCTGTCCTCACTGGCCCCTGATTGTGTCCTGGCCCTGGGTAACATTGGGTTTATCATCACCTTCCTCGCTGGGATGAAGTGCTCCAGGGCAGAAATCCTGCCTGACTTCTGTTTCTCTAGCACCTCTCTGCGGGCCTGGAGCAGCTCAGAGGCTTCTGCAGAGCCTCCCCTGGGCCAGCTCACCTCTGGCGCTCCCCTTCTCTTCCAGGGCCCTTTTGTCCACATCGCCAGCATCTGTGCCGCTGTCCTCAGCAAGTTCATGTCCATGTTCTGCGGAGTCTACGAGGTAAGGCAGGGACAGGGCGATGCACAGGGAGCGGTTGGAGAGGCCGCTGTGGGTGCACAGGAGCGCGAAGGCTGTCTCTGCTCCGGCTGGCCGGGGGTTGGAGGGGCGCCCGCTAACCTCCGCTCCTGTCCTCCCTACCTGCTCCCGCACGCACCCCAGCCACGTAATGCCTCCCTTCTCCTGACCTGTGCCCCTGCATGGTGACTTGGCCAGGCCAGCCCTCCTGCTGCCCTGCTGGGACACGCGCTCCCATGTCGGTCGGGCCCCCCTCCATGTGCCCTCCTATGCTGCCCTCATCCCTTTGCGATCCCAGAGCCCCATGCTGGTCTCCCTTCTGCCCTGCCCCTGCCCAGCCCACCTGCCACCCCTCCCTTGTGTGGCTGCTTCTCTGTTGCAGACCGTGCCTGGGCAGCTTGACCTCCTGGCGCCGGCCTGCGCGGTGGGCGTGGGATGCTGCTTTGCGGCCCCTGTTGGAGGCAAGTTCCACTTCCTCCCTTCCCTTCGCCTGAGCCGGGCTCGGAGGGGGGTCAGGGGCCGCCCTAGCTGTGGAAAGGAGGAGGCCGTGCTCACCAAAGCGACCAGTGGGCGGGCATCCAGGGAGTGACCCATGGACGGAAGTTCCTGACTTCCAGACACCTGTATTTTTCCACCAAACAGCCATTTTCTTTTTGAGGCGGGTTGCTGTTTCCTGCAGGCTTGGTTGACACATCTCTGTCCCGTATCCTGGCCTGTCTCCTTCGCTACTGCCCCTGCTCACCAGCAGTGACCCCTCTCTGGCCCCTCTGGTCACTTGCTGACTGACCTGCCCAGCAGCTATCTGCTTCACCTTCAATTCGGTTTCTATTTTGACCTTGAATCGTGAGGTCACTTCCTACTTGCCAAACTCACTGGCCTGGGAGTCCCAGAGGCAGTGGGACCGGGGGTTCCTTATGACGCAGTACTCTAACGCCACTTCCTTCCCCATCCCTCTCCTCTCCCTCTCTCTGCTCCCCACCCTCCTCCTGCCACCTGCCTCTCTGCCTGTCTCTCCCCAGTAGCAGCCATACTATTACACCGACATCCTGACGGTGGGCTGCGCCGTGGGGGTCGGCTGCTGCTTTGGAACACCACTTGGAGGCAAGTGCCCCCCACCTCAGCCCCTGCCCGGCCCGTGCACCCGAGGGGCTTGTCAGCCTCACCAAGCACTAGAATAGCCTTTAAAACAAGAACAACTGACTTTTCACAAACATTTACTATGTGGTGGCAGTGTTCTGAGCCCTTCCCATCAAATCCTGCCAACGCTGTGCGAGTGAGAGATGACAGAGGAGAGACCTGGATTAGAGAGGGCAAGTGACTTGGGAGGTTATTCTGTGAGTAAGTTGCTGGGCGTTAGAACAAGGCAGGCTTCATGGTTGCCTAGCTTGTAGTAGAACCTCTTTGTGTCATCGGATACCTTTGCCCCCACCTCTTACATCTTCAACAGGAGACCTTATGCACTTCCTTCTCCGAGGAAGATTATAGACATAGGAGTTTAGGTGGGCCTTATGTATATTAATAACAGATTTTATAGGAGGGGTCCTTATGAGAGCATTGGGGTTCTGTTTTGGTGTGTGTGTGTGTGTGTGTGTGTGTGTGTGTGTGTGTGTGTGACTGGAGATTGAACCCAGGAACATTTATCTCTGAGCTACAGCCCCAGTCCTATTTTACTTTTTAGTTTGAAACAGGGTCTCACTAAATTGTGTAGGGCCTCGCTAAGTTACCAAGGCTGGCCAAGAACCTGTGATCCTCTTATCTTAGCCTCCCAAATTCTAGGATTACAAGTGTGCACCCCCATGCTCAGCTCTTATGGAGTTTTGAAGCAAAATTGTTGCTTGGTAGCTATTTACAGTTGAGTTTACCTCTTTCTACCCATGTAAGGCAAGCATGGTCTTTCCACTAATTCTTATCACGGATGACTAGCATGCATGTGGTCAGAGAAGCCAGAGCTGTCTGTTTAGTCATTCGTCAAAACCAGTTGTAGCTGGACCAACAGGGCAGAGATTCCATAAATCATTCAATGGATTTATTGGTGATTTAAAAAAAGGTGATCAAGTTGGTAATTCAAAAACAAAATTGCAGGAAGAACATATAGTTTTGTTTTGTTTTGTTTGTGTGTGTGTGTAGTACTGGGGACGGAACCCAGGGGCATTCTACCTCCAAGCTACATTCCCACCCCTATTTTTTATTCTTTATTTTGAAACAGGGTCTCAATGAGTTGCAAAGGGCCTCACTAAGTAGTAGCTGAGGCTGACCGCGAACCTGGTTCCTCCTGTCTCAGCCTCCCAAATGCTGTGTTTACAAGTGTGTGCCACCAACACCTGGCTCTAGTTTTTAAATGACCATTTGTGAGAAGTTTCTTTTCAGTTATGAAACTGTGATCAGTCTTTTCAGAGAGGAGTCTCCTAGGCAGCTAATACGGCGGGGAATGATGCACGGGTCAGAGTTCAAAGTTAATGAGAATCTCCCATGATGCCCTGTGCTAACGCTGTGCCTCTGTGTGCGCACAGGGAGACCAGGAGCGAGCGTGGCTGGCATCCTGCTTACACCCTGCTGTCAGCTACAGCCATTAAAGTCATTAGTCCCTGTCAGTACAGGGGAGTGTGTTTGAGTTTCTACATTGTAAACGTTCACACTTACATTTATGCTCATGTTCGCCTTTGCTTACTCTTTAGCCTTCCAAATCCAGAAGGCCTTAAAAAAATCTTAAAACAGGAAGCACGTTGGTACTGTTGTTTTTATTAACCAGATTCTTTTTGGGACCGGGTGGGGTGGGTACTAGAGATTGATCCCAGAGACATTTCTGAGCTCCAGCCCCAGCCATGTTTTATTTTTAACTTTTAAAACAGGATCTCACTGGGTCAATGAGAATCTCATTACTTGCTGAGGCTGTCCTTGAACCTGCAATCCTCCTGCCTCAGCCTCCTAGCTGGGATTAGCATGTGCCACCACACCCAGCTTTAAGCAGATTCTTTTAGAAGATAATCTGCCTTTTCTCCATATAACTGGAGTTGCTGAGGTGAATAAGAAAGGTGAGTTTTACTCCTGTTGGAGGTTAGAGGAAAGGTAAATCCCATAGTAAAGTTACAGATAAAACACTGCAGCTGGTAGTAGTGGAGCATGTCTGTAATCCCAGTGCTTGGGAGGCTGAGACTGGAGGATTATAGATTCAAGGTCAGCCTCAGCAACTTAGTGAGACCCTGTTTCAAAATAAAAAATAAAATAGGGCTGGGGGATGTAGCTTAGAGCTCGAAGGTCCCTGGGTTCAATCCTCTGTACGGTAAAAATAAAATAAATAAATAAATAAAACATTGTTCTTGACCAATATAATTGTTAAGCACTTAAAAGTTAAGAAACTGTACTCAGGCTGTTCGTATTAAGGGACAAATGATAAATGTCTCTACAGGTGGCATTACTTGATTTAATTTTTGTGAATATAGAATCATTTTGGAAGAAATAAATTAGTACTAATTTATTCACAACGTAGGCAACTCTTAATTCCTTACCCTGGTGAAAGAAAGAGAATTCAACAGTCTATTGAAGTGATAAACACCTTTTGCTCTCGTTATGTGCCAGGTGCCGTGCTCAATCCCACGCGCTCTCAGGGAGCTCACGGTTGGAAAGGGAGACAGGTACACGGATCATCACAGCCCACGCGAGTGTCCCAATGGCTGCCTGGGCAAAGTGCCACAGAAACCTACTCCTAGGCTGCCTGGGGGAGCCGGGGAGGCGTTGCAGAAAGGCAGTGTTGATATGAAGCTTAGTTAAATAAGTAGCAACTGGCAAGGAAGACAGTGAGGCCGGGGAAACTGTGGCCAGGGGCACATTTGTCATCCCCAGTACCTAAGAGGCTGAGGCAGGAGGATTGCGGGTTGGAAGCTGGCCTCGGGAACTTAGCAAGATGACATTTTCAAATTTAAAAAAGTAAAAATTAAAAAAGAGCTGGGGGAGTATAGTTCATACGTAGAATGCCCCTGGATTCAATCTCCAGTCACACACACACACACACGCGCACACACACACACACACACACACACACACACACACTCAAAAGGATCTGGGGAGGTTTCATTACAATAGGTGAGGAGTTTCAGGGGAATGGAAAGGGATAATTGTAAGCATATCTGGACAGGCAAATGGCCAGATCCATAGAGGCCTTCCTTGGCAGTGCACAAGTCTGTAGGTTTTATTCTCTAGGCGAGGATTTGCCCGAAGGTGTCTGATAGAACACAGATCTTCGTGGTTTTAATAGACATAATGTGTAAAAATGGTTCCAAGGTCAAATCATTCGAAAAAGGCTTAGTTAGATGGATAGTTAAAAAAAAAAAAAAAAAGAAGGGGAGCTGGGAGTGGCAGGGCACACTTGTAATCCCAGTACTAGGGATGCTGAAACTGGAGGATCAGAGTTTGAGGACAGCCTCAGCTACTTAGTGAGACCCTTTGCAACTCAGTGAGAACTTGTTTCAAAATAAAGAATAAAAAAATAGGTAGAATGCCCCTGGGTTCCATCCCCAGTACTGCAAAAACAAACAAACAAAAACCAGAAGCGTTCTCAGAACATCTGAGATGCCCACATGCATGTGAATACTCGAAGCGCGGCTGTACACGGCATTTCCCAGAGTCCCGTTCTGCAGGGACTGCCCCATGGGACCGGTAGGATTTAGCCGATGCTGTGGCGGGTGAATTGAAGTCACTGGAGGAGTCTGAACAAGGAAGTGACATGGCCAGCTTCGCATATTCATCCAATCCCTTTGGCACTTGGGTGCAGGATAGAACTGGCCTGTGGATTAACCGGATTAGTCTAAGAGCAACAGGCAGACTATTGTCATAGTCCTAATGCTAGATGACAAGAGGCTAGATCAGGCAGAGGTAGAGAAGATAGAGAAGAGGCTGACAGATGTGAGTTGTAGAAAATAAAACTGATCCAGCCTGGCGACGGGCTTTATGTGCGCCTCAGGGGGGAGATGGGATCTAGGCTACACCCAGGTTGCCAGCCGAGGCAGTTGGGCAGATGGAGGTGTTAGTAACCTAGTGGGGGATGAGAAGTGAACTAGGTCTGCGGGAGCTGATAAATCTCACTCTGAGAACGCTGTTTGGAGTTCCCATGGCATGCCCAAGTGGGCAACTGGGCAGTGAGTCGGAAACCCAGGAACAGGGTCAAAAACACAGGTTTGCTCTTTGGTAGCACGTAGGTGTAGCTGAGCCCATGCGCAGAAGTGCAATAGAGAGAGAGAGCATGTCTATGAATAGCAAAAGCGGGGGACCGACGACTGGCCCTGGGTTGGACAGAGTCACGGGAGCCTGTAGAGGAAACGGAGAACATTTTCTCTGCAGAGTGAGAGAAGAGAGCAGCGTTCCAGGCCCAAGAGCAGAGTCTCCAAAAGCTGTTTGTGTTTTTCAAGCTTTGTTTCCTCTTAGCACATTTTATGTCTGGCTCCGGCTAATATTAAAATTAGCTCTCATTCCTGAGCATACAATGACAGACTGCTAGGGAAAGTGTCCCAGATCCCCATCGTGGGAAAGAAAACCTAGCCCAGGATTTAAAAAAAAAAATTGTTGTAAAATATTCAGCAGTTGGATAGATTAATCCAGGCAAATCAAAGCTGCCTTTACTTTTGTGACTGGCAAAGAAAAGGAGAGAGCCCTGCTCCACCCGATGCCCACCCGGTCCTCCCCTTAGGCCACAAGGCAGCTGCCTCCCAAGTGGAGCCGAAGAGTGGGGTGGGAGCGGCCGGCAGAGCTCCACCCCAGGGCTCCCCTTGTGGGCTCAGCTTTGTGAAATTCCACCGCTGTGTTTTCTATCCTGTCCTTTCCGTCTCCTCTCCTGCTCATTCCTAGGACAGAAACTGAACACTCACTACGTGCCAGGCACCGTACTATGTAGGAAATGTAAACAAATGACTCGATCTGCAAGTGGCAGGTGCTCTGGTCACCCAGATTTTGAGATAATAAGACGAGGGAGAGATGGTTTGTACCTGAAGAGGAAGACTGAGGGTGGCTCCCAGAGAAGAGGACCCTGGGGCTAACCACTAGAAATCCTCCAGCAAGGTGGAGCAGTCGCAGTGCAGGCCTGGAATCCCAGGACGTGAGGGGCAGAGACAGGAGGGCTGCAGGTATGAAGCCAGCCTTGGCAACTTAGCAAAGACCTCAGGAACTTAGAACTTATTTCAAAATAAATTGAGCTGAGGGTATAGCTCAGAGGCCAAATGTCCATGGGTTGAATTCTTAGCACCAACCCACTAAAACAACAACAACAACAAAAAAAAAAACACCAAAAACAAATGAACAAACAAAAACTCCATAGCAATAGGTACACAAGGAAGTACCTATCAGGATACCATGCCCTTGGCATACCTGGCTCGATAGAACCAGCTGACAGTCTTCACAGAAGAGAAAGTGAGGTCCTTGAGGGATTGGGGAGGTGTGACTTGAATGCTGCTAGAAGGGGGTCAGGTACCTGGTCAGAGTAGACCAACAAAGGTTCACCATGGAAACATGAAACAGATCTGGCCATGGTGCTGCGGAGCCTCATCTTTCATTCCATCATGTGCCGAGTTCCCTGGCTCCTTCCTCGTCTGTGCTAGAGATGAGGCTTAGCCAGGTTTTTGGTAATTTTGTCATCACTTTTTGCATTGCATCTAGTCAAAGTCCAACCCCTTACTCTTCATGTGCTCAGAGTTTTCTCTTTGCAGCCGGAGGTGCTGCTCTTAGGACCTCATCGACCTTCCTTCCTTTGCCCCCCCCCCCCCCCGTTCCTGTTCTATATGTCTTCCTCCTCGTTTTCTGCTCCAGCATCTCCTCTCAGAAACAGTACCAGTGAGAATGACTGGTTGGCTTCCTTATCTCACCCACCTTTTCTAAGCAGGACTGTTTTTATCTTCTTCTAATGTTGCCCCGCCCTATGCTTGCGTCCCTGTAAGTCAGGTTTTCTCTATTAATCATTTTTAAGTTTGAATGGCTCCTCTGCTTTTTTATTATCTTGGAGTATTGAGTATGACCGGCTTAAGCGAACCCCCTCTTCTTCTTACTTCTCATAAAGTTGCCCTAGGCCTCAGCAGCAGGAAGGGGGGTTGGCGGGAGTGTCAAGGAGAGTCTCTGCCAGTCCTGAGCTCTGTGTGACAATCTGCTGAGCACCTGCTCTGGAAGCTTCCCCCCTTTATATCTTTCTGGAGAATCCTTTAAATCACCATGAACACCTGACAGCTGTGAACCCTCCTCAGCCCTCCATCCTAAGAGGTGGGGAGGGCATGGCCACTTGAACCCATGTGGGGGTGGAGGGTCATTGAATTTCCATATTCCTGCCAGCTGGGGAAGGTGTGTTTTCAGCACCAACACTGGGAGATCGCGCCTTTCCATCGCTGCTCACCCCAGATGCAGACGCAGGTTCAGATTCGTGGAAGAGTGGGGACTGTGGGAGTGTATACACTGACCTCTCCCCCACCCCCAGGAGTGCTATTTAGCATCGAGGTCACCTCTACCTACTTCGCTGTCCGGAACTACTGGCGAGGATTCTTTGCAGCCACCTTCAGCGCCTTTGTGTTCCGGGTGTTGGCGGTGTGGAATAAGGATGCTGGTAACAGGAGGCCCCAGGGAGAGGTGGTTGAAAGGGCTGCTGCCAAGGGGCACGGGGGCGCTACAGGAAGTGGGACCAAGATCTAGGAGTACAACCCTTGAGTGGTTGTGCATAGAGAAATAGGAAATTAAAGAGAAAAAGAGTGATGGGCGTTGGAGGAAGGGGAGGAGAGCTGGAATCCGAGGGCCTCTGTTTTCCCTCTGTGTCTTTCTGTGGTGCTGCCACCCTAATGCCCACCTTCCCATCCCATAGTCACCATCACTGCTCTGTTCAGAACCAATTTCCGGATGGACTTCCCCTTCGACCTCAAGGAGCTCCCAGCCTTTGCCGTCATCGGGTCAGTGGGGCCACCTGCTCTGGGTGTGGTGAGCTGGGAGTGGGGTGAGGCTGTGCATGGGAAGGGCTCCAGGCTGGCAAGAAATGGGGCGGCCATCGTGAGGGGAGGAAGGCAGGGGGAGGGAAACTGGGAGCCTGGTGCTTGTACCCCTGTTGGGCTGGGTCCCATGGAGGAGCGTTATGTCTGTGAGGTTCCAGCCCTATCACTCACACCCTCAGGATTTGCTGTGGGTTCCTGGGAGCTGTGTTTGTGTATCTGCATCGCCAAGTCATGCTCGGTGTCCGAAAGCACAAGGCCCTCAGCCAGTTTCTCGCTAAGCAGTGAGTCACGCCCTTCCCTCTCCCGACCCACACACTTTCTTGCTTTCCCAAGAGTGCCTCCCTTTTTATCTCTGCTGAAGACATTAAATGCTTCTCTGTAGCATTGGCTGAAACCGCAGAAGCTCTGATACTGCGGGCAGGGGGCTCCCCATGGATTGTATTTGTTGGCAAAGAGAATGCTCTTTGTTGAAAGCACAGGACAACAGTGGCCTACAGGAAGCTTGAGCCTGCCAGGTGGCGTGTGCTGCTCACTGCGGGCTGGCTGAGCTGGGGAGGACTAACGCTCTTCCTTTTTCAGCCGCCTGCTGTATCCTGGAATTGTGACTTTTGTCATCGCCTCATTCACCTTTCCTCCAGGAATGGGCCAATTCATGGCTGGAGAGGTCAGCCCTGGGGGGAGGGCTGGGCTGGGGGTCAGGTTGGCGCTCACTGATGAGGTCCCGAGGCCAGGAAGGGAGGAGAAGCTCTGGCTTCAAGCCAACCTAGTTTTGCCCTGGCTTCTCTCCCAGAGAAAAGGGCAAAGGGGACCCTTGGACAATGAGACTGGTGAACAAGTACCCTAAAAAAGGAGACCCACTAAATCCCTGGGGAACCTGCCCCTCTGCTTCTTACCCTCACAGCTGATGCCCCGGGAAGCCATCAGCACCCTGTTTGACAACAACACGTGGGTAAAACACGCGGGTGACCCCCAAAGCCTGGGCCAGTCTGCCACGTGGATTCACCCCCAAGTCAACGTCGTCATCATCATCTTCCTCTTCTTCATCATGAAGGTACTGCCTCCTCACACCACAGACCCCCTAAATCCCTGTCTGCTGTCAGCCCAGGAGCCCAGGGTTTGCAGAGGGTAGCAAGGGGTGGAACTCCATCTGGTCTCCTTCCAACCTAAAGAGAAAGCATTAGCAAGCCGTGCATAAGTAAGTTGCCTGTCTCCTTAAAGCAGACTGGCTTCTGGGTTAATTGCTACATTCATGTCAACTTAGTGATGTTTGGCTTAATTAGAATAACCCTTCTGATGGTTCCACTTGTTATCTTATTAAGGCATCGCAGCAGCCAAGTAAACAAGGATGAGATGGAGTTTAGCAACATAGATGACTGTGGAAACTTCCAGCTAATCAACCAATCCCTCCCATTTTGACACAATGATGCGCTCTATTCTCCATGCATCTGATGATGTATTTTTAGGTGATTTGCACATATATTTTTTCTCCCCAGTCTGTGATTAATCTCTTTTCTAGAATTTCAAAAGAGATCAAATATTCCAATCAATTTTATTAGTGACGATAATCTTTGTAAATGTTTTATTCTCCAATTAGGTAGAGAGGCTCTGAGGATTTTGCCATGCTCGAACCATTTTTCCTAACTTCAATTAGGAAAGAAAAGCTGATACTTTTGCATCCATTCTTTTCTATTCCTGCCCATCAAAGATTATATATTTATAGTCTTTTCACTTATTACCTTATATACAAAGATATTTTTAATTTCCACTCCTGGTTGCTACATCTGTTAGTACTGCTGATTGCCTTTCCCCAACCCTTTTTATGATATTACTCTTTTACTAATAGTATGTCTTGCTTAAATAACCCAACATATTTTTCTGTATATTAGGGTTCATATATACATATATTCACACTAAATTTTCATGCTTTTGAATACCATGCTATCATTTATGATAACCTTCTAGGA
This sequence comes from Muscardinus avellanarius, assembly GCF_963383645.1. Lineage (NCBI taxonomy): Eukaryota > Metazoa > Chordata > Mammalia > Rodentia > Gliridae > Muscardinus > Muscardinus avellanarius. Next base: position 102,828,940 of record NC_137795.1, read on the forward strand.
ATATATATTTTCCCAGGATATGAGTCACTTAATTATAGTTATGATATGGTGGGTTCATTTATTCATTTGTTCAATAAATGTTATTAAGCACATACTATGTCTCAAGTACATAACACTTGATCAACAATTTTTGGCTAATTTTATGCTTGCAGTTGAAAATTTTTTTTATTGTTTTCTGCTGCTTTTCAATGAGCTCATGATTAGAGGTAACCCGAGGCCCCATACACCAGATCTCAACTCCATAACGTTTATTCTCAGGGTGTGCTGAGTTTCTTGAAGCAGTATTTATGTATGTTCTTCCTCAGTCTACTCACACGGGTTACTTGGATCTATAGCTTCCATATTTTGTACAAATACTTTATTAACTTAATCTTTTTATTTATTTTTTTAAAAATATTTGATATTTTTGTCATAAAGAAGTTTTCAGTATCATGTTAGGGATTTGATCTTTGGGCTTTTATTATAGAGTTATTCTCTTATTTACAAAGCTTCGCCTCCCATACAAAGCTATCTGTAGTAACCCAATCTAAGTTTTGATAGTATTTACAAATTTAATTCCCAGTAATGATAACTGTGTTTTTCTTATATTTCTCTAGACTGAACTATATGATAACTTTGGGGTCATGTTAAAATCTCAAGATTTTGGAAAGTTTTCTAGAAACAAAATATTGTATATTTTTCAATATTTCCCCCTCACCTCATCTTACCTCTCCAGATTTCCAATTATGTACTTTATTTACAGGATAAAGATTATTTTGAGATACCTACTTGGATGATATAAAAGGACTCAAATGTATATCTCTGTAACTAATTTCTCACTGACTTATAGCCTTGATTTGTTTACAAAATAAGTATATCAGAAAAAGGAGCATATACATCCTGGGCTATATTTTGTAATAGGTTTATAATATCCTATAATATTTATGAACATAAAGGCATTCATTTCTACAAATCCATGGTGCTGCCTAGTTATAACTGTTTTCTGGCATTTTTACTGCCTAGTCAGTAAATTCACAACCACGTCCTTATTTTCAGTGAACTCACAACCATGACCTTATTTTTTCCAAAGTGTGAGAAATGGATACATAGCTAAATTAATATAGAAATTGATTCTATCAGTCTGTTCCTCATTACTCTGATGAAACATCTGAGGCAGGCTGCTTTATAATAAAAAGAGGTTCATTTTGGCTCACAGTTCTGGACATCCAAGGGGGTTATGGTGGCAAAGACAGGGAACACCTGTCTAAATCTATGTGCGTCTCTTCTGTTCTCTCTGACTTCTTTATTTTTAATGTATTTCTTTTGTGTGTGTGTGGTACTAGAGATGTAATCCAGGGGCATTCTACCTCCAAGTATACCCCCAGCCCTATTTTATTTTATTCTGTATTTTTGAAACAGGATCTCACTGAGTTGCAAAGGGTCTCACTAAGTAGTAGCTGAAGCTCTCCATGAACCATGATCCTCCTGTCTCAGCCTCCCAAATGCTGGGATTACAAGCATGCACCATCACACCCAGCGTCTCTCTGACTTCCTATGAACCCACCAGAAGTGGATTATGGGAAGCTCCACCTGGGTGGTTTTACCAATTCCCCAACGCCCGACCTCTAAACTCGATAGATCACACTTCTGCCTCTTAATAACTCATAATGGAGATTCGATTTCAAAACATAAAATCTTGGGGGACTGAGACTTAGTCCTGTGGTCTGCTCACAGTGTCTGCACAGGCTGCTATGGTACTCTGTTCATCCCTATCAAAATATTGAAGAAAGGAACTTCTATATTCCTCAGTCTCGAGCCATGGAAAGTATCATGTTATAAAGTGAGAGATTCACAGTGAGCACGAGTATCATTCCAACTCCTTGGTTTCCCTTAAATAAATCTAGTTTTGTTCACTAGCATCATTAACTTCTCACGCAGCCTGGGCTTCTGTAGAATTCTCTCTCCTGTTCTTCCTATCACTCTGTCTCATGAAGGCTCTAAACACAGTAGAATCTGTGATAACAGGATTCCAGTTTCCCAGTTCTCTAGAAGTGGTGATTAAACTCCTGGGAGTTATTTGTCTTCTACACCACTTCAGGATCTTTTCTTTCATGTGCCAACAGCGAACAAAAGTTTGCTAATCTCATGTGTCATTCTTTGTGCTACCAAGGTTGATAACTTGAATGCCCTCTGATCCTGACACTGTTCTCACACATATCTTTGAGGATAATCTAGTTCATCCTTTGAAATCAGATCAATCGGTCATCTATTGTTTGTATTCCTGGAGCTTTCAGAGCCTACAAAATCCCTGTAGCTTTCATGTACTTATTCCAGGGAAATAGTACATGATAATTCAAGGGGTCTCAAACTGTTAAATGTCATAATCACTTAAGAAGCTTAAAGAACAAATGGTTAGAATCCTGTCTCCAGACAGTCTCTTAGAGTAGACTCCTGTGAAATCTGGTCATCTGAATTTTAAACAAGCGTTCCTAAGTAAGCATTTCTACTGGGTGTTTTAGTGAATATTAGCACCAAGAACTTCTTCCGTTTTGCATGAATTCTATTTGTCCGTCCTGTCATCTTTATTTTTCTCCTTCCTCCCTACCTACATTTACAGAACACCGCGCCAGTGCAGAGAGGTTAGAAATTACAAAATACGTCTGTACCCTGAAGGAATTCTCAGCACTTATTTCCTTTGCTTTTCATATTTATTTAACTTTGCAGCTATTCAACTGTTTAAACACTTTTTTTTTTTTTTCGGGTCTGGGGACGGAACCCAGGGGCATTTGACCTCCAAGCTACACCCCCTGTCCTGCTTTTTATTCTTTATTTTGAAACAGGGTCTCACTAAGTAGCGGAGGGCCTAAGTAGCTGAGGCTGTTGGCGAACCGCGATCCTCTAGTCTCAGCCTCCCGAATGCTGGGATTACAAGTGTGCGCCACCACTCCCGGCTTTACACACTCTATTTTCTTTTAATGAAGAAGTATATGCTTTGTCTTAGAGCTTCTGGAATGAAGCTTCTTCAGAGTCTCCATTGCTGTCTCTTATGTTCAGCCTTGGCTGATGGGAATTCTTTCTAAGGTCCAGAAAATTAAGATAATTACTTTACAGACCAAATGGATCAATTTAAAAACTGTAAATATTTCAGCTGGGTGTGGTGGCACATGCCTGTAATACCAGTACATGGGAGGCTGAGACAGGAAGCTCATGTGTTTGAGGCTAGCCTCAGTAATTTATCGAGGTCCTCAGCGACTTAGTGAACCCCTGTTTCAAAATAAGAAATAATAAGAAAGAGGGCTGAAAGTGTAGCTCAGAGGTCAGACATGCCTGGGTTCAATCCTGGCAATAATAATTTTTAAAAAGGGCTGGGGGTGTCATTCAGAGGTAAACACACCTCTGGGTTCAATTCCAGTACCCCCCCAAAAAAAATGTAAATACTTTACCCTTAGTGGTCTGTTTTGGCTTTTAGCTGGTAACATTTTGTACCTAGTTAGTTTGAGATAGTTTATAGTTTTCTAGGATTGGATTGCTTATTTTGGAAACAGCTATTAACCTGTCGCTTACTTTATATATTATACCTCATACTTCTATTTCTTCTGCAGACATTTCTCCTATAGACATTTCAAATGTTCAGCCACTCTTTCTTTTTCATTCTGTTTCTCGATTCTTTTGCATCTTTTGCCTCAGAAAGCACATAACACTTGTGCTGAAATTGTCCTGATTTCTCTTGGAATGCTGCCCTACGAAATTGGCTTTGGAGACCTTTTCTATTATATTGGTTGACTAATCAGGCTCTCACTTTACCTTTTAAATACATCCAGGACAGAACATTTTTATATTATTTTATTTTAACTTAAATTTTTGGTGCTGGCAATGGAACCCAAGGCCTTACACATTGCTGAGCATGCATCCTGAGCTATACTCCCAGTTCCTATATCTGATTTTTTAAATCTTTATGTAAATTAGTTTGTTTTCAAAGCAAATGGTTCAGGAAGAACAGTCTTTCTTTCAGGTCCCCTTATTAGGATTGTCACATAGATGGCTCTGTAAATGGTCATATCAAAGCTCAGTTAGCACTACAGAAAGTCACTGGGACTTCAGTACCTGCCACTAAGAGCTGGGACCTTTTTCAGAAACATTACTTGATCAGGAAAAGGATTATCCTCCAGCTTCCATTTCAGGCTTCTCTCCAGAGGTGGGTGCTCTGGGTTGAGTACAGTGGGCGATGGTTCTCTAGAGGCAGCGAAAGAGGGGTCCTCTGGGAGTCCATTCCTCGTTCTAGATTACCAGAAGGGAACTACAGGGGCTCAAAGAGGAGGGATGTATGTTAGTCAGCGGCAGGAACTTTCTCATCCTGTCGTCTATGCTGACCTCTCAGCCTGAAAGTGCCAAGTATTTTATTTCTGGGAAAAGTGGCAGACCCGAGGTTTCCAGAAGGATTGGCTATCCTTGGACTTCTGTGGTGACTCCTGAAGGAAGGAGGGGGACAGCGAGAAGGGTGTGTGTGTGTGTGTGTGTGTGTATGTGTGTATGTGTGTATGTGTGTGTATGTCTGTGTGTGTGTGTGTGTGTGTGTGTGTGTGTGTGTGTGTGTTTTGGACAGAGCAGAGAGAGTACTCTAAAGCTCCCTTCTCACCCTAGTTCTGGATGTCCATCGTGGCCACCACCATGCCCATCCCCTGCGGAGGCTTCATGCCCGTGTTTGTGCTAGGTAAGTTCTGGTGGCATCTGACTAATAGCTGCAATCCAGGGTGCTGGAAAAACAAGAAAAAATCTGGGATGCTGGGAGTTTGTATTTGATCTTCATGCCCAAGAGATACTGTCCTAAAAACACAGTGAATCCAGAACCTGTCTTGCAAGGCTTTCCTTCTTCTGTCTTCCCTCTAGGAGCTGCGTTTGGAAGGCTGGTAGGAGAGATTATGGCCATGCTGTTCCCCGATGGCATCTTATTTGATGACATCATCTACAAGATCCTGCCTGGGGGCTATGCAGTAATCGGTGAGTAATTGGCTTATTGACATCTCCCCTCTCTGGTAGGAAAACATGGAGTATCCTAAACCTCTAAAACCAAACTCTCTGATACATCTTCATTCTAGGGCACACAATATGTTTTATCTTTGTTGTTCTTTTTGTTTGGTTTTGTTGTTACTGTTTGTGTGTATGCGTAATACTCAGGATTGAACCTAGGGTCATTCTGCCTTAGAGGTATATCCCCGGCCCTTTTTATTTTTTGTTTTGAAACAGGGTCTTGCTAGGTTGCTGAGAGTCTGGCTACATTTCTGAGGCTGTCCCCAAAACTGCAATCCTCCTGTCTCAGCCTCCCAAGGACTGGGATTACAGGGATGGGCCACTACACCTAGCTCACAATATGGTTTTAATGTGATGCTCTTTAATTCAACTTCTGTTGAATTAAATAATCAATAAACAGTCAACCCTTGGCTCTGAGAATCATTCACTCTTATTGAACTTCTATAAGCCTCCGTTTCCTCATGTGGAAAAGAGATAATGAGGATTGAATGAAAAAAAGGATGAAAACATCTTGGGTTGTATGTGTCTGGATGTTTGGGGATTTTTCTTTTCTTCCTAAGAACCACATAACCAACAATGCAGGCGACTGACTCAGGTCCAATCAATCTGAGATGTGGTGATATGGATGGGGCATGATCTGAGAGATGGGAGCTCTGAGATTTTCTTGCCACTTTCTACCAGAGTGACTACTGTGAAACAAGTTTGTAGGCCTTGGTTTCTTTATTCTAAATGACTTCTGGGATAGAGATGTTTAATAAAGCAACCCATATAGTCCCCAGCATGATGTCTCCTCTCCCTCCCTTCCTTCTATCCCAGAGTCCCTTACGATCTAAGGTCAGGCCTTTTCAGATGGAGAAGCACCAGCTCATGTGCCCGCCTTTCCCCATCACAATCCCTTTACCAAAGTTTCCTTTGTCAGATAGAATCATCTCTGCTTATTCTTCTCTCCACACCTCTCAGGTACCCTTTTCCAACCTCCCTGCCGTGCATCTCCCAGTGTACACCTGGGATAGTTATGTTGTGAAGCGTGTAGCTCATACCATCCAGTAGTGTCACTTCTCCCAGTATTTCCCTTTGGGACTTTTTACATTTCCATATATTGTACATTTCCGTCTGGAAAGCTCCTTCCTGTTTTAGTAAGAATTATAGTTATTCGGATTGATGAAAAAACAACTGAAAAAATAAGCAAGCTAGATTTTTGTCTTCGTTGAGCTTAGAGAATTATGAAGGTTTGGATCTGCAGTGGCTTTAGAAGTCATCTTAGGACCCTTTCACTCTTCAGATGAAGCTGGGGATTCCGGAAGAATTAAGCTGTGCTCATACAGTTGAGACGTAGAATCAGGATCTGACTCGGGTCTCAGTGCTCCAGTCCATAGCACAATGCTTGGGTTTTTACTCACTCATTAAATGTTAGCATCATGCCGGGCATGATGGTGCACGCTTGTAATCCCCGTGCTTGGGAGGCGGAGACAGGAGGATCGCTCAGGTTTGAAGCCAGCCGCGCTGGTTTAAGAGAACCTGTTTCCAAATAAAAACATAAAAACAGGTCTGGGAGTGTAGCCCAGAGGTAGAAGGGTTTCCAGAAACCCCAGTACCACCAAAAAAAAAAAAGTGTTAGCATCAACTCTGATACCCAAGGTAAGATGCCATAAATGAGTTTTTGTTTTTAATTGATGTCTGTGGTACCAGGAATTAAACCCAGGGCACTTTACCTATGAGCCCCAGCCCTTTATTTTTATTTTAGTAATAATAATAATTATTATTAGATACTGGGTATTAGACTCAGAGGCATTTCACCTCTAAGCTGCACCTCCAGTCATTTTGTTTAGTTTTGAAACAGTGTCTTGCTAGGTTGCTGAGGGTCTCACTAAATTGCTATGGCTGGTCTTGAACCTGTAATCCTCTTATCTCAGTCTTCTAGTGAATGGGATTACAGGAAGGTGCCACCATGCCCAGCTCTTTTCATTTTATTATTTTTTACCTTGAGACAAGTTCTCCCTAAAATGCTGACACTGGCCTCAAACCTGCAATCCTTATGACTTAGCCTCCCAGGTACTGGGATTCCAAGTATGCATCACCAAGCCCAGCTCATAATTGTTTTTTTTAAATGTTTGGTTGAAAATGATACAAACTTTCAAAATCAAAGAGTGGATAAAACATCACTCTTATCATATTATAAATCTTTGTGGCACACAAAGATGTTGTGATTTACTGAAGTTTACAGAATGAGGTCTAATGGATGAGTTTCTCACAGGTCATCCTTCCAGCCCCTTCTCTTGACAAATGGTTATTTCGGTAGTATCGGCACTGACCAGGGTCCTGTCTCCCATTTTATGCAATTCGTACCCCATCCTCATGTATCCTCCCTGCCAGAAATGGCAGCCCTAAGCCCTGGGTTTTTCCTGTCTTCTAGGAGCAGCAGCACTGACAGGCGCTGTGTCCCACACCGTCTCCACAGCTGTGATTTGCTTCGAGTTAACGGGTCAGATCGCTCACATCCTACCCATGATGGTGGCCGTTATCTTGGCCAACATGGTGGCTCAGAGCCTGCAGCCCTCCCTCTATGACAGCATCATTCAAGTCAAGAAGCTCCCCTACTTGCCTGACCTTGGTTGGAACCAGCTCAGGTCAGGGGCACTAGCTGGAATTAGTGGAGGTGGGAGGCTGAGACTAGGGTTAGGGTCAACATTGGAGAGTACTGTTCTTACCTACTTTCTATCCCTGTACTGACTATTGAGAGTGACCAAGTGCATGTCAAGCCTCCTGGATGTAGGGAAGGGACAGCAAAGGCAGACGGCAGGGCTAACCCACCATGCTTTCTCCCTCCACAGCAAATTCACAATCTTTGTTGAGGACATCATGGTACGAGATGTGAAATTTGTTTCAGCCTCTTGCACATATGGGGAACTGCGAAATCTGCTCCAGACTACCACAGTCAAGACTTTACCTCTGGTTGATTCAAAAGGTCAGTGGGAAGGAAGGTGGTAGACTCCTGCGCTGACTGCCAAAAACAAGGTTACACAGAGGCAGAGGAGGCTCCTGGTCGGTTGGTCTATAGAGCCGGCTCACCCGCCGGTGTGCCTTAGGAAACACGATCGTCCTTGGGGAAGGAAAAATACAACCATAGCACAGGCTCAAGAAGAATGTTAAAAATCCAATTAACAGAAACAGTCGACTCTCAGCTTTTATGGTAGCTGTGTTCTATAAAGTCACCATGAATGTGGAGTTAGCTGAGAGTATCTATGCTGAGCACTAAGCTCCTAGGGGAAATACAGGGATAGGTTTCTTCCAGCCTCTGATTTCAACGAACCAATAGGTAACCTTGTATTGTGTATGTTCCTGCTTAAAGATACCTTATTAGATAAATACCATCGACTTATAAACATTGAACTCATGGCCAACAGCACTATGCTCATGTCCTAATGAAGCTTACCTAACACCCATTATCTCCGTAAGGTACATCCCGGCCTCTGTGCTTAGAAACACTAGACCACGCTTTGGCATTATGGCATTACATTCGGGGGCCATTGTAAGCAGCAAAATCACCAACACAGAGCACGAAGATGTGAAAAATGTGGCACTAAATAGACTGCCAAAAGAACACTTGTTTATGGTACTCGGGCTGAAATGAGAAGGCTGAGTACTGTTTTCTTCAACCCCAGCTGGGAGCATGGGAATCAGGCAAATCAATTTTTTTGTTGTGGTTGCTCTGCACATGTCTCTAAATCACAGCAAAGGCTCTCCTGCTATTGATTTCAGGTTACAGAGGTTTTGTCATTAGTAGATGAAGTCACAAAGAGGGAGTGCATGAGTAATGAGGAGCGACCATAACTCTCAAGCCCTAGACTACCTTCCTGAGTCATACTTGCTTAATGGCTAACTTAGGAAGAGGTGAAGCTGTTCCCTGTGGAGGGTTTATTTAGTAAGTGGGACTTCCCATTTCTCCTCCCTCATCGTCCTTTCTGCCATCTTTGGCACTCCATCCTGGTTTGTTCAGTCTTACTGTGATTTACATATGTGTTTCGTCTTCCTCACTATTCCTCCAGAGTAAAGTATAGCTTCTGTATTACCAGAGTGTCTTGTTCAAAGTGTTTGTGGATATTCCATAAGTCCTTCTCTAGTGTTTGAATTAGTACAATGGAGAAAACTCATGTAGGGATATTGTGGGCCATTACGATTGTGAGTTCTGATGTTAAACAGAGGCCAGATGTGGTGTCAAATGCTCGTAATCCCTGCATTTGAGAGGCTGAGACAGGAGTTCACAGACAGCCTCAGCTACTTAGTGAGGCCCTTTGCAAGTCAGTGAGACCCCGTTTGAAAATAAAAAAATATTATCGCTTCTTGGCCTTTTGGCTAAGATCAAGTGTAGTATCTGTTCTTATCACTTTAATATCTGATATGTCCTCTATCCGAGGACAATATATTAAGTGGATTTTTGGAACTAGGAGATGGAAGAGAAACTTGCTCCGTCCACTCTACGCATCGACCTGGTATTGAAGTACCTCCAGGAACGGTGCACCAATAAAAATAAATAAATAAATAAATAATAAAAATAAATAAATAAGTACAATAATAGGGCTGGGGGTGGAACTCAAAGGTAGAATTCCCCGGGGTTCCATCCCCAATTCCACACACATAACAAATCAGAGTATCTGAATTTTTAAATTTATGTTAATTCAAATAATTTCCCAAAAGTCAGATACCTTCTAAAGCAATGGATCCTCACTGGATCAAAGGCATAGCCAATGAGATGCAGAGTTTTCTTTTCACCCTTTTAAGTTTTTATTTTGAAACAGGGCCTCACTGAGTTGCGAAGGGCTTCACTAAGTAGCTGAGGCTGTTCATGAACCATGATCCAGTCTCCAATCTCCCTAATGCTGGGATTACAAAAGTGCGCCACCCCGCTCGGCCCATCTATTTTAATACCCAGCTCACCTATTTAAAGTCTATTTAAGGGCAGTGCCTATTAGTATACTACCATTTTGGTCTGTGGGTACCAAGTAGGTGAAATAAAAGTCAGGTCAACCCTTTACATTGGGAAATGTAAAGAACGGGGCTCCTGACTCCTGCTCCTGCCAGAGTCCTGGCTGTGCAGGCAGCGTCGGAGCCCCCTGGACCGAGGGATGGTTTCCGCAGATTCCATGATCCTGCTGGGCTCCGTGGAGCGCTCGGAGCTGCAGGCCCTGCTGCAGCGCCACCTGTGTCCCGAGCGGAGGCTGCGGGCGGCGCAGGACATGGCGCGGAAGCTGTCGGAGCTGCCCTTCGACGGCAAGGCGCGGCTGGCAGGGGAGGAGCTCGGCGGTGTGCCTCTGGGCCGGACCGAGTCCTTCGCCTTCGTGGATGAGGACGAAGACGAGGACCTCTCGGGCAAGACCGAGGTAAGGAGGCTGGGAAGGGCCGGGGAGCGGGGCCGAGGGGACAGGGGAAGAAAGGCGTCAGCAGGGGTCGCCCGCCACCTCTCCGTGGTGGTCGGGCGACTGCTGGGCCGTGCAGCAGACAGGTGCAGGGAAAGTCAGAGAGGGCAGGAGGTGCGGATAACCGCGAAAGCCAGGATTTGGGACTGGGTCCCACAACTGAAGGGCATAACACACATGATTCCATGAGAATGCAAAGGGATACAGGAGTTCTGACCCCGAGCGGGGATAGAATTAGATTTCCCAGGACAGCGCTGGTAAGGCGGCGAAGGATCAGGCAGCCCCATCTCTGAGACGGGATTTTTTTCCTATTTCTTTCAGCTGCCTCCTCTTCCTCCTCCGCTGCCACCTCCTCCTCCCCACTTTTCTACTGCTGCACCATCCACGGAAGAGCCCAATGGGCCTCTACCCGGCCCCAAGCAGCCACCGGAAGCCCCAGAGCCTGCAGGTGAGGAGCTCCCAGCATGCCCCTAAGTCATACCTCCACCCAAGGCTCTCCTATGAGGCGCGCCAGGGAATGGTGGGCGGGGCTCTCTTTGATCAATTACCCAGGGAATAGGGGAACAGAGTCAGAGGGAGGAGTCTACAGAGATGGGAGGCGAGGCCCCCTGAGGTACAGTACTTTTTTGGCCAAACGTCTAGGACCAATCAAGAGTAGCCCGTGGCCATTTCTTCCATCCACTCTCTGCTCCTTTCAGGCCAAAGATTCTCCATTTTCCGGCGCCTGCTGCGCTGCTTGCTGGGCAGAGCTCGCCCCACAAAGAAGAAAGCGACCCAGGTGAGGAGAGCTGTGTTCTGAGGGGCCGGGGGAGGAGCCTGCCTAGGAGGGGTGGGAAGCCATGCCGCTTAGTGAGGAGTGACTATGACTTGGGGGCAGGCTCCCGTGGTGGTTGCTGTTCTATTGGGAGCCATGACTACGGTGGGAAGAAAAGGGAGAGAACTTGGTCTTGTATCTTTCTTCTCTAGGATTCAACAGATCTAGTGGATACCATGTCACCTGCAGAGGTAAGAGAAATCTTGACCTGGGCCGGATTGTTCTGTTCAATGAAGGTACCGCAGATTGTCTTTTCCTACTTTTTTCATTGTGTTAGTGTAAGGATAAAACTTGAGTCTAGACAGGGAAGTCATTTGAGGATGGGAATAAAGTCTGATTCTAGAGAGAGTAGTGAGTGTGTGTTGAGACAGTGGCATGCTCAGAGGAACAGACTCATTATAGAAGAAGGAACTTCTGAGACTTCCATTAAATGTGACCATGGTGCTAAGACAAGCCCTGGATCTTCTGGAGAGGTGGAATGTTCTAGACCAGGCAGAGGCCGCTCAGGAAGAGTGAGATGTACCTGAAATAATACGGCGCCAGGAGGTCAACACCACACGTTAAGACAGGGAAGAACCGCACTGAAACGCTCCTGGGGGAATCACCCTGCTGGGCCCATGGGCCCTGAGACAGTGGGCAGCTGCAGATCACCCGGCAGCCAGACTGGGAAGAACTGCAAATGGAAGGCAAGTGACGCCGGTGGCACCTCACAGGGACGGATACCAGTATCCTAAAAGAGGCAGCTACGGGCCACAGGAGGAAAATCAAATACTGACTGCTCTCGGCTGTGAGGCCTGAACAGGATGTGGAGCAGTGGTCGGGAGCCCAGTCACAAAGACCCCGGGGGCTGTAGAAGAACAAGAGCAACAAAAATCCATTAGCAATCCCGTGGTACAGAGAAGCCAGGCTGGCCTTGCAGGCTGGAGGGGCTGAGCTTTTAAAGTATGTGGCTGACAAACAGACGCGGCTGATACTATTTTTAAAATAAACATCTGATTGAACATCCAGAATAAAGATGTGCTGCAGATTACGAGTTCTACAGTCTCTCGGAGGAGGGGCGTGTGGGTGGAAAGGAAGGCAAGAAAGGAAGAAAGAAAGAAAGAAAGAAAGAAAGAAAGAAAGAAAGAAAGAAAGAAAGAAAGAAAACCTTTCCTTTCTCCCCTTCCATACCTCCAAACACATGCCCTGCAGATAAATGACCTATAGAAAGGTCAAATGGGTGACCACAGAGGTAGGAGAGGCCCCTTCCTTCTGTCACAAGCAGCAGCCAGATGGACCACAACTGCATTTAAGGAGCACTGTGTTAAGTTGCTGAAACCAACACACACACACACACACACACACACACACACACACACACACCAATTACATATACATATATATACATACACACAAATGTGTATGTGTGTGTATCAAAAAGAGTGGAAAACAGATAACTGATAAATGTGGCTGTTCAATGACTGTTAAAAATAAAGTGCAACCAGGCCAAAAAAAAAATAGATTGTATATGTCTAGCTTATGTCTTCCCTAATGAAGGTTTTTATGGAGCTACCAACTACTGTGATATTTTGGAGGAATAAGGCCTAATAGAAGTCAAAATTTAGGATTTTTTTTTTTTTTTTTTTTTTGGTGGTACTGGGGGTGAAAACCAGGGGCTTTTCTAACTCCAGGCTATACTCCAGACCTATTTTATACTTTATTTGGAAACAGGCTCTCACTGAGTTGCTGAGAGCCTCACTAAGTAGCCGAGGCTGGCTTCGGACCTGTGAGATCCTCCTGTCTCAGCCTCTTAAGTGCTGGGATTACAGGCGTGCGCCACCAGGCCCAGCTAAAATTCATGATATTTTGAACAGTTTTCAGAAAAGATCCAATGACAATATCAAGTTGTTGGTATTGAAAAAACAATACGGGGGCATTATGGCAATTGTGAGAATAATTCAATATTGAAAGAATCTGCCCAAAGTCTGTGTATTCTGCTCAGAGCACGCACTGTTAGAGCTCTGGATTCCAACTGCTGCTGAGCTTTCCACAAGCTCCAATGGCAACATCACCATCGCCTTGGACAGAGGCCGGGACTGTATCACAACAGCCAGTGCACAAGCGCCGGAGCCCAGCTCCACCAGTCGCTGCGGTGGGGTTGTGGGCATCGTGTGCCTCTGCTCCTCATCTGTAAAGTGGAGCAGAAGGTAGAGTCCTTGGGAGACTTCAATGAGCTAAGACTACGTAAAGCAATTAGAATAAGGTTTAGAGGAAGTGCTGGATAAGCATCTGCTGCTACTACGACAAAGGAAAGGCAAAAATGGCAGCTGTAAAGGCTAGAGATGATCACAGAAAAGACCAGGGGACAGGATCAACTCAACCCATGCTGTACGCACACCCTCTCTGCAGCGTGCCTGCGAAGTGGCCGTCCATGTGTGCTCAGCATCATTTAAGTCCCAAGTGAACCTGTCGTCAGGAGGCTGAGTTCACAGGAGGTGTCACTGTGTCCAGAAACACCAGGAAAGGACAGACAGAGGGAGCCTCACTGTGGACCACACGCTCTCTCCTGGAGTGTTGATATTCTCTGAACCTTAGAGTATAGATTTGGACAAGTATAAAATGTGTAGGTAAAGTGCTATGCCACTCTGAAGTTATTTCCAGCAAAACGACTTTAGAAAATTGTAGGCTCATGGATGTAGACATAATGGTTTATTTGGAATCTTGGTGGTTTCAGTGTGTGGATCTAAAGTCTAGAGGTTAGCTAGAAGCCAGGGGCTATTGCTCACACCTAAAATCCCAGTACGTGGGAGGCTGAGATAGGAGGATTTGGGGTTCAAGGCCAGTGTACAGTAATTTAGGAAGATGCTATTTCAAAATAAAAAAATTAGCTGGGCGTGGTGATGCATGCTTCAAATCCCAGTACTTGGGAGGCTGAAACAGGAGGATCACAGGATCATGGCCAGCCTCAGCTACTTGTGAGGCCCTCTGCAACTTAGTGAGACCTTGTTTCAAAATATAGAATAAAATAAATAGGACTGGGGGTAGCTCAGAGGTAGAATGCCCCTGGGTTCCATCCCCAGTACCACACACACACAAAAAAAAAGACAAAAAAGACAAAAAAATTAAAAAGGACTGGGGGAAAAGCCTGGCATGGTGGTTCACGCTTGTAAAACCAGCTCTTGGGAGGCTGAGACAGGAGGATTGCACAGGTTCAAAGCCAGCCTCAGCTACTGAGTGAGGCTCTCAGCAACTTAGTAAGACCCTGTTTCCAAATAAAGTATAAAATAGGTCTGGAAGTATAGCCCGAAGGTAGAAAGCTCCTGGCTTCCACCCCAAGTACCACAAAAAAAAAAAAAAAAAAAGAAAAAAGAAAAGAAAAAGAAAAAAAGGACTAGAGATGTAACTGTGGTAGAACCCTTTTTGGTTCATTCCCTAGTGCCACACCAAAAGGAAAAAAATTAAGTGACTAGCTGGGGCTGGGTGTGACAACACACTTCTGCAACCCCAGGTACTCTAGAGGCTGAGGCAGGAGGATGGCAAGTTTGAAGCCAACCTGAACAACTCAGTAAGACTTTGTCTCAAGTAAAAAAATAAAAAGGACTGGGAGTCTAGCTCACAGGGAAAATCTCCTGGGTTCAATTCTCAGTACCCTCTGCCTAAGAAAAGAGGATAACTGGCCTTTGTGTCTTGATGTCCCTGTCATAGGCTGAAAATCAAAAACAAAACAAAAATCAAACCCAAAACAACTTTGCTCAAGTAACTAAGTGCCATGAGATCCAATAAATCCACTCAAATTCAGTATTCACTGTGACCTACTTCGTAAGAGGCGGCTGTGCCAATTCCTTCACAGTGTCTAGCAGTCGATACCACATAGCGTTGTCAAGGAGCTTACGTGGAGTCAGCAGAGGTAAGACAACTGCCGCCGTGAGAGTGAGCAGGAACGGTGCAGTGCCATTACAAAGGAAAGACCCAACAAGTTCGATAGGAGTGAAAACAAGGGAAGGCTGCTCTAACTGGAGGTGTCAGGAAAGGCCGGGATGGGTGCAGGCCAGCCGGGTGTGAGGACGCAGAGGGGCATTTGAAGACCCGGAAGACTGCAAAGATAGGTTGGAAGTAAGCAAAGAGACGCTGAGCCTGGTGGCGCACGCTTGTAATCCCAGCATTTGGGAGGCTGAGACAGGAGGATTGCGGTTCACAGCCAGACTCTGCCACTTAGGCCCTCTGCAACTTAGTGAGACGTTGTTTCAAAATTAAGAATAAAAAATGGGGCTGGGGTGTAGCTCAGAGTAGAATGCCTCTGAGTTCCATCCCCAGTAACACACACACACACACACACACACACACACACACACACACACACACCCAGATAGGTTGGAAATAGATGTTTGGGGGCTGGCGGTGGAAGACTTGGGGGACAGAAGTGGGAACCATGTGCTAGACACCTGAGGGTGCAGATGGAAATGGGGCCTAGGAGGAAGGAGAGAGGAGGCACAGTCCCCTGGGAGGAAGAGGCCCTCCTGGATTTGGTGCCTGGTGTGTCTGCGGCTCAAGCAAGGGCCCAGAGGCATTCTGGGTCAAGGCCGGGCCTGTGAGGCTGAAGGGGCCTCTGTGGTGTTGCTGACCTCCCCACTCTGCCACAGATTGAGGCCTGGGAGCAGGAGCAGCTGAGCCAGCCTGTCTGCTTTGACTGCTGCTGTATTGACCAGTCTCCCTTCCAGCTGGTGGAGCAGACAACTCTGCACAAGGTGAGTGCGCGCCACCTGCCCGGGCAGGCCACAGGCACAGGGAGGGAGGGCCGGAGGTGTGGGCCCGCGCTGACCTGTGTCCTCCCCACTCAGACTCACACACTCTTCTCGCTCCTCGGCCTCCACCTCGCCTACGTGACCAGCATGGGGAAACTTAGGGGAGTCCTGGCCCTGGAGGAGGTAAGGGAGAGATGGGGACAGGATGCGGGGCACAAGCGGGGGAGGAGAGGCATTGGTATCTTGGAGGCCCCTCCAGGCTTCCCTCTCTATTGCTCAGGCAGAGATCGGAGGAGGGAGGGGAGCTGCAGTGGAAAGCAGGGATTACAAAGCCCATTATGGCCAGAGTCCTGAAGGGGGCCCCTTGATCTTCCATGGGTAGCCTGGGTTTGGGATGGGCTCATGGCGTGAGTCACATTTCACAAGGGTGTGCCTAGGGGAGGGCTGTGCAAAGAAGTCAAGGGGAGAGTGAGGGAGTCACCGAGTTGGGAACCGGAGAGGCAGAGAGCCGCTGCTGTGTGGCAGAGCTTGCTCTCTCCCTCTTTGTCTTCTTTCTTTGTTTTCTGTTGCACGTTTTGTCTTTCTCTACTTCTTCCTTTCCTCCCTCTCTGTTCTTCTCACCTGTTTCCCCCTCGTGACTCCCATCTCTTTTCTTTGCCCTATTTCATACCTCTCTCCCTCTTCCACTCCTCTCCAGCTCCAGAAGGCCATCGAGGGCCACACCAAATCTGGGGTGCAGCTCCGCCCTCCCCTTGCCAGCTTCCGGAACACAACTTCGATTCGAAAAAGCCCCGCTGGTCCCCCTGCTCCCATGGAGGGCTGGAGTCTGCCTGAGGATACTGCTGGGGCCCTTGGAGCTGGGAATGGAGCTCCTGCCTCTCCAGAGACACCTGTTCCATCCCTGTCCCCAGAGCCCCCACAGCCCTTGGCCCTAGCCAAGGCAGAGGGCGAGCTGGAGGAGCTGGAGCTGGTGGGAGGCCCAGGGCCAGAGGAGGAGCTGGCTGACATCTTGCAGGGCCCCAGTCTGCGATCGACCGATGAGGAGGAAGATGAACTGATCCTTTGATCACCTTGGGCCCTCCTCTTGAAGACTGATGAGAGGCCCACACCAGAGGGTGGGCTTGTGTGAGCACAGCAGGCCCCGAAGTCAGGACGACCACACCTACATTTGGCCCCTCACAGGGATTTTTTAATGTAAGAGTGATCATCTTAAAAAGGAGGAGTCAGAACCTGGGCAGGGAAGAGTTTCGGTCAGTTATTTAGACCACTTCCTTCATTCCCAGACAGGCAGGAGGCTCTAACCTTCTGAAGGGCGCCTGCAATACCATGGGGCTTCCTGGGTTTTCCTGCTGTGTGGGTGGGGTCCCAACCTCTGATCATTCCCCACCCCAAGTTCCTAGTGCTCTTCCAGCACCTTCCCAGCCTCGGTTGTCTATTCTATTTCCAAAGGGCATGAGTGAGGGAAAGCCCAGAATAATCATGGCCCTGCAAGTTCCATATCGGAGGGGAGACAGGAACACCTCCTGGCATTGTGGACTGATCACCCCCGATGTGCCTTAAACTGTCCACAGCTGATCCTCTGGGAGCCCCCGATGCCCTGCTGCCCCCTCGGCTCCCCACAATCTGCCTCTAGGCCCTTTCCTGGCTGCCACTGCCCATTTCCCAGCCAGGAACATTGCTATGGCAGGAAAGGCCAACCATATTCCCCTTCCTCTGTCCCCTGTCCCCGAGATGTGCACAGATAGACTACCAAGGGCAGACACCTGGAAAAGAGAGGTGTCTTGCTGCCACAGTCATGGCCCCCGGGTACTGTCTGCCTCCTTAGGGCAGAAAGCCCTCCTGTTTCACATCACAAACTCAAGGCCCTCCATTTCCAGGTTACTCCCTACAAGATACATCTTCCTGCACCCCACTGCAGCTGTTGACCTGTTCTGCCAAGGGTCTTCTCTGCCCCAGAGCCCCCTAACTGGGGCCCCTCCTGCTAAGGACCAAGGGTCCACATGGTCACCCAGTCTCTTGGACAAACCCCTCGGGTTCATGTAGGGCTGGGAGCTGGAAGGGCAGGTCTACCTGGGTACTTCCCACCCTTGGGGAAGTCACACCTTTATCCTCCAAGTCAGTAGCAGAGCGCCTGGTGATGGCGCACGCCCTGAGTTGCCTTCCCTAGAAAGGGACGCCAGGTGTGCTGCACATCCAGACTGCTGCTCTATACCCCTGGGCTCTCCTCTCTCCCCGTGGGGCTCCCTGGGTTCTGCAATTGCGTCCTTTCTCCAGCCTTCTCCTCCTGCCCCTTCCCTGTGCCCAGTTCTCTTCCCTCCCCCAAAGAAGACACTCGAAGCCAGAGGATACCAGCACGTTCTGTTTAGTATCATTGAACACAACCTCTGGCCCTCTCCAGCATGGCGGCGGCCCTTCCGCCTCCCAGGCCCAGAGGCAGACACTGAGACCTGGGTAGGAGGATTGGCAGTGGGCACCCAAGCCCATGCCCATGTGTATATAATCTATAATATTTATATATATTTATATAGAATTCTCTCTGTAATATATGTCATAGAATCTCTCTTGGTCCTGGGGTGGGAATGTCACATTAAGAAAACATGCTAAGACTGGCCATAAAAATGGCAATTTCTCAGGCCTGGAAGACAGAGTGGGATGTTTAGGTGGGGGCAAGGAGAAGAAAATAAACTCACCCCCCAAGAAACCCTCCCTAGCACAAAGGTAAGAAGGAAGGTGGGTGGGAGGATGGGACAATGGAAGGGGAGGAATGGAAGGTTTGGATTTTCATTTAATAAAATCAGTTGAAAATGAAAGTGCAACCCCCCTAAAAAAATCAATCATTTAGCAAGAGCAGTTTCATTCACAAGAATATAAAAACAGCCCTGCTCTGGGGCTGCTGTAAAACGTGCTGCACAGCCTTCAACCCCAAAGGAAAAGCGACCCTTCCCCACCCCCCAACAGCCTCTTCCTGCACATGCCCCCCTCCCGCCCCTTAAAAAGGCTAGAAGCAAACCCCATGCACCCTGCCCCCAGCACCAGAGAGGCAGTCCCTCCCTCCCTCCAGAAGCCCAAAGTGGTCCCAGGCCAAACCCTCAGGTCTCCTCCCTGTCTAGGGTGGGGAGGCGCTCCCAGCTAAGGGCAGATCCCACCGACTTCTGTCCGTGATGCACCAGCACCAGCGATGCCAAGCCCCTGCTCCTGAGCCAACCCTGCTAGGTGCCTCCAGATCCCTAGTCATCTTCCATCAGAGACCATTTGGCTTCCTTGGGAATGGGAGGGAGGTGCTTTAGTTTACCCTTCCTACCTCCCCAGGGCCCTGAGCATAAAGAAACTGTCACGAATGAACCCGCTCACTGGACTGGACGTCCACTGTGACCTGTGGGAAGCAGAGAGGGCGCCAGGGGATGAGATGAAGGGGAGAAGGTGGCGCATTGGTAGAAGGGGCTGGAGAGGGCCAGGAACAAAGCCCACAGGAAGAGGGTTAGCCTGAGCATGCAGAACTCCAAGGACCTGCAGCAGGAGACCGGGGCCAGGGAGCTGCCCGGAGGGCATGCCAACCCTTCCAGTGCTCCTAGGAGTAAGGTCCTGGTATGCACAGTCACGACACATCAGCAAACACGAGAGGTAACTTCTACTGTTCAGGTTCAGGCAGCATTAGATGAGGCAAGTGACATTCACCTACCTGGGCTCTGCACGCCCACTCCTCTGAGAACCACCCTCGGGGTAGCCTTTCCCCCACCCCAGAAGACAGGTCCTGGTTACACTTTGGGAGCATGTGTATGAGAGCAGGAACGTGCTAGGGACCAGGCCATAGATGGAGAGAAACACCCCAACTCTCAACTTCTTCATCCCAAAGCCAGAGAAGCTGAGCCCGTAGGTGAGGGGTAGTGTGTGCCCAGGGTCCGGGAGAAGACAGTGCCCCTGTCTCAGCAGAGGATCAAGGAGTAAGACCCCTAAGAGTGTGGTGGGACACAAGGTCTCGGGGATACAACCTCAGTTGTGCAAAAGGAAAGAAGGAAACAGGCAAGGGGTCCTCGGCTTCTGCTCCTGCACAAACTCCGCCTGTGTCAAGGGCCAGGAGTGGCCCCCGCTGCAGGGGTAGGGGCACCGTGCACCCCAGCTCCTCCCTGGCCCTGCTCGTACAGAAGTGCTGGGCTGACCTGCTGCTCCCAACTGGACTGACTCACTGCAAACCTGTCCAGACCGGGGAGGGAGGGAGGACACCGGGAGGCCCTCTTGGGAGTCCTGGGAGGAGCGACGAAGGCGCAGAAGAAGCCAGTGCCCACCTTGGCCCACAGCCACCAGCCCAGCCCTGCCAAGGCAACCAGAGCACCAGACTCCTCCCTCCACCCTGCGCAACCCTGAGTCCCCAAGAAGTTATAAAAAGTAGAAAAGGCAAAGAGAAAAGTGTAAACAGCTCCAGAGAATTAGGGGGGGGAGACCCAGCCCTCATGCTCCCCCACTGGCAGGGGACACAAAATCCTATGTCCTTTCAAGCTCTGTAGGGCCGGGCTCCCGGAGCAGGGGATGGAAGAGGGCTGGAAGGGGAGCGGAGCTGGAGGAGCCAGTGCCAGCTGGGTCTTTCCCAGATCATTAGGATCCTCCTTCCTGCTGCCATGGGACATTCAAGATCCCAGAACAATATCCGGGTCTGTCCTTGGTCTTATGGATGACCCTCTTGTCTCTGAGCAGGCCTGGAGATACAGTCATGCTTGCACCCCCTGGAAATCCCAGCTGCCACGAACACCTCCTCCTTGGCTCCGGCTCTCAGAAGCCAAATTACCCGCAGAGGGCAGACTGTCCACCCCGGACACAGATGCGCCCTTCAGACCACTCCCTTGTGCCCGCCGAGCCACAAGGCCTGCTCCTCACAGTCGGAATGAGCTGGGGCCACTGCCAGAGAAACAGTCGGGAAGAGCAAGAGTGAAATGGAGAAAGGAGGCATTCAGACAGCACAGCCAGGCTCCTGGAAGACGCAATCAGGGAGCAAAGAACTGAGATCCAGTCTCCAGCGCGGCCGGTCGTCAGAGCTCCTGTGCCCGGGCTGCGTACGCACGGGCAGACCCAGAAGCCCACAGCTGCAGCTCTTCTCCCTTGGCCACACCAGGCTCACAGCCATCTAGTCGCCTGGGTCTCAGTTCCCCGAACTGTGGCTTCAAGAGTGTAAGCCTAGATACAACCCCCTGAAGGAGGAGGTCCTCTGCTTACCAGGCGAGGGCTGGAAGCTCCCGGGCTCCCTGCTGTCTTCTGCCCGGGTTTCAGCTGTGCTGCTGGGGCAAGGGAGGGTATGGGTTGCAGCCATGCCCCTCGGGTGGAATGGGGTGGAGGAAGCTAGTTGTTAGCCTCACCCTCCTCCTCATCGAAGCTCTGCACACCTGAGGATGTGACGTCAGAGACCTTCCGGCTGAGAGCAGTCGATGCCTCGGGGTCTTCTCGAGGAGAAAGTGACTCCAGATCCCGGCATCCTGCATCCTCATCTTCTTCAGGAGCTAAAGGCCTCTTCTCCTCCTCAGCAGGGCCCCTGGCCAGGTCCACACCACCCACCCCTGATGCCCAGTCAGTGTCTCGCCCCAGCAAAGGTGGAGGCTCCTGAGCAGAATATCCAGAAGCAGGCTGGGAAGGCCCCATGTCGTGCAGGCTGGGCTGTGAGTCATCAAATGCAGGGCCAAGATAGGAGCCGGTAGCTGGAGAGGCAATGAGGGACTGGTCGCTGGCTTCCCAGGCATCTGACGAGCCCAGACAGTACATGCCCTGGGACACATAGGAGTGAGGCCAGCCGTCCATCGGGGCTTGAGCGAGGGCATCTATAAAGAGAATGAGAGAGGTCAGAACAGCTGGAGAACCTCAAAAGCACAGCACAGAGGCAAGAGGGTAAAACAGACACACACGGAAGGCAGGGAAGTGGGGCGCTGAGACTGATGGGAAGGTCCTAGAAGAGGCAGCCAGGGAGGTAGAGGCTGGAGCCGTCCCTCACCCTGACTCTCCATCAACTCCTGGTAGTTGTCACTGTAGCTGCAGCCCAGTGGCTCCTGGGTGGAGTTGACGCTCATGTCCTCACCATCCATGGATGACCAGGCCATGAGAGTGGCCTCAGAAATAGCAAACTGTTCCATGACACCTGCAAGAAGAAGCACAGTCAACACAAGACTCCCGGGGAACAGTAGACACATGCAGCGGGGCCGACGCACCAGGGCAGTGTTGTTCCATAGGATCAAAATGTAACATGCTCTAATGGCCATGTTTATGAAAATAAAAGAAACCACTAAAATCAGCCTTAGTAATATATCTCCTATTGTACTTAGTTCATATATAAAAAGCAGTTATTTCAACATATAAGGAATATAAAAATTATTGAGATATTTTACATGTTTTTATTTACATGAAGTCTTTGAACTTCAGTGGATATTTCACAAGGACAGCACATCTCCATTCAGACTAACCACATTTCAAGCTCTCAATAGGCACAGGTGGCCAGTGGATACTTTCTTAGCCAGCACAGCCTTTGTATATGCCCTAAGACAAGGCAAAATCATGGGGGCTTCCCAGAAGGTCAGACTTAGGAATCCTAGGAGATAGAGTTGGGGGTCTTCTGGTGAGATATCCTAAGGGATTTAAGTTAGGGACTTCCAGAAGTTTGTCTTTGGAGGTTTTCAAGAAGTGAGCCTCTGGTTGAGAGCAGAGGGAGCTAGGTGGTAGGTTTCCACATCAACAGAGAAAACCCAAGGGAGTGTGACGGGATTGTGAGTCTACAGTGACACAAAGTTGAAAGCTCAAGGTGTTGGGAGGAGAAGGGAGGGTGTCATGGGGGGCGTGCACTTCAGGGTCCCTATTCAAGTCAAAACCATGAGCTAGTTGAAACTTACACTGCTACTATTCCATCCTACCTACCTCCCCACCCTTCAAGGCCGCCGTCCCCCACTCCCACTAATATTTTCTTCTACCACTCATACCACTAACACAGAGATTCTTCCCTGCTGGGCCAGACCTACCCCTCTTACTAAGCATCGTACAGAGAGCTGCCTGTAGGGTTCCACCACCCTTGTAGTAAACTGCATGCCTGTCATGGTACCTACACTGCTTTCCTAGAACCAAATCTCTGCTGTAGACCAGGGTCTCCAAGCCCAGTTCCCTTGAATGCCTAGTGACTGTCATAAGTAATGAGTCCAGTAAGTGAATCCATTACACCAATCGCTGATGGGCAAAGGCCGGACGATCCCTTGGGCCTCTCTTTCTTTCGCTTTTAGAAACATGAGTGAAAGAGGAGTCTTTCAAGCCCAGGGCCCCTGTGGAATCTTCCACAATGGGGAAGAGAAAGCATTTGGCGGGCTCTCAGATCCCACCCAATTCTCCTCACCTTCTGAGATGATAATAAAAACAGGTTTGCCTGCACTTACTTAAAATTTAGCAAAACAAGAAACAACCCAAAAGCCTCTGAAATTAGCTACTGGGAAATATAAGTCTGTGATCAACCCAGATGGAGCCACTCCTGTCATAGGGAGAAATGTTGGAAGGTTAGTCTCTGGTTATCCCCAGACTAGGGTCCAGCGTCCAAGTACCTGCTAGAAAACGTGCCTCCTTCTCGCCGTCGCTGAGGTCGGAGTAGGCATCCGTGTCCCTGCGCACGGCCTCGTGGCTGTGTTGCGGTTGAATGGCGGGGGCCTTCCCCCAGCCCTGCCACTCGATCATGTGGGCCACCCGGCCTTGCCCCATGGCGGTAGGCTTCGTCACGTGGTCCTTCATGCTTCGAGAGATCCCTAAGGGGCCAGGCATTCTCTACATCCTCCAGAATATCACACAATACCCAGATTCCATCCTCCCCACCATCCCGACCCCAGGAATATGGGACTCCATTCCACTGGGGAAAGAATTCCCTAGGATTGCGCATATGAGAGAGGCCTTGTGGAGGCTGGGAGGAGCTCCATGGAAAGGGGAAAGAAGTCAAGGGAGTGGGGGCAGGGGCCCTCATCAAGCCTGAAGGAGGAGGGAGACTGAGACCAGGAGTATTCCAGTATTCCCATCTGGACACGTTTTAGCCAGAGTCTCACCTGAGAACGAAGACTTGGCCAGGGCCCCAATGCCGTAGGCGTTGGAGTTTCGTTTGAGCTTCGGAAGGATGGAAGTGGTGTCCTCCATGGAGAGCTGAGATGGGAAATGTGGAGGAGAGCAAAGGAACAAGAAGGTATGGGGGTGCCCTATATATGGGATTTCCAGGAGGGAGACCGTGCACTGGGGCAGGTGATCAGGAAAACCATTCTACTCAGGAGTCACAAGGAGGTCTAGTCCCCAACTGCGCTTGGAAACGAGGGGGGAGGTGCAGCACGAGAGGGTAGCGCCAGCTGGAGTCAGGCAGTGCTGTGCTCTCTGAAGGGCTCAAGGGAGAACTCAAGGGAGGGCACTCAGTGGGGACCGAGGAGCCCTGGGGGCGGCTGGACTCACATTGATGCCATCCCACGAGAAATCAGTCCGCGTTTGCTGTAGGAGAGAGGAGAGGGAATGGTATCCCAAGGCACTTCCAGGAGTACATGCAGCCCTACCTTCCTCAGAGGGACGTCTAGAAGTGTGAAAAGGAAGGCCATCTTTCCCGAGACTAACTCAGGGAAGTAAAATGGTTTGGCAGGAATTTTCAGGAGAGCATGGAGAAATATTCTGTCAGTGTCAGTCCGCTAGAGGGTCTCGGATGCTGCCGTGGAATTTAGGAAGAGATGAATGAGCAGGCAGCTAGACACTGGGGGTGGGGGAGTTGTGTTCATGATGGCTCTTGGGGTTTGTGCGTCCTTTGGTGAAAGGGGCTGGGTACAGAGCCCTCACCTCAGTCGAAGGCCGATGGAGGCTGCTCCCATGCAGCGAGCTTGTGCTGTCCATGTTGATTTGATCGACATCCTTCAGGCCCTTCCAGTCTACTGCAATCACCTCGTTCCCTGAGAGGGCCAGCGGGTTAGTTAGTTGCTCACCCCCACCCCGGGCCCCTCCCAAATGCTGAGGCCAGCCACATAGTGGGACTGGTCCTCCCACACAAGCCCCATCCCTCTCCCCGGCAGTCCTGCATGTCCTTCTACACCCTTACTGTCCCCAAATTTGAGGAGAGAGGAATAATAATGCGGAACCCAAACATTCCGTTTTAGCAGAACCAGGAATAGCACACTCAGACAAAGTTTTTCCTGGCCACATTTGTTGTTGTTGTTGTTTACACAGAGTGCAAGGGGTCTGCTGTGAGATTTTAGCAAGAAAACAATTCTCCATTCTAGCCTGAGGGTTTCTATAGGGTATCTGGGCTTTTCACCAATTACAGTTCTACCAACAAGGGCAGAACTTATGTAAGGGGGATGGATGCTTCTTTGTGTGTGGGTTTTATTATTTATGGGGTGGAAAGAAGGCATCTTTTCTGGAGGGAGGACCCTCCATGATAACGGGTGAACTTGTGTGATAGGCAGGTAACTTGTGGGGGCTAAAGGCAGGAGGCGAGGGACAGGTCTTGAGAGCAGAGACAGCCAAGATGTGACAAGGAGACAGGCACCCAACTGTTTGTTGTGAGACAGGTGATCAACTCAAGAGGAGGGGCAGGAAGATGGAAGGAGACAATAGGACTTTGCAAAACAGGAGAGAGAAGAGAAGGAATTCAAGCCCAGGAGAAGACAAAAAACAATGGGAGGAGGGCTAGTGCTAGTTTGAGGGCCAGTGGGAAAAGCCTGGGACCTAGCAGGGAGACTGCTGGCCCAGTGTGTTCTGGTACACGCTGAAGTCTTAGGGAAGAACTTCTTGGGTACTTGCAGAAGGATTCAAGCTCCGTATGGCTGCCTGAACCAACTGCTCTCAGACATCCTTTACACATATCAAGTTTTGTGATGCTGAGTTTAGGGTTACAGGTCCCTTCTTGGGAAGAGATGCATTGAATGGGGCCTTGGGCATGCAGGATCATTGCTTGTGCAAAAAGAAGGGGACTGTAGAGGATGGGACTAGTGGAGGTAATAAGACCCCTGCAAAGTTGGCCTGCTCTTTCTTGGGGCTTTGGGGGAATCTGAGATGGGTCAGACCAGAGGCTGCGGTGGGGACAGAAGGAAGGTGGGCATCTAGACAGACAGCAGGACCGGGGCAGCTGAGAGCAGCCTCTGAGAAGAGAGATGGGGAGGACAGAGTGGGAGAGGGGAGGGAGGGGAGGTGGCCTTTGAGGAAGAGGGAGAGCTGAGTCAGAGGCTTGGGGGCCCAGGAGGAGGAAGGGCAGGGAATGGGGAGAAGAGGTGAAGGCCAAGGAGGGGGATGTCTCCATGGAAATAAACCAGGTCTCTGAGAAATCAGGCTTCTGGGGAGTGAGTTTGTTTGTAATAATAATACAAATTATTCTCTCTGCCTGAGGTCACCAGGCATGTAGGCGGGAGAAACTGGGAGTTGGGAAGGGGAAAATGGGGATTCGGAGAGAGGGCTGGGTTAATTTGTTATGCCTTAATAGTGGAGTGGGTGTCTGGGGTGGGGGATAAGGAGGCGGTGGTGAGGCAGAGGCTGAAGGGTGAGGACGGATTAGGAGGCGCCCCTCCACCCCGTCAAAGGTAAATAAAGGCCGGCCCCGCCCCGCCAGCCCCCGCTGACAGGTGCGGGCGGACGCCCGGCTCCCCGGCGGCGCCGGCCCCACCCTTCTGGGAAGCTGCTCCCGACCCCGCCGGGCTCCGAACCCCCGCCTCCTCCCCGCGTCGGTCCACCAGCCTTCCCCTCCCCTCGCCTCCCCTCCACCCCAGCCTCGCCCCCATCCCTGCGGGAGTGGACCCCATCCCCTCCCCAGGCACCGGCTCATCCCGCCCCCGCCCCGAGGGGAACGCGCACGTGAACAAAGCCGACCCGGGAGGCAGGGACGCCGAGAAAGGCAGCCGGGAGGGGAAAGGGTCGGGGGCGCGACATCCACGCCGGAGCGAGGGTGGCGGCGTGCGAAAAGGGCTCGGGGGGCTCAGAAGGGGGCAGCCCAGAAGCGCAGGGGGGCGAGGAGGCGCCGGGGACCGCGGAGCAGAGGCTGGCGGCCTGGGGGTGGCGGTGTGAGGAGCCGGAGTCGGCAGAGCGGAGGGAGGCTGATGGAGAGGCGAACCCGGAGAGGGACCGCGCCTACGGGAGGGCGATGGGGAGAAGGGCAGGCGGAGAGGGACCGGGGCCCCGGAGGCGCGGGGGGACCGCGAGCCAGCGGGTGGGGGAAAGTGCGGGCGCCGGGAGCGGTACCCGGGGCGAGGACGGGGTGGGGGAAGGGCCCAGGGCGACCCGGGCCGCGCCGGCCTCCGCGGGCCCGCGGTACCCACCCACAGTCCGCGAGCCGATGCAGCCCATGGCTCCGGGGGCCTCCGGGCCGGGCCCTCACCGACTCGGGGCGCGCGCCGGGGGCAGCACCGCGAGCCGCGCCGCCGCCCCAGCCGCTCTGCAGCGCCGCGGCTGTCTCCGCTCGGCTCCGCTCCCCCCTCCCCTCTCCATCCCTCCCCACGGCTGCCTCCGCCGCCGCCGCCGCCGCCGCCTGGCTCCCCCGCCCGGCTCCCCCGCCCGGGCTCCGCTCGCCCGGCCGGGGAGGGGGCGGCCCGGGGATTGGCTGCGCCCGGCGCCTCCCCGCCCCGGCCCCGAGCCGCTGCCGAGCCCCAGCCCCGGCCCCAGCCCCCCGCCCCCGCCCCTCACCCTGGCCCGGGATGCTGCTGGGGCCCCGGGGTTTGCGGCTCTGCACCCGAGGCGGGAACCCAGGGCCCTCCTTCAAGCCTAAGGGCTGGGGAGGGGGTGGGCATGGCCCGGGAGAAGGTGGGGTGGGGTGAGAATAAAGCCCGGCCGCAGAGCCTTGGAGACCAAATCCCGCAAACACTTGTTTTCTTCCTGGGGCCACATCTGGGACCCACGCGCGAGCGTGATTGGACACGGCTTCGGCGGCTCTGCGCTCGGCTGTGCACCCAAACAGAGCGTGGAGCCTTTGCCAGAGCATCTTGTGTGCGGCTTCTCGGCGCCGTAGGCTCCCTGGACCTTCTGGGGTGGGCGTGAGGATGGTGCAGACAATCTAACTCCGGGTCCGACTGGGATGGGGATTATGAGGATATTTCCGTCACGGCAATAATGAAACAGTAACAACAACAAAATAATCAGGACCCGAGGCTGGCTGGAAGAAAGAGTTTTAAATCCGATTCAACTTTCTGGAGCCCTGCTTTTCTCTGATAAACGAAAGCGTGGATGTCTGGCCGCAGGAAAAGGACACAAGACTGCCCCCTGGCTACTGGCGGGGAGCCCCAAAGGTACTGAGGACGCAGGGTTAAGAGCGAGGTTTGAGTTGCAATGGCTGAGGGGCACTGTTGTCAGAGCGGGCAAGAAAGCGGAGTCCAGAAAGACACTTAAGAAAGGGTAAGGAGCCCCGCTTTTCTCAGCAGTACCCAGAAAGCCCAAAGTGTGCGAGAACAGGCATCAGGGTAGCAGCCCTCGGAGAAACCAACGCTAATGCAGGTGTCTGTCTGCCGGCCACAGCTAGTGTCTCTCCTGGAGCTGGAGCGCCAGAGGAAGGGGGCGGGGCACCTGGTGTGTGCTTCTGACAGAGAAAGGCCAGGTCTTATGGGGGCAGTTCTGTAACCTTTAGATTATGAGTGGGGGGTTGCATCCTATGGATTCCAACTGAAGGTACAGGAGATGATGCTTAGTCGTTTTTCTAAGCTACAGCAAACTGCGTGATCAAGTAATTTGTAAGAATGGAAGTTTATTGGCTCACAGTTCTGGAGGCTGGGAGGTCCAAACGCAGAGTGTGCCATTGGCTTGGTATCTGTTGAAAACCTTCCCGGCTACATCATAACATGGTGGTAGGTATCACATGGGGAAGAGGGTAAGGGTTTTAACTCCAGTCTCTTCCTCTTCTTTCAAAGCCGCTAAGGCCATAATGGGGGGTTCCATCTCAGGGCCATGTCTAATCCTAATTATCCCCCAAAGATTGCACCTCCAAACGTGATTACATTATGAGTTTTGGGATTCCGTTCCCAACACTAAGACTTGGGGGGGTGCACATTCAAACAATAAAAGATACAAATAATCTAATTGCAGATCTGGGAGGTGGGATTATGGATAGAAAACTGATCTTTGGTCTAGGTCCATTAAGAAATCAACCAAATCTACTCTGAAAAGTGATGGGGGGACACAGAATAAGAGTTTATAGATATGCTTAGATTTTAACAATCCATTATGGTTTATTATTTCAATAGTGGTAAAGAATGTGATTTTTTTCCATATCTACTTACTATTCTTAGTTATACAAAAGAAATACAAATGGTTTCAGTCCTTCTGGAATATACTGAGTAGCTGAAAAGGGGGGAAATAGCAGAAAAGAAAAATGAAACAATCTCCATGACTCCAGTAATGCTTCCAGCCCTCCCCCCACTACTTGAGTAGAAGAAACACCAGATAATTAGCCGGGTACAGATGGTCATGGACCAGGAGCCTTCCCACAAAAACTATCTTCCCCTTGTAGTAATCCCCGAATAATCTATATTTGTACGTTACTACATAGCCCATACCATGTTCCAAATGCAGATACCAGCCCCTTCCTTTGGTCTCCTTAGTACAACTATGTAAAACTGGACCTACTCAAATGATTTAAAAGTTAAAATGAAGCCAGGCATGGTGGCTCAAACTTGTAATTCCAGCATTCGGGAGGCTGAGACAGGAGGAGCGCGGTTCGCAGACAGCCTCAGCTACTTAGTGGAGCCCCCTGCAACTCAGTGAGACCCTGTTTCAAAATAAAGAATAAAAAATAGGGCCTGGGATGTAGTAGCTCAGAGGTAGAATGCCCCTGGGTTATATCACCAGGGAATTAATCGCCTGAGAATTAATTTAATAAACAATAACATATGTCCATAATAGCATAATAAGCCAACATGAAAAATATTTTATAACTGTATTTGTTGACATAGAAAATTATTTATTTACTTCTTTATTTACTTATTTGTGTGTGTGTGTGTGTGTGTGTGTGTGTGTGTGTGTGTGTTACTGGGATTGAACCCAAGGGCATTCTACCTCTGAGCTACATTCCCAGCCCTATTTTATTTTTATTTTGAAACAAGGTCTTCTTGGGTGAGAGATGAGATGAGAGTCCCCCTACTTGCAGAGGCTGTCCTCAAACCTCGATCGTCCTGTCTCAGCTTCCCAAGTATTGGGATTACAGACATATGCCACTACATCCAGACTGAAAAATTATTTATGCTATATTGAGACATTATTTAAAAGTAGGTGATAAGCCTGGCATAGTGGCACATGCCTATAATCCTAGTATTTAGGAGGCTGAGATAGGAGGATCGAAGGTTTGAGGACAGCCTCAGCAACTTAGTGAGACGTTCAGCTACTTAGGAAAGCCTTTTAAAAGAGCTGGGATGACTTGGAGGTAGAATGGCCTTGGGTTCATTCTCCAGTAACTAAGGAGGAAATAAAAAAGATGACAATAGGCAAGCGTGGTGGCGCACGCTTGTCATCCCAGCTTTTGGGAGGCTGAGACGGGTGGATCACAGTTTGCGGACAGCCTCAGCTACTTAGTGAGGCCCTCTGTAACTCAATGAGACCCTGTTTCAAAATAAAGAATAAAAATTGGGCAGGGGTGTAGCTCGGAGGTCAAATGCCTCTGGGTTCCATCCCCAGACCCACAAAAAAAAAAAAAAGAAAAGAAAAGAAAAAAAAGATGACAACACAATAATTAAAGTTTAACAATTTTTCTTTCACACACACACACACACACACACACACACACACACACACACACACATTTTCCTGCCTCTCCTCTGTCTTTCCATGCCAAGTAACAATGGAATTTCCTGAGGAAAGCCTATGTTTCACAAAGCTCTAACCCCAATCATAGGTTACACTCTGACCCTCAAAAAAATCATAATTTTAACTGACTCATTTCAAAGTCTAAAAAGACAAGACTTTGGCAGAATGCCCCAGGGTGCACTGGAACTTCCTGCCTGGTCCCCTGGGCCCAGTCTCAGGTGGAATCCTGCCTCCCATCCCCTGTGTTGCTGGAGTGCGCCCCTGGCCTGCCGTGGGAAGCTCTTGGACAGAGGTTCTGAGCAAGTCCAGTGGAGCTGTGTTCATAACATAGATCCTCATCCTAGGACTGATGGACAGAATAAAGACTCTGTAACCTTCAGTGGGGAAAATGACATCTTTATATTTACTAATAAAATTGTAACTTGTAACCGAAATTCCCCACTGATTTCAGTATATAGGTAGGCAGCAAACCTGGGTAGAATCAGAGGAAATGTGTCTTTATTACCAATAAAATCATAGATGCTTTTGCAGATTTTTTAAAAATGATATCCTTTGTACTCATCACCATTTTGAAATTCTGGTATTTATTTACTTATTTTTATTTTTTGTGGTACTAGGGATGGAATCCAGGGGTACTGTACCACTGAATCACACTTTAAGCCCTTTTTATTTTGAAAGGGGCCTCTCTAAATTGCAGAGTAGGGCCTCTTATCTCAGCTCTCTAAGTACTAGTAATACAGGCACGTGTCACCACGGGGTTGAAATTATGATAGTATTGAACCTGCCTTTAAACTTTTGTGTGTGTGTGTGTGTGTGTGTGGTACTGGGGATGGAACCCACGGGCATTCTCCCTCCAAGCTATACCCCCATCCCTTATTTTTATTTATTTGAAACAGGGTCTCACTGAGTTGCAAAGGGCCTCACTAAGTAGCTGAGGCTATCCTCGAACCATGATTCTTCTGTCTCAGCCTCCCAAATGCTGGGATTACAAGTGTGCACCACCACGCCCAGCTCCTTTAAACTTCTTAATGGTGTGCGTGTGCATGTGTGTGTGTGTGTTGCTGGGGATTGCACCCAGGGCCTTACACACGTTAGACAAATGTTGTACCACTGAGCTATGTCCCCCAACCCCTTATTTGATACTTTTATAAAGAAGCAGATATAGTAGTAGATCACAATTTTATTAAAAACTATATTTTGATACAATTGGTTTCCTTTGTAACAACAGTTATTTCATTTTATACATTTGACATTTTTCTAAAAGATAAAACATGGGCTTTCCAGATTGCCCAAGAGGTCAACCGCAGGAAAAAGTTTAAAGAACTCCTGTGCTATAAATACATACTTGGTGGAGGGTTCTCTTCTACGGGAACTTAACCCTGTTAACAGTCGTAAGTGAAATGAACAAGGAAGATACTTAACATCCCATTTTGTAGACGGGACCCCAAAACAATAGTAGGCAAGTTTGCAGGGGTAAGAGAGGGTGCTAAAAGCTCAGAGTAGAGAACTTCATGCCTACTCAACAAATGAAGAGACAGCCCTCAAACACAGGTGCCTAAAAATGCCATTTCTCTTGTGTTAATAAGGGATATTAGTTCACAGTTAACGGCTTAGGGGGAAGGTCAGGCATGGTGTAATTGCATGCCTGTAATCCCAGTACTTGGGTGGCTGAGGCAAGAGGATTGAGGGTTAGAAGGTCAACCTCAGGAATTTTGGGAGACTCAGCGACTTAGGGGAACCCTGTTTCAAAACAAAAAATAAAAAGGGTTGTGTGCAATTCAGAGGTAGAATGTCCCTGGGTTCTCCAGTATCACTCACACACACACACACACACACACACACACACACACACACACACACAAAAAAAAAAAAAAAAAAAAGAAAGAAAGAAAGAAAAGAAAAAGAAAGCCTAGGAACAGGTCCAACTGTCCAACTGAGAAGCTGCGGTTCAAAGTTCAAGAGAAGAAGATTGATAGATTCCCTAAAGGTGGGAAGAGGTCGAGGGAACTGGGTTAGGCTCTGTAGGAGGTACCTGGCTCTTTCAGAGAAAGATGTCAGTCAGTTGCATGTTTGATATTAGAAAAAGGAGAAATCCCTGACTGATGTCATCGATTTTCTCTGAGAAACAGGAGGCAAGATCATCTACTGAGAGTCAGGTAATGGAAGAGATGGAGAAAAATAAAAATAGATAATATGCAAAATATGTAACTTTGTAATTGACAAAGAGTCTCAGTCTGCTCTTAGAACAGCCCTATGAAAATATCTTAGCTTTGTGGTTGAGAATCTGGGGCTAGAGGGCAATTACCCTTCATATCCCCAGGATTGCCTAGCTAGAAAGAGAACTGAGCTAGAGTTTAAGATCAGTTCAAATGAAAAACCTGTCCCGGAGCTGTAGATATGTGTTTATTCATTTGTTTTAAAATAATTAGCTACTAGGTTCAGAAAATATAATTTATACTTATTCTTTCACTCTTTGGGAGGTGTACTAGGGACTGAACCCAAGGACATTCTGCCTCTGAGCTACATTGAAGCCCTATTTTATTTTTATTATTTTGAAACGGGGTTTTGCTAAGTTGCTGAGGCTGGTCTCAAACTTGCAATCCTCCTGTTTCAGCCTCCCAAGTACTGGGATTGCAGGTGTGGTACTGGGATTGCAGGTGTGGTACTGGGATTGCAGGTGTGGGCCACTGCACCTCGCTTCACTCACTCTTTCTTTCTTTCTTTCTTTCTTTCTTTCTTTCTTTCTTTCTTTCTTTCTTTCTTTCTTTCTTTCTTCTTGTGGTACTGGGGGTGGAATCCAGAGGCTTTCTACCTCCGGGTATACTCCCAGACCTATTTTTTATATATATATATATACTTTATTTGGAAACAGGGTCTCACTAAGTTACTGAGAGACTCAACTAAGTAGCTGAGGCTGGCTTTGAACCTGTGCATTCCTCCTGTCGCAGCCTTCCAAGCACAGGGATTACAAGCATGCGCCACCATGCCTGGCTTTTCACTCTTTCTTTAATTAAAGTGGGTCCATAAACTGAAGAGAGGGATCTATCTCCCTCCATTCTGAGGTTGTGAAATGGGACCGGAGTCATTTTTCTTTTTCTTTTCTTTTTTTTTTTTTTAATGTTACTGGGGATGGAACCCAGGGGCATTCTACCCCTGAGCTACACCCTGGCCCCCCCTTTTTAAAATACTTTATTTTGAAACAAGGTCTCACTAAATAGCTGAGGCTGGCTGCAAACCTGGATCTTCCTGTCTCAGCCTCCCAAGTACTG